>NW_027459669.1:0-625000 GCF_050624435.1 Tenrec ecaudatus
CCAGCCTAAGGCTACGGGAGCCCTAGATTAAGCCTAGGGGAGCCCTAGCCTTAGCCTAAGCCTAGGGGTGCCCTAGCCAAGGCTAGGGGAGCATTATCCTAAGGCTAGGGGATCCCTAGCCTTAGCCTAAGCCTAGGGGTGCCCTAGCCTCAGCTTTGGGGTGCCCTAGCCTAAGCCTAGGGGTGCCCTAGCCTAAGCCTAGTGGTGCCTTAGCAGAAGCCTAGGGGTGACCTAGCCTTAGCCTAAGCCTAGGGTGCCCTAGCCTTAGGCTAGGCGAGCCCTAGCCTTAGCCTAAGCCTAGGGGTGCCCTAGCCAAAGCCTAGGGGTGCCCTAGCCTAAGCCTAGAGGTGCCCTAGCCTTAGGCTAGGGGAGCCCTAACCTTAGCGTAAGCCTAGGGGTGCCTTAGTCTAAGCCTTGTGGTGCCCTAGCCTAAGACTAGGGGTGCCCTAGCCTTAGGCTAGGGGAGCCCTAGCCTTAGCCTAACCCTAGGGGTGCCCTAGCCTAAATCTAGGGGTGCCCTAGCCTAAGCCTACGGGTGCCCAAGCCAAAGCCTATTGGTGCCCTAGCCTTAGGGTAGGGGAGCCCTAGCCTTAGCCTAGGAGTGCCCTAACCTTAGGCTAGGGGATCCCTAGCCTTAGCCTAAGCCTAGGGGTGCCCTAGCTTAAGCCTAGGGGTGCTCTAGCCTAAGCCTAGGGGTTCCCTAGCCAAAGCCTAGGGGTTCCCTAGCCTTAGGCTAGGGGAGCCCTAGCCTTAGCCTAAGCCTAGGGGTGCCCTAGCCTAAGCCTAGGATGCCCTAGCCTAAGCTTAGAAGTTCCCTATCCTAAGCCTAGTGGTGCCCTAGCCAAAGCCTAGGGGTGCCCTAGCCTAAGCCTAGGGTTGCCCTAGCCTAAGGCTAGTGGAGCCCTAGCCTTAGACTAAGCCTACGAGTGCCCTTGCTTAAGCCTAGGGATGCCCTAGCCTAAGCCTAGTGGTGCCTTTGCGTAAGCCTAGGGGGCCCTAGCCATAGGCTAGGGGAGCCCTTGCCTTAGCCTAAGCCTAGGGGTGCCCTAGCCTAAGACTAGGGGTGCCCTATACTAAGCCTAGGGGTGTCCTAACCTAAGCCTAAGGGTGCCCTAGCCTTAGGCTAGGGGAGCCCTAGCCTTAGCCTAAGCCTAGGGGTGCCCTAACGTAAGACTAGGGGAGCCCTAGTCTAAGGCTAGGAGAGCCCTAGCCTTGGCCTAAGCCTAGGTGTGCCCTAGGCTAAGGCTAGGGGAGCCCTAGCCTAAGGCTAGGGGAGCCCTTGCCTTAGCCTAAGACTATGGGTGCCCTAGCCCAAGCTAGGGGAGCCCTAGCCTAAGGCTAGAGGAGCCCTAGCCTTAGCCTAGGGGAGCCCTAGCCTTAGCCTAAGTCTAGGGGTGCCCTAGCCTAAGTCTAGGGGTGCCCTAGCCTAAGCCTAGGGGTGCCCTAGCCATAGGCTAGGGGAGCCCTGGCCTTAGCCTAAGCCTAGGGGTGCCCTAGCCTAAGACTAGGGGTGCCCTATACTAAGCCTAGGGGTGTCCTAACCTAAGCCTAAGGGTGCCCTAGCCTTAGGCTAGGGGAGCCCTAGCCTTAGCCTAAGCCTAGGGGTGCCCTAACGTAAGACTAGGGGAGCCCTAGTCTAAGGCTAGGAGAGCCCTAGCCTTGGCCTAAGCCTAGGTGTGCCCTAGGCTAAGGCTAGGGGAGCCCTAGCCTAAGGCTAGGGGAGCCCTTGCCTTAGCCTAAGACTATGGGTGCCCTAGCCCAAGCTAGGGGAGCCCTAGCCTAAGGCTAGAGGAGCCCTAGTCTTAGCCTAGGGGAGCCCTAGCCTTAGCCTAAGTCTAGGGGTGCCCTAGCCTAAGTCTAGGGGTGCCCTAGCCTAAGCCTAGGGGTGCCCTAGCCTAAGGCTAGGGGAGCCCTAGATAAGAGTAGGGGAGCCCTAGCCTTAGCCTAGGCCTAGGGGAGCCCTAGCCTAAAGCTAGGGGAGCCCTAGCCTTAGCCTAATCCTAGGGGTGCCCTGGCCTAAGGATAGGGGAGCCCTAGCCTAAGGCTAGGGGAGCCCTGGCCTAAGATTATGGGTGCCCTGGCTTAAGGATAGGAGAGCCCTGGCCTAAACTTAGGGGTGCCCTAGCCTAAGGCTAGGGAAGCCCTAACCTAAGGCTACGGGAGCCCTAGCCTAATGCTAGGGGAGCCCTAGCCTTAGCCTAAGCTTAGGGGTGCCCTAGCCTAAGCCAAGGGGTGCCCTGGCCTAAGGCTAGCGGAGCCCTAGCCTAGGGCTCGGGAAGCCCTAGCCTAAGGCTAGGGGAGCCCTAGCCTCAGCCTAACCCTAGGGGTGCCCTAGCCTAAGGCTAGGGGAGCCCTAGCCTAGGGCTCGGAGAGCCCTAACCTAAGGCTAGGGGAGCCCTCGCATTAGCCTAAGCCTAGGGGTGCCCTAGCCTAAGCCTAGGGGTGCCCTAGCCTAAGCCTAGGGGTGCCCTAGCCTAAGCCTAGGGGTGCCCTAGCCTAAGCCTAGGGGAGCCCTAGCCTAAGGCTAGGGGAGCCCTAGCCTTAGCCTAGGGTATGGGTGTCCGAGCCTAAGGCTAAGGGAAGCCTAGCCTTAGCCTAAGCCTAGGGGAGCCCGAGCCTAAGGCTAGGGGAGACCAAGCCTAACCCTAGGGGTGCCCTAGGCTAAGGGTAGGGGTGACCTAGCCTTAGCCTAAGCCTATGGGTGCCCTAACCTAAGGCTAGTGGAGCCCTAACCTATGGCTAGGGGAGCCCTAGCCTTAGCCTAAGCCTAAAGGTGCCCTAACCTAAGGCTAGGGGAGCACTAGCCTAAGGCTAAGGGAGCCCTAGCCTTAGCCCAAGCCTTGGGGTGGCCTAACGTAAGACTAGGGGAGCCCTTGCCTAAGGCTAGGGGAGCCCTCGCCTTAGCCTAAGCCTAGGGGAGCCCTAGCCTAAGGTTAGGGGAGCCCTAGCCTTAGCCTAAGCCTAGGGGAGCCCTAGCCTATGCCTAGGGGAGCCCTAGCCTAAGGCTAGGAGTGCCCTAGCCTAAGCCTAGGGGTGCCCTAGCCTGAGCCTAGGGGTGCCCTAGCCTTAGACTAGGGGAGCCGTAGCCTTAGCCTAAGGCTAGGGGTGCCCTAGCCTAAGCCTAGGTGTGCCCTAACCTAAGCGTAGGGGTGCCCTAGCCTAAACCTAGGGGTGCCATGGCCTAAGGCTAGCGGAGCCCTAGCCTTAGCCTAAGCCTAGGGGTGCCCTAGCCTAAGGCTAGGGGAGTTCGACCCTAAGGCTACGTGGGCCCTAGCCTAAGCCTAGGGGAGCCCTAGGCTTAGCCTAAGCCTAGGGGTGCCCTAGCCAAGGTTAGGGGAGCATTATCCTAAGGCTAGGAGATCCCTAGCCTTAGCCTAAGCCTAGGGGTGCCCTAGCCTCAGCTTTGGGGTGCCCTAGCCTAAGCCTAGGGGTGCCCTAGCCTAAGCCTAGGGGTGCCCTAGACTAAGCCTAGTGGTGCCTTAGCATAAGCCTAGGGGTGACCTAGCCTTAGCCTAAGCCTAGGGGTGCCCTAGCCTAAGTCTAGGGGTGCCCTAGCCTAAGCATTGGGGTGCCCTAGCCTTAGGCTAGGAGAGCCCTAGCCTTAGCCCAAGCTTAGGGGTGCCCTAGCCTAAGGCTAGGGGTACGCGAGCCTAAGGTACGGGAGCACGAGCTTAAGGCTAGGGGAACCAGAGTCTAAGGCTAGGGGAGCCCTAGCCTAAGCCTAGGGGTGCCCTAGCCTAAGGCTAGGAGAGCCCAAGCCTAAGGTTAGGGGAGCCCTAGCCTAAGCCTAAGCCTAGGGGTGCCCTAGCCTAAGGCTTGGGGAGCACTAGCCTAAGGCTAAGGGAAGCCTAGCCTTAGCCTAAGCCTAGGGGTGCCCTAGCTTAAGCCAAGGGGTGCCCAACCTAAGGCTAGTGGAGCCCTAGCGTAAGCCTAGGGGTGCCCTGGCCTAAGGCTAGCGGAGCCCTAGCCTAAGGCTCGGGAAGCCCTAGCCTAAGGCTAGGGGAGCCCTAGCCTCAGCCTAAGCCTAGGGGTGCCCTAGCCTAAGGCTAGGGGAGTCCTAACCTAGGGCTCAGAGAGCCCTAGCCTAAGCCTAGGGGTGCCCTAGCCTAAGCCTAGGGTATGGGTGCCCGAGCCTAAGGCTAAGGAAAGCCTAGCCTTAGCCTAAGCCTAGGGGAGCCCGAGCCTAAGGCTAGGGGAGCCCAAGCCTAACCCTAGGGGTGCCCTAAGCTAAGGGTAGGGGAGACCTAGCCTTAGCCTAAGCCTAAAGGTGCCCTATCCTAATGCTAGGGGAGCACTAGCCTAAGGCTAGGGGTGCCCTAGCCTTAGCCCAAGCCTTGGGGTGGCCAAACGTAAGACTAGGGGAGCCCTTGCCTAAGGCTAGGGGAGCCCTCGCCTTAGCCTAAGCCTAGGGGAGCCGTAGCCTAAGGTTAGGGGAGCCCTAGCCTTAGCCTAAGCCTAGGGAGCCCTAGCCTAAGCCTAGGGGTTCCCTAGCCTAAGCCTAGGGGAGCCCTAGCCTAAGGCTAGGGGTGCCCTAGCCTAAGCCTAGGGGTGCCCTAGCCTGAGCCTAGGGGTGCCCTAGCCTTAGGCTAAGGGAGCCGTAGCCTTAGTCTAATGCTAGGGGTGCCCTAGCCTAAGCCTAGGTGTGCCCTAACCTAAGCGTAGGGGTGCCCTAGCCTAAGCCTAGGGGTGCCCTGGCCTAAGGCTAGCGGAGCCCTAGCCTAGGGCTTGGGAAGCCCTAGCCTAAGGCTAGGGGAGCCCTAGCCTTAGCCTAAGCCTAGGGGTGCCCTAGCCTAAGGCTAGTGGAGCTCCAGCCTAAGGCTACGGGAACCCTAGATTAAGCCTAGGGGAGCCCTAGCCTTAGCCTAAGCCTAGGGGTGCCCTAGCCAAGGCTAGGGGAGCATTATCCTAAGGCTAGGGGATCCCTAGCCTTAGCCCAAGCCTAGGGGTGCCCTAGCCTCAGCTTTGGGGGGCCCTAGCCTAAGCCTAGGGGTGCCCTAGCCTAAGCCTAGTGGTGCCTTAGCATAAGCCTAGGGGTGACCTAGCCTTAGCCTAAGCCTAGGGGTGCCCTAGCCTAAGTCTAGGGGTGCCCTAGCCTAAGCCTTGGGGTGCCCTAGCCTTAGGCTAGGAGAGCCCAAGACTTAGCCTAAGCCTAGGGGTGCCCTAGCCAAAGCCTTGTGGTGCCCTAGCCTAAGGCTAGAGGTGCCCTAGCCTTAGGCTAGGGGAGCCCTAACCTTAGCGTAAGCCTGGGGTGCCTTAGCCTAAGCCTTGTGGTGCCCTAACCTAAGACTAGGGGTGCCCTAGCCTTAGGCTAGGGGAGCACTAGCCTTAGCCTAACCCTAGGGGTGCCCTAGCCTAAATCTAGGGGTGCCCTAGCCTAAGCCTACGGGTGCCCAAGCCAACGCCTATTGGTGCCCTAGCCTTAGGGTAGGGGAGCCCTAGCCTTAGCCTAGGAGTGCCCTAACCTTAGGCTAGGGGATCCCTAGCCTTAGCCTAAGCCTAGGGGTGCCCTAGCTTAAGCCTAGGGGTGCTCTAGCCTAAGCCTAGGGGTTCCCTAGCCAAAGCCTAGGGGTGCCCTAGCCTTAGGCTAGGGGAGCCCTAGCCTTAGCCTAAGCCTAGGGGTGCCCTAGCCTAAGCCTAGGATGCCCTAGCCTAATCTTAGAAGTTCCCTATCCTAAGCCTAGTGGTGCCCTAGCCAAAGCCTAGGGGTGCCCTAGCCTAAGCCTAGGGGTGCCCTAGCCTAAGGCTAGTGGAGCCCTAGCCTTAGCCTAAGCCTACGAGTGCCCTAGCTCAAGCCTAGGGGTGCCCTAGCCTAAGCATAGGGGTCCCCTAGCGTAAGCCTAGTGGTGCCTTTGCCTAAGCCTAGGGGTGCCCTAGGCTAAGCCTAGGGGTGCCCTAGCCATAGGCTAGGAGAGCCCTTGCCTTAGCCTAAGCCTAGGGGTGCCCTAGCCTAAGACTAGGGGTGCCCTATACTAAGCCTAGGGGTGCCCTAACCTAAGCCTAGGGGTGCCCTAGCCTTAGGCTAGGGGAACCCTAGCCTTAGCCTAACCCTAGGGGTGCCCTAGCCTAAGCCTGGGGGTGCCCTAACCTATGGCTAGGGGAGCCCTAGCTTTAGGCTAGGGGAGCCCTAGCCTTAGCCCAAGCCTTGGGGTGCCCTAACGTAAGACTAGGGGAGCCCTAGTCTAAGGCTAGGGGAGCCCTAGCCTTGGCCTAAGCCTAGGTGTGCCCTAGGCTAAGGCTAGGGGAGCCCTAGCCTAAGGCTAGGGGAGCCCTTGCCTTAGCCTAAGACTATGGGTGCCCTAGCCCAAGCTAGGGGAGCGTAGCGTAAGGCTAGAGGAGCCCTAGCCTTAGCCTAAGCCTAGGTGTGCCCTAGCCTAACGCTAGGGGAGCCCTAGCCTATGGCTCGGGGAGCCCTAGCCTAAGCCTAGGGGAGCCCTAGCCTTAGCCTAAGTCTAGGGGTGCCTTAGCCTAAGCCTAGGCGTAGGGGAGCCCTAGCCTAAAGGTAGGGGAGCCCTAGCCTTAGCCTAAGCCTAGGGGTGCCCTGGCCTAAGGGTAGGGGAGCCCTAGCCTAAGGCTAGAGGAGCCCTGGCCTAAGGCTATAGGTGCCATGGCTTAAGGATAGGAGAGCCCTGGCCTAAACTTAGGGGTGCCCTAGCCTAAGGCTAGGGGAGCCCTAACCTAAGGCTAGGGGAGCCCTAACCTAAGGCTACGGGAGCCCTAGCCTAATGCTAGGGGAGCCCTAGCCTTAGCCTAAGCTTAGAGGTGCCCTAGCCTAAGGCTAGGGGTACCCGAGCCTAAGGTACAGGAGCACGAGCTTAAGGCTAGGGGAACCCGAGTCTAAGGCTAGGGGAGCCCTAGCCTAAGCCTAGGGGTGCCCTAGCCTAAGGCTAGGAGAGCCCAAGCCTAAGGTTAGGGGAGCCCTAGCCTAAGCCTAAGCTTAGGGGTGCCCTAGCCTAAGCCAAGGGGTGCCCTGGCCTAAGGCTAGCGGAGCCCTAGCCTAGGGCTCGGGAAGCCCTAGCCTAAGGCTAGGGGAGCCCTAGCCTCAGCCTAACCCTAGGGGTGCCCTAGCCTAAGGCTAGGGGAGCCCTACCTAGGGCTCGGAGAGCCCTAGCCTAAGGCTAGGGGAGCCCTCGCCTTAGCCTAAGCCTAGGGGTGCCCTAGCCTAAGCCTAGGGGTGCCCTAGCCTAAGCCTAGGGGTGCCCTAGCCTAAGCCTAGGGGTGCCCTAGCCTAAGCCTAGGGGAGCCCTAGCCTAAGGCTAGGGGAGCCCTAGCCTTAGCCTAGGGTATGGGTGCCCGAGCCTAAGGCTAAGGGAAGCCTAGCCTTAGCCTAAGCCTAGGGGAGCCCGAGCCTAAGGCTAGGGGAGCCCAAGCCTAACCCTAGGGGTGCCCTAGGCTAAGGGTAGGGGTGACCTAGCCTTAGCCTAAGCCTATGGGTGCCCTAACCTAAGGCTAGTGGAGCCCTAACCTATGGCTAGGGGAGCCCTAGCCTTAGCCTAAGCCTAAAGGTGCCCTAACCTAAGGCTAGGGGAGCACTAGCTTAAGCCTAGGGGTGCTCTAGCTTTAGGCTAGGGAAGCCTAGCCTTAGCCTAAGCCTAGGCGTGCCCTAGCCTAAGCCTAGGGGTGCCCTAGCCTAATCCAAGGGGTGCCCTAGCCTAAGTCTAGGGATGCCCTAGCCTGAGTCTAAGGGTGCCCTAGCCTGCGCCTACGGGTGCCCTAGCTTGAAACTAGGGGAGCCTAACGTTAGTCTAGCCTAGGATTGCCCTAGCCTAAGCCTAGGCGTGCCATAGCCTGAGTCTAGGGGTGCACTAGCCTGAGGCAACGGGAGCCGCAGCCTTAGCCTAAGCCTAGGGGATCCCTAGCCTAAGACTAGGGGTGCCCTAGCCTAAGCCTTGGGGTGCCCTAGCCTTAGGCTAGGGGAGCCATAGCCTGAGCCTAGGGGTGCCATAGCCTGAGGATAGGGGAGCCCTAGACTTAGCCTAAGCCTAGGATTGTCCTAGCCTAAGCTAACGGGTGCCCTAGCCTGAGTCTAGGGGTGCCCTTGCCTGAGGCTAGGGGAGCCGTTGCCTTAGCCTAAGTGTAGGGGTGCCCTAGCCTAAGACTAGGGGTGCCCTAGCCTAAGCATAGGGGTGCCCTAGCCTTAGTCTAGGGGTTCCCTAGCCTAAGCCTAGGGGTGCCCTAGCCTAAGCCTAGGTTAGCCCTACCCTTAGCCTAAGCCTAGGGGTGCCCTAGCCTAAGCCTAGGGATGGCCTACCCTAAGCCTAGGGGTGCCCTAGCCTAAGCCTAGGGGTTCTCTAGCCTTAGGCTAGGGGAGCCCTAGCCTTAGCCTAAGCCTAGGGGTGCCCTAGCCTAAGCCTAGGGGTACCCTAGCCTAAGCCTAATGGTGCCCTAGCCTAAGCTTAGGGGTGCCATAGCCTGAGTCTAGGGGTGCAATATGAGGCTTGGCGAGCCGTAGCCTTAGCCTAACCCTAGGGGAGCCCTAGCTTAAGCCTAGGGGTGCCCTAGCCTAAGCCTAGGGGTGCCCTAGCCTAAGCCTAGAGGTGCCCTAGCCTTAGGATATGGGAGCCCTAGCCTTTTCCTAAGCCTAGGTGTGCCCTAGCCTAAGCCTCGGAGTGCCCTAGCCTGAACCTAGGGGTGCCGTAGCCTTAGGTTAGGGGAGCCCAAGCCTTAGCCTAAGCCTAGGGGTGCCCTAGTCTAAGCCTAGGGTTGCACTAGCCTGAGCCTAGGGGAGCCCTAGCCTTAGCCTAAGCCTAGGATTGCCCTAGCCTAAGCTTAGGGGTGCCCAAGCCTGAGTCTAGGGGTGCAGTAGCCTGAGGCAAGGGGAGCCGCAGCCTTAGCCTAAGCCTAGGGGAGCCCTAGCCTAAGCCTAGGGGTGCCCTAGCCTAAGCCTAGGGGTGCCCTAGCCTTAGGCTAGGGGAGCCCTAGCCTGAGGATAAGGGAGCCCTAGACTTAGCCTAAGCCTAGGATTGTCCTAGCCTAAGCTAACGGGTGCCCTAGCATGAGTCTAAGGGTGACCTTGCCTGAGGCTAGGGGAGTCGTTGCCTTAGCCTAAGTGTAGGGGTGCCCTAGCCTAAGCCTAGGGGTGCCCTAGCCTAAGCCTAGGGGTGCCCTAGCCTAAGCCTAGGGGTGCCCTAGCCTTAGTGTAGGGGTTCCCTAGCCTAAGCCTAGGGGTGCCCTAGCCTAAGCCTAGGTTAGCCCTAGCCTTAGCCTAAGCCTAGGGGTGCCCTAGCCTAAGCCTAGGGATGGCCTACCCTTAGCCTAGGGGTGCCCTAGCCTAAGCCTAGGGGTGCTCTAGCCTTAGGCTAGGGGATCCCTAGCCTTAGCCTAAGCCTACGGGTGCCCTAGCCTAAGCTTAGGAGTGCCCAATCCTTAGGCTAGGGGATCCCTAGCCTTAGCCTAAGCCTAGGGGTGCCCTAGCTTAAGCCTAGGGGTACCCTAGTCTAAGCCTAGGGGTGCCCTAGCCTAAGCCTAGGGGTGCCCTAGCCTTAGCCTAAGCCTAGGGGTGCCCTAGCCTAAGCCTAGGGGTGCCCTAGCCTAAGCTTAGAAGTTCCCTATCCTAAGCCTAGGGGTTCCCTAGCCAAAGCCTAGGGGTGCCCTAGCCTAAGCCTAGGGGTGCCCTAGCCTAAGAATTGGGGTGCACTAGCCTTAGGCTAGGGGATCCCTAGCCTTAGCCTAAGCCTAGGTGTGCCCTAGCCTAAGTCTTGGTGGGCCCTAGCCTAAGCCTAGGGATGCCCTAGCCTAAGCCTAGGGGTGCCCTAGCCTAAGCCTAGGGGTGCCTTTGCCTAAGCCTAGGGGTGCCCTAGCCTAAGCCTAGGGGTGCCTTTGCCTAAGCCTAGGGGTACCCTAGCCTAAGCCTAGGGGTGCTCTAGCCTTAGGCTAGGGGAGCCTAGCCTTAGCCTAAGCCTAGGCGAGCCCTAGCCTAAGCCTAGAGGTGCCCTAGCCTAATCCTAGGGGTGCCCTAGCCTAAGTCTAGGGGTGCCCTAGCCTGAGCCTACGGGTGCCCTAGCCTGAGGCTAGGGGAGCGCTAACGTTAGTCTAGCCTAGGATTGCCCTAGCCTAAGCCTAGGGGTGCACTAGCCTGAGGCAAGCGGAGCCGCAGCCTTAGCCTAAGCCTAGGGGAGACCTAGCCTAAGACTAGGGGTGCCATAGCCTTAGCCTAGGGGTGCCCTAACCTTAGGCTAGGGGAGCCCTAGCTTGAGCCTAGGGGTGCCCTAGCCTGAGGATAGGGGAGCCCTAGACTTAGCCTAAGCCTAGGATTGTCCTAGCCTAAGCTAACGGGTGGCCTAGCCTGAGTCTAGGGGTGCCCTTGCCTGAGGCTAGGGGAGCCGTGGCCTTAGCGTAAGTTAGGGGTGCCCTAGCCTAAGCCTAGGGGTGCCCTAGCCTAAGCCTAGGGGTGCCCTAGCCTTAGTGTAGGGGTTCCCTAGCCTAAGCCTAGGGGTGCCCTAGCCTAAGCCTAGGTTAGCCCTAGCCTTAGCCTAAGCCTAGGGGTGCCCCTGCCTAAGCCTAGAGTTGCCCTAGCCTTAGGCTAGGGTAGCCCTAGCCTTAGCCTAAGCCTACAGGTGCCCTAGCTTAAGCCTAGGGGGGCCCTAGCCTTAGGCTAGGGGAGCCCTAGCCTTAGCCTAAGCCTAGGCGTGCCCTAGCCTAAGCCTAGGGGTGCCCTAGCCTGAGCCTAGGGGTGCCGTAGGCTTAGGCTAGGGGAGCCCAAGCCTTAGCCTAAGCCTAGGGGTGCCCTAGTCTAAGACTAGGGGTGCCCTAGCCTGAGCCTAGGGGAGCCCTAGCCTTAGCCTAAGCCTAGGATTGCCCTAGCCTAAGCTTAGGGGTGCCCAAGCCTGAGTCTAGGGGTGCACTAGCCTGAGGCAAGGGGAGCCGCAGCATTAGCCTAAGCCTAGGGGAGCCCTAGCCTAAGCCTAGGGGTGCCCTAGCCTGAGGATAGGGGAGCCCTCGACTTAGCCTAAGCCTAGGATTGTCCTAGCCTAAGCTAACGGGTGCCCTAGCCTGAATCTAAGGGTGCCCTTGCCTGAGGCTAGGGGAGTCGTTGCCTTAGCCTAAGTGTAGGGGTGCCCTAGCCTAAGCCTAGGGGTGCCCTAGCCTAAGCCTAGGGGTGCCCTAGCCTAAGCCTAGGTTAGCCCTAGCCTTAGCCTAAGCCTAGGGGTGCCCTAGCCTATGCCTAGGGATGGCCTACCCTTAGCCTAGGGGTGCCCTAGCCTAAGCCTAGGGGTGCTCTAGCCTTAGGCTAGGGGATCCCTAGCCTTAGCCTAAGCCTACGGGTGCCCTAGCCTAAGCCTAGGGGTGCCTTTGCCTAAGCCTAGGGGTGCCCTAGCTTAAGCCTAGGGGTGCTCTAGCCTTAGGCTATGGAAGCCTAGCCTTAGCCTAAGCCTAGGCGTGCCCTAGCCGAAGCCTAGGGGTGCCCTAGCCTAATTCAAGGGGTGCCCTAGGCTAAGTCTAGGGATGCCCTAGCCTGAGTCTAAGCGTGACCTAGCCTTAGCCTACGGGTGCCCTAGCCTGAAGCTAGGGGAGCCCTAACGTTAGTCTAGCCTAGGATTGCCCTAGCCTAAGCCTAGGGGTGCCTTAGCCTGAGTGTAGGGGTGCACTAGCCTGAGGCAAGGGGAGCCGCAGCCTTAGCCTAAGCTTAGGGGAGCCCTAGCCTAAGACTAGGGGTGCCCTAGCCTAAGCCTTGGGGTGCCCTAGCCTTAGGCTAGGGGAGCCGTAACCTGAGCCTAGGGGTGCCCTAGCCTGAGGATAGGGGAGCCCTAGACTTAGCCTAAGCCTAGGATTGTCCTAGCCTAAGCTTATGGGTGCCCTAGCCTGAGTCTAGGGGTGCCCTTGCCTGAGGCTAGGGGAGCCGTTGCCTTAGCCTAAGTGTAGGGGTGCCCTAGCCTAAGACTAGGGTTGCCCTAGCCTAAGCCTAGGGGTGCCCTAGCCTTAGTCTAGGGGTTCCCTAGCCTAAGCCTAGGGATGCCCTAACCTAAGCCTAAGTTAGCCCTAGCCTTATCCTAAGCCTAGGGGTGCCCTAGCCTAAGCCTAGGGATGGCCTACCCTAAGCCTAGGGGTGCCTAGCCTGAGCCTAGGGGTGCCCTAGCCTGAGGATTGGGGAGCCCAAGACATAGCCTAAGCCTAGGATTGTCCTAGCCTAAGCTAACGGGTGTCCAAGCCTGACTCTAAGGGTGCCCTTTCCTGAGGCTAGGGGAGTCGTTGCCTTAGCCTAAGTGTAGGGGTGCCCTAGCCTAAGCCTAGGGGTGCCCTAGCCTTAGTGTAGGGGTTCCCTAGCCTAACCCTTGGGGTGCCCTAGCCTAAGCCTAGATTAGCCCTAGCCTTAGCCTAAGCCTAGGGGTGCCTTAGCCTAAGCCTGGGGATGGCATACCCTTAGCCTAGGGGTGCCCTAGCCTAAGCCTAAGGGTGCTCTAGCCTTAGGCTAGGGGATCCCTAGCCTTAGCCTAAGCCTACGGGTACCTAGCCTAAGCCTAGGAGTGCCGTATCCTTAGGCTAGGGGATCCCTAGCCTTAGCCTAAGCCTAGGGGTGCCCTAGCTTAAGCCTAGGGTTGCCCTAGACTAAGCCTAGGGGTGCCCTAGCCTAAGCCTAGGGGTGCCCTAGCCTTAGGCTAGGGGAGCCCTAGCCTTAGCCTAAGCCTAGGGGTGCCCTAGCCTAAGCCTAGGGGTGCCCTAGCCTAAGCTTAGAAGTTCCCTATCCTAAGCCTAGGGGTTCCCTAGCCAAAGCCTAGGGGTGCCCTAGCCTAAGCCTTGCGTTGCCCTAGCCTAAGCCTAGGGGTGCCCTAGCCTAAGCCTAGGGGTGCCCTAGCCTAAACCTAAGCCTAGGGGTGCCCTAGCCTAAGTCTAGGGGTGCCCTAGCCTAAGCCTACGGGTGCCCTAGCCTAATCCTAGGGATGCCCTAGCCTAAGCCTACGGGTGCCCTAGCCTAAGCCTAGGGGTGCCTTTGTCTAAGCCTAGGGGTACCCTAGCCTAAGCCTAGGGGTGCTCTAGCCTTAGGCTAGGGGAGCCTAGCCTTAGCCTAAGCCTAAGCGTGCCCTAGCCTAAGCCTAGGTGTGCCCTAGCTTAATCCTAGGGGTGCCCTAGCCTGAGTCCAGGGGTGCCCTAGCCTGAGTCTAAGGGTGCCCTAGCCTGAGCCTACGGGTGCCCTAGCCTGAGGCTAGGGGAGCCCTAACATTAGTCTAGCCTAGGATTGCCCTAGCCTAAGCCTAGGGGTGCCATAGCCTGAGTCTAGGGGTGCACTAGCCTGAGGCAAGGGGAGCCACAGCCTTAGCCTAAGCCGAGGGGAGACCTAGCCTAAACCTAGGGTTGCCCTAGCCTAAGCCTCGGGGTGCCCTAGCCTTAGGCTAGGGGAGCCCTAGCTTGAGCCTAGGGGTGCCCTAGGTGAGGATAGGGGAGCCCTAGACTTAGCCTAAGCCTAGGATTGTCCTGGCCTAAGCTAACGGCTGGCCTAGCCTGTCTAGGGGTGCCCTTGCCTGAGGCTAGGGGAGCCGTTGCCTTAGCGTAAGGGTAGGGGTGCCCTAGCCTAAGCCTAGGGGTGCCCTAGCCTAAGCCTAGGGGTGCCCTAGCCTAAGCCTAGGGGTGCCCTAGCCTTAGTCTAGGGGTTCCCTAGCCTAAGGCTAGGGGTGCCCTAGCCTAAGCCTAGGTTAGCCCTAGCCTTAGCCTAAGCCTAGGGGTGCTCTAGCCTTAGGCTAGGGGAGCCCTAGCCTTAGGCTAAGCCTAATTGTGCCCTAGCCTAAGCTAGGGTGCCCTAGCCTAAGCTTAGGGGTGCCGTAGCCTTAGGCTAGGAGAGCCCTAGCCTTAACCTAAGCCTAGGGGTGCCCTAGTCTAAGCCTAGGGGTGCCCTAGCCTGAGCCTAAGGGAGCCCTAGCCTTAGCCTAAGCCTAGGATTGCCCTAGCCTAAGCTTAGGGGTGCCCAAGCCTGAGTCTAGGGGTGCCCTAGCCAGAGGCTAGGGGAGCCGTTGCTTTAGCCTAAGTCTAGGGGTGCCCTAGCCTAAGCCTAGGGGTGCCCTAGCCTAAGCCTAGGGGTGCCCTAGCCTTAGTCTAGGGGAGCCCTAGCCATAGCCTAAGCCTAGGCGTGCCCTATCCTGAGCCTAGGGGTGCCCTAGCCTGAGCCTTCGGGTGCCCTAGCCTGAGCCTACGGGTGCCCTAGCCTGAGGGTAGGGGAGCCCTAGCCTTAGTCTAGCCTAGGATTGCCCTAGCCTAAGCCTAGTGTGCCATAGCCTGAGTCTAGGGGTGCACCAGCTGAGGCTAGGGGAGCCGTAGCCTTAGCCTAAGCCTAGGGGTGCCCTACCCTAAGCCTAGGGGTGCCCTAGCCTTAGGCCAGGGGAGCCCTAGCCTTAGCCTAATCCTAGGGGCGCCCTAGCCAAAACCTAGGGGTGCCCTAGCCTAAGCTTAGGGCTGCCCTAACCTTAGGCTAGGGGAGCCCTAACCTTAGCGTAAGCTAGGGGTGCCTTAGCCTAAACCTTGGGGTGCCCTAGCCTAAGCATAGGGGTGCCCTAGCCTAAGCCTAGGGGTGCCCTAGCCTAAAGCTAAGCCTAGGGGTGCCCTAGCCTAAATCTAGGGGTGCCCTAACCTAAGCCTACGGGTGCCCTAGCCTAAGCCTAGGAGTGCCCTAGCCTTAGCCTAATCCTAGGGGTGCCCTAGCCAAAGCCTAGGGGTGCCCTAGCCTTAGCCTAAGCCTACGGGTGCCCTAGGTTAAGCCTAGGGTTGCCCAGCCTAAGCCTAGGGGTGCCCTAGCCTTAGGCTAGGGGAGCCCTAGCCTTAGCCTAAGCCTAGGGGTGCCCTAGCTTAAGCCTAGGGTGGCCCAGCCTAAGCCTAGGGGTGCCCTAGCCTAAGCCTATAGGTGCGATAGCCTTAAGCTAGGGTAGCCCTAGTTTTAGTCTAAGCCTACGTGTGCCCTAGCCTCAATTTAGGGGTGCCCTAGCCTCAGCTTTGGGGTACCCTAGCCTAAGCCTAGGGGTGCCCTAGCCTAAGCCTAGGGGTGCCCTAGCCTAAGCCTAGTGGTGCCTTAGCCTAAGCCTAGGGGTGACCTAGCCCTAGCCTAAGCCTAGGGGTTCCCTAGCCTAAGCCTAGGGGTGGCCTAGCCTTAGGTTAGGACAGCCCTAGCCTTAGCCTAAGCCTAGGGTTGCGCTAGCCAAAGCCTAGGGGTGCCCTGGCCTAAGCCTAGAGGTGCCCTAGCCTTAGGCTAGGGGAGCCCTAACCTTAGCGTGAGCCTAGGGGTGCCTTAGCCTAAGCCTAGGGGTGCCCTAGCCTAAGCCTAGGGGTGCCCTAGCCTTAGGCTAGGGGAGCCCAAGCCTTAGATTAAGCCTAGGGGTGCCCTAGCCTAATTCTAGGGGTGCCCAATCATAAGCCTACGGGTGCCCTAGCCTAAACCTAGGAGTGCCCTAGCCTTAGGCTAGGGGATCCCTAGCCTTAGCCTAAGCCTAGGGGTGCCCTAGCTTAAGCCTCGTGGTGCTCTAGCCTAAGCCTAGGGGTGCCTTAGCCAAAGCCTAGGAGTGCCCTAGCCTTAGGCTAGGGGAGCGCTAGCCTTAGCCTAAGCCTAGGGGTGCCCTAACCTAAGCCTAGTGGTGCCCTAGCCTAAGCTTAGAAGTTCCATATCCTAAGCCTAGGGGTGCCCTAGCCGAAGCCTAGGGGTGCCCTACCCTAAGCCTAGGGGTGCCCTAGCCTTAGGCTAGGGGAGCCCTTGCCTTAGCCTAAGCCTGCGGGTGCCCTAGCTTAAGCCTAGGGGTGCCCTAGCCTAAGCCTAGGGGTGCCCTACCCTAAGCCAAGGGGTGCCATAGACTAAGCCTAGGGGTGCCTTTGCCTAAGCCTAGGATTGCCCTAGCCTAAGCCTAGGGGTGCCCTAGGCATAGGCTAGGGGAGCCCTTGCCTTAGGCTAAAACTAGGGGTGCCCTAGCCTAAGCCTAGGGGTGCACTATCGTAAGCTTAGGTGTGCCCTAGCCTAAGCCTAGGGGTGCCCTAGCCTTAGGCTAGGGGTGCCCTAGCCTTAGCCTAAGCCTACGGGTGCCCTAGCTTAAGCCTAGGGTTGCCCAGCCTAAGCCTAGGGGTGCCCTAGCCTTAGGCTAGGGGAGCCCTAGCCTTTGCCTAAACCTAGGGGTGCCCTAGCCTAAGCCTATAGGTGCCATAGCCTTAAGCTAGGGTAGCCCTAGTTTTAGTCTAAGCCTAGGGGTGCCCTAGCCTCAGTTTAAGGGTGCCCTAGCCTCAGCTTTGGGGTACCTAGCCTAAGCCTAGGGGTCCCCTAGCCTAAGCCTAGGGGTGCCCCATCTTAAGCCTAGTGGTGCCTTAGCCTAAGCCTAGTTGTGACCAAGCCCTTGCCTAAGCCTAGGGGTTTCCTAGCCTAAGCCTAGGGGTGCCCTAGCCTTAGGCTAGGACAGCCCTAGCCTTAGCCTAAGCCTAGGGGTGCGCTAGCCAAAGCCTAGGGGTGCCCTAGCCTAAGCCTAGGAGTGCCCTAGCCTTAGGCTAGGGGAGCCCCAGCCTTAGCCTAAGCCTACGGGTGCCCTAGCTTAGGCCTAGGGGTGCCCTAGCCTAAGCCTAGGGGTGCCCTAGCCTAAGCCAAGGGGTGCCATAGCCTAAGCCTAGGGGTGCCTTTGCCTAAGCCTAGGATTGCCCTAGCCTAAGCCTAGGGGTGCCCTAGGCATAGGCTAGGGGAGCCTTTGCCTTAGGCTAAGCCTTGGGGTGCCCTAACCTAAGCCTTGGGGTGCCCTATCCTAAGCCTAGGGGTGCCCTAGCCTAAGCCTAGGGGTGCCCTATCCTAAGCCTAGGGGTGCCCTAGCCTAAGCCTAGGGGTGCCCTAGCCTTAGGCTAGGGGAGTCCTAGCCTTAGCCTAAGCCTAGGGGTGCCCTAGCCTAAGCTTAGGGGTGCCCTAGCCTAAGTTAGGGGTGCTCCAGCCTTAGGCTAGAGGAGCCTAGCATTAGCCTAAGCCTAGGGGTGCCCTAGCCTAAGCCTAGGGGTGCCCTAGCCTGAGCCTACGGGTGCCCTAACCTGAGGCTAGGGGAGACCTGACGTTAGTCTAGCCTAGGATTGCCCTAGCCTTAGCCTAGGGGTGCCATAGCCTGAGTCTAGGGGTGCACTAGCCTGAGGCAAGGGGAGCCGCAGCCGTACCTTAGCCTAGGGAGCCCTAGCCTAAGCCTAGGGGTGCCCTAGCCTAAGCCTAGGGGTGCCCTAGCCTAAGCCTAGGTTAGCCCTAGCCTTATCCTAAGCCTAGGGGTGCCCTAGCTTAAGCCTAGGGGTGCCCTAGCCTAAGCCTAGGGGTGCCCTACCCTAAGCCAAGGGGTGCCATAGCCTAAGCCTAGGGGTGCCTTTGCCTAAGCCTAGGATTGCCCTAGCCTAAGCCTAGGGGTGCCCTAGGCATAGGCTAGGGGAGCCCTTGCCTTAGACTAAGCCTAGGATTGCCCTAGCCTAATCTAACTGGTGCCCTAGCCTGAGTCTATGGGTGCCCTTGCCTGAGGCTAGGGGAGCCATTGCCTTAGCCTAAGTGTAGGGGTGCCCTAGCCTAAGCCTAGGGGTGCCCTTGCCTAAGCCTAGGGGTGCCCTAGCTTTAGTCTAGGGGTTCCCTAGCCTAAGCCTAGGGGTGCCCTAGCCTAAGCCTAGGTTAGCCCTAGCCTTATCCTAAGCCTAGGGGTGCCCTAGCCTAAGCCTAGGGTTGGCCTAGCCTAAGCTTTGGGTTGCCCTAGCCTAAGCTTAGGGGTGCTCTAGTCTTAGGCTAGGGGAGCCCTAGCCTTAGCCTAAGCTTAGGGGTGCCCTAGCCTAAGCCTAGGAGTGCCCTAGCCTAAGCTTAGGGGTGCCCTAGCCTGAGTCTAGGGGTGCCCTAGCCTGAGGCTAGGGGAGCCGTTGCCTTAGCCTAAGTCTATGGGTGCCCTAGCCTAAGCCTAGGGGTGCCTTAGCCTAAGCCTAGGGGTGCCCTTGCCTAAGCCTAGGTTAGCCCTAGCCTTAGCCTCAGCCTAGGGGTGCCCTAGCCTAAGCCTAGGGGTGGCGTAGCCTAAGCCTAGGGGTGCCCTAGCCTAAGCCTAGGGGTGCCCTAGCCTAACCTTAGGGGTGCCATAGCCTGAGTCTAGGGGTGCACTAGCCTGAGGCTAGGGAAGCTGTAGCCTTAGCCTAAGCCTAGGGGAGCCCTATCTTAAGCCTAGGGGTGCCCTAGCCTAAGCCTAGAGGTGCCCTAGCCATAGGGTAGGGGAGCCCTAGCCTTTTCCTAAGCCTAGGGGTGCTCTTGCCTAAGCCTCGGGGTGCCCTAGCCTGAGACTAGGGGTGCCGTAGCCTTAGGCTAGGGGAGCCCTAGCCTTAGCCTAAGCCTAGGGGTGCCCTAGTTTAAGCCTAGGGTTGCCCTATACTGATCCTATGGGAGCCCTAGCCTTAGCCTAAGCCTAGGATTGCCCTAGCCTAAGCTTAGGGGTGCCCTAGCCTGAGTCTAGGGGTGCCCTAGCCTGAGGCTAGGGGAGCCGTTGCCTTAGCCTAAGTCTAAGGGTACCCTAGCCTAAACCTACGGTTGCCCTAGCCTAAGCCTAGGGGTGCCCTAGCCTAAACCTAGGGGTGCCCTAGCCTTAGTCTAGGGGAGCCCTAGCCTTAGCGTAAGCCTAGTCGTGCCCTATCCTGAGCCTAGGGGTGCCCTAGCCTGAGCCTACGGGTGCCCTCGCCTGAGGCTAGGGGAGCCCTAGCCTTTGTCTAGCATAGGATTGCTCTAGCCGAAGACTACGGTGCCATAGCCTGAGACTAGGGGTGCCCCAGCCTTAGGCTAGGGGAGCCCTAGCCTAAGCCTAGGGGTGCCCTAGCCTAAGCCTAGGGGTGCCCTAGCCTAAGCCTAGGGGTGCCTTAGCCTAATCCTAGGGGTGCCCTAGCTGTAGGCCAGGGGAGCCCTAGCCATAGCCTAAGCCTAGGGGTTCCCTTGCCTAAACCTAGGGGTGCCCTAGCCTAAGCTTAGGGGTGCCCTAGCCTTAGGCTAGGGGAGTCCTAGCCTTAGCCGAAGCTTGGGGGTGCCCTAGCCTAAACCTAGGGGTGCCCTAGCCTAAGCCTAGGGGTGCC
The DNA here is from genome assembly GCF_050624435.1 of Tenrec ecaudatus. NCBI lineage: Eukaryota > Metazoa > Chordata > Mammalia > Afrosoricida > Tenrecidae > Tenrec > Tenrec ecaudatus. Next base: position 18,997 of record NW_027459669.1, read on the forward strand.
CTAGCCAAGCCTAGGGATGCCCTAGTGTTAGGCTAGAGGAGTCCTAGCCTTAGCCTAAGCCTAGGGGTTCCCTAGACTAAGCCTAGGGGTGCCCTAGCCTAAGCCTAGGGTTGCCCTAGCCTAAGTCTAGGGGTGCCTAGCCTAAGCCTAGGGGTGCCCTCGCCTTAGGCTAGGGGAGCCCTAGACTTAGCCTAAGCCTAAGTGTGCCCCAGCCTAAGCCTAGGGGTGCCCTAGCCTACATCTAGGGGTGCCCTAGCCTAAGAATAGGGGTGCCATAACCTAAGCCTAGGGGTTCCATACCTAAGCTTAGGGGTGCCCTAGTCTAAGCCTAGGGGTGCCCTACGATGAGCCTAGGGGAGCCCTAGCCTCAGCCTAAGCCTACGGGTGCCCTAGCTTAAGCCTAGGCGTGCCCTAGCCTAAGCCTAGGGGTGCCTTTGCCTAAGCCTAGGGGTGCCCTAGCCTAAGCCTAGGGGTGCCCTAGCCATAGGCTAGGGGAGCCCTTGCCTTAGCCTAAGCCTAGGGGTGCCCTAGCCTAAGACTAGTGGTGCCCTAGCCTAAGCCTAGGGGTGCCCTAGCCTAAGCCTAGGGGTGCCCTAGCCTAAGCCTAGGGATGCCCTAGCCTGAGGCTAGGGTAGCCCTCACGTTAGTCTAGCCTAGGATTGCCCTAGCCTAAGCCTAGGGGTCCATAGCCTGAGCCTAGGGGTGCCCTAGTCTGAGGATAGGGGAGCCCTAGACTTAGCCTAAGCCTAGGATTGCCCTAGCCTAAGCTAACGGGTGCCCTAGCATGAGTCTAGGGGTGCCCTTGCCTGAGGCTAGGGGAGCCGTTGCCTTAGCCTAAGTGTAGGGGTGCCCTAGCCTAAGCCTAGGGGTGCCCTAGCCTTAGTATAGGGGTTCCCTAGCCTAAGCCTAGGGATGCCCTAGCCTAAGCCTAGGTTAGCCCTAGCCTTAGCCTAAGCTTAGGGGTGCCCTAGCCTAAGCCTAGGGGTGTCCTAGCCTAAGCCTAGGGGTGCCCAAGCCTAAGCCTAGGGGTGCCCTAGCCTAAGGCTAGGGGCGCCATAGCCTGAGTCTAGGGGTGCACTAGCCTGAGGCTAGGGAAGCCGTAGCCTTATCCTAAGCCTAGGGGAGCCCTATCTTAAGGCTATGGGTGCCCTAGCCTATGCCTAGGGGTGCCCTAGCCTAAGTCTAGAGGTGCCCTAGTCGTAGGGTAGGGGAGCACTAGCCTTTTCCTAAGCCTAGGCTTGCTCTAGCCTAAGCCTAGGGGTGCCGTAGCCTTAGGCTAGGGCAGCCCTAGCCTTAGCCTAAGCCAAGGGGTGCCCTAGTTTAAGCCTAGAGGTGCTCTAGACTGATCCTATGGGAGCCCTAGACTTAGCCTAAGCCTAGGATTGCCCTAGCCTAAGCTTAGGGGTGCCTTAGCCTGAGTCTAGGGGTGCCCTAGCCTGAGGCTAGGGGAACCGTTGCCTTAGCCTAAGTCTAAGGGTGCCCTAGCCTAAACCTACTGTTGCCCTAGCCTAAGCCTAGGGGTGCCCTAGCCTAAACCTAGGGGTGCCCAAACCTTAGTCTAGGGGAGCCGTAGCCTTAGCGTAAGCCTAGTCGTGCCCTATCCTGAGCCTAGGGGTGCCCTAGCCTGAGCCTTCGGGTGCCCTAGCCTGAGGCTAGGGGAGCCCTAGCCTTTGTCTAGCATAGGATTGCCCTAGCCTAAGCCTACGATGCCATAGCCTGCGTCTATGGGTGCCCCAGCCTTAGGCTAGGGGAGCCTTACCCTAGGCTTAGGGGTGCCCTAGCCTAAGCCTAGGGGTGCCTTAGCCTAAGCTTAGGGGTGCCCTAGCCTTAGGCTAGGGGAGCCCTAGCCTTAGTCTAAGCCTAGGGGTGCCCTATCCTTAGGCTAGGGGAGTCCTCGCCTTAGCCGAAGCTTGGGGGTGCCCTAGCCTAAACCTAGGGGTGCCCTAGCCTAAGCCTAGGGGTGCCCTAGCCAAGCCTAGGGATGCCCTAGTGTTAGGCAAGAGAAGCCCTAGCCTTAGGCTAAGCCTAGGGTTGCCCTAGCCTAAGTCTAGGTGTGCCCCAGCCTAAGCCTAGGGGTGCCCTAGCCTACATCTAGGGGTGCCCAAGCCTAAGCATAGGGGTGCCATAACCTAAGCCTAGGGGTTCCATACCTAAGCCTAGGGGTGCCCTAGCCTAAGCCTAGGGGTTCCCTAGCCAAAGGGTAGGGAAACCCTAGCCTTAGCCTAAGCCTAGCGGTGCCCTAGCCTAAGCCTAATGGTGTCCTAGCCTAAGCCTAGGGGTGCTCTAGCTTAAGCCTAGGCGTGCCCTAGCCTAAGCCTAGGGGTGCCCTAGTCTAAGCCTAAGGGTACCCAAGCCTAAGCCTAGGGGTGCTCTAGGCTAAGCCTACGGGTGCCCTAGCCTAAGCCTAGGAGGGTCCTAGCCTAAACCTAGGGGTGCCCTAGCCTAAGCCTAGGGGTGCCCAAGCCTAAGCCTAGGGGTGCCCTAGCTTTAGGCTAGGGGAGCCTTAGCCTTAGCCTAAGCCTAGGGGTGCCCTAGCCTAAGCCTAGGGGTGCCCTAGCCTAAGCCTAGGGCTGCCCTAGCCTAAGCCTAGAAGTGCCCTAGCCTAAGCCTAGGGGTGCCCTAACCAAAGCCTAGGGTGCCCTAGCCTAAGCGTAGAGGTGCCCTAGCCTTAGGCTAGGGGAGCCCTATCCTTAGCGTAAGCCTAGGGGTGCCTTAGCCTAAGCCTTGCGTTGCCCTATCCTAAGTCTAGGGGTGCCCTAGCCTAAGCCTAGGGGTGCCTTTGCCTAAGCCTAGGGGTGCCCTAGCCTAAGACTAGGGGTGCCTTTGCCTAAGCCTAGGGGTACCCTAGGCTAAGCCTAGGGGTGCTCTAGCCTTAGGCTAGGGGAGCCTAGCCATAGCCTAAGCCTAGGCGTGCCCTAGCCAAAGCCTAGGGGTGCCCTAGCCTCACCCTAGAGGTGCCTTAGTCTTAGGCTAGGGGAGCCCTAGCCTTAGCCTAAGCCTAGGGGTGCCCTACCCTAAGCCTAGGGGTGCCATAGACTAAGCTTAGAAGTTCCCTATCCTAAGCCTAGGGGTTCCCTAGCCAAAGCCTAGGGGTACCCTAGCCTAAGCCTAGGGGTGCCCTAGCCTAAGCCTAGGGGTGCACTAGCCTTAGGCTAGGGGATGCCTAGCCTTAGCCTAAGCCTAGGTGTGCCCTAGCCTAAGCCTTGGTGTGCCCTAGCCTAAGCCTAGGGATTCCCTAGCCTAAGCCTAGGGGTGCCCTAGCCTAAGCCTAGGGGTGCGTTTGCCTAAGCCTAGGGGTGCCCTAGCCTAAGACTAGGGGTGCCTTTGCCTAAGCCTAGGGGTACCGTAGCATAAGCCTAGGGGTGCCCTAGCCTTAGGCTAGGGGAGCCCTAGCCTTAGCCTAAGCCTAGGGGTGCCCTAGCCTAAGCCTTGGGGTGCACTAGCCTTAGGCTAGGGGATCCCTAGCCTTAGCCTAAGCCTAGGTGTGCCCTAGCCTAAGCCTTGGTGTGCCCTTGCCTAAGCCTAGGGATTCCCTAGCCTAAGCCTAGGGGTGCCCTAGCCTAAGCCTAGGGGTGCCCTAGCCTAAGCCTAGAGGTGCCCTAGTCTTAGGCTAGGGGAGCCCTAACCTTAGCGTAAGCCTAGGGGTGCCTTAGCGTAAGCCTTGGGGTGCCCTAGCCTAAGCCTAGTGGTGCCTTAGCCTAAGCCTACGGGTGACCTAGCCTTAGCCTAAGCCTAGGCGTGACCTAGCCTAAGCCTAAGGGTGACCTAGCCTAATCCAAGGGGTGCCCTAGCCTAAGTCTAGGGATGCCCTAGCCTGAGTCTAAGGGTGCCCTAGCCTCAGCCTACGGGTGCCCTAGCCTGAAGCTAGGGGAGCCCTAACGTTAGTCTAGCCTAGGATTGCCCTAGCCTAAGCCTAGGGGTGCCATAGCCTGAGTCTAGGGGTGCACTAGCCTGAGGCAAGTGGAGCCGCAGCCTTAGCCTAAGCCTAGGTGAGCCCTAGCCTAAGACTAGGGGTGCCCTAGCCGAAGCCTTGGGGTGCCCTAGCCTTAGGCTAGGGGAGCCCTAGTCTGAGCGTAGGGGTGCCCTAGCCTGAGGATAGTGGAGCCCTAGACTTAGCCTAAGCCTAGGATTGTCCTAGCCTAAGCTAACGGGTGCCCTAGCCTGAGTCTAGGGGTGCCCTTGCCTGAGGCTAGGGGAGCCGTTGCCTTAGCCTAAGTGTAGGGGTGCCGTAGCCTAAGACTAGGGGTGCCCAAGCCTAAGCCTAGGGGTCCCTAACCTTAGTCTAGCGGTTCCCTAGCCTAAGCCTAGGGGTGCCCTAGGCTAAGCCAAGGTTAGCCCTAGCCTTAGCCTAAGCCTAGGGGTGCCCTAGCCTAAGCCGAGGGATGGCCTACCTTAAGCCTAGGGGTGCCCTAGCCTAAGCCTAGGGGTGTTCTAGCCTTAGGCTAGGGGAGCCCTAGCCTTAGCCTAAGCCTAGGGGTGCCCTAGCCTAAGCCTAGGGGTGCCCCAGCCCAAGCCTAGGGGTGCCCTAGCCTAAGCTTAGGGGTGCCATAGCCTGAGTCTAGGGGTGCACTATGAGGCTAGGGGAGCCGTAGCCTTAGCCTAACCCTAGGGGAGCCCTAGCTTAAGCCTAGGGGTGCCCTAGCTAAGCCTAGGGGTGCCCTAGCCTAAGCCTAGAGGTGCCCTAGCCTTAGGCTAGGGGAGCCCTAGCCTTTTTCTAGCCTAGGTGTGCCCTAGCCTAAGCCTCGGGGTGCCCTAGCCTGAGCCTAGGGGTGCCGTAACCTTAGGCTAGGGGAGCCCAAGCCTTAGCCTAAGCCTAGAGGTGCCCTAGTCTAAGCCTAGGGGTGCCCTAGCCTGAGCCTAGGGGAGCCCTAGCCTTAGCCTAAGCCTAGGATTGCCCTAGCCTAAGCTTAGGGGTACCCAAGCCTGAGTCTAGGGGTGCACTAGCCTGAGGCAAGGGGAGCCGCAGCCTTAGCCTAAGCCTAGGGGAGCCCTAGCCTAAGCCTAAGCTTAGGGGTGCCCTAGCTGAGTATAAGGGTGCCCTTGCCTGAGGCTAGGGGAGCCGTTGCCTTAGCCTAAGTGTAGGGGTGCCCTAAGCCTAAGCCTAGGGGTGCCCTAGCCTAAGCCTAGGGGTGCCCTAGCCTTAGTGTAGGGGTTCCCTAGCCTAAGCCTAGGGGTGCCCTAGCTTAAGCCTAGGTTAGGCTAGCCTAAGCCTAAGCTTAGGGGTGCCTTAGCCTAAGCCTAAGGATGGCCTACTTTTAGCCTAGGGGTGCCCTAGCCTAAGCCTAGGGGTGCTCTAGACTTAGGCTAGGGGATCCCTAGCCTTAGCCTAAGCCTACGGGTGCCCTAGCCTAAGCCTAGGAGTGCCCTATCCTTGGGCTATGGGATCCCTAGCCTTAGCCTAAGCCTAGGGGTGCCCTAGCCTTAGGTTTGGGAGCCCTAGCCTTAGCCTAAGCCTAGGGGTGCCCTAGCCTAAGCCTAGGGGTGCCCTAGCCTAATCTTTGAAGTTCCCTATCCTAAGCCTAGGGGTTCCCTAGCCAAAGCCTAGGGGTGCCCTAGCCTAAGCCTAGGGGTGCCCTAGCCTAAGCCTAGGGGTGCACTAGCCTTAGGCTAGGGGAGCCATAGCCTTAACCTAAGCCTAGGGGTGCCCTAGCCTAAGCCTAGGGGTGCCCTAGCCTAAGCTTAGAAGTTCCCTATCCTAAGCCTAGGGGTTCCCTGGCCAAAGCCTAGGGGTGCCCTAGCCTAAGCCTAGGGGTGCCCTAGCCTAAGCCTAGGGGTGCACTAGCCTTAGGCTAGGGGATCCCTAGCCTTAGCCTAAGCCTAGGTGCGCCCTAGCCTAAGCCTAGGGATTCCCTAGCCTAAGCCTAGGGGTGCCCTAGCCTAAGCCTAGGGGTGCCTTTGCCTAAGCCTAGGGGTGCCCTAGCCTAAGACTAGGGGTGCCTTTGCCTAAGCCTAGGGGTACCCTAGGCTAAGCCTAGGGGTGCTCTAGCCTTAGGCTAGGGGAGCCTAGCCTTAGCCTAAGCCTAGTCGTGCCCTAGCCTAAGCCTAGGGGTGCCCTAGCCTAATACTACGGTTGCCCTAGCCTAAGTCTAGGGGTGCCCTAGCCTGAGTCTAAGGGTGCTTAGCCTGAGCCTACGGGTGCCCTAGCCTGAGGCTAGGGGAGCCCTAACGTTAGTCTAGCCTAGGATTGCCCTAGCCTAAGCCTAGGGGTGCCATAGCCAGTGTCTAGGGGTGCCCTAGCCTTAGGCTAGGAGAGCCCTAGCCTTAGCCTAAGCCTAGGGGTGCCCTAGCCAAAGCCTAGCGGTGCCCTAGACTAACCCTAGAGGTGCCCTAGTCTTAGGCTAGGGGAGCCCTAACCTTAGCGTAAGCCTTGGGGTGCCCTAGCCTAAGCCTAGTGGTGCCTTAGCCTAAGCCTAGGGGTGACCTAGCCTTAGCCTAAGCCTAGGGGTGCCCTAGCCTAAGCCTAGGAGTGCCCTAGCCTAAGCCTAGGGGTGCCCTAGCCTAAGCCCAGGGGTGCCTTTGCCTAAGCCTACGGGTGCCCTAGCCTAAGCCTAGGGGTGCCTTTGCCTAAGCCTAGGGGTGCCCTAACCTAAACCTAGGGGTGCCCTATCCTTAGGCTAGGGGATCCCTAGCCTTAGCCTAAGCCTAGGGGTACCCTAGCTTAAGCCTAGGGGTGCCTTGGCCTTAGGCTAGGGGAGCCCTAGCCTTAGCCTAAGCCTAGGGGTGCCCTAGCCTAAGCCTAGGGGTGCCCTAGACTAACCTAGGGGTGCCCTAGACTAAGCTTAGAAGTTCCCTATCCTAAGCCTAGGGGTTCCCTCGCCAAAGCCTAGGGGTGCCCTAGCCTAAGCCTAGGGTGCCCTAGCCTAAGCCTAGGGGTTCACTAGCCTTAGGCTAGGGGATCCCTAGCCTTAGCCTAAGCCTAGGGGTGCCCTAGCCTAAGCCTTGGTGTGCCCTAGCCTAAGCCTAGGGATTCCCTAGCCTAAGCCTAGGGGTGCCCTAGCCTAAGCCTAGGGGTGCCTTTGCCTAAGCCTAGGGGTGCCCTAGCCTAAGACTATGGGTGCCTTTGCCTAAGCCTAGGCGTGCCCTAGCCTAAGCCTAGGGGTGCCCTAGCCTAATCCTAGGGGTGCCCTAACCTAAGTCTATGGGTGCCCTAGCCTGAGTCTAAGGGTGCTTAGCCTGAGCCTACGGGTGCCCTAGCCTGAGGCTAGGGGAGCCCTAACGTTAGTCTAGCCTAGGATTGCCCTAGCCAAAGCCTAGGGGTGCCCTAGCCTAACCCTAGAGATTCCCTAGTCTTAGGCTAGGGGAGCCCTAACCTTAGCGTAAGCCTTGGGGTGCCCTAGCCTAAGCCTAGTGGTGCCTTAGCCTAAGCCTAGGGGTGACCTAGCCTTAGCCTAAGCCTAGGGGTGCCCTAGCCTAAGCCTAGGAGTGCCCTAGCCTAAGCCTAGGGGTGCCCTAGCCTAAGCCCAGGGGTGCCTTTGCCTAAGCCTACGGGTGCCCTAGCCTAAGCCTAGGGGTGCCTTTGCCTAAGCCTAGGGGTGCCCTAACCTAAATCTAGGGGTGCTCTAGCCTTAGGCTAGGGAAGCCTAGCCTTAGCCTAAGCCTAGGCATGCCCTAGCCTAAGCCTAGGGGTGCCCTAGCCTAATCCAAGGGGTGCCCTAGCCTAAGTCTAGGTATGCCTTAGCCTGAGTCTAAGGGTGCCCTAGCCTGAGCCTACGGATGCCCTAGCCTGAAGCTAGGGGAGCCCTAACGTTAGTCTAGCCTAGGATTGCCCTAGCCTAAGCCTAGGGGTGCCATAGCCTGAGTCTAGGGGTGCACTAGCCTGAGGCAAGGGGAGCCGCAGCCTTAGCCTAAGCCTAGGGGAGCCCTAGCCTAAGACTAGGGGTGCCCTAGCCTAAGCCTTGGGGTGCCCTAGCCTTAGGCTAGGGGAGCCCTAGCCTGAGCCTAGGGGTGCCCTAGCCTGAGGATAGGGGAGCCCTAGACTTAGCCTAAGCCTAGGATTGTCCTAGCCTAAGCTAACGCGTGCCCTAGCCTGAGTCTAGGGGTGCCCTTTCCTGAGGCTAGGGGAGCCATTTCCTTAGCCTAAGTGTAGGGGTGCCCTAGCCTAAGACTAGGGGTGCCCTAGCCTAAGCCTAGGGGTGCCCTAGCCTTAGTCTAGGGGTTCCCTAGCCTAAGCCTAGGGGTGCCCTAGGCTAATCCTAGGTTTGCCCTAGCCTTAGCCTAAGCCTAGGGGTGCCCTAGCCTAAGCCTAGGGATGGCCTACCTTAAGCCTAGGGGTGCCCTAGCCTAAGCCTAGGGGTGCTCTAGCCTTAGGCTAGGGGAGCCCTAGCCTTCGCCTAATCCTAGGGGTACCCTAGCATAAGCCTAGGGGTGCCCTAGCCTAAGCCTAGGGGTGCCCTAGCCAAAGCTTAGGGGTGCCATAGCCTGAGTCTAGGGGTGCACTATGAGGCTAGGGGAGCCGTAGCCTTAGCCTAACCTAGGGGAGCCCTAGCTTAAGCCTAGGGGTGCCCTAGCCTAAGCCTAGGGGTGCCCTAGCCTAAGCCTAGAGGTGCCCTAGCCTTAGGCTAGGGGAGCCCTAGCCTTTTCCTAAGCCTAGGTGTGCCCTAGCCTAAGCCTCGGGGTGCCCTAGCCTGAGCCTAGGGGTGCCGTAGCCTTAGGCTAGGGGAGCCCAAGCCTTAGCCTAAGCCTAGAGGTGCCCTAGTCTAAGCCTAGGGGTGCCCTAGCCTGAGCCTAGGGGAGCCCTAGCCTTAGCCTAAGCCTAGGATTGCCCTACCCTAAGCTTAGGGGTGCCCAAGCCTGAGTCTAGGGGTGCACTAGCCTGAGGCAAGGGGAGCCGCAGCCTTAGACTAAGCCTAGGGGAGCCCTAGCCTAAGCCTAAGCTTAGGAGTGCCCTAGCCTGAGTATAAGGGTGCCCTTGCCTGAGGCTAGGGGAGCCGTTTCCTTAGCCTAAGTGTAGGGGTGCCCTAAGCCTAAGCCTAGGGGTGCCCTAGCCTAAGCCTGGGGGTGCCCTAGCCTTAGTGTAGGGGTTCCCTAGTCTAAGCCTAGGGGTGCCCTAGCCTAAGCCTAGGTTAGCCCTAGCCTAAGCCTAAGCTTAGGGGTGCCCTAGCCTAAGCCTAAGGATGGCCTACTTTTAGCCTAGGGGTGCCCTAGCCTAAGCCTAGGGGTGCTCTAGACTTAGGCTAGGGGATCCCTAGCCTTAGCCTAAGCCTACGGGTGCCCTAGCCTAAGCCTAGGAGTGCCCTATCCTTGGGCTAGGGGATCCCTAGCCTTAGCCTAAGCCTAGGGGTACCCTAGCTTAAGCCTAGGGGTGCCCTAGCCTTAGGCTAGGGGAGCCCTAGCCTAAGCCTAAGCCTAGGGGTGCCCTAGCCTAAGCCTAGGGGTGCCCTAGCCTAATCTTAGAAGTTCCCTATCCTAAGCCTAGGGGTTCCCTAGCCAAAGCCTAGGGGTGCCCTAGCCTAAGCCTAGGGGTGCCCTAGCCTAAGCCTAGGGGTGCACTAGCCTTAGGCTAGGAGAGCCTTAGCCTTAGCCTAAGCCTAGGGGTGCCCTAGCCTAAGCCTAGGGGTGCCCTAGTCTAAGCTTAGAAGTTCCCTATCCTAAGCCTAGGGGTTCCCTAGCCAAAGCCTAGGGGTGCCCTAGCCTAAGCCTAGGGGTGCCCTAGCCTAAGCCTAGGGGTGCACTAGCCTTAGGCTAGGGGATCCCTAGCCTTAGCCTAAGCCTAGGTGTGCCCTAGCCTAAGCCTTGGTGTGCCCTAGCCTAAGCCTAGGGATTCCCTAGCCTAAGCCTAGGGGTGCCCTAGCCTAAGCCTAGGGGTGCCTTTGCCTAAGCCTAGGGGTGCCCTAGCCTAAGACTAGGGGTGCCTTTGCCTAAGCCTAGGGGTACCCTAGGCTAAGCCTAGGGGTGCTCTAGCCTTAGGCTAGGGGAGCCTAGCCTTAGCCTAAGCCTAGGCGTGCCCTAGCCTAAGCCTAGGGGTGCCCTAGCCTAATCCTAGGGGTGCCCTAGCCTAAGTCTAGGGGTGCCCTAGCCTGAGTCTAAGGGTGCTTAGCCTGAGCCTACGGGTGCCCTAGCCTTAGGCTAGGAGAGCCCTAGCCTTAGCCTAAGCCTAGGGGTGCCCTAGCCAAAGCCTAGGGGTGCCCTAGCCTCACCCTAGAGGTGCCCTAGTCTTAGGCTAGGGGAGCCCTAACCTTAGCGTAAGCCTTGGGGTGCCCTAGCCTAAGCCTAGTGGTGCCTTAGCCTAAGCCTAGGGGTGACCTAGCCTAAGCCTAGGAGTGCCCCAGCCTAAGCCTAGGGGTACCCTAGCCAAAGCCCAGGGGTGCCTTTGCCTAAGCCTACGGGTGCCCTATCCTAAGCCTAGGGGTGCCTTTGCCTAAGCCTAGGGGTGCCCTAACCTAAGCCTAGGGGTGCCCTAGCCTTAGGCTAGGGGATCCCTAGCCTTAGCCTAAGCCTAGGGGTACCCTTGCTTAAGCCTAGGGGTGCCCTAGCCTTAGGCTAGGGGAGCCCTAGCCTTAGCCTAAGCCTAGGGGTGCCCTACCCTAAGCCTAGGGGTGCCATAGACTAAGCTTAGAAGTTCCCTATCCTAAGCCTAGGGGTTCCCTAGCCAAAGCCTAGGGGTGCCCTAGCCTAAGCCTAGGGGTGCCCTAGCCTAAGCCTAGGGGTGCACTAGCCTTAGGCTAGGGGATGCCTAGCCTTAGCCTAAGCCTAGGTGTGCCCTAGCCTAAGCCTTGGTGTGCCCTAGCCTAAGCCTAGGGATTCCCTAGCCTAAGCCTAGGGGTGCCCTAGCCTAAGCCTAGGGGTGCGTTTGCCTAAGCCTAGGGGTGCCCTAGCCTAAGACTAGGGGTGCCTTTGCCTAAGCCTAGGGGTACCGTAGCATAAGCCTAGGGGTGCCCTAGCCTTAGGCTAGGGGAGCCCTAGCCTTAGCCTAAGCCTAGGGGTGCCCTAGCCTAAGCCTAGGGGTGCACTAGCCTTAGGCTAGGGGATCCCTAGCCTTAGCCTAAGCCTAGGTGTGCCCTAGCCTAAGCCTTGGTGTGCCCTAGCCTAAGCCTAGGGATTCCCTAGCCTAAGCCTAGGGGTGCCCTAGCCTAAGCCTAGGGGTGCCCTAGCCTAAGCCTAGAGGTGCCCTAGTCTTAGGCTAGGGGAGCCCTAACCTTAGCGTAAGCCTAGGGGTGCCTTAGCGTAAGCCTTGGGGTGCCCTAGCCTAAGCCTAGTGGTGCCTTAGCCTAAGCCTACGGGTGACCTAGCCTTAGCCTAAGCCTAGGCGTGACCTAGCCTAAGCCTAAGGGTGACCTAGCCTAATCCAAGGGGTGCCCTAGCCTAAGTCTAGGGATGCCCTAGCCTGAGTCTAAGGGTGCCCTAGCCTCAGCCTACGGGTGCCCTAGCCTGAAGCTAGGGGAGCCCTAACGTTAGTCTAGCCTAGGATTGCCCTAGCCTAAGCCTAGGGGTGCCATAGCCTGAGTCTAGGGGTGCACTAGCCTGAGGCAAGTGGAGCCGCAGCCTTAGCCTAAGCCTAGGTGAGCCCTAGCCTAAGACTAGGGGTGCCCTAGCCGAAGCCTTGGGGTGCCCTAGCCTTAGGCTAGGGGAGCCCTAGTCTGAGCGTAGGGGTGCCCTAGCCTGAGGATAGTGGAGCCCTAGACTTAGCCTAAGCCTAGGATTGTCCTAGCCTAAGCTAACGGGTGCCCTAGCCTGAGTCTAGGGGTGCCCTTGCCTGAGGCTAGGGGAGCCGTTGCCTTAGCCTAAGTGTAGGGGTGCCGTAGCCTAAGACTAGGGGTGCCCAAGCCTAAGCCTAGGGGTCCCTAACCTTAGTCTAGCGGTTCCCTAGCCTAAGCCTAGGGGTGCCCAAGGCTAAGCCAAGGGTAGCCCTAGCCTTAGCCTAAGCCTAGGGGTGCCCTAGCCTAAGCCTAGGGATGGCCTACCTTAAGCCTAGGGGTGCCCTAGCCTAAGCCTAGGGGTGTTCTAGCCTTAGGCTAGGGGAGCCCTAGCCTTAGCCTAAGCCTAGGGGTGCCCTAGCCTAAGCCTAGGGGTGCCCTAGCCCAAGCCTAGGGGTGCCCTAGCCTAAGCTTAGGGGTGCCATAGCCTGAGTCTAGGGGTGCACTATGAGGCTAGGGGAGCCGTAGCCTTAGCCTAACCCTAGGGGAGCCCTAGCTTAAGCCTAGGGGTGCCCTAGCCTAAGCCTAGGGGTGCCCTAGCCTAAGCCTAGAGGTGCCCTAGCCTTAGGCTAGGGGAGCCCTAGCCTTTTCCTAGCCTAGGTGTGCCCTAGCCTAAGCCTCGGGGTGCCCTAGCCTGAGCCTAGGGGTGCCGTAACCTTAGGCTAGGGGAGCCCAAGCCTTAGCCTAAGCCTAGAGGTGCCCTAGTCTAAGCCTAGGGGTGCCCTAGCCTGAGCCTAGGGGAGCCCTAGCCTTAGCCTAAGCCTAGGATTGCCCTAGCCTAAGCTTAGGGGTGCCCAAGCCTGAGTCTAGGGGTGCACTAGCCTGAGGCAAGGGGAGCCGCAGCCTTAGCCTAAGCCTAGGGGAGCCCTAGCCTAAGCCTAAGCTTAGGGGTGCCCAGGCTGAGTATAAGGGTGCCCTTGCCTGAGGCTAGGGGAGCCGTTGCCTTAGCCTAAGTGTAGGGGTGCCCTAAGCCTAAGCCTAGGGGTGCCCTAGCCTAAGCCTAGGGGTGCCCTAGCCTTAGTGTAGGGGTTCCCTAGCCTAAGCCTAGGGGTGCCCTAGCTTAAGCCTAGGTTAGGCTAGCCTAAGCCTAAGCTTAGGGGTGCCTTAGACTAAGCCTAAGGATGGCCTACTTTTAGCCTAGGGGTGCCCTAGCCTAAGCCTAGGGGTGCTCTAGATTTAGGCTAGGGGATCCCTAGCCTTAGCCTAAGCCTACGGGTGCCCTAGCCTAAGCCTAGGAGTGCCCTATCCTTGGGCTATGGGATCCCTAGCCTTAGCCTAAGCCTAGGGGTCCCCTAGCCTTAGGCTAGGGGAGGCCTAGCCTTAGCCTAAGCCTAGGGGTGCCCTAGCCTAAGCCTAGGGGTGCCCTAGCCTAATCTTTGAAGTTCCCTATCCTAAACCTAGGGGTTCCCTAGCCAAAGCCTAGGGGTGCCCTAGCCTAAGCCTAGGGGTGCCCTAGCCTAAGCCTAGGGGTGCACTAGCCTTAGGCTAGGGGAGCCATAGCCTTAACCTAAGCCTAGGGGTGCCCTAGCCTAAGCCTAGGGGTGCCCTAGCCTAAGCTTAGAAGTTCCCTATCCTAAGCCTAGGGGTTCCCTAGCCAAAGGCTAGGGGTGCCCTAGCCTAAGCCTAGGGGTGCCCTAGCCTAAGCCTAGGGGTGCACTAGCCTTAGGCTAGGGGATCCCTAGCCTTAGCCTAAGCCTAGGTGCGCCCTAGCCTAAGCCTTGGTGTGCCCTAGCCTAAGCCTAGGGATTCCCTAGCCTAAGCCTAGGGGTGCCCTAGCCTAAGCCTAGGGGTGCCTTTGCCTAAGCCTAGGGGTGCCCTAGCCTAAGACTAGGGGTGCCTTTGCCTAAGCCTAGGGGTACCCTAGGCTAAGCCTAGGGGTGATCTAGCCTTAGGCTAGGGGAGCCTAGCCTTAGCCTAAGCCTAGGCGTGCCCTAGCCTAAGCCTAGGGGTGCCCTAGCCTAATACTACGGGTGCCCTAGCCTAAGTCTAGGGGTGCCCTAGCCTGAGTCTAAGGGTGCTTAGCCTGAGCCTACGGGTGCCCTAGCCTGAGGCTAGGGGAGCCCTAACGTTAGTCTAGCCTAAGATTGCCCTAGCCTAAGCCTAGGGGTGCCATAGCCAGTGTCTAGGGGTGCCCTAGCCTTAGGCTAGGAGAGCCCTAGCCTTAGCCTAAGCCTAGGGGTGCCCTAGCCAAAGCCTAGGGGTGCCCTAGACTAACCCTAGAGGTGCCCTAGTCTTAGGCTAGGGGAGCCCTAACCTTAGCGTAAGCCTTGGGGTGCCCTAGCCTAAGCCTAGTGGTGCCTTAGCCTAAGCCTAGGGGTGACCTAGCCTTAGCCTAAGCCTAGGGGTGCCCTAGCCTAAGCCTAGGAGTGCCCTAGCCTAAGCCTAGGGGTGCCCTAGCCTAAGCCCAGGGGTGCCTTTGCCTAAGCCTACGGGTGCCCTAGCCTAAGCCTAGGGGTGCCTTTGCCTAAGCCTAGGGGTGCCCTAACCTAAACCTAGGGGTGCCCTATCCTTAGGCTAGGGGATCCCTAGCCTTAGCCTAAGCCTAGGGGTACCCTAGCTTAAGCCTAGGGGTGCCTTGGCCTTAGGCTAGGGGAGCCCTAGCCTTAGCCTAAGCCTAGGGGTGCCCTAGCCTAAGCCTAGGGGTGCCCTAGACTAACCTAGGGGTGCCCTAGACTAAGCTTAGAAGTTCCCTATCCTAAGCCTAGGGGTTCCCTCGCCAAAGCCTAGGGGTGCCCTAGCCTAAGCCTAGGGGTGCCCTAGCCTAAGCCTAGGGGTTCACTAGCCTTAGGCTAGGGGATCCCTAGCCTTAGCCTAAGCCTAGGTGTGCCCTAGCCTAAGCCTTGGTGTGCCCTAGCCTAAGCCTAGGGATTCCCTAGCCTAAGCCAAGGGGTGCCCTACCCTAAGCCTAGGGGTGCCTTTGCCTAAGCCTAGGGGTGCCCTAGCCTAAGACTATGGGTGCCTTTGCCTAAGCCTAGGCGTGCCCTAGCCTAAGCCTAGGGGTGCCCTAGCCTAATCCTAGGGGTGCACTAACCTAAGTCTAGGGGTGCCCTAGCCTGAGTCTAAGGGTGCTTAGCCTGAGCCTACGGGTGCCCTAGCCTGAGGCTAGGGGAGCCCTAACGTTAGTCTAGCCTAGGATTGCCCTAGCCAAAGCCTAGGGGTGCCATAGCCTAACCCTAGAGGTTCCCTAGTCTTAGGCTATGGGAGCCCTAACCTTAGCGTAAGCCTTGGGGTGCCCTAGCCTAAGCCTAGTGGTGCCTTAGCCTAAGCCTAGGGGTGACCTAGCCTTAGCCTAAGCCTAGGGGTGCCCTAGCTTAAGCCTAGGAGTGCCCTAGCCTAAGCCTAGGGGTGCCCTAGCCTAAGCCCAGGGGTGCCTTTGCCTAAGCCTACGGGTGCCCTAGCCTAAGCCTAGGGGTGCCTTTGCCTAAGCCTAGGGGTGCCCTAAACTAAGTCTAGGGGTGCTCTAGCCTTAGGCTAGGGAAGCCTAGCCTTAGCCTAAGCCTAGGCATGCCCTAGCCTAAGCCTAGGGGTGCCCTAGCCTAATCCAAGGGGTGCCCTAGCCTAAGTCTAGGTATGCCTTAGCCTGAGTCTAAGGGTGCCCTAGCCTGAGCCTACGGGTGCCCTAGCCTGAAGCTAGGGGAGCCCTAACGTTAGTCTAGCCTAGGATTGCCCTAGCCTAAGCCTAGGGGTGCCATAGCCTGAGTCTAGGGGTGCACTAGCCTGAGGCAAGGGGAGCCGCAGCCTTAGCCTAAGCCTAGGGGAGCCCTAGCCTAAGACTAGGGGTGCCCTAGCCTAAGCCTTGGGGTGCCCTAGCCTTAGGCTAGGGGAGCCCTAGCCTGAGCCTAGGGGTGCCCTAGCCTGAGGATAGGGGAGCCCTAGACTTAGCCTAAGCCTAGGATTGTCCTAGCCTAAGCTAACGCGTGCCCTAGCCTGAGTCTAGGGGTGCCCTTTCCTGAGGCTAGGGGAGCCATTTCCTTAGCCTAAGTGTAGGGGTGCCCTAGCCTAAGACTAGGGGTGCCCTAGCCTAAGCCTAGGGGTGCCCTAGCCTTAGTCTAGGGGTTCCCTAGCCTAAGCCTAGGGGTGCCCTAGGCTAATCCTAGGTTTGCCCTAGCCTTAGCCTAAGCCTAGGGGTGCCCTAGCCTAAGCCTAGGGATGGCCTACCTTAAGCCTAGGGGTGCCCTAGCCTAAGCCTAGGGGTGCTCTAGCCTTAGGCTAGGGGAGCCCTAGCCTTCGCCTAATCCTAGGGGTGCCCTAGCGTAAGCCTAGGGGTGCCCTAGCCTAAGCCTAGGGGTGCCCTAGCCTAAGCTTAGGGGTGCCATAGCCTGAGTCTAGGGGTGCACTATGAGGCTAGGGGAGCCGTAGCCTTAGCCTAACCCTAGGGGAGCCCTAGCTTAAGCCTAGGGGTGCCCTAGCCTAAGCCTAGGGGTGCCCTAGCCTAAGCCTAGAGGTGCCCTAGCCTTAGGCTAGGGGAGCCCTAGCCTTTTCCTAAGCCTAGGTGTGCCCCAGCCTAAGCCTCGGGGTGCCCTAGCCTGAGCCTACGGGTGCCGTAGCCTTAGGCTAGGGGAGCCCAAGCCTTAGCCTAAGCCTAGAGGTGCCCTAGTCTAAGCCTAGGGGTGCCCTTGCCTGAGCCTAGGGGAGCCCTAGCCTTAGCCTAAGCCTAGGATTGCCCTACCCTAAGCTTAGGGGTGCCCAAGCCTGAGTCTAGGGGTGCACTAGCCTGAGGCAAGGGGAGCCGCAGCCTTAGACTAAGCCTAGGGGAGCCCTAGCCTAAGCCTAAGCTTAGGGGTGCCCTAGCCTGAGTATAAGGGTGCCCTTGCCTGAGGCTAGGGGAGCCGTTTCCTTAGCCTAAGTGTAGGGGTGCCCTAAGCCTAAGCCTAGGGGTGCCCTAGCCTAAGCCTAGGGGTGCCCTAGCCTTAGTGTAGGGGTTCCCTAGTCTAAGCCTAGGGGTGCCCTAGCCTTAGGCTAGGGGAGCCCTAGCCTTTGCCTAAGCCTAGGGGTGCCCTAGCCTAAGCCTAGGGGTGCCCTAGCCTAATCTTAGAAGTTCCCTATCCTAAGCCTAGGGGTTCCCTAGCCAAAGCCTAGGGGTGCCCTAGCCTAAGCCTAGGGGTGCCCTAGCCTAAGCCTAGGGGTGCACTAGCCTTAGGCTAGGGGAGCCTTAGCCTTAGCCTAAGCCTAGGGGTGCCCTAGCCTAATCCTAGGGGTGCCCTAGTCTAAGCTTAGAAGTTCCCTATCCTAAGCCTAGGGGTTCCCTACCAAAGCCTAGGGGTGCCCTAGCCTAAGCCTAGGGGTGCCCTAGCCTAAGCCTAGGGGTGCACTAGCCTTAGGCTAGGGGATCCCTAGCCTTAGTCTAAGCCTAGGTGTGCCCTAGCCTAAGCCTTGGTGTGTCCTAGCCTAAGCCTAGGGATTCCCTAGCCTAAGCCTAGGGGTGCCCTAGCCTAAGCCTAGGGGTGCCTTTGCCTAAGCCTAGGGGTGCCCTAGCCTAAGACTAGGGGTGCCTTTGCCTAAGCCTAGGGGTACCCTAGGCTAAGCCTAGGGGTGCTCTAGCCTTAGGCTAGGGGAGCCTAGCCTTAGCCTAAGCCTAGGCGTGCCCTAGCCTAAGCCTAGGGGTGCCCTAGCCTAATCCTAGGGGTGCCCTAGCCTAAATCTAGGGGTGCCCTAGCCTGAGTCTAAGGGTGCTTAGCCTGAGCCTACGGGTGCCCTAGCCTTAGGCTAGGAGAGCCCTAGCCTTAGCCTAAGCCTAGGGGTGCCCTAGCCAAAGCCTAAGTGTGCCCTAGCCTCACCCTAGAGGTGCCCTAGTCTTAGGCTAGGGGAGCCCTAACCTTAGCGTAAGCCTTGGGGTGCCCTAGCCTAAGCCTAGTGGTGCCTTAGCCTAAGCCTAGGGGTGACCTAGCCTTAGCCTAAGCCTATGGGTGCCCTAGCCTAAGCCTAGGAGTGCCCCAGCCTAAGCCTAGGGGTACCCTAGCCAAAGCCCAGGGGTGCCTTTGCCTAAGCCTACGGGTGCCCTAGCCTAAGCCTAGGGGTGCCTTTGCCTAAGCCTAGGGGTGCCCTAACCTAAGCCTAGGGGTGCCCTAGCCTTAGGCTAGGGGATCCCTAGCCTTAGCCTAAGCCTAGGGGTACCCTAGCTTAAGCCTAGGGGTGCCCTAGCCTTAGGCTAGGGGAGCCCTAGCCTTAGCCTAAGCCTAGGGGTGCCCTAGCCTAAGCCTAGGGGTGCCATAGACTAAGCTTAGAAGTTCCCTATCCTAAGCCTAGGGGTTCCCTAGCCAAAGCCTAGGGGTGCCCTAGCCTAAGACTAGGGGTGCCCTAGCCTAAGCCTAGGGGTGCACTAGCCTTAGGCTAGGGGATGCCTAGCCTTAGCCTAAGCCTAGGTGTGCCCTAGCCTAAGCCTTGGTGTGCCCTAGCCTAAGCCTAGGGATTCCCTAGCCTAAGCCTAGGGGTGCCCTAGCCTAAGCCTAGGGGTGCGTTTGCCTAAGCCTAGGGGTGCCCTAGCCTAAGACTAGGGGTGCCTTTGCCTAAGCCTAGGGGTACCTTAGCATAAGCCTAGGGGTGCCCTAGCCTTAGGCTAGGGGTGCCCTAGCCTAAGCCTAGGGGTGCACTAGCCTTAGGCTAGGGGATCCCTAGCCTTAGCCTAAGCCTAGGTGTGCCCTAGCCTAAGCCTTGGTGTGCCCTAGCCTAAGCCTAGGGATTCCCTAGCCTAAGCCTAGGGGTGCCCTAGCCTAAGCCTAGGGGTGCCTTTGCCTAAGCCTAGGGGTGCCCTAGCCTAAGACTAGGGGTGCCTTTGCCTAAGCCTAGGGGTACCCTAGGCTAAGCCTAGGGGTGCACTAGCCTTAGGCTAGGGGAGCCTAGCCTTAGCCTAAGCCTAGGCGTGCCCTAGCCTAAGCCTAGGGGTGCCCTAGCCTAATCCTAGGGGTGCCCTAGCCTAAGTCTAGGGGTGCCCTAGCCTGAGTCTAAGGGTGCTTAGCCTGAGCATACGGGTGCCCTAGCCTTAGGCTAGGAGAGCCGTAGCCTTAGCCTAAGCCTAGGGGTGCCCTAGCCAAAGCCTAGGGGTGCCCTAGCCTAACCCTAGAGGTGCCCTAGTCTTAGGCTAGGGGAGCCCTAACCTTAGCGTAAGCCTTGGGGTGCCCTAGCCTAAGCCTAGTGGTGCCTTAGCCTAAGCCTAGGGGTGACCTAGCCTTAGCCTAAGCCTATGGGTGCCCTAGCCTAAGCCTAGGAGTGCCCCAGCCTAAGCCTAGGGGTACCCTCGCCAAAGCCCAGGGGTGCCTTTGCCTAAGCCTACGGGTGCCCTAGCCTAAGCCTAGGGGTGCCTTTGCCTAAGCCTAGGGGTGCCCTAACCTAAGCCTAGGGGTGCCCTAGCCTTAGGCTAGGGGATCCCTAGCCTTAGCCTAAGCCTAGGGGTACCCTAGCTTAAGCCTAGGGGTGCCCTAGCCTTAGGCTAGGGGAGCCCTAGCCTTAGCCTAAGCCTAGGGGTGCCCTAGCCTAAGCCTAGGGGTGCCATAGACTAAGCTTAGAAGTTCCCTATCCTAAGTCTAGGGGTTCCCTAGTCAAAGCCTAGGGGTGCCCTAGCCTAAGCCTAGGGGTGCCCTAGCCTAAGCCTAGGGGTGCACTAGCCTTAGGCTAGGGGATGCCAACCTTAGCCTAAGCCTAGGTGTGCCCTAGCCTAAGCCTTGGTGTGCCCTAGCCTAAGCCTAGGGATTCCCTAGCCTAAGCCTAGGGGTGCCCTAGCCTAAGCCTAGGGGTGCGTTTGCCTAAGCCTAGGGGTGCCCTAGCCTAAGACTAGGGGTGCCTTTGCCTAAGCCTAGGGGTACCGTAGCATAAGCCCAGGGGTGCCCTAGGCTTAGGCTAGGGGAGCCCTAGCCTTAGCCTAAGCCTAGGGGTGCCCTAGCCTAAGCCTAGGGGTGCCCTAGCCTAATCCTAGGGGTGCCCTAGCCTAAGTCTAGGGGTGCCCTAGCCTGAGTTTAAGGGTGCTTAGCCTGAGCCTACGGGTGCCCTAGTCTGAGGCTAGGGGAGCCCTAACGTTAGTCTAGCCTAGGATTGCCCTAGCCTAAGCCTAGGGGTGCCATAGCCTGAGTCTAGGGGTGCACTAGCCTGAGGCAAGGGGAGACGTAGCCTTAGCCTAAGCCTAGGGGAGACCTAGCCTAAGCCTAGTGGTGCCTTAGCAAAAGCCTAGGGGTGACCTAGCCTTAGCCTAAGCCTAGGGGTGCCCTAGCCTAAGCCTAGGGGTGCCCTAGGCTAAGCTTAGGGGTGCCCTAGCCTAAGCCTAGGGGTGCCCTAGCCTTAGGCTAGGAGAGCCCTAGCCTTAGCCTAAGCCGAGAGGTGCCCTAGCCAAAGCCTAGGGGTGCCCTAGCCTAACCCTAGAGGTGCCCTACTCTTAGTCTAGGGGAGCCCTAACCTTAGCGTAAGCTTTGGGGTGCCCTAGCCTAAGCCTAGTGGTGCCTTAGCCTAAGCCTAGGGGTGCCCTAGCCTTAGCCTAAGCCTAGGGGTGCCCTAGCCTAAGCCTAGGAGTGCCCCAGCCTAAGACTAGGGGTGCCCTAGCCTAAGCCCAGGGGTGCCTTTGCCTAAGCCTACGGGTGCCCTAGCCTAAGCCTAGTGGTGCCTTTGCCTAAGCCTAGGGGTGCCCTAACCTAAGCCTAGGGGTGCCCTATCCTTAGGCTAGGGGATCCCTAGCCTTAGCCTAAGCCTAGGGATACCCTAGCTTAAGCCTAGGGGTGCCCTAGCCTTAAGCTAGGGGAGCCCTAGCCTTAGAATAAGCCTAGGGGTGCCCTAGCATAAGCCTAGTGGTGCCCTAGACTAAGCTTAGAAGTTCCCTATCCTAAGCCCAGGGGTTCCCTAGCCAAAGCCTAGGGGTGCCTTAGCCTAAGCCTAGGGGTGCCCTAGCCTAAGCCTAGGGGTGCAATAGCCTCAGGCTTGGGGATCCCTAGCCTTAGCCTAAGCCTAGGGGTGCCCTAGCTTAAGCCTAGTGGTGCCCTAGCCTAATCCTAGGGGTGCCCTAGCCTAAGTCTACGGGTGCCCTAGCCTGAGTCTAAGGGTGCTAGGCCTGAGCCTACGGGTGCCCTAGCCTGAGGCTAGGGGAGCCCTAACATTAGTCTAGCCTAGGATTGCCCTAGCCTAAGCCTAGGGGTGCCATAGCCTGAGTCTAGGGGTGCACTAGCCTGAGGCAAGGGGAGCCGCAGCCTTAGCCTAAGTCTAGGGGAGAACTAGCCTAAGCCTAGTGGTGCCTTAGCCAAAGCCTAGGGGTGACCTAGCCTTAGCCTAAGCCTAGGGTTGCCCTAGCCTAAGCCTAGGAGTGCCCTAGCCTAAGCCTAGGGGTGCCCTAGCCTAAGCCTAGGGGTGCCCTAGCCTTAGGCTAGGAGAGCCCTAGCCTTAGCATAAGCCTAGGGGTGCCCTAGCCAAAGCCTAGGGGTGCCCTAGCCTAACCCTAGAGGTGCCCTAGTCTTAGGCTAGGGGAGCCCTAACCTTAGCGTAAGCCTTGGGGTGCCCTAGCCTAAGCCTAGTGGTGCCTTAGCCTAAGCCTAGGGGTGACCTTGCCTTAGCCCAAGCCTAGGGGTTCCTTTGCCTAAGCCTAGGCATGCCCTAGCCTAAGCCTAGGGGTGCCCTAGCCTAATCCAAGGGGTGCCCTAGCCTAAGTCTAGGGATGCCCTAGCCTGAGTCTAAGGGTGCCCTAGCCTGAGCCTACGCGTGCCCTAGCCTGAAGCTAGGGGAGCCCTAACGTTAGTCTAGCCTAGGATTGCCCTAGCCTAAGCCTAGGGGTGCCATAGCCTGAGTCTAGTGGTGCACTAGCCTGAGGCAAGGGGAGCCGCAGCCTTAGCCTAAGCCTAGGGAGCCCTAGCCTAAGACTAGGGGTGCCCTAGCCTAAGCCTTGGGGTGCCCTAGCCTTAGGCTAGGGGAGCCCTAGCCTGAGCCTAGGGGTGCCCTAGCCTGAGGATAGGGCAGCCCTAGACTTAGCCTAAGTCTAGGATTGTCCTAGCCTAAGCTAACGGGTGCCCTAGCCTGAGTCTAGGGGTGCCCTTGCCTGAGGCTAGGGGAGCCATTGCCTTAGCGTAAGTGTAGGGGTGCCCTAGCCTAAGACTAGGGGTGCCCTAGCCTAAGACTAGGGGTGCCCTAGCCTTAGTCTAGGGGTTCCCTAGCCTAAGCCTAGGGGTGCACTAGGCTAAGCCTAGGTTTGCCCTAGCCTTAGCCTAAGCCTAGGGGTGCCCTAGCCTAAGCCCAGGGATGTCCTACCTTAAGCCTAGGGGTGCCCTAGCCTACGCCTAGGGGTGCTCTAGCCTCAGGCTAGGGGAGCCCTAGCCTTCGCCTAAGCCTAGGGGTGCCCTAGCCTAAGCCTAGGGGTGCCCTAGCCTAAGCCTAGGGGTGCCCTAGCCCAAGCTTAGGGGTGCCATAGCCTGAGTCTTGGGGTGCACTATGAGGCTAGGGGAGCCGTAGCCTTAGCCTAACCCTAGGGGAGCCCTAGCTTAAGCCTAGGGGTGCCCTAGCCTAAGCCTAGGGGTGCCCTAGCCTAAGCCTAGAGGTGCCCTAACCTTAGGCTAGGGGAGCCCTAGCCTGAGCCTAGGGGTGCCCTAGCCTGAGGATAGTGGAGCCCTAGACTTAGCCTAAGCCTAGGATTGTCCTAGCCTAAGCTAACGGGTGCCCTAGCCTGAGTCTAAGGGTGCCCTTGCCTGAGGCTAGGGGAGCCGTTGCCTTAGCCTAAGTGTAGGGGTGCCCTAGCCTAAGCCTAGGGGTGCCCTAGCCTAAGCCTAGGGGTGCCCTAGCCTTAGTGTAGGGGTTCCCTAGCCTAAGCCTAGGGGTGCTCTAGCCTAAGCCTAGGTTAGCCCTAGCCTTACCCTAAGCCTAGGGGTGCCCTAGCCTAAGCCTAGGGATGGCCTACCCTTAGCCTAGGGGTGCCCTAGCCTAAGCCTAGGGGTGCTCTAGACTTAGGCTAGGGGATCCCTAGCCTTAGCCTAAGCCTACGGGTGCCCAAGCCTAAGCCTAGGAGTGCCCTATCCTTAGGCTAGGGGATCCCTAGCCTTAGCCTAAGCCTAGGGGTACCCTAGCTTAAGCCTAGGGGTGCCCTAGACTAAGCCTAGGGGTGCCCTAGCCTAAGCCTAGGGGTGCCCCAGCCTTAGGCTAGGGGAGCCCTAGCCTTAGCCTAAGCCTAGGGGTGCCCTAGCCTAAGCCTAGGGGTGCCCTAGCCTAAGCTTCTAAGTTCCCTATCCTAAGCCTAGGGGTTCCCTAGCCAAAGCCTAGGGGTGCCCTAGCCTAAGCCTAGGGGTGCCCTAGCCTAAGCCTAGGGGTGCACTAGCCTTAGGCTAGGGGATCCCTAGCCTTAGCCTAAGCCTAGGTGTGCCCTAGCCTAAGCCTTGGTGTGCCCTAGCCTAAGCCTAGGGATGCCCTAGCCTAAGCCTTGGGGTGCCCTAGCCTAAGCCTAGTGGTGCCTTTGCCTAAGCCTAGGGGTGCCCTAGCCTAAGAGTAGGGGTGCCTTTGCCTAAGCCTAGGTGTACCCTAGCCTAAGCCTATGGGTGCTCTAGCCTTAGGCTAGGGGAGCCTAGCCTTAGCCTAAGCCTAGGCGTGCCCTAGCCTAAGCCTAGGGGTGCCCTAGCCTAATCCTAGGGGTGCCCTAGCCTAAGTCTAGGGGTGCCCTAGCCTGAGTCTAAGGGTGCCCTAGCCTGAGCCTACGGGTGCCCTAGCCTGAGACTAGGGGAGCCCTAACGTTAGTCTAACCTAGGATTGCCTTAGCCTAAGCCTAGGGGAGCCCTAGCCTGAGCCTAGGGGTGCCCTAGCCTGAGGATAGGGGAGCCCTAGACTTAGCCTAAGCCTAGGATTGTCCTAGCCTAAGCTAACGGGTGGCCTAGCCTGAGTCTAGGGGTGCCCTTGTCTGAGGCTAGGGGAGCCGTTGCCTTAGCGTAAGTGTAGGGGTGCCCTAGCCTAAGCCTAGGGGTGCCCTAACCTAAGCCTAGGGGTGCCCTAGCCCTAGTCTAGGGGTTCCCTAGCCTAAGCCTAGGGGTGCCCTAGCCTAAGCCTAGGTTAGCCCTAGCCTTAGCCTAAGCCTAGGAGTGCTCTAGCCTTAGGCTAGGGGAGCCCTAGCCTAAGCCTAAGGGTGCCCTAGCCTAAGCCTAGGGGTACCCTAACCTAAGCTTAGGGGTGCCATAGCCTGAATCTAGGGGTGTACTAGCCTGAGGCAAGGGGAGCCACAGCCTTAGCCTAAGCCTAGGGGACCCCTAGCCTAAGACTAGGGGTACCCTAGCCTAAGCCTTGGGGTGTCCTAGCCTTAAGCTAACGGGTGCCCTAGCCTGAGACTAAGGGTGCCGTTGCCTTAGCCTAAGTGTAGGGGTGCCCTAGCCTAAGACTAGGGGTGCCTTAGCCTAAGCCTAGGGGTGCCCTAGCCTTAGTCTAGGGGTTCCCTAGCCTAAGCCTAGGGGTGCCCTAGACTAAGCCTAGGTTAGCCCTAGCTTTAGCCTAAGCCTAGGGGTGCCCTAGCCTAAGCCTTGGGATGGTCTACCTTAAGCCTAGGGGTGCCCTAGCCTAAGCCTAGGGGTGCTCTAGCCTTAGGCTAGGGGAGCCCTAGCCTTAGCCTAAGCCTAGGGGTGCCCTAGTCTAAGCCTAGGGGTGCCCTAGCCTAAGCCTAGGGGTGCCCTAGCCTAAGCTTAGGGGTGCCATAGCCTGAGTCTAGGGGTGCACTATGAGGCTCGGGGAGCCGTAGCCTTAGCCTAACCGTAGGGGAGCCCTAGCTTAAGCCTAGGGGTGCCCTAGCCTAAGCCTAGGGGTGCCCTAGCCTAAGCCTAGAGGTGGCCTAGCCTTAGGCTAGGGAAGCCCTAGCCTTTTCCTAAGCCTAGGTGTGCCCTAGCCTAAGCCTCGGGGTGCCCAAGCCTGAGCCTAGGGGTGCCGTAGCCTTAGGCTAGGGGAGCCCAAGCCTTAGCCTAAGCCTTGAGGTGCCCTAGTCTAAGCCTAGGGGTGCCCTAGCCTAAACCTAGGGGTGCCCTAGCCTAAGCTTAGGGGTGCCCTAGCCTTTGGCAATGGGAGCCCTAGCCTTAGTCTAAGCCTAGGGGTGCCTTATGTTTAGGCTAGGGGAGTCCTCGCCTTAGCCGAAGCCTAGGGGTGCCCGAGCCTAAACCTAGGGGTGCCCTAGCCTAAGCCTAGGGGTGCCCTAGCCCAAGCCTAAGGATGCCCTAGCGTTAGGCTAGAGGAGCCCTAGTCTTAGCCTAAGCCTAGGTGTGCCCTTGCCTAAGCCTAGGGGTGCCCTAGTCTAAGTCTAGGGGCGCCTAGCCTAAGCCTAGCGGTGCCCTAGCCTTAGGCTAGGGGAGCCCTAGACTTAGCCTAAGCCTAGGTGTGCCCCATCCTAAGCCTAGGGGTGCCCTAGCCTACGTCTAGGGGTGCCCTAGCCTAAGCATAGTGGTGCCCTAACCTAAGCCTAGGGGTTCCATACCTAAGCCTAGGGGTACCCTAGCCTTAGGCTAGGGGAGCCCTAGCCTTAGCCTAAGCCTAGGGGTGCCCTAGCCTAAGCCTAGTGGTTTCCTAGCCTAAGCCTAGGGGTGCCCTAGCCTTAGACTAGGGGAGCCCAAGCCTTAGCCTAAGCCTAGGGGTGCCCTAGCCTAAGCGTAGGGGTGCCCTAGCCTAAGCCTAGGAGTATCCTAGCCTAAGCCTAGGGGTGCCCTAGCCTTAGGCTCTGGGAGCCTTAGCCTTAGCCTAATCCTAGGGGTGCTTTAGCCTAAGCCTAGGGGTACCCTAGCTCAAGCCTATGGGTGCCCTAGCCTTAGGCTAGGGAAGCCCTAGCCTTAGCCTAAGCCTAGGGGTGCACTAGCCTAAGCTTAGGGGTGCCCTAGCCCAAGCCTATGGGTGCCCTAGCCTAAGCCTAGTGGTGTCCTACCTTAAACCTAGGGGTGCCCTAGATTAAGCTTAGGGGTGCCCTAGCCTAAGCCTAAGGGTGCCCTAGTCTAATACTAAGGGTGCCCTAGCCTTAGACTAGGGGAGCCCAAGCCTTAGCCTAATCCTAGGGGTGCTGTAGCCTAAGCGTAGGGGTGCCCTAGCCCAAGCCTAGGGCTGCCCTAGCCTAAGCCTAGGAGTGCCCTAGCCTAAGCCTAGGGGTGCCCTAGCCTTAGGCTAGGGGAGCCCTAGCCTTAGCCTAAACCAGGGGTGCCCTAGCCAAAGCCTAGGGGTGCCCAAGCCTAAGCCTAGTGGTGCCCTAACCATAGGCTAGGGGAGCCCTAGCCTTAGCCTAAGCCTAGGGGTGCCCTAGCCTAAGCCTAGGGCTGCACTAGCCTAAGCCTAGGGGTGCCCTAGCCTAAGCCTAGGGGTGCCCTAGCCAAAGCCTAGGGGTGCCCTAGCCTAAGCGTAGAGGTGCCCTAGCCTTAGGCTAGGGGAGCCCTAACCTTAGCGTAAGCCTAGGGGTGCCTTAGCGTAAGCCTTGGGTTGCCCTAGCCTAAGCCTAGGGGTGCCCTAGCCTAAGCCTAGGGGTGCCCTAGCCTAAACCTAAGCCTAGGGGTGCCCTAGCCTAAGTCTAGGGGTGCCCTAGCCTAAGCTTACGGGTGCCCTTGCCTAAGCCTAGGAGTGCCCTAGCCTTAGGCTATGGGATCCCTAGCCTTAGCCTAAGCCTAGGGGTGCCCTAGCTTAAGCCTAGGGTGCCCTAACCTAAGCCTAGGGGTGCCCTAGCCTAAGCCTAGGGGATCCCTAGCCTTAGGCTAGGGGAGCCCTAGCCTTAACCTAAGCCTAGGGGTGCCCTAGCCTAAGCCTAGTGGTGTCCTAGCCTAAGCCTAGGGGTGCCCTAGATTAAGCCTAGGGGTGCCCTAGCCTAAGCCTAGGGGTGCCCTAGTCTAAACCTAAGGGTGCCCTAGCCTTAGACTAGGGGAGCCCAAGCCTCAGCCTAAGCCTAGGAGTGCCCTAGCCTAACCTATGGGTGCCCTAGCCTAAGTCTAGGAGTGTCCTAGCCTAAGCCTAGGGGTGCCCTAGCCTTAGGCTCGGGGAGCCCTAGCCTTAGCCTAATCCTAGGGGTGCCGTAGCCTAAGTCTAGGGGTGTCCTAGCCCAAGACTATGGGTGCCCTAGCCTTAGGTTAGGGGAGCCCTAGGCTTAGGCTAAGCCTAGGGCTGCCCTAGCCCAAGCCTAAGAGTGCCCTAGCCTAAGCCTAAGGGTGCCCTAGCCTTAGGCTAGGGGAGACCTAGCCTTATCCTAAATCTAGGGGTGCCCTAGCCAAAGCCTAGTGGTGCCATAGCCTAAACCTAAGGGTGCTTTAGCCTTAGACTAGGGGAGCCCAAGCCTCAGCCTAAGCCTAGGAGTGCCCTAGTCTAAGCCTAGGGGTGCCCTAGCCTAAGCCTACGGGTGCCCTAGCCTAAGCTTAGGAGTGGCCTAGCCTAAGCCTAGGGGTGCCCTAGCCTTATGCTCGGGGAGCCCTAGCCTTAGCCTAATCCTAGGGGTGCCGTAGCCTAAGCCTAGGGGTGTCCTAACCCAAGCCTATGGGTGCCCTAGCTGTAGGCTAGGGGAGCCCTAGCCTTAGCCTAAGCCTAGGAGTACCCTAGCCTAAGCCGAGGGGTGCCCTAGCCTAAGCCTAGGGGTGCCCTAGCCAAAGCCTAGGGGTGCCCTAGCCTAAGCGTAGAGGTGCCCTAGCCTTAGGCTAGGGGAGCCCTAACCTTAGCGTAAGCCTAGGGGTGCCTTAGCCTAAGCCTAGGGGTGCCCTAGCCTAAACCTAAGCTTAGGGGTGCCCTAGCCTAAGTCTAGGGGTGCCCTAGCCTAAGTCTATGGGTGCCGTAGCCTAAGCCTAGGAGTGCCCTAGCCTTAGGCTATGGGATCCCTAGCCTTAGCCTAAGCCTAGGGGTGCCTTAGCTTAAGCCTAGGGGTGCCCTAACCTAAGCCTAGGGGTGCCCTAGCCTAAGCCTAGGGGTGGCCTAGCCTTAGGCTAGGGGAGCCCTAGCCTTAGCCTAAGCCTAGGGGTGCCTTAGCTTAAGCCTAGGGGTGCCCTAACCTAAGCCGAGGGGTGCCCTAGACTAAGCCTAGGGGTGCCCTAGCCTAAACTTAAAAGTTCCCTATTCTAAGTCTAGGGGTGCCCTAGCCAAAGCCTAGGGGTTCCCTTGCCTTAGGCTAGGGGAGCCCTAGCCTTAGCCTAAGCCTAGGGGTGCCCTAGCCTAAGCCTAGAGTGCCCTAGCCTTAGGCTTGGGTAGCCCTAGCCTTAGCCTAAGCCTAGAGGTGCCCTAGCCTCAGCTTAGGGGTACCCTAGCCTCAGCCTTGGTGTGCCCTAGCCTAAGCCTAGGGGTGCCCTAGCCTAAGTATAGGGGTGACCTAGCCTAAGCCTAGGGCTGCCCTAGCCTAAGCCTAGGAGTGCCCTAGCCTAAGCCTAGGGTTGCCCTAGCCTTAGGCTAGGGGAGACCTAGCCTTAGCCTAAACCTAGGGGTGCCCTAGCCAAAGCCTAGGGGTGCCGAAGCCTAAGCCTAGGGGTGCCCTAGCCTTAGGCTAGGGGAGCCCTAGCCTTAGCCTAAGCCTAGGGGTGCCCTAGCTTAAGCCTAGGGGTGCCCTAGCCTAAGCCTAGGGCTGCCCTAGCCTAAGCCTAGGGGTGCCCTAGCCTAAGCCTAGGGGTGCCCTAGCCTAAGACTAGGGGTGCGCTAGCCAGAGCCTAGGGGAGCCCTAGCCTAAGCGTAGAGGTGCCCTAGCCTTAGGCTAGGGGATGCCTAACCTTATCGTAAGCCTAGGGGTGCCTTAACCTAAGCCTTGGGTTGCCCTAGCCTAAGCCTAGGGGTGCCCTAGCCTAAGTCTAGGGGTGCTCTAGCCTAAACCTAAGCCTAGGGGTGCCCTAGCCTAAGTCTAGGGGTTCCCTAGCTGAAGCCTACGGGTGCCCTTGCCTAAGCCTAGGAGTGCTCTAGCCTTAGGCTATGGGATCCCTAGCCTTAGCCTAAGTCTAGGGGTGCCCTAGCTTAAGCCTAGGGGTGCCCTAACCTAAGCCTAGGGGTGCCCTAGCATAAGCCTAGGGGAGCCCTAGCCATAGGCTAGCGGAGCCCAAGCCTTAACCTAAGCCTAGGGGTGCCCTAGCCTAAGCCTAGTGGTGCCATAGCCTAAACTTAAGGGTGCCTTAGCCTTAGACTAGGGGAGCCCAAGCCTCAGCCTAAGCCTAGGAGTGCCCTAGTCTAAGCCTAGGGGTGCCCTAGCCTAAGTTTAGGAGTGTCCTAGCCTAAGCCTAGGGGTGCCCTAGCCTTAGGCTCGGGGAGCCCTATCCTTAGCCTAATCCTAAGGGTGCCGTAGCCTAAGCCTAGGGGTGTTCTAGCCCAAGCCTATGGGTGCCCTAGCTGTAGGCTAGGGGAGCCCTAGACTGAGCCTAAGCCTAGGGCTGCCCTAGCCTAAGCCTAGGGGTGCCCTAGCCTAAGCCTAGGGCTACCCTAGCCTAAGCCTAGGAGTGCCCTACACTTAGGCTAGGGGAGCTCTAGCGTTAGCCTAAGCCTAGGAGTACCCTAGCCTAAGCCTAGGGGTGCCCTAGCCTAAGCCTAGGGGTGCCCTAGCCAAAGCCTAGGGGTGCCCTAGTCTAAGCGTAGAGGTGCCCTAGCCTTAGGCTAGGGGAGGCCTAACCTTATCGTAAGCCTAGGGGTGCCTTAGCCTAAGCCTTGGGTTGCCCTAGCCTAAGCCTAGGGGTGCCCTAGCCTAAGCCTAGGGGTGCTCTAGCCTAAACCTAAGCCTAGGGGTGCCCTAGCCTAAGTCTAGGGGTGCCCTAGCCTAAGCCTACGGGTAGCCCTTGCCTAAGCCTAGGAGTGCCCTAGCCTTAGGCTATGGGATCCCTAGCCGAAGCCTAAGTCTAGGGGTGCCCTAGCTTAAGCCTAGGGGTGCCCTAACCTAAGCCTAGGGGTGCCCTAGCGTAAGCCTAGGGGAGCCCTAGCCTTAGGCTAGGGGAGCCCTAGCCTTAACCTAAGCCTAGGGGTGCCCTAGTCTAAGCCTAGTGGTGCCATAGCCTAAACCTAAGGGTGCCTTACCCTTAGACTAGGGGAGCCCAAGCCTCAGCCTAAGCCTAGGAGTGCCCTAGCCTAAGCCTAGGGGTGCCCTAGCCTTAGGCTCGGGGAGCCCTATCCTTAGCCTAATCCTAGGGGTGCCGTAGCCTAAGCCTAGGGGTGTTCTAGCCCAAGCCTATGGGTGCCCTAGCTGTAGGCTAGGGGAGCCCTAGACTGAGCCTAAGCCTAGGAGTACCCTAGCCTAAGCCTAGGGATGCCCTAGCCTAAGCCTAGGGGTGCCCTAGCCTAAGCGTAGAGGTGCCCTAGCCTTAGGCTAGGGGAGGCCTAACCTTGTCGTAAGCCTAGGGGTGCCTTAGCCTAAGCCTTGGGTTGCCCTAGCCTAAGCCTAGGGGTGCCCTAGCCTAAGCCTAGGGGTGCTCTAGCCTAAACCTAAGCCTAGGGGTGCCCTAGCCTAAGTCTAGGGGTGCCCTAGCCTAAGCCTACGGGTGCCCTTGCCTAAGCCTAGGAGTGCCCTAGCCTTAGGCTAGGGGAGCCCTAGCCTTAGCCTAAGCCTAGGGGTGCCCTAGCTTAAGCCTAGGGGTGCCCTAGCCTAAACCTAGGGCTGCCCTAGCCTAAGCCTAGGGGTGCCCTAGCCTAAGCCTAGGGCTGCCCTAGCCTAAGCTTAGGGGTTCCCTAGCCTAAGCCTAGGCGTGCGCTAGCCAAAGCCTAGGGGAGCCCTAGCCTAAGCGTAGAGGTGCCCTAGCCTTAGGCTAGGGGAGGCCTAACCTTATCGGAAGCCTAGGGGTGCCTTAGCCTAAGCCTTGGGTTGCCCTAGCCTAAGCCTAGTGGTGCCCTAGCCTAAGCCTAGGGGTGCTCTAGCCTAAACCTAAGCCTAGGGGTGCTCTAGCCTAAGTCTAGGGGTGCCCTAGCCTAAGCCTAGGGGTGCCCTAGCCTAAGCCTAGGGGTACACTAGCCTAAGCCTAGGGGTGCCCTAGTCTAAGCCTACGGGTGCCCTAGCCTAAGCCTAAGGGTGCCTTAACCTAAGCCTAGGCGTGCCCTAGCCTTAGGCTAGGGGAGCCCTAGCCTTAGCCTAATCCTAGGGGTGCCCTAGCCTAAGCCTACTGGTTTCCTAGCCTAAGCCTAGGGGTGCCCTAGCCTTAGACTAGGGGAGCCCAAGCCTTAGCCTAAGCCTAGGGGTGCCCTAGCCTAAGCGTAGGGGTGCCCTAGCCTAAGCCTAGGAGTATCCTAGCCTAAGCCTAGGGGTGCCCTAGCCTTAGGCTCTGGGAGCCTTAGCCTTAGCCTAATCCTAGGGGTGCTGTAGCCTAAGCCTAGGGGTGCCCTAGCTCAAGCCTATGGGTGCCCTAGCCTTAGGCTAGGGAAGCCCTAGCCTTAGCCTAAGCCTAGGGGTGCACTAGCCTAAGCCTAGGGGTGCCCTAGCCCAAGCCTATGGGTGCCTAAGCCTAAGCCTAGTGGTGTCCTACCTTAAGCCTAGGGGTGCCCTAGATTAAGCCTAGGGGTGCCCTAGCCTAAGCCTAGGGGTGCCCTAGTCTAATCCTAAGGGTGCCCTAGCCTTATTCTAGGGGAGCCCAAGCCTTAGCCTAATCCTAGGGGTGCTGTAGCCTAAGCCTAGGGGTGCCCTAGCCCAAGCCTATGTGTGCCTTAGCCTTAGGCTAGGGGAGCCCTAGACTTAGCCTAAGCCTAGGGCTGCCCTAGCCTAAGCCTAGGGTGCCCTAGCCTAAGCCTAGGGCTTCCCTAGCCTAAGCCTAGGAGTGCCCTAGCCTAAGCCTAGGGGTGCACTAGCCTTAGGCTAGGGGAGCCCTAGCCTTAGCCTAAACCAGGGGTGCCCTAGCCAAAGCCTAGGGGTGCCCAAGCCTAAGCCTAGGGGTGCCCTAGCCTTAGGCTAGGGGAGCCCTAGCCTTAGCCTAAGCCTAGGGGTGCCCTAGCCTAAGCCTAGGGCTGCCCTAGCCTAAGCCTAGGGCTGCCCTAGCCTAAGTCTACGGGTGCCCTAGCCTAAGCCTAGGGCTGCACTAGCCTAAGCCTAGGGGTGCCCTAGCCTAAGCCTAGGGGTGCCCTAGCCTAAGCCTAGGGGTGCCCTAGCCTAAGCGTAGAGGTGCCCTAGCCTAAGCCTAGGGGTGCCCTAACCTAAGCCTAGGGGTGCCCTAGCCTAAGCCTAGGGGAGCCCTAGCCATAGGCTAGGGGAGCCCTAGCCTTAACCTAAGCCTAGGGGTGCCCTAGCCTAAGCCTAGTGGTGCCATAGCCTAAACTTAAGGGTGCCTTAGCCTTAGACTAGGGGAGCCCAAGCCTCAGCCTAAGCCTAGGAGTGCCCTAGTCTAAGCCTAGGGGTGCCCTAGCCTAAGTTTAGGAGTGTCCTAGCCTAAGCCTAGGGGTGCCCTAGCCTTAGGCTCGGGGAGCCCTATCCTTAGCCTAATCCTAAGGGTGCCGTAGCCTAAGCCTAGGGGTGTTCTAGCCCAAGCCTATGGGTGCCCTAGCTGTAGGCTAGGGGAGCCCTAGACTGAGCCTAAGCCTAGGGCTGCCCTAGCCTAAGCCTAGGGGTGCCCTAGCCTAAGCCTAGGGCTACCCTAGCCTAAGCCTAGGAGTGCCCTACACTTAGGCTAGGGGAGCTCTAGCGTTAGCCTAAGCCTAGGAGTACCCTAGCCTAAGCCTAGGGGTGCCCTAGCCTAAGCCTAGGGGTGCCCTAGCCAAAGCCTAGGGGTGCCCTAGTCTAAGCGTAGAGGTGCCCTAGCCTTAGGCTAGGGGAGGCCTAACCTTATCGTAAGCCTAGGGGTGCCTTAGCCTAAGCCTTGGGTTGCCCTAGCCTAAGCCTAGGGGTGCCCTAGCCTAAGCCTAGGGGTGCTCTAGCCTAAACCTAAGCCTAGGGGTGCCCTAGCCTAAGTCTAGGGGTGCCCTAGCCTAAGCCTACGGGTGCCCTTGCCTAAGCCTAGGAGTGCCCTAGCCTTAGGCTATGGGATCCCTAGCCTTAGCCTAAGTCTAGGGGTGCCCTAGCTTAAGCCTAGGGGTGCCCTAACCTAAGCCTAGGGGTGCCCTAGCGTAAGCCTAGGGGAGCCCTAGCCTTAGGCTAGGGGAGCCCTAGCCTTAACCTAAGCCTAGGGGTGTCCTAGTCTAAGCCTAGTGGTGCCATAGCCTAAACCTAAGGGTGCCTTACCCTTAGACTAGGGGAGCCCAAGCCTCAGCCTAAGCCTAGGAGTGCCCTAGCCTAAGCCTAGGGGTGCCCTAGCCTTAGGCTCGGGGAGCCCTATCCTTAGCCTAATCCTAGGGGTGCCGTAGCCTAAGCCTAGGGGTGTTCTAGCCCAAGCCTATGGGTGCCCTAGCTGTAGGCTAGGGGAGCCCTAGACTGAGCCTAAGCCTAGGAGTACCCTAGCCTAAGCCTAGGGATGCCCTAGCCTAAGCCTAGGGGTGCCCTAGCCTAAGCGTAGAGGTGCCCTAGCCTTAGGCTAGGGGAGGCCTAACCTTGTCGTAAGCCTAGGGGTGCCTTAGCCTAAGCCTTGGGTTGCCCTAGCCTAAGCCTAGGGGTGCCCTAGCCTAAGCCTAGGGGTGCTCTAGCCTAAACCTAAGCCTAGGGGTGCCCTAGCCTAAGTCTAGGGGTGCCCTAGCCTAAGCCTACGGGTGCCCTTGCCTAAGCCTAGGAGTGCCCTAGCCTTAGGCTAGGGGAGCCCTAGCCTTAGCCTAAGCCTAGGGGTGCCCTAGCTTAAGCCTAGGGGTGCCCTAGCCTAAACCTAGGGCTGCCCTAGCCTAAGCCTAGGGGTGCCCTAGCCTAAGCCTAGGGCTGCCCTAGCCTAAGCTTAGGGGTTCCCTAGCCTAAGCCTAGGCGTGCGCTAGCCAAAGCCTAGGGGAGCCCTAGCCTAAGCGTAGAGGTGCCCTAGCCTTAGGCTAGGGGAGGCCTAACCTTATCGGAAGCCTAGGGGTGCCTTAGCCTAAGCCTTGGGTTGCCCTAGCCTAAGCCTAGTGGTGCCCTAGCCTAAGCCTAGGGGTGCTCTAGCCTAAACCTAAGCCTAGGGGTGCTCTAGCCTAAGTCTAGGGGTGCCCTAGCCTAAGCCTAGGGGTGCCCTAGCCTAAGCCTAGGGGTACACTAGCCTAAGCCTAGGGGTGCCCTAGTCTAAGCCTACGGGTGCCCTAGCCTAAGCCTAAGGGTGCCTTAACCTAAGCCTAGGCGTGCCCTAGCCTTAGGCTAGGGGAGCCCTAGCCTTAGCCTAATCCTAGGGGTGCCCTAGCCTAAGCCTACTGGTTTCCTAGCCTAAGCCTAGGGGTGCCCTAGCCTTAGACTAGGGGAGCCCAAGCCTTAGCCTAAGCCTAGGGGTGCCCTAGCCTAAGCGTAGGGGTGCCCTAGCCTAAGCCTAGGAGTATCCTAGCCTAAGCCTAGGGGTGCCCTAGCCTTAGGCTCTGGGAGCCTTAGCCTTAGCCTAATCCTAGGGGTGCTGTAGCCTAAGCCTAGGGGTGCCCTAGCTCAAGCCTATGGGTGCCCTAGCCTTAGGCTAGGGAAGCCCTAGCCTTAGCCTAAGCCTAGGGGTGCACTAGCCTAAGCCTAGGGGTGCCCTAGCCCAAGCCTATGGGTGCCCTAGCCTAAGCCTAGTGGTGTCCTACCTTAAGCCTAGGGGTGCCCTAGATTAAGCCTAGGGGTGCCCTAGCCTAAGCCTAGGGGTGCCCTAGTCTAATCCTAAGGGTGCCCTAGCCTTATTCTAGGGGAGCCCAAGCCTTAGCCTAATCCTAGGGGTGCTGTAGCCTAAGCCTAGGGGTGCCCTAGCCCAAGCCTATGTGTGCCTTAGCCTTAGGCTAGGGGAGCCCTAGACTTAGCCTAAGCCTAGGGCTGCCCTAGCCTAAGCCTAGGGTGCCCTAGCCTAAGCCTAGGGCTTCCCTAGCCTAAGCCTAGGAGTGCCCTAGCCTAAGCCTAGGGGTGCACTAGCCTTAGGCTAGGGGAGCCCTAGCCTTAGCCTAAACCAGGGGTGCCCTAGCCAAAGCCTAGGGGTGCCCAAGCCTAAGCCTAGGGGTGCCCTAGCCTTAGGCTAGGGGAGCCCTAGCCTTAGCCTAAGCCTAGGGGTGCCCTAGCCTAAGCCTAGGGCTGCCCTAGCCTAAGCCTAGGGCTGCCCTAGCCTAAGTCTACGGGTGCCCTAGCCTAAGCCTAGGGCTGCACTAGCCTAAGCCTAGGGGTGCCCTAGCCTAAGCCTAGGGGTGCCCTAGCCTAAGCCTAGGGGTGCCCTAGCCTAAGCGTAGAGGTGCCCTAGCCTTAGGCTAGGGGAGCCCTAACCTTAGCGTAAGCCTTGGGGTGCCTTAGCCTAAGCCTTGGGTTGCCCTAGCCTAAGCCTAGGGGTTCCCTAGCCTAAGCCTAGGGGTGCCCTACCCTAAACCTAAGCCTAGGGGTGCCCTAGCCTAAGTCTAGGGGTGCCCTAGCCTAAGCTTACGGGTGCCCTTGCCTAAGCCTAGGAGTGCCCTAGCCTTAGGCTATGGGATCCCTAGCCTTAGCCTAAGCCTAGGGGTGCCCTAGCTTAAGCCTAGGGGTGCCCTAGCCTAAGCCTAGGGGATCCCTAGCCTTAGGCTAGGGAAGCCCTAGCCTTAACCTAAGCCTAGGGGTGCCCTAGCCTAAGCCTAGTGGTGTCCTAGCCTAAGCCTAGGGGTGCCCTAGATTAAGCCTAGGGGTGCCCTAGCCTAAGCCTAGGGGTGCCCTAGTCTAAACCTAAGGGTGCCCTAGCCTTAGACTAGGGGAGCCCAAGCCTCAGCCTAAGCCTAGGAGTGCCCTAGCCTAACCTATGGGTGCCCTAGCCTTAGGTTAGGGGAGCCCTAGGCTTAGGCTAACCCTAGGGTTGCCCTAGCCTAAGCCTAGGAGTGCCCTAGCCTAAGCCTAGGGGTGCCCTAGCCTTAGGCTAGGGGAGACCTAGCCTTAGCCTAAATCTAGGGGTGCCCTAGCCAAAGCCTAGTGGTGCCATAGCCTAACCCTAAGGGTGCTTTAGCCTTAGACTAGGGGAGCCCAAGCCTCAGCCTAAGCCTAGGAGTGCCCTAGTCTAAGCCTAGGGGTGCCCTAACCTAAGCCTAGGGGTGCCCTAGCGTAAGCCTAGGGGAGCCCTAGCCTTAGGCTAGGGGAGCCCTAGCCTTAACCTAAGCCTAGGGGTGTCCTAGTCTAAGCCTAGTGGTGCCATAGCCTAAACCTAAGGGTGCCTTACCCTTAGACTAGGGGAGCCCAAGCCTCAGCCTAAGCCTAGGAGTGCCCTAGCCTAAGCCTAGGGGTGCCCTAGCCTTAGGCTCGGGGAGCCCTATCCTTAGCCTAATCCTAGGGGTGCCGTAGCCTAAGCCTAGGGGTGTTCTAGCCCAAGCCTATGGGTGCCCTAGCTGTAGGCTAGGGGAGCCCTAGACTGAGCCTAAGCCTAGGAGTACCCTAGCCTAAGCCTAGGGATGCCCTAGCCTAAGCCTAGGGGTGCCCTAGCCTAAGCGTAGAGGTGCCCTAGCCTTAGGCTAGGGGAGGCCTAACCTTGTCGTAAGCCTAGGGGTGCCTTAGCCTAAGCCTTGGGTTGCCCTAGCCTAAGCCTAGGGGTGCCCTA
Source organism: Tenrec ecaudatus (assembly GCF_050624435.1). Classification (NCBI taxonomy): domain Eukaryota; kingdom Metazoa; phylum Chordata; class Mammalia; order Afrosoricida; family Tenrecidae; genus Tenrec; species Tenrec ecaudatus. Next base: position 55,034 of record NW_027459669.1, read on the forward strand.
GCCTAAGCCTAGGGGTGCTCTAGCCTAAACCTAAGCCTAGGGGTGCCCTAGCCTAAGTCTAGGGGTGCCCTAGCCTAAGCCTACGGGTGCCCTTGCCTAAGCCTAGGAGTGCCCTAGCCTTAGGCTAGGGGAGCCCTAGCCTTAGCCTAAGCCTAGGGGTGCCCTAGCTTAAGCCTAGGGGTGCCCTAGCCTAAACCTAGGGCTGCCCTAGCCTAAGCCTAGGGGTGCCCTAGCCTAAGCCTAGGGCTGCCCTAGCCTAAGCTTAGGGGTTCCCTAGCCTAAGCCTAGGCGTGCGCTAGCCAAAGCCTAGGGGAGCCCTAGCCTAAGCGTAGAGGTGCCCTAGCCTTAGGCTAGGGGAGGCCTAACCTTATCGGAAGCCTAGGGGTGCCTTAGCCTAAGCCTTGGGTTGCCCTAGCCTAAGCCTAGTGGTGCCCTAGCCTAAGCCTAGGGGTGCTCTAGCCTAAACCTAAGCCTAGGGGTGCTCTAGCCTAAGTCTAGGGGTGCCCTAGCCTAAGCCTAGGGGTGCCCTAGCCTAAGCCTAGGGGTACACTAGCCTAAGCCTAGGGGTGCCCTAGTCTAAGCCTACGGGTGCCCTAGCCTAAGCCTAAGGGTGCCTTAACCTAAGCCTAGGCGTGCCCTAGCCTTAGGCTAGGGGAGCCCTAGCCTTAGCCTAATCCTAGGGGTGCCCTAGCCTAAGCCTACTGGTTTCCTAGCCTAAGCCTAGGGGTGCCCTAGCCTTAGACTAGGGGAGCCCAAGCCTTAGCCTAAGCCTAGGGGTGCCCTAGCCTAAGCGTAGGGGTGCCCTAGCCTAAGCCTAGGAGTATCCTAGCCTAAGCCTAGGGGTGCCCTAGCCTTAGGCTCTGGGAGCCTTAGCCTTAGCCTAATCCTAGGGGTGCTGTAGCCTAAGCCTAGGGGTGCCCTAGCTCAAGCCTATGGGTGCCCTAGCCTTAGGCTAGGGAAGCCCTAGCCTTAGCCTAAGCCTAGGGGTGCACTAGCCTAAGCCTAGGGGTGCCCTAGCCCAAGCCTATGGGTGCCCTAGCCTAAGCCTAGTGGTGTCCTACCTTAAGCCTAGGGGTGCCCTAGATTAAGCCTAGGGGTGCCCTAGCCTAAGCCTAGGGGTGCCCTAGTCTAATCCTAAGGGTGCCCTAGCCTTATTCTAGGGGAGCCCAAGCCTTAGCCTAATCCTAGGGGTGCTGTAGCCTAAGCCTAGGGGTGCCCTAGCCCAAGCCTATGTGTGCCTTAGCCTTAGGCTAGGGGAGCCCTAGACTTAGCCTAAGCCTAGGGCTGCCCTAGCCTAAGCCTAGGGTGCCCTAGCCTAAGCCTAGGGCTTCCCTAGCCTAAGCCTAGGAGTGCCCTAGCCTAAGCCTAGGGGTGCACTAGCCTTAGGCTAGGGGAGCCCTAGCCTTAGCCTAAACCAGGGGTGCCCTAGCCAAAGCCTAGGGGTGCCCAAGCCTAAGCCTAGGGGTGCCCTAGCCTTAGGCTAGGGGAGCCCTAGCCTTAGCCTAAGCCTAGGGGTGCCCTAGCCTAAGCCTAGGGCTGCCCTAGCCTAAGCCTAGGGCTGCCCTAGCCTAAGTCTACGGGTGCCCTAGCCTAAGCCTAGGGCTGCACTAGCCTAAGCCTAGGGGTGCCCTAGCCTAAGCCTAGGGGTGCCCTAGCCTAAGCCTAGGGGTGCCCTAGCCTAAGCGTAGAGGTGCCCTAGCCTAAGCCTAGGGGTGCCCTAACCTAAGCCTAGGGGTGCCCTAGCCTAAGCCTAGGGGAGCCCTAGCCATAGGCTAGGGGAGCCCTAGCCTTAACCTAAGCCTAGGGGTGCCCTAGCCTAAGCCTAGTGGTGCCATAGCCTAAACTTAAGGGTGCCTTAGCCTTAGACTAGGGGAGCCCAAGCCTCAGCCTAAGCCTAGGAGTGCCCTAGTCTAAGCCTAGGGGTGCCCTAGCCTAAGTTTAGGAGTGTCCTAGCCTAAGCCTAGGGGTGCCCTAGCCTTAGGCTCGGGGAGCCCTATCCTTAGCCTAATCCTAAGGGTGCCGTAGCCTAAGCCTAGGGGTGTTCTAGCCCAAGCCTATGGGTGCCCTAGCTGTAGGCTAGGGGAGCCCTAGACTGAGCCTAAGCCTAGGGCTGCCCTAGCCTAAGCCTAGGGGTGCCCTAGCCTAAGCCTAGGGCTACCCTAGCCTAAGCCTAGGAGTGCCCTACACTTAGGCTAGGGGAGCTCTAGCGTTAGCCTAAGCCTAGGAGTACCCTAGCCTAAGCCTAGGGGTGCCCTAGCCTAAGCCTAGGGGTGCCCTAGCCAAAGCCTAGGGGTGCCCTAGTCTAAGCGTAGAGGTGCCCTAGCCTTAGGCTAGGGGAGGCCTAACCTTATCGTAAGCCTAGGGGTGCCTTAGCCTAAGCCTTGGGTTGCCCTAGCCTAAGCCTAGGGGTGCCCTAGCCTAAGCCTAGGGGTGCTCTAGCCTAAACCTAAGCCTAGGGGTGCCCTAGCCTAAGCCTAGGGCTGCCCTAGCCTAAGCCTAGGGGTGCCCTAGCCTAAGCCTAGGGGTGCGCTAGCCAAAGCCTAGGGGAGCCCTAGCCTAAGCGTAGAGGTGCCCTAGCCTTAGGCTAGGGGATGCCTAACCTTATCGTAAGCCTAGGGGTGCCTTAGCCTAAGCCTTGGGTTGCCCTAGCCTAAGCCTAGGGGTGCCCTAGCCTAAGCCTAGGGGTGCTCTAGCCTAAACCTAAGCCTAGGGGTGCCCTAGCCTAAGTCTAGGGGTGCCCTAGCCTAAGCCTACGGGTGCCCTTGCCTTAGCCTAGGAGTGCCCTACCCTTAGGCTATGGGATCCCTAGCCTTAGCCTAAGTCTAGGGGTGCCCTAGCTTAAGCCTAGGGGTGCCCTAACCTAAGCCTAGGGGTGCCCTAGCCTAAGCCTAGGGGAGCCCTAGCCTTAACCTAAGCCTAGGGGTGTCCTAGCCTAAGCCTAGTGGTGCCATAGCCTAAACCTAAGGGTGCCTTAGCCTTAGACTAGGGGAGCCCAAGCCTCAGCCTAAGCCTAGGAGTGCCCTAGTCTAAGCCTAGGGGTGCCCTAGCCTAAGTTTAGGAGTGTCCTAGCCTAAGCCTAGGGGTGCCCTATCCTTAGGCTCAGGGAGCCCTAGCCTTAGCCTAATCCTAGGGGTGCCGTAGCCTAAGCCTGGGGGTGTCCTAGCCCAAGCCTATGGGTGCCCTAGCTGTAGGCTAGGGTAGCCCTAGACTGAGCCTAAGCCTAAGGCTGCCCTAGCCTAAGCCTAGGGGTGCCCTAGCCTAAGCCTAGGGCTGCCCTAGCCTAAGCCTAGGAGTGCCCTACCTTTAGGCTAGGGGAGCCCTACCCTTAGCCTAAGCCTAGGAGTACCCTAGCCTAAGCCTAGGGGTGCCCTAGCCTAAGCCTAGGAGTGCCCTAGCCAAAGCCTAGGGGTGCCCTAGCCTAAGCGTAGAGGTGCCCTAGCCTTAGGCTAGGGGAGCCCTAACCTTAGCGTAAGCCTAGGGGTGCCTTAGCCTAAGCCTAGGGGTGCCCTAGCCTAAACCTAAGCTTAGGGGTGCCCTAGCCTAAGTCTAGGGGTGCCCTAGCCTAAGTCTAAGGGTGCCGTAGCCTAAGCCTAGGGGTGCCCTAGCCTCAGCCTAGGGGTGGCCTAGCCTTAGGCTAGGGGAGCTCTAGCCTTAGCCTAAGCCGTGGGGTGCCCTAGACTAAGCCTAGGGGTGCCCCAGCCTAAACTTAGAAGTTCCCTATCCTAAGTCTAGGGGTGCCCTAGCCAAAGCCTAGGGGTTCCCTTGCCTTAGGCTAGGGGTGCCCTAGCCTTAGCCTAAGCCTACGGGTGCCCTAGCTTAAGTCTAGGGGTGCCCTAGCCTAAGCCTAGGGGTGCCCTAACCTTAGGCTAGGGGAGCCCTAGCCTTAGCCTAAGCCTAGGGGTGCCCTAGCCTAAGACTAGAGTTGCCCTAGCCTTAGGCTAGGGTAGCCCTAGCCTTAGCCTAAGCCTAGAGGTGCCCTAGCCTCAGCTTAGGGGTACCCTAGCCTCAGCCTTGGTGTGCCCTAGTCTAAGCCTAGGGGTGCCCTAGCCTAAGTATAGGGGTGACCTAGCCTAAGCCTAAGCCTAGGGGTGCCCTAGCCTAAGACTAGGGGTGCCCAACCTAAGCCTAGGGGTGCCCTAGCCTTAGGCTAGGAGAGCCCTAGCCTTAGCCTAAGCCTAGGGGTGCCCTAGCCAAAGCCTAGGGGTTCCTTAGCCTAAGCCTAGAGGTGCCCTAGTCTTAGGCTAGGGGAGCCCTAACCTTCGCGTAAGCCTAGGGTTGCCTTTGCGTAAGCCTTGGGGTGCCCTAGAATAAGCCTAGGGGTACCCTAGCCTTAGGCTAGGCGAGCCTAGCACTAGCCTAAGCCTAGGGGTGCCCTAGCCTAAATCTAGGGGTGCCCCAGCCTAAGCCTACGGGTGCCCTAGCCTAAGCCTAGGATTGCCCTAGGCTTAGGCTAGGGGATCCCTAGACTTAGCCGAAGCCTAGGGGTGCCCTAGCTTAAGCCTAGGGTTGCTCTAGCCTAAGCCTAGGGGTGCCCTAGCCAAAGCCTAGGGGTGTCGTAGCCTTAGGTTAGGGGAGCTTTAGCCTTAGCCTAAGCCTAGGGGTGCCCTAGCCTAAGCCTAGGGGTGCCCTACCTAAGCTTAGAAGTTCCCTATCCTAAGCCTAGGGGTTCCCTAGCCAAAGCCTAGGGGTGCCCTAGCCTAAGCCTAGGGGTGCCCTAGCCTTAGGCTAGGGTAGCCCTAGCCTTAGCCTAAGCCCAGGGGTGCCCTAGCCTCTGCTTAGGAGTGCCCTAGCCTCAGCCTAGTGGTGCACTAGCCTAAGCCTAGGGGTACCCTAGCTTAAGCCTAGGGGTGCCCTAGCCTAAGCCTAGGGGTGCCCTAGCCTAAGCCTAGGGGTGCCCTAGCCTTAGGCTAGGGGAGCCCGAGCCTTAGCCTAAGCCTAGGGGTGCCCTAGCCTAAGCCTAGAGGTGCCCTAGCCTAAGCTTCGAAGTTCCCTATCCTAAGCCTAGGGGTTCCCTAGCCAAAGCCTAGGGGTGCCCTAGACTAAGCCTAGGGGTGCCCTAGCCTAAGCCTAGGGGTGCCCTAGCCTTAGGCTAGGGGAGCCCTAGCCTTAGCATAAGCCTAGGGGTGCCCAAGCCTAAGCCTAGGGGTGCCCTAGCCTAAGCTTCGAAGTTCCCTATCCTAAGCCTAGGGGTTCCCTAGCCAAAGCCTAGGGGTGCCCTAGCCTAAGCCTTGGTGTGCCCTAGCCTAAGCCTAGGGATGCCCTAGCCTAAGCCTTGGGGTGCCCTAGCCTAAGCCTAGGGGTGCCTTTGCCTAAGCCTAGTGGTGCCCTAGTCTAAGAGTAGGGGTGCCTTTGTCTAAGCCTAGGGGTACCCTAGCCTAAGCCTAGGGGTGCTCTAGCCTTAGGCTAGGGGAGCCTAGCCTTAGCCTAAGCCTAGGCGTGGCCTAGCCTAAGCCTACGGGTGCCCTAGCCTAATCCTAGGGGTGCCCTAGCCTAAGTCTAGGGGTGCCCTAGCCTGAGTCTAAGGGTGCCCTAGCCTGAGCCTACGGGTGCCCTAGCCTGAGACTAGGGGAGTCCTAACGTTAGTCTAGCCTAGGATTGCCCTAGCCTAAGCCTAGGGGTGCCATAGCCTGAGTCTAGGGGTGCACTAGCCTGAGGCAAGGGCAGCCGCAGCCTTAGCCTAAGCCGAGGGGAGACCTAGCCTAAGCCTAGGGGAGCCCTAGCCTGAGCCTAGGGGTGCCCTAGCCTGAGGATAGGGGAGCCCTAGACTTAGCCTAAGCCTAGGATTGTCCTAGCCTAAGCTAACGGGTGGCCTAGCCTGAGTCTAGGGGTGCCCTTGTCTGAGGCTAGGGGAGCCGTTGCCTTAGCGTAAGTGTAGGGGTGCCCTAGCCTAAGCCTAGGGGTGCCCTAGCCTAAGCCTAGGGGTGCCCTAGCCTTAGTCTAGGGGTTCCCTAGCCTAAGCCTAGGGGTGCCCTAGCCTAAGCCTAAGGGTGCCCTAGCCTAAGCCTAGGGGTGCACGAGCCTAAGCTTAGGGGTGCCATAGCCTGAGTCTAGGGGTGCACTATGAGGCTAGGGGAGCCGTAGCCTTAGCCTAACCCTAGGGGAGCCCTAGCTTAAGCTTAGGGGTGCCCTAGCCTAAGCCTAGGGGTGCCCTAGCCTAAGCCTAGAGGTGGCCTAGCCTTAGGCTAGGGGAGCCCTAGCCTTTTCCTAAGCGTAGGTGTGCCCTAGCCTAAGCCTCGGGGTGCCCTAGCCTGAGCCTAGGGGTTCCGTAGCCTTAGGCTAGGGGAGCTAAAGCCTTAGCCTAAGCCTTGAGGTGCCCTAGTCTAAGCCTAGGGGTGCCCTAGCCAAACCTAGGGGTGCCCTAGCCTAAACCTAGGGGTGCCCTAGCCTAAGCCTAGGGGTGCCCTAGCCTAATCTTTGAAGTTCCCTATCCTAAGCCTAGGGGTTCCCTAGCCAAAGCCTAGGGGTGCCCTAGCCTAAGCCTAGGGGTGCCCTAGCCTAAGCCTAGGGGTGCACTAGCCTTAGGCTAGGGGAGCCATAGCCATAACCTAAGCCTAGGGGTGCCCTAGCCTAAGCCTAGGGGTGCCCTAGCCTAAGCTTAGAAGTTCCCTATCCTAAGCCTAGGGGTTCCCTAGCCAAAGCCTAGGGGTGCCCTAGCCTAAACCTAGGGGTGCCCTAGCCTAAGCCTAGGGGTGCACTAGCCTTAGGCTAGGGGATCCCTAGCCTTAGCCTAAGCCTAGGTGCGCCCTAGCCTAAGCCTTGGTGTGCCCTAGCCTAAGCCTAGGGATTCCCTAGCCTAAGCCTAGGGGTGCCCTAGCCTAAGCCTAGGGGTGCCTTTGCCTAAGCCTAGGGGGTGCCCTAGCCTAAGATTAGGGGTGCCTTTGCCTAAGCCTAGGGGTACCCTAGGCTAAGCCTAGGGGTGCTCTAGCCTTAGGCTAGGGGAGCCTAGCCTTAGCCTAAGCCTAGGCGTGCCCTAGCCTAAGCCTAGGGGTGCCATAGCCTAATACTACGGGTGCCCTAGCCTAAGTCTAGAGGTGCCCTAGCCTGAGTCTAAGGGTGCTTAGCCTGAGCCTACGGGTGCCCTAGCCTGAGGCTAGGGGAGCCCTAACGTTAGTCTAGCCTAGGATTGCCCTAGCCTAAGCCTAGGGGTGCCATAGCCAGTGTCTAGGGGTGCCCTAGCCTTAGGCTAGGAGAGCCCTAGCCTTAGCCTAAGCCTAGGGGTGCCCTAGCCAAAGCCTAGGGGTGCCCTAGACTAACCCTAGAGGTGCCCTAGTCTTAGGCTAGGGGAGCCCTAACCTTAGCGTAAGCCTTGGGGTGCCCTAGCCTAAGCCTAGTGGTGCCTTAGCCTAAGCCTAGGGGTGACCTAGCCTTAGCCTAAGCCTAGGGGTGCCCTAGCCTAAGCATAGGAGTGCCCTAGCCTAAGCCTAGGGGTGCCCTAGCCTAAGCCCAGGGGTGCCTTTGCCTAAGCCTACGGGTGCCCTAGCCTAAGCCTAGGGGTGCCTTTGCCTAAGCTTAGGGGTGCCCTAACCTAAACCTAGGGGTGCCCTATCCTTAGGCTAGGGGATCCCTAGCCTTAGCCTAAGCCTAGGGGTACCCTAGCTTAAGCCTAGGGGTGCCTTGGCCTTAGGCTAGGGGAGCCCTAGCCTTAGCCTAAGCCTAGGGGTGCCCTAGCCTAAGCCTAGGGGTGCCCTAGACTAACCTAGGGGTGCCCTAGACTAAGCTTAGAAGTTCCCTATCCTAAGCCTAGGGGTTCCCTCGCCAAAGCCTAGGGGTGCCCTAGCCTAAGCCTAGGGGTGCCCTAGCCTAAGCCTAGGGGTTCACTAGCCTTAGGCTAGGGGATCCCTAGCCTTAGCCTAAGCCTAGGTGTGCCCTAGCCTAAGCCTTGGTGTGCCCTAGCCTAAGCCTAGGGATTCCCTAGCCTAAGCCTAGGGGTGCCCTAGCCTAAGCCTAGGGGTGCCTTTGCCTAAGCCTAGGGGTGCCCTAGCCTAAGACTATGGGTGCCTTTGCCTAAGCCTAGGCGTGCCCTAGCCTAAGCCTAGGGGTGCCCTAGCCTAATCCTAGGGGTGCACTAACCTAAGTCTAGGGGTGCCCTAGCCTGAGTCTAAGGGTGCTTAGCCTGAGCCTACGGGTGCCCTAGCCTGAGGCTAGGGGAGCCCTAACGTTAGTCTAGCCTAGGATTGCCCTAGCCAAAGCCTAGGGGTGCCCTAGCCTAACCCTAGAGGTTCCCTAGTCTTAGGCTAGGGGAGCCCTAACCTTAGCGTAAGCCTAGGGGTGCCCTAGCCTAAGCCTAGGGGTGCCCTAGCCTAAGCCTAGGGGTGCCCTAGCCTTAGGTTAGGGGAGCCCGAGCCTTAGCCTAAGCCTAGGGGTGCCCTAGCCTAAGCCTAGAGGTGCCCTAGCCTAAGCTTCGAAGTTCCCTATCCTAAGCCTAGGGGTTCCCTAGCCAAAGCCTAGGGGTGCCCTAGACTAAGCCTAGGGGTGCCCTAGCCTAAGCCTAGGGGTGCCCTAGCCTTAGGCTAGGGGAGCCCTAGCCTTAGCATAAGCCTAGGGGTGCCCAAGCCTAAGCCTAGGGGTGCCCTAGCCTAAGCTTCGAAGTTCCCTATCCTAAGCCTAGGGGTTCCCTAGCCAAAGCCTAGGGGTGCCCTAGCCTAAGCCTTGGTGTGCCCTAGCCTAAGCCTAGGGATGCCCTAGCCTAAGCCTTGGGGTGCCCTAGCCTAAGCCTAGGGGTGCCTTTGCCTAAGCCTAGTGGTGCCCTAGTCTAAGAGTAGGGGTGCCTTTGTCTAAGCCTAGGGGTACCCTAGCCTAAGCCTAGGGGTGCTCTAGCCTTAGGCTAGGGGAGCCTAGCCTTAGCCTAAGCCTAGGCGTGGCCTAGCCTAAGCCTACGGGTGCCCTAGCCTAATCCTAGGGGTGCCCTAGCCTAAGTCTAGGGGTGCCCTAGCCTGAGTCTAAGGGTGCCCTAGCCTGAGCCTACGGGTGCCCTAGCCTGAGACTAGGGGAGTCCTAACGTTAGTCTAGCCTAGGATTGCCCTAGCCTAAGCCTAGGGGTGCCATAGCCTGAGTCTAGGGGTGCACTAGCCTGAGGCAAGGGCAGCCGCAGCCTTAGCCTAAGCCGAGGGGAGACCTAGCCTAAGCCTAGGGGAGCCCTAGCCTGAGCCTAGGGGTGCCCTAGCCTGAGGATAGGGGAGCCCTAGACTTAGCCTAAGCCTAGGATTGTCCTAGCCTAAGCTAACGGGTGGCCTAGCCTGAGTCTAGGGGTGCCCTTGTCTGAGGCTAGGGGAGCCGTTGCCTTAGCGTAAGTGTAGGGGTGCCCTAGCCTAAGCCTAGGGGTGCCCTAGCCTAAGCCTAGGGGTGCCCTAGCCTTAGTCTAGGGGTTCCCTAGCCTAAGCCTAGGGGTGCCCTAGCCTAAGCCTAGGGGTGCCCTAGCCTAAGCCTAGGGGTGCACGAGCCTAAGCTTAGGGGTGCCATAGCCTGAGTCTAGGGGTGCACTATGAGGCTAGGGGAGCCGTAGCCTTAGCCTAACCCTAGGGGAGCCCTAGCTTAAGCTTAGGGGTGCCCTAGCCTAAGCCTAGGGGTGCCCTAGCCTAAGCCTAGAGGTGGCCTAGCCTTAGGCTAGGGGAGCCCTAGCCTTTTCCTAAGCCTAGGTGTGCCCTAGCCTAAGCCTCGGGGTGCCCTAGCCTGAGCCTAGGGGTTCCGTAGCCTTAGGCTAGGGGAGCCCAAGCCTTAGCCTAAGCCTTGAGGTGCCCTAGTCTAAGCCTAGGGGTGCCCTAGCCAAACCTAGGGGTGCCCTAGCCTAAACCTAGGGGTGCCCTAGCCTAAGCCTAGGGGTGCCCTAGCCTAATCTTTGAAGTTCCCTATCCTAAGCCTAGGGGTTCCCTAGCCAAAGCCTAGGGGTGCCCTAGCCTAAGCCTAGGGGTGCCCTAGCCTAAGCCTAGGGGTGCACTAGCCTTAGGCTAGGGGAGCCATAGCCATAACCTAAGCCTAGGGGTGCCCTAGCCTAAGCCTAGGGGTGCCCTAGCCTAAGCTTAGAAGTTCCCTATCCTAAGCCTAGGGGTTCCCTAGCCAAAGCCTAGGGGTGCCCTAGCCTAAACCTAGGGGTGCCCTAGCCTAAGCCTAGGGGTGCACTAGCCTTAGGCTAGGGGATCCCTAGCCTTAGCCTAAGCCTAGGTGCGCCCTAGCCTAAGCCTTGGTGTGCCCTAGCCTAAGCCTAGGGATTCCCTAGCCTAAGCCTAGGGGTGCCCTAGCCTAAGCCTAGGGGTGCCTTTGCCTAAGCCTAGGGGGTGCCCTAGCCTAAGACTAGGGGTGCCTTTGCCTAAGCCTAGGGGTACCCTAGGCTAAGCCTAGGGGTGCTCTAGCCTTAGGCTAGGGGAGCCTAGCCTTAGCCTAAGCCTAGGCGTGCCCTAGCCTAAGCCTAGGGGTGCCATAGCCTAATACTACGGGTGCCCTAGCCTAAGTCTAGAGGTGCCCTAGCCTGAGTCTAAGGGTGCTTAGCCTGAGCCTACGGGTGCCCTAGCCTGAGGCTAGGGGAGCCCTAACGTTAGTCTAGCCTAGGATTGCCCTAGCCTAAGCCTAGGGGTGCCATAGCCAGTGTCTAGGGGTGCCCTAGCCTTAGGCTAGGAGAGCCCTAGCCTTAGCCTAAGCCTAGGGGTGCCCTAGCCAAAGCCTAGGGGTGCCCTAGACTAACCCTAGAGGTGCCCTAGTCTTAGGCTAGGGGAGCCCTAACCTTAGCGTAAGCCTTGGGGTGCCCTAGCCTAAGCCTAGTGGTGCCTTAGCCTAAGCCTAGGGGTGACCTAGCCTTAGCCTAAGCCTAGGGGTGCCCTAGCCTAAGCCTAGGAGTGCCCTAGCCTAAGCCTAGGGGTGCCCTAGCCTAAGCCCAGGGGTGCCTTTGCCTAAGCCTACGGGTGCCCTAGCCTAAGCCTAGGGGTGCCTTTGCCTAAGCTTAGGGGTGCCCTAACCTAAACCTAGGGGTGCCCTATCCTTAGGCTAGGGGATCCCTAGCCTTAGCCTAAGCCTAGGGGTACCCTAGCTTAAGCCTAGGGGTGCCTTGGCCTTAGGCTAGGGGAGCCCTAGCCTTAGCCTAAGCCTAGGGGTGCCCTAGCCTAAGCCTAGGGGTGCCCTAGACTAACCTAGGGGTGCCCTAGACTAAGCTTAGAAGTTCCCTATCCTAAGCCTAGGGGTTCCCTCGCCAAAGCCTAGGGGTGCCCTAGCCTAAGCCTAGGGGTGCCCTAGCCTAAGCCTAGGGGTTCACTAGCCTTAGGCTAGGGGATCCCTAGCCTTAGCCTAAGCCTAGGTGTGCCCTAGCCTAAGCCTTGGTGTGCCCTAGCCTAAGCCTAGGGATTCCCTAGCCTAAGCCTAGGGGTGCCCTAGCCTAAGCCTAGGGGTGCCTTTGCCTAAGCCTAGGGGTGCCCTAGCCTAAGACTATGGGTGCCTTTGCCTAAGCCTAGGCGTGCCCTAGCCTAAGCCTAGTGGTGCCCTAGCCTAATCCTAGGGGTGCACTAACCTAAGTCTAGGGGTGCCCTAGCCTGAGTCTAAGGGTGCTTAGCCTGAGCCTACGGGTGCCCTAGCCTGAGGCTAGGGGAGCCCTAACGTTAGTCTAGCCTAGGATTGCCCTAGCCAAAGCCTAGGGGTGCCCTAGCCTAACCCTAGAGGTTCCCTAGTCTTAGGCTAGGGGAGCCCTAACCTTAGCGTAAGCCTAGGGGTGCCCTAGCCTAAGCCTAGGGGTGCCCTAGCCTAAGCCTAGGGGTGCCCTAGCCTTAGGCTAGGGGAGCCCGAGCCTTAGCCTAAGCCTAGGGGTGCCCTAGCCTAAGCCTAGAGGTGCCCTAGCCTAAGCTTCGAAGTTCCCTATCCTAAGCCTAGGGGTTCCCTAGCCAAAGCCTAGGGGTGCCCTAGACTAAGCCTAGGGGTGCCCTAGCCTAAGCCTAGGGGTGCCCTAGCCTTAGGCTAGGGGAGCCCTAGCCTTAGCATAAGCCTAGGGGTGCCCAAGCCTAAGCCTAGGGGTGCCCTAGCCTAAGCTTCGAAGTTCCCTATCCTAAGCCTAGGGGTTCCCTAGCCAAAGCCTAGGGGTGCCCTAGCCTAAGCCTTGGTGTGCCCTAGCCTAAGCCTAGGGATGCCCTAGCCTAAGCCTTGGGGTGCCCTAGCCTAAGCCTAGGGGTGCCTTTGCCTAAGCCTAGTGGTGCCCTAGTCTAAGAGTAGGGGTGCCTTTGTCTAAGCCTAGGGGTACCCTAGCCTAAGCCTAGGGGTGCTCTAGCCTTAGGCTAGGGGAGCCTAGCCTTAGCCTAAGCCTAGGCGTGGCCTAGCCTAAGCCTACGGGTGCCCTAGCCTAATCCTAGGGGTGCCCTAGCCTAAGTCTAGGGGTGCCCTAGCCTGAGTCTAAGGGTGCCCTAGCCTGAGCCTACGGGTGCCCTAGCCTGAGACTAGGGGAGTCCTAACGTTAGTCTAGCCTAGGATTGCCCTAGCCTAAGCCTAGGGGTGCCATAGCCTGAGTCTAGGGGTGCACTAGCCTGAGGCAAGGGCAGCCGCAGCCTTAGCCTAAGCCGAGGGGAGACCTAGCCTAAGCCTAGGGGAGCCCTAGCCTGAGCCTAGGGGTGCCCTAGCCTGAGGATAGGGGAGCCCTAGACTTAGCCTAAGCCTAGGATTGTCCTAGCCTAAGCTAACGGGTGGCCTAGCCTGAGTCTAGGGGTGCCCTTGTCTGAGGCTAGGGGAGCCGTTGCCTTAGCGTAAGTGTAGGGGTGCCCTAGCCTAAGCCTAGGGGTGCCCTAGCCTAAGCCTAGGGGTGCCCTAGCCTTAGTCTAGGGGTTCCCTAGCCTAAGCCTAGGGGTGCCCTAGCCTAAGCCTAGGGGTGCCCTAGCCTAAGCCTAGGGGTGCACGAGCCTAAGCTTAGGGGTGCCATAGCCTGAGTCTAGGGGTGCACTATGAGGCTAGGGGAGCCGTAGCCTTAGCCTAACCCTAGGGGAGCCCTAGCTTAAGCTTAGGGGTGCCCTAGCCTAAGCCTAGGGGTGCCCTAGCCTAAGCCTAGAGGTGGCCTAGCCTTAGGCTAGGGGAGCCCTAGCCTTTTCCTAAGCCTAGGTGTGCCCTAGCCTAAGCCTCGGGGTGCCCTAGCCTGAGCCTAGGGGTTCCGTAGCCTTAGGCTAGGGGAGCCCAAGCCTTAGCCTAAGCCTTGAGGTGCCCTAGTCTAAGCCTAGGGGTGCCCTAGCCAAACCTAGGGGTGCCCTAGCCTAAACCTAGGGGTGCCCTAGCCTAAGCCTAGGGGTGCCCTAGCCTAATCTTTGAAGTTCCCTATCCTAAGCCTAGGGGTTCCCTAGCCAAAGCCTAGGGGTGCCCTAGCCTAAGCCTAGGGGTGCCCTAGCCTAAGCCTAGGGGTGCACTAGCCTTAGGCTAGGGGAGCCATAGCCATAACCTAAGCCTAGGGGTGCCCTAGCCTAAGCCTAGGGGTGCCCTAGCCTAAGCTTAGAAGTTCCCTATCCTAAGCCTAGGGGTTCCCTAGCCAAAGCCTAGGGGTGCCCTAGCCTAAACCTAGGGGTGCCCTAGCCTAAGCCTAGGGGTGCACTAGCCTTAGGCTAGGGGATCCCTAGCCTTAGCCTAAGCCTAGGTGCGCCCTAGCCTAAGCCTTGGTGTGCCCTAGCCTAAGCCTAGGGATTCCCTAGCCTAAGCCTAGGGGTGCCCTAGCCTAAGCCTAGGGGTGCCTTTGCCTAAGCCTAGGGGGTGCCCTAGCCTAAGACTAGGGGTGCCTTTGCCTAAGCCTAGGGGTACCCTAGGCTAAGCCTAGGGGTGCTCTAGCCTTAGGCTAGGGGAGCCTAGCCTTAGCCTAAGCCTAGGCGTGCCCTAGCCTAAGCCTAGGGGTGCCATAGCCTAATACTACGGGTGCCCTAGCCTAAGTCTAGAGGTGCCCTAGCCTGAGTCTAAGGGTGCTTAGCCTGAGCCTACGGGTGCCCTAGCCTGAGGCTAGGGGAGCCCTAACGTTAGTCTAGCCTAGGATTGCCCTAGCCTAAGCCTAGGGGTGCCATAGCCAGTGTCTAGGGGTGCCCTAGCCTTAGGCTAGGAGAGCCCTAGCCTTAGCCTAAGCCTAGGGGTGCCCTAGCCAAAGCCTAGGGGTGCCCTAGACTAACCCTAGAGGTGCCCTAGTCTTAGGCTAGGGGAGCCCTAACCTTAGCGTAAGCCTTGGGGTGCCCTAGCCTAAGCCTAGTGGTGCCTTAGCCTAAGCCTAGGGGTGACCTAGCCTTAGCCTAAGCCTAGGGGTGCCCTAGCCTAAGCCTAGGAGTGCCCTAGCCTAAGCCTAGGGGTGCCCTAGCCTAAGCCCAGGGGTGCCTTTGCCTAAGCCTACGGGTGCCCTAGCCTAAGCCTAGGGGTGCCTTTGCCTAAGCTTAGGGGTGCCCTAACCTAAACCTAGGGGTGCCCTATCCTTAGGCTAGGGGATCCCTAGCCTTAGCCTAAGCCTAGGGGTACCCTAGCTTAAGCCTAGGGGTGCCTTGGCCTTAGGCTAGGGGAGCCCTAGCCTTAGCCTAAGCCTAGGGGTGCCCTAGCCTAAGCCTAGGGGTGCCCTAGACTAACCTAGGGGTGCCCTAGACTAAGCTTAGAAGTTCCCTATCCTAAGCCTAGGGGTTCCCTCGCCAAAGCCTAGGGGTGCCCTAGCCTAAGCCTAGGGGTGCCCTAGCCTAAGCCTAGGGGTTCACTAGCCTTAGGCTAGGGGATCCCTAGCCTTAGCCTAAGCCTAGGTGTGCCCTAGCCTAAGCCTTGGTGTGCCCTAGCCTAAGCCTAGGGATTCCCTAGCCTAAGCCTAGGGGTGCCCTAGCCTAAGCCTAGGGGTGCCTTTGCCTAAGCCTAGGGGTGCCCTAGCCTAAGACTATGGGTGCCTTTGCCTAAGCCTAGGCGTGCACTAGCCTAAGCCTAGGGGTGCCCTAGCCTAATCCTAGGGGTGCACTAACCTAAGTCTAGGGGTGCCCTAGCCTGAGTCTAAGGGTGCTTAGCCTGAGCCTACGGGTGCCCTAGCCTGAGGCTAGGGGAGCCCTAACGTTAGTCTAGCCTAGGATTGCCCTAGCCAAAGCCTAGGGGTGCCCTAGCCTAACCCTAGAGGTTCCCTAGTCTTAGGCTAGGGGAGCCCTAACCTTAGCGTAAGCCTTGGGGTGCCCTAGCCTAAGCCTAGTGGTGCCTTAGCCTAAGCCTAGGGGTGACCTAGCCTTAGCCTAAGCCTAGGGGTGCCCTAGCCTAAGCCTAGGAGTGCCCTAGCCTAAGCCTAGGGGTGCCCTAGCTTAAGCCCAGGGGTGCCTTTGCCTAAGCCTACGGGTGCCCTAGCCTAAGCCTAGGGGTGCCTTTGCCTAAGCCTAGGGGTGCCCTAACCTAAGTCTAGGGGTGCTCTAGCCTTAGGCTAGGGAAGCCTAGCCTTAGCCTAAGCCTAGGCATGCCCTAGCCTAAGCCTAGGGGTGCCCTAGCCTAATCCAAGGGGTGCCCTAGCCTAAGTCTAGGTATGCCTTAGCCTGAGTCTAAGGGTGCCCTAGCCTGAGCCTACGGGTGCCCTAGCCTGAAGCTAGGGGAGCCCTAACGTTAGTCTAGCCTAGGATTGCCCTAGCCTAAGCCTAGGGGTGCCATAGCCTGAGTCTAGGGGTGCACTAGCCTGAGGCAAGGGGAGCCGCAGCCTTAGCCTAAGCCTAGGGGAGCCCTAGCCTAAGACGAGGGGTGCCCTAGCCTAAGCCTTGGGGTGCCCTAGCCTTAGGCTAGGGGAGCCCTAGCCTGAGCCTAGGGGTGCCCTAGCCTGAGGATAGGGGAGCCCTAGACTTAGCCTAAGCCTAGGATTGTCCTAGCCTAAGCTAACGCGTGCCCTAGCCTGAGTCTAGGGGTGCCCTTTCCTGAGGCTAGGGGAGCCATTTCCTTAGCCTAAGTGTAGGGGTGCCCTAGCCTAAGACTAGGGGTGCCCTAGCCTAAGCCTAGGGGTGCCCTAGCCTTAGTCTAGGGGTTCCCTAGCCTAAGCCTAGGGGTGCCCTAGGCTAATCCTAGGTTTGCCCTAGCCTTAGCCTAAGCCTAGGGGTGCCCTAGCCTAAGCCTAGGGATGGCCTACCTTAAGCCTAGGGGTGCCCTAGCCTAAGCCTAGGGGTGCTCTAGCCTTAGGCTAGGGGAGCCCTAGCCTTCGCCTAATCCTAGGGGTGCCCTAGCCTAAGCCTAGGGGTGCCCTAGCCTAAGCCTAGGGGTGCCCTAGCCTAAGCTTAGGGGTGCCATAGCCTGAGTCTAGGGGTGCACTATGAGGCTAGGGGAGCCGTAGCCTTAGCCTAACCCTAGGGGAGCCCTAGCTTAAGCCTAGGTGTGCCCTAGCCTAAGCTTAGGGGTGCCCTAGCCTAAGCCTAGAGGTGCCCTAGCCTTAGGCTAGGGGAGCCCTAGCCTTTTCCTAAGCCTAGGTGTGCCCTAGCCTAAGCCTCGGGGTGCCCTAGCCTGAGCCTAGGGGTGCCGTAGCCTTAGGCTAGGGGAGCCCAAGCCTTAGCCTAAGCCTAGAGGTGCCCTAGTCTAAGCCTAGGGGTGCCCTAGCCTGAGCCTAGGGGAGCCCTAGCCTTAGCCTAAGCCTAGGATTGCCCTACCCTAAGCTTAGGGGTGCCCAAGCCTGAGTCTAGGGGTGCACTAGCCTGAGGCAAGGGGAGCCGCAGCCTTAGACTAAGCCTAGGGGAGCCCTAGCCTAAGCCTAAGCTTAGGGGTGCCCTAGCCTGAGTATAAGGGTGCCCTTGCCTGAGGCTAGGGGAGCCATTTCCTTAGCCTAAGTGTAGGGGTGCCCTAAGCCTAAGCCTAGGGGTGCCCTAGCCTAAGCCTAGGGGTGCCCTAGCCTTAGTGTAGGGGTTCCCTAGTCTAAGCCTAGGGGTGCCCTAGCCTAAGCCTAGGTTAGCCCTAGCCTAAGCCTAAGCTTAGGGGTGCCCTAGCTTAAACCTAAGGATGGCCTACTTTTAGCCTAGGGGTGCCCTAGCCTAAGCCTAGGGGTGCTCTAGACTTAGGCTAGGGGATCCCTAGCCTTAGCCTAAGCCTACGGGTGCCCTAGCCTAAGCCTAGGATTGCCCTATCCTTGGGCTAGGGGATCCCTAGCCTTAGCCTAAGCCTAGGGGTACCCTAGCTTAAGCCTAGGGGTGCCCTAGCCTTAGGCTAGGGGAGCCCTAGCCTTAGCCTAAGCCTAGGGGTGCCCTAGCCTAAGCCTAGGGGTGCCCTAGCCTAATCTTAGAAGTTCCCTATCCTAAGCCTAGGGGTTCCCTAGCCAAAGCCTAGGGGTGCCCTAGCCTAAGCCTAGGGGTGCCATAGCCTGAGTCTAGGGGTGCACTAGCCTGAGGCAAGGGGAGCCGCAGCCTTAGCCTAAGCCTAGGGGAGCCCTAGCCTAAGACGAGGGGTGCCCTAGCCTAAGCCTTGGGGTGCCCTAGCCTTAGGCTAGGGGAGCCCTAGCCTGAGCCTAGGGGTGCCCTAGCCTGAGGATAGGGGAGCCCTAGACTTAGCCTAAGCCTAGGATTGTCCTAGCCTAAGCTAACGCGTGCCCTAGCCTGAGTCTAGGGGTGCCCTTTCCTGAGGCTAGGGGAGCCATTTCCTTAGCCTAAGTGTAGGGGTGCCCTAGCCTAAGACTAGGGGTGCCCTAGCCTAAGCCTAGGGGTGCCCTAGCCTTAGTCTAGGGGTTCCCTAGCCTAAGCCTAGGGGTGCCCTAGGCTAATCCTAGGTTTGCCCTAGCCTTAGCCTAAGCCTAGGGGTGCCCTAGCCTAAGCCTAGGGATGGCCTACCTTAAGCCTAGGGGTGCCCTAGCCTAAGCCTAGGGGTGCTCTAGCCTTAGGCTAGGGGAGCCCTAGCCTTCGCCTAATCCTAGGGGTGCCCTAGCCTAAGCCTAGGGGTGCCCTAGCCTAAGCCTAGGGGTGCCCTAGCCTAAGCTTAGGGGTGCCATAGCCTGAGTCTAGGGGTGCACTATGAGGCTAGGGGAGCCGTAGCCTTAGCCTAACCCTAGGGGAGCCCTAGCTTAAGCCTAGGTGTGCCCTAGCCTAAGCTTAGGGGTGCCCTAGCCTAAGCCTAGAGGTGCCCTAGCCTTAGGCTAGGGGAGCCCTAGCCTTTTCCTAAGCCTAGGTGTGCCCTAGCCTAAGCCTCGGGGTGCCCTAGCCTGAGCCTAGGGGTGCCGTAGCCTTAGGCTAGGGGAGCCCAAGCCTTAGCCTAAGCCTAGAGGTGCCCTAGTCTAAGCCTAGGGGTGCCCTAGCCTGAGCCTAGGGGAGCCCTAGCCTTAGCCTAAGCCTAGGATTGCCCTACCCTAAGCTTAGGGGTGCCCAAGCCTGAGTCTAGGGGTGCACTAGCCTGAGGCAAGGGGAGCCGCAGCCTTAGACTAAGCCTAGGGGAGCCCTAGCCTAAGCCTAAGCTTAGGGGTGCCCTAGCCTGAGTATAAGGGTGCCCTTGCCTGAGGCTAGGGGAGCCATTTCCTTAGCCTAAGTGTAGGGGTGCCCTAAGCCTAAGCCTAGGGGTGCCCTAGCCTAAGCCTAGGGGTGCCCTAGCCTTAGTGTAGGGGTTCCCTAGTCTAAGCCTAGGGGTGCCCTAGCCTAAGCCTAGGTTAGCCCTAGCCTAAGCCTAAGCTTAGGGGTGCCCTAGCTTAAGCCTAAGGATGGCCTACTTTTAGCCTAGGGGTGCCCTAGCCTAAGCCTAGGGGTGCTCTAGACTTAGGCTAGGGGATCCCTAGCCTTAGCCTAAGCCTACGGGTGCCCTAGCCTAAGCCTAGGATTGCCCTATCCTTGGGCTAGGGGATCCCTAGCCTTAGCCTAAGCCTAGGGGTACCCTAGCTTAAGCCTAGGGGTGCCCTAGCCTTAGGCTAGGGGAGCCCTAGCCTTAGCCTAAGCCTAGGGGTGCCCTAGCCTAAGCCTAGGGGTGCCCTAGCCTAATCTTAGAAGTTCCCTATCCTAAGCCTAGGGGTTCCCTAGCCAAAGCCTAGGGGTGCCCTAGCCTAAGCCTAGGGGTGCCCTAGCCTAAGCCTAGGGGTGCACTAGCCTTAGGCTAGGGGAGCCTTAGCCTTAGCCTAAGCCTAGGGGTGCCCTAGCCTAAGCCTAGGGGTGCCCTAGCCTTAGTGTAGGGGTTCCCTAGTCTAAGCCTAGGGGTGCCCTAGCCTAAGCCTAAGCTTAGGGGTGCCCTAGCTTAAACCTAAGGATGGCCTACTTTTAGCCTAGGGGTGCCCTAGCCTAAGCCTAGGGGTGCTCTAGACTTAGGCTAGGGGATCCCTAGCCTTAGCCTAAGCCTACGGGTGCCCTAGCCTAAGCCTAGGATTGCCCTATCCTTGGGCTAGGGGATCCCTAGCCTTAGCCTAAGCCTAGGGGTACCCTAGCTTAAGCCTAGGGGTGCCCTAGCCTTAGGCTAGGGGAGCCCTAGCCTTAGCCTAAGCCTAGGGGTGCCCTAGCCTAAGCCTAGGGGTGCCCTAGCCTAATCTTAGAAGTTCCCTATCCTAAGCCTAGGGGTTCCCTAGCCAAAGCCTAGGGGTGCCCTAGCCTAAGCCTAGGGGTGCCATAGCCTGAGTCTAGGGGTGCACTAGCCTGAGGCAAGGGGAGCCGCAGCCTTAGCCTAAGCCTAGGGGAGCCCTAGCCTAAGACGAGGGGTGCCCTAGCCTAAGCCTTGGGGTGCCCTAGCCTTAGGCTAGGGGAGCCCTAGCCTGAGCCTAGGGGTGCCCTAGCCTGAGGATAGGGGAGCCCTAGACTTAGCCTAAGCCTAGGATTGTCCTAGCCTAAGCTAACGCGTGCCCTAGCCTGAGTCTAGGGGTGCCCTTTCCTGAGGCTAGGGGAGCCATTTCCTTAGCCTAAGTGTAGGGGTGCCCTAGCCTAAGACTAGGGGTGCCCTAGCCTAAGCCTAGGGGTGCCCTAGCCTTAGTCTAGGGGTTCCCTAGCCTAAGCCTAGGGGTGCCCTAGGCTAATCCTAGGTTTGCCCTAGCCTTAGCCTAAGCCTAGGGGTGCCCTAGCCTAAGCCTAGGGATGGCCTACCTTAAGCCTAGGGGTGCCCTAGCCTAAGCCTAGGGGTGCTCTAGCCTTAGGCTAGGGGAGCCCTAGCCTTCGCCTAATCCTAGGGGTGCCCTAGCCTAAGCCTAGGGGTGCCCTAGCCTAAGCCTAGGGGTGCCCTAGCCTAAGCTTAGGGGTGCCATAGCCTGAGTCTAGGGGTGCACTATGAGGCTAGGGGAGCCGTAGCCTTAGCCTAACCCTAGGGGAGCCCTAGCTTAAGCCTAGGTGTGCCCTAGCCTAAGCTTAGGGGTGCCCTAGCCTAAGCCTAGAGGTGCCCTAGCCTTAGGCTAGGGGAGCCCTAGCCTTTTCCTAAGCCTAGGTGTGCCCTAGCCTAAGCCTCGGGGTGCCCTAGCCTGAGCCTAGGGGTGCCGTAGCCTTAGGCTAGGGGAGCCCAAGCCTTAGCCTAAGCCTAGAGGTGCCCTAGTCTAAGCCTAGGGGTGCCCTAGCCTGAGCCTAGGGGAGCCCTAGCCTTAGCCTAAGCCTAGGATTGCCCTACCCTAAGCTTAGGGGTGCCCAAGCCTGAGTCTAGGGGTGCACTAGCCTGAGGCAAGGGGAGCCGCAGCCTTAGACTAAGCCTAGGGGAGCCCTAGCCTAAGCCTAAGCTTAGGGGTGCCCTAGCCTGAGTATAAGGGTGCCCTTGCCTGAGGCTAGGGGAGCCATTTCCTTAGCCTAAGTGTAGGGGTGCCCTAAGCCTAAGCCTAGGGGTGCCCTAGCCTAAGCCTAGGGGTGCCCTAGCCTTAGTGTAGGGGTTCCCTAGTCTAAGCCTAGGGGTGCCCTAGCCTAAGCCTAGGTTAGCCCTAGCCTAAGCCTAAGCTTAGGGGTGCCCTAGCTTAAGCCTAAGGATGGCCTACTTTTAGCCTAGGGGTGCCCTAGCCTAAGCCTAGGGGTGCTCTAGACTTAGGCTAGGGGATCCCTAGCCTTAGCCTAAGCCTACGGGTGCCCTAGCCTAAGCCTAGGATTGCCCTATCCTTGGGCTAGGGGATCCCTAGCCTTAGCCTAAGCCTAGGGGTACCCTAGCTTAAGCCTAGGGGTGCCCTAGCCTTAGGCTAGGGGAGCCCTAGCCTTAGCCTAAGCCTAGGGGTGCCCTAGCCTAAGCCTAGGGGTGCCCTAGCCTAATCTTAGAAGTTCCCTATCCTAAGCCTAGGGGTTCCCTAGCCAAAGCCTAGGGGTGCCCTAGCCTAAGCCTAGGGGTGCCCTAGCCTAAGCCTAGGGGTGCACTAGCCTTAGGCTAGGGGAGCCTTAGCCTTAGCCTAAGCCTAGGGGTGCCCTAGCCTAAGCTTAGGGGTGCCCTAGTCTAAGCTTAGAAGTTCCCTATCCTAAGCCTAGGGGTTCCCTAGCCAAAGCCTAGGGGTGCCCTAGCCTAAGCCTAGGGGTGCCCTAGCCTAAGCCTAGGGGTGCACTAGCCTTAGGCTAGGGGATCCCTAGCCTTAGCCTAAGCCTAGGTGTGCCCTAGCCTAAGCCTTGGTGTGCCCTAGCCTAAGCCTAGGGATTCCCTAGCCTAAGCCTAGGGGTGCCCTAGCCTAAGCCTAGGGGTGCCTTTGCCTAAGCCTAGGGGTGCCCTAGCCTAAGACTAGGGGTGCCTTTGCCTAAGCCTAGGGGTACCCTAGGCTAAGCCTAGGGGTGCTCTAGCCTTAGGCTAGGGGAGCCTAGCCTTAGCCTAAGCCTAGGCGTGCCCTAGCCTAAGCCTAGGGGTGCCCTAGCCTAATCCTAGGGGTGCCCTAGCCTAAGTCTAGGGGTGCCCTAGCCTGAGTCTAAGGGTGCTTAGCCTGAGCCTACGGGTGCCCTAGCCTTAGGCTAGGAGAGCCCTAGCCTTAGCCTAAGCCTAGGGGTGCCCTAGCCAAAGCCTAGGGGTGCCCTAGCCTCACCCTAGAGGTGCCCTAGTCTTAGGCTAGGGGAGCCCTAACCTTAGCGTAAGCCTTGGGGTGCCCTAGCCTATGCCTAGTGGTGCCTTAGCCTAAGCCTAGGGGTGACCTAGCCTTAGCCTAAGCCTATGGGTGCCCTAGCCTAAGCCTAGGAGTGCCCCAGCCTAAGCCTAGGGGTACCCTAGCCAAAGCCCAGGGGTGCCTTTGCCTAAGCCTACGGGTGCCCTATCCTAAGCCTAGGGGTGCCTTTGCCTAAGCCTAGGGGTGCCCTAACCTAAGCCTAGGGGTGCCCTAGCCTTAGGCTAGGGGATCCCTAGCCTTAGCCTAAGCCTAGGGGTACCCTAGCTTAAGCCTAGGGGTGCCCTAGCCTTAGGCTAGGGGAGCCCTAGCCTTAGCCTAAGCCTAGGGGTGCCCTACCCTAAGCCTAGGGGTGCCATAGACTAAGCTTAGAAGTTCCCTATCCTAAGCCTAGGGGTTCCCTAGCCAAAGCCTAGGGGTGCCCTAGCCTAAGCCTAGGGGTGCCCTAGCCTAAGCCTAGGGGTGCACTAGCCTTAGGCTAGGGGATGCCTAGCCTTAGCCTAAGCCTAGGTGTGCCCTAGCCTAAGCCTTGGTGTGCCCTAGCCTAAGCCTAGGGATTCCCTAGCCTAAGCCTAGGGGTGCCCTAGCCTAAGCCTAGGGGTGCGTTTGCCTAAGCCTAGGGGTGCCCTAGCCTAAGACTAGGGGTGCCTTTGCCTAAGCCTAGGGGTACCGTAGCATAAGCCTAGGGGTGCCCTAGCCTTAGGCTAGGGGAGCCCTAGCCTTAGCCTAAGCCTAGGGGTGCCCTAGCCTAAGCCTAGGGGTGCACTAGCCTTAGGCTAGGGGATCCCTAGCCTTAGCCTAAGCCTAGGTGTGCCCTAGCCTAAGCCTTGGTGTGCCCTAGCCTAAGCCTAGGAATTCCCTAGCCTAAGCCTAGGGGTGCCCTAGCCTAAGCCTAGGGGTGCCCTAGCCTAAGCCTAGAGGTGCCCTAGTCTTAGGCTAGGGGAGCCCTAACCTTAGCGTAAGCCTAGGGGTGCCTTAGCGTAAGCCTTGGGGTGCCCTAGCCTAATCCTAGTGGTGCCTTAGCCTAAGCCTACGGGTGACCTAGCCTTAGCCTAAGCCTAGGCGTGACCTAGCCTAAGCCTAAGGGTGACCTAGCCTAATCCAAGGGGTGCCCTAGCCTAAGTCTAGGGATGCCCTAGCCTGAGTCTAAGGGTGCCCTAGCCTCAGCCTACCGGTGCCCTAGCCTGAAGCTAGGGGAGCCCTAACGTTAGTCTAGCCTAGGATTGCCCTAGCCTAAGCCTAGGGGTGCCATAGCCTGAGTCTAGGGGTGCACTAGCCTGAGGCAAGTGGAGCCGCAGCCTTAGCCTAAGCCTAGGTGAGCCCTAGCCTAAGACTAGGGGTACCCTAGCCGAAGCCTTGGGGTGCCCTAGCCTTAGGCTAGGGGAGCCCTAGTCTGAGCCTAGGGGTGCCCTAGCCTGAGGATAGTGGAGCCCTAGACTTAGCCTAAGCCTAGGATTGTCCTAGCCTAAGCTAACGGGTGCCCTAGCCTGAGTCTAGGGGTGCCCTTGCCTGAGGCTAGGGGAGCCGTTGCCTTAGCCTAAGTGTAGGGGTGCCGTAGCCTAAGACTAGGGGTGCCCAAGCCTAAGCCTAGGGGTCCCTAACTTTAGTCTAGCGGTTCCCTAGCCTAAGCCTAGGGGTGCCCTAGGCTAAGCCAAGGTTAGCCCTAGCCTTAGCCTAAGCCTAGGGGTGCCCTAGCCTAAGCCTAGGGATGGCCTACCTTAAGCCTAGGGGTGCCCTAGCCTAAGCCTAGGGGTGTTCTAGCCTTAGGCTAGGGGAGCCCTAGCCTTAGCCTAAGCCTAGGGGTGCCCTAGCCTAAGCCTAGGGGTGCCCTAGCCCAAGCCTAGGGGTGCCCTAGCCTAAGCTTAGGGGTGCCATAGCCTGAGTCTAGGGGTGCACTATGAGGCTAGGGGTGCCGTAGCCTTAGCCTAACCCTAGGGGAGCCCTAGCTTAAGCCTAGGGGTGCCCTAGCCTAAGCCTAGGGGTGCCCTAGCCTAAGCCTAGAGGTGCCCTAGCCTTAGGCTAGGGGAGCCCTAGCCTTTTCCTAGCCTAGGTGTGCCCTAGCCTAAGCCTCGGGGTGCCCTAGCCTGAGCCTAGGGGTGCCGTAACCTTAGGCTAGGGGAGCCCAAGCCTTAGCCTAAGCCTAGAGGTGCCCTAGTCTAAGCCTAGGGGTGCCCTAGCCTAAGCTTAGGGGTGCCCAAGCCTGAGTCTAGGGGTGCACTAGCCTGAGGCAAGGGGAACCGCAGCCTTAGCCTAAGCCTAGGGGAGCCCTAGCCTAAGCCTAAGCTTAGGGGTGCCCTAGCTGAGTATAAGGGTGCCCTTGCCTGAGGCTAGGGGAGCCGTTGCCTTAGCCTAAGTGTAGGGGTGCCCTAAGCCTAAGCCTAGGGGTGCCCTAGCCTAAGCCTAGGGGTGCCCTAGCCTTAGTGTAGGGGTTCCCTAGCCTAAGCCTAGGGGTGCCCTAGCTTAAGCCTAGGTTAGGCTAGCCTAAGCCTAAGCTTAGGGGTGCCTTAGCCTAAGCCTAAGGATGGCCTACTTTTAGCCTAGGGGTGCCCTAGCCTAAGACTAGGGGTGCTCTAGACTTAGGCTAGGGGATCCCTAGCCTTAGCCTAAGCCTACGGGTGCCCTAGCCTAAGCCTAGGAGTGCCCTATCCTTGGGCTATGGGATCCCTAGCCTTAGCCTAAGCCTAGGGGTGCCCTAGCCTTAGGCTAGGGGAGCCCTAGCCTTAGCCTAAGCCTAGGGGTGCCCTAGCCTAAGCCTAGGGGTGCCCTAGCCTAATCTTTGAAGTTCCCTATCCTAAGCCTAGGGGTTCCCTAGCCAAAGCCTAGGGGTGCCCTAGCCTAAGCCTAGGGGTGCCCTAGCCTAAGCCTAGGGGTGCACTAGCCTTAGGCTAGGGGAACCATAGCCTTAACCTAAGCCTAGGGGTGCCCTAGCCTAAGCCTAGGGGTGCCCTAGCCTAAGCTTAGAAGTTCCCTATCCTAAGCCTAGGGGTTCCCTAGCCAAAGCCTAGGGGTGCCCTAGCCTAAGCCTAGGGGTGCCCTAGCCTAAGCCTAGGGGTGCACTAGCCTTAGGCTAGGGGATCCCTAGCCTTAGCCTAAGCCTAGGTGCGCCCTAGCCTAAGCCTTGGTGTGCCCTAGCCTAAGCCTAGGGATTCCCTAGCCTAAGCCTAGGGGTGCCCTAGCCTAAGCCTAGGGGTGCCTTTGCCTAAGCCTAGGGGTGCCCTAGCCTAAGACTAGGGGTGCCTTTGCCTAAGCCTAGGGGTACCCTAGGCTAAGCCTAGGGGTGCTCTAGCCTTAGGCAAGGGGAGCCTAGCCTTAGCCTAAGCCTAGGCGTGCCCTAGCCTAAGCCTAGGGGTGCCCTAGCCTAATACTACGGGTGCCCTAGCCTAAGTCTAGGGGTGCCCTAGCCTGAGTCTAAGGGTGCTTAGCCTGAGCCTACGGGTGCCCTAGCCTGAGGCTAGGGGAGCCCTAACGTTAGTCTAGCCTAGGATTGCCCTAGCCTAAGCCTAGGGGTGCCATAGCCAGTGTCAAGGGGTGCCCTAGCCTTAGGCTAGGAGAGCCCTAGCCTTAGCCTAAGCCTAGGGGTGCCCTAGCCAAAGCCTAGGGGTGCCCTAGACTAACCCTAGAGGTGCCCTAGTCTTAGGCTAGGGGAGCCCTAACCTTAGCGTAAGCCTTGGGGTGCCCTAGCCTAAGCCTAGTGGTGCCTTAGCCTAAGCCTAGGGGTGCCCTAGCCTAAGCCTAGGAGTGCCCTAGCCTAAGCCTAGGGGTGCCCTAGCCTAAGCCCAGGGGTGCCTTTGCCTAAGCCTACGGGTGCCCTAGCCTAAGCCTAGGGGTGCCTTTGCCTAAGCCTAGGGGTGCCCTAACCTAAACCTAGGGGTGCCCTATCCTTAGGCTAGGGGATCCCTAGCCTTAGCCTAAGCCTAGGGGTACCCTAGCTTAAGCCTAGGGGTGCCTTGGCCTTAGGCTAGGGGAGCCCTAGCCTTAGCCTAAGCCTAGGGGTGCCCTAGCCTAAGCCTAGGTGTGCCCTAGACTAACCTAGGGGTGCCCTAGACTAAGCTTAGAAGTTCCCTATCCTAAGCCTAGGGGTTCCCTCGCCAAAGCCTAGGGGTGCCCTAGCCTAAGCCTAGGGGTGCCCTAGCCTAAGCCTAGGGGTTCACTAGCCTTAGGCTAGGGGATCCCTAGCCTTAGCCTAAGCCTAGGTGTGCCCTAGCCTAAGCCTTGGTGTGCCCTAGCCTAAGCCTAGGGATTCCCTAGCCTAAGCCTAGGGGTGCCCTAGCCTAAGCCTAGGGGTGCCTTTGCCTAAGCCTAGGGGTGCCCTAGCCTAAGACTATGGGTGCCTTTGCCTAAGCCTAGGCGTGCCCTAGCCTAAGCCTAGGGGTGCCCTAGCCTAATCCTAGGGGTGCACTAACCTAAGTCTAGGGGTGCCCTAGCCTGAGTCTAAGGGTGCTTAGCCTGAGCCTACGGGTGCCCTAGCCTGAGGCTAGGGGAGCCCTAACGTTAGTCTAGCCTAGGATTGCCCTAGCCAAAGCCTAGGGGTGCCCTAGCCTAACCCTAGAGGTTCCCTAGTCTTAGGCTAGGGGAGCCCTAACCTTAGCGTAAGCCTTGGGGTGCCCTAGCCTAAGCCTAGTGGTGCCTTAGCCTAAGCCTAGGGGTGACCTTGCCTTAGCCTAAGCCTAGGGGTGCCCTAGCCTAAGCCTAGGAGTGCCCTAGCCTAAGCCTAGGGGTGCCCTAGCCTAAGCCCAGGGGTGCCTTTGCCTAAGCCTACGGGTGCCCTAGCCTAAGCCTAGGGGTGCCTTTGCCTAAGCCTAGGGGTGCCCTAACCTAAGTCTAGGGGTGCTCTAGCCTTAGGCTAGGGAAGCCTAGCCTTAGCCTAAGCCTAGGCATGCCCTAGCCTAAGCCTAGGGGTGCCCTAGCCTAATCCAAGGGGTGCCCTAGCCTAAGTCTAGGTATGCCTTAGCCTGAGTCTAAGGGTGCCCTAGCCTGAGCCTACGGGTGCCCTAGCCTGAAGCTAGGGGAGCCCTAACGTTAGTCTAGCCTAGGATTGCCCTAGCCTAAGCCTAGGGGTGCCATAGCCTGAGTCTAGGGGTGCACTAGCCTGAGGCAAGGGGAGCCGCAGCCTTAGCCTAAGCCTAGGGGAGCCCTAGCCTAAGACTAGGGGTGCCCTAGCCTAAGCCTTGGGGTGCCCTAGCCTTAGGCTAGGGGAGCCCTAGCCTGAGCCTAGGGGTGCCCTAGCCTGAGGATAGGGGAGCCCTAGACTTAGCCTAAGCCTAGGATTGTCCTAGCCTAAGCTAACGCGTGCCCTAGCCTGAGTCTAGGGGTGCCCTTTCCTGAGGCTAGGGGAGCCATTTCCTTAGCCTAAGTGTAGGGGTGCCCTAGCCTAAGACTAGGGGTGCCCTAGCCTAAGCCTAGGGGTGCCCTAGCCTTAGTCTAGGGGTTCCCTAGCCTAAGCCTAGGGGTGCCCTAGGTTAATCCTAGGTTTGCCCTAGCCTTAGCCTAAGCCTAGGGGTGCCCTAGCCTAAGCCTAGGGATGGCCTACCTTAAGCCTAGGGGTGCCCTAGCCTAAGCCTAGGGGTGCTCTAGCCTTAGGCTAGGGGAGCCCTAGCCTTCGCCTAATCCTAGGGGTGCCCTAGCGTAAGCCTAGGGGTGCCCTAGCCTAAGCCTAGGGGTGCCCTAGCCTAAGCTTAGGGGTGCCATAGCCTGAGTCTAGGGGTGCACTATGAGGCTAGGGGAGCCGTAGCCTTAGCCTAACCCTAGGGGAGCCCTAGCTTAAGCCTAGGGGTGCCCTAGCCTAAGCCTAGGGGTGCCCTAGCCTAAGCCTAGAGGTGCCCTAGCCTTAGGCTAGGGGAGCCCTAGCCTTTTCCTAAGCCTAGGTGTGCCCTAGCCTAAGCCTCGGGGTGCCCTAGCCTGAGCCTAGGGGTGCCGTAGCCTTAGGCTAGGGGAGCCCAAGCCTTAGCCTAAGCCTAGAGGTGCCCTAGTCTAAGCCTAGGGGTGCCCTAGCCTGAGCCTAGGGGAGCCCTAGCCTTAGCCTAAGCCTAGGATTGCCCTACCCTAAGCTTAGGGGTGCCCAAGCCTGAGTCTAGGGGTGCACTAGCCTGAGGCAAGGGGAGCCGCAGCCTTAGACTAAGCCTAGGGGAGCCCTAGCCTAAGCCTAAGCTTAGGGGTGCCCTAGCCTGAGTATAAGGGTGCCCTTGCCTGAGGCTAGGGGAGCCGTTTCCTTAGCCTAAGTGTAGGGGTGCCCTAAGCCTAAGCCTAGGGGTGCCCTAGCCTAAGCCTAGGGGTGCCCTAGCCTTAGTGTAGGGGTTCCCTAGTCTAAGCCTAGGGGTGCCCTAGCCTAAGCCTAGGTTAGCCCTAGCCTAAGCCTAAGCTTAGGGGTGCCCTAGCCTAAGCCTAAGGATGGCCTACTTTTAGCCTAGGGGTGCCCTAGCCTAAGCCTAGGGGTGCTCTAGACTTAGGCTAGGGGATCCCTAGCCTTAGCCTAAGCCTACGGGTGCCCTAGCCTAAGCCTAGGAGTGCCCTATCCTTGGGCTAGGGGATCCCTAGCCTTAGCCTAAGCCTAGGGGTACCCTAGCTTAAGCCTAGGGGTGCCCTAGCCTTAGGCTAGGGGAGCCCTAGCCTTTGCCTAAGCCTAGGGGTGCCCTAGCCTAAGCCTAGGGGTGCCCTAGCCTAATCTTAGAAGTTCCCTATCCTAAGCCTAGGGGTTCCCTAGCCAAAGCCTAGGGGTGCCCTAGCCTAAGCCTAGGGGTGCCCTAGCCTAAGCCTAGGGGTGCACTAGCCTTAGGCTAGGGGAGCCTTAGCCTTAGCCTAAGCCTAGGGGTGCCCTAGCCTAAGCCTAGGGGTGCCCTAGTCTAAGCTTAGAAGTTCCCTATCCTAAGCCTAGGGGTTCCCTACCAAAGCCTAGGGGTGCCCTAGCCTAAGCCTAGGGGTCCCTAGCCTAAGCCTAGGGGTGCACTAGCCTTAGGCTAGGGGATCCCTAGCCTTAGCCTAAGCCTAGGTTTGCCCTAGCCTAAGCCTTGGTGTGCCCTAGCCTAAGCCTAGGGATTCCCTAGCCTAAGCCTAGGGGTGCCCTAGCCTAAGCCTAGGGGTGCCTTTGCCTAAGCCTAGGGGTGCCCTAGCCTAAGACTAGGGGTGCCTTTGCCTAAGCCTAGGGGTACCCTAGGCTAAGCCTAGGGGTGCTCTAGCCTTAGGCTAGGGGAGCCTAGCCTTAGCCTAAGCCTAGGCGTGCCCTAGCCTAAGCCTAGGGGTGCCCTAGCCTAATCCTAGGGGTGCCCTAGCCTAAGTCTAGGGGTGCCCTAGCCTGAGTCTAAGGGTGCTTAGCCTGAGCCTACGGGTGCCCTAGCCTTAGGCTAGGAGAGCCCTAGCCTTAGCCTAAGCCTAGGGGTGCCCTAGCCAAAGCCTAGGGGTGCCCTAGCCTCACCCTAGAGGTGCCCTAGTCTTAGGCTAGGGGATCCCTAACCTTAGCGTAAGCCTTGGGGTGCCCTAGCCTAAGCCTAGTGGTGCCTTAGCCTAAGCCTAGGGGTGACCTAGCCTTAGCCTAAGCCTATGGGTGCCCTAGCCTAAGCCTAGGAGTGCCCCAGCCTAAGCCTAGGGGTACCCTAGCCAAAGCCCAGGGGTGCCTTTGCCTAAGCCTACGGGTGCCCTATCCTAAGCCTAGGGGTGCCTTTGCCTAAGCCTAGGGGTGCCCTAACCTAAGCCTAGGGGTGCCCTAGCCTTAGGCTAGGGGATCCCTAGCCTTAGCCTAAGCCTAGGGGTACCCTAGCTTAAGCCTAGGGGTGCCCTAGCCTTAGGCTAGGGGAGCCCTAGCCTTAGCCTAAGCCTAGGGGTGCCCTAGCCTAAGCCTAGGGGTGCCATAGACTAAGCTTAGAAGTTCCCTATCCTAAGCCTAGGGGTTCCCTAGCCAAAGCCTAGGGGTGCCCTAGCCTAAGACTAGGGGTGCCCTAGCCTAAGCCTAGGGGTGCACTAGCCTTAGGCTAGGGGATGCCTAGCCTTAGCCTAAGCCTAGGTGTGCCCTAGCCTAAGCCTTGGTGTGCCCTAGCCTAAGCCTAGGGATTCCCTAACCTAAGCCTAGGGGTGCCCTAGCCTAAGCCTAGGGGTGCGTTTGCCTAAGCCTAGGGGTGCCCTAGCCTAAGACTAGGGGTGCCTTTGCCTAAGCCTAGGGGTACCGTAGCCTAAGCCTAGGGGTGCCCTAGGCTTAGGCTAGGGGAGCCCTAGCCTTAGCCTAAGCCTAGGGGTGCCCTAGCCTAAGCCTAGGGGTGCACTAGCCTTAGGCTAGGGGATCCCTAGCCTTAGCCTAAGCCTAGGTGTGCCCTAGCCTAAGCCTTGGTGTGCCCTAGCCTAAGCCTAGGGATTCCCTAGCCTAAGCCTAGGGGTGCCCTAGCCTAAGCCTAGGGGTGCCTTTGCCTAAGCCTAGGGGTGCCCTAGCCTAAGACTAGGGGTGCCTTTGCCTAAGCCTAGGGGTACCCTAGGCTAAGCCTAGGGGTGCTCTAGCCTTAGGCTAGGGGAGCCTAGCCTTAGCCTAAGCCTAGGCGTGCCCTAGCCTAAGCCTAGGGGTGCCCTAGCCTAATCCTAGGGGTGCCCTAGCCTAAGTCTAGGGGTGCCCTAGCCTGAGTCTAAGGGTGCTTAGCCTGAGCATACGGGTGCCCTAGCCTTAGGCTAGGAGAGCCGTAGCCTTAGCCTAAGCCTAGGGGTGCCCTAGCCAAAGCCTAGGGGTGCCCTAGCCTAACCCTAGAGGTGCCCTAGTCTTAGGCTAGGGGAGCCCTAACCTTAGCGTAAGCCTTGGGGTGCCCTAGCCTAAGCCTAATGGTGCCTTAGCCTAAGCCTAGGGGTGACCTAGCCTTAGCCTAAGCCTATGGGTGCCCTAGCCTAAGCCTAGGAGTGCCCCAGCCTAAGCCTAGGGGTACCCTAGCCAAAGCCCAGGGGTGCCTTTGCCTAAGCCTACGGGTGCCCTAGCCTAAGCCTAGGGGTGCCTTTGCCTAAGCCTAGGGGTGCCCTAACCTAAGCCTAGGGGTGCCCTAGCCTTAGGCTAGGGGATCCCTAGCCTTAGCCTAAGCCTAGGGGTACCCTAGCTTAAGCCTAGGGGTGCCCTAGCCTTAGGCTAGGGGAGCCCTAGCCTTAGCCTAAGCCTAGGGGTGCCCTAGCCTAAGCCTAGGGGTGCCATAGACTAAGCTTAGAAGTTCCCTATCCTAAGCCTAGGGGTTCCCTAGCCAAAGCCAAGGGGTGCCCTAGCCTAAGCCTAGGGGTGCCCTAGCCTAAGCCTAGGGGTGCACTAGCCTTAGGCTAGGGGATGCCAACCTTAGCCTAAGCCTAGGTGTGCCCTAGCCTAAGCCTTGGTGTGCCCTAGCCTAAGCCTAGGGATTCCCTAGCCTAAGCCTAGGGGTGCCCTAGCCTAAGCCTAGGGGTGCGTTTGCCTAAGCCTAGGGGTGCCCTAGCCTAAGACTAGGGGTGCCTTTGCCTAAGCCTAGGGGTACCGTAGCATAAGCCTAGGGGTGCCCTAGCCTTAGGCTTGGGGAGCCCTAGCCTTAGCCTAAGCCTAGGGGTGCCCTAGCCTAAGCGTAGGGGTGCCCTAGCCTAATCCTAGGGGTGCCCTAGCCTAAGTCTAGGGGTGCCCTATCCTGAGTCTAAGGGTGCTTAGCCTGAGCCTACGGGTGCCCTAGTCTGAGGCTAGGGGAGCCCTAACGTTAGTCTAGCCTAGGATTGCCCTAGCCTAAGCCTAGGGGTGCCATAGCCTGAGTCTAGGGGTGCACTAGCCTGAGGCAAGGGGAGACGTAGCCTTAGCCTAAGCCTAGGGGAGACCTAGCCTAAGCCTAGTGGTGCCTTAGCAAAAGCCTAGGGGTGACCTAGCCTTAGCCTAAGCCTAGGGGTGCCCTAGCCTAAGCCTAGGGGTGCCCTAGGCTAAGCTTAGGGGTGCCCTAGCCTAAGCCTAGGGGTGTCCTAGCCTTAGGCTAGGAGAGCCCTAGCCTTAGCCTAAGCCGAGGGGTGCCCTAGCCAAAGCCTAGGGGTGCCCTAGCCTAACCCTAGAGGTGCCCTACTCTTAGTCTAGGGGAGCCCTAACCTTAGCGTAAGCTTTGGGGTGCCCTAGCCTAAGCCTAGTGGTGCCTTAGCCTAAGCCTAGGGGTGACCTAGCCTTAGCCTAAGCCTAGGGGTGCCCTAGCCTAAGCCTAGGAGTGCCCCAGCCTAAGACTAGGGGTGCCCTAGCCTAAGCCCAGGGGTGCCTTTGCCTAAGCCTACGGGTGCCCTAGCCTAAGCCTAGTGGTGCCTTTGCCTAAGCCTAGGGGTGCCCTAACCTAAGCCTAGGGGTGCCCTATCCTTAGGCTAGGGGATCCCTAGCCTTAGCCTAAGCCTAGGGATACCCTAGCTTAAGCCTAGGGGTGCCCTAGCCTTAGGCTAGGGGAGCCCAAGCCTTAGAATAAGCCTAGGGGTGCCCTAGCATAAGCCTAGTGGTGCCCTAGACTAAGCTTAGAAGTTCCCTATCCTAAGCCTAGGGGTTCCCTAGCCAAAGCCTAGGGGTGCCCTAGCCTAAGCCTAGGGGTGCCCTAGCCTGAGTCTAGGGGTGCACTAGCCTGAGGCAAGGGGAGACGTAGCCTTAGCCTAAGCCTAGGGGAGACCTAGCCTAAGCCTAGTGGTGCCTTAGCAAAAGCCTAGGGGTGACCTAGCCTTAGCCTAAGCCTAGGGGTGCCCTAGCCTAAGCCTAGGGGTGCCCTAGGCTAAGCTTAGGGGTGCCCTAGCCTAAGCCTAGGGGTGTCCTAGCCTTAGGCTAGGAGAGCCCTAGCCTTAGCCTAAGCCGAGGGGTGCCCTAGCCAAAGCCTAGGGGTGCCCTAGCCTAACCCTAGAGGTGCCCTACTCTTAGTCTAGGGGAGCCCTAACCTTAGCGTAAGCTTTGGGGTGCCCTAGCCTAAGCCTAGTGGTGCCTTAGCCTAAGCCTAGGGGTGACCTAGCCTTAGCCTAAGCCTAGGGGTGCCCTAGCCTAAGCCTAGGAGTGCCCCAGCCTAAGACTAGGGGTGCCCTAGCCTAAGCCCAGGGGTGCCTTTGCCTAAGCCTACGGGTGCCCTAGCCTAAGCCTAGTGGTGCCTTTGCCTAAGCCTAGGGGTGCCCTAACCTAAGCCTAGGGGTGCCCTATCCTTAGGCTAGGGGATCCCTAGCCTTAGCCTAAGCCTAGGGATACCCTAGCTTAAGCCTAGGGGTGCCCTAGCCTTAGGCTAGGGGAGCCCTAGCCTTAGAATAAGCCTAGGGGTGCCCTAGCATAAGCCTAGTGGTGCCCTAGACTAAGCTTAGAAGTTCCCTATCCTAAGCCTAGGGGTTCCCTAGCCAAAGCCTAGGGGTGCCCTAGCCTAAGCCTAGGGGTGCCCTAGCCTAAGCCTAGGGGTGCACTAGCCTCAGGCTAGGGGATCCCTAGCCTTAGCCTAAGCCTAGGGGTGCCCTAGCCTAAGCCTAGTGGTGCCCTAGCCTAATCCTAGGGGTGCCCTAGCCTAAGTCTAGGGGTGCCCTAGCCTGAGTCTAAGGGTGCTAGGCCTGAGCCTACGGGTGCCCTAGCCTGAGGCTAGGGGAGCCCTAACATTAGTCTAGCCTAGGATTGCCCTAGCCTAAGCCTAGGGGTGCCATAGCCTGAGTCTAGGGGTGCACTAGCCTGAGGCAAGGGGAGCCGCAGCCTTAGCCTAAGTCTAGGGGAGAACTAGCCTAAGCCTAGTGGTGCCTTAGCCAAAGCCTAGGGGTGACCTAGCCTTAGCCTAAGCCTAGGGTTGCCCTAGCCTAAGCCTAGGAGTGCCCTAGCCTAAGCCTAGGGGTGCCCTAGCCTAAGCCTAGGGGTGCCCTAGCCTTAGGCTAGGAGAGCCCTAGCCTTAGCATAAGCCTAGGGGTGCCCTAGCCAAAGCCTAGGGGTGCCCTAGCCTAACCCTAGAGGTGCCCTAGTCTTAGGCTAGGGGAGCCCTAACCTTAGCGTAAGCCTTGGGGTGCCCTAGCCTAAGCCTAGTGGTGCCTTAGCCTAAGCCTAGGGGTGACCTAGCCTTAGCCTAAGCCTAGGGGTGCCCTAGCCTAAGCCTAGGAGTGCCCTAGCCTAAGCCTAGGGGTGCCCTAGCCTAAGCCCAGGGGTGCCTTTGCCTAAGCCTACGGGTGCCCTAGCCTAAGCCTAGGGGTTCCTTTGCCTAAGCCTAGGGGTGCCCTAACCTAAGCCTAGGGGTGCTATATCCTTAGGCTAGGGAAGCCTAGCCTTAGCCTAAGCCTAGGCATGCCCTAGCCTAAGCCTAGGGGTGCCCTAGCCTAATCCAAGGGGTGCCCTAGCCTAAGTCTAGGGATGCCCTAGCCTGAGTCTAAGGGTGCCCTAGCCTGAGCCTACGCGTGCCCTAGCCTGAAGCTAGGGGAGCCCTAACGTTAGTCTAGCGTAGGATTGCCCTAGCCTAAGCCTAGGGGTGCCATAGCCTGAGTCTAGTGGTGCACTAGCCTGAGGCAAGGGGAGCCGCAGCCTTAGCCTAAGCCTAGGGAGCCCTAGCCTAAGACTAGGGGTGCCCTAGCCTAAGCCTTGGGGTGCCCTAGCCTTAGGCTAGGGGAGCCCTAGCCTGAGCCTAGGGGTGCCCTAGCCTGAGGATAGGGCAGCCCTAGACTTAGCCTAAGTCTAGGATTGTCCTAGCCTAAGCTAACGGGTGCCCTAGCCTGAGTCTAGGGGTGCCCTTGCCTGAGGCTAGGGGAGCCATTGCCTTAGCGTAAGTGTAGGGGTGCCCTAGCCTAAGACTAGGGGTGCCCTAGCCTAAGCCTAGGGGTGCCCTAGCCTTAGTCTAGGGGTTCCCTAGCCTAAGCCTAGGGGTGCACTAGGCTAAGCCTAGGTTTGCCCTAGCCTTAGCCTAAGCCTAGGGGTGCCCTAGCCTAAGCCTAGGGATGTCCTACCTTAAGCCTAGGGGTGCCCTAGCCTAAGCCTAGGGGTGCTCTAGCCTCAGGCTAGGGGAGCCCTAGCCTTCGACTAAGCCTAGGGGTGCCCTAGCCTAAGCCTAGGGGTGCCCTAGCCTAAGCCTAGGGGTGCCCTAGCCTAAGCTTAGGGGTGCCATAGCCTGAGTCTTGGGGTGCACTATGAGGCTAGGGGAGCCGTAGCCTTAGCCTAACCCTAGGGGAGCCCTAGCTTAAGCCTAGGGGTGCCCTAGCCTAAGCCTAGGGGTGCCCTAGCCTAAGCCTAGAGGTGCCCTAACCTTAGGCTAGGGGAGCCCTAGCCTGAGCCTAGGGGTGCCCTAGCCTGAGGATAGTGGAGCCCTAGACTTAGCCTAAGCCTAGGATTGTCCTAGCCTAAGCTAACGGGTGCCCTAGCCTGAGTCTAAGGGTGCCCTTGCCTGAGGCTAGGGGAGCCGTTGCCTTAGCCTAAGTGTAGGGGTGCCCTAGCCTAAGTCTATGGGTGCCCTAGCCTAAGCCTAGGGGTGCCCTAGCCTTAGTGTAGGGGTTCCCTTGCCTAAGCCTAGGGGTGCCCTAGCCTAAGCCTAGGTTAGCCCTAGCCTTACCCTAAGCCTAGGGGTGCCCTAGCCTAAGCCTAGGGATGGCCTACCCTTAGCCTAGGGGTGCCCTAGCCTAAGCCTAGGGGTGCTCTAGACTTAGGCTAGGGGATCCCTAGCCTTAGCCTAAGCCTACGGGTGCCCAAGCCTAAGCCTAGGAGTGCCCTATCCTTAGGCTAGGGGATCCCTAGCCTTAGCCTAAGCCTAGGGGTACCCTAGCTTAAGCCTAGGGGTGCCCTAGACTAAGCCTAGGGGTGCCCTAGCCTAAGCCTAGGGGTGCCCTAGCCTTAGGCTAGGGGAGCCCTAGCCTTAGCCTAAGCCTAGGGGTGCCCTAGCCTAAGCCTAGGGGTGCCCTAGCCTAAGCTTCTAAGTTCCCTATCCTAAGCCTAGGGGTTCCCTAGCCAAAGCCTAGGGGTGCCCTAGCCTAAGCCTAGGGGTGCCCTAGCCTAAGCCTAGGGGTGCACTAGCCTTAGGCTAGGGGATCCCTAGCCTTAGCCTAAGCCTAGGTGTGCCCTAGCCTAAGCCATGGTGTGCCCTAGCGTAAGCCTAGGGATGCCCTAGCCTAAGCCTTGGGGTGCCCTAGCCTAAGCCTAGGGGTGCCTTTGCCTAAGCCTAGGGGTGCCCTAGCCTAAGAGTAGGGGTGCCTTTGCCTAAGCCTAGGTGTACCCTAGCCTAAGCCTATGGGTGCTCTAGCCTTAGGCTAGGGGAGCCTAGCCTTAGCCTAAGCCTAGGCGTGCCCTAGCCTAAGCCTAGGGGTGCCCTAGCCTAATCCTAGGGGTGCCCTAGCCTAAGTCTAGGGGTGCCCTAGCCTGAGTCTAAGGGTGCACAAGCCTGAGCCTACGGGTGCCCTAGCCTGAGACTAGGGGAGCCCTAACGTTAGTCTAGCCTAGGATTGCCTTAGCCTAAGCCTAGGGGAGCCCTAGCCTGAGCCTAGGGGTGCCCTAGCCTGAGGATAGGGGAGCCCTAGACTTAGCCTAAGCCTAGGATTGTCCTAGCCTAAGCTAACGGGTGGCCTAGCCTGAGTCTAGGGGTGCCCTTGTCTGAGGTTAGGGGAGCCGTTGCCTTAGCGTAAGTATAGGGGTGCCCTAGCCTAAGCCTAGGGGTGCCCTAGCCTAAGCCTAAGGGTGCCCTAGCCTAAGCCTAGGGGTACCCTAACCTAAGCTTAGGGGTGCCATAGCCTGAATCTAGGGGTGTACTAGCCTGAGGCAAGGGGAGCCGCAGCCTTAGCCTAAGCCTAGGGGACCCCTAGCCTAAGACTAGGGGTACCCTAGCCTAAGCCTTGGGGTGTCCTAGCCTTAAGCTAACGGGTGCCCTAGCCTGAGACTAAGGGTGCCGTTGCCTTAGCCTAAGTGTAGGGGTGCCCTAGCCTAAGACTAGGGGTGCCTTAGCCTAAGCCTAGGGGTGCCCTAGCCTTAGTCTAGGGGTTCCCTAGCCTAAGCCTAGGGGTGCCCTAGACTAAGCCTAGGTTAGCCCTAGCTTTAGCCTAAGCCTAGGGGTGCCCTAGCCTAAGCCTAGGGGTGCTCTAGCCTTAGGCTAGGGGAGCCCTAGCCTTAGCCTAAGCCTAGGGTTGCCCTAGTCTAAGCCTAGGGGTGCCCTAGCCTAAGCCTAGGGGTGCCCTAGCCTAAGCTTAGGGGTGCCATAGCTTGAGTCTAGGGGTGCACTATGAGGCTAGGGGAGCCGTAGCCTTAGCCTAACCGTAGGGGAGCCCTAGCTTTAGCCTAGGGGTGCCCTAGCCTAAGTCTAGGGGTGCCCTAGCCTAAGCCTAGAGGTGGCCTAGCCTTAGGCTAGGGAAGCCCTAGCCTTTTCCTAAGCCTAGGTGTGCCCTAGCCTAAGCCTCGGGGTTCCCAAGCCTGAGCCTAGGGGTGCCGTAGCCTTAGGCTAGGGGAGCCCAAGCCTTAGCCTAAGCCTTGAGGTGCCCTAGTCTAAGCCTAGGGGTGCCCTAGCCTAAACCTAGGGGTGCCCTAGCCTAAGCTTAGGGGTGCCCTAGCCTTTGGCAATGGGAGCCCTAGCCTTAGTCTAAGCCTAGGGGTGCCTTATGTTTAGGCTAGGGGAGTCCTCGCCTTAGCCGAAGCCTAGGGGTGCCCGAGCCTAAACCTAGGGGTGCCCTAGCCTAAGCCTAGGGGTGCCCTAGCCCAAGCCTAAGGATGCCCTAGCGTTAGGCTAGAGGAGCCCTAGTCTTAGCCTAAGCCTAGGTGTGCCCTAGCCTAAGCCTAGGGGTGCCCTAGTCTAAGTCTAGGGGCGCCTAGCCTAAGCCTAGCGGTGCCCTAGCCTTAGGCTAGGGGAGCCCTAGACTTAGCCTAAGCCTAGGTGTGCCCCATCCTAAGCCTAGGGGTGCCCTAGCCTACGTCTAGAGGTGCCCTAGCCTAAGCATAGTGGTGCCCTAACCTAAGCCTAGGGGTTCCATACCTAAGCCTAGGGGTGCCCTAGCCTTAGGCTAGGGGAGCCCTAGCCTTAGCCTAAGCCTAGGGGTGCCCTAGCCTAAGCATAGTGGTTTCCTAGCCTAAGCCTAGGGGTGCCCTAGCCTTAGACTAGGGGAGCCCAAGCCTTAGCCTAAGCCTAGGGGTGCCCTAGCCTAAGCGTAGGGGTGCCCTAGCCTAAGCCTAGGAGTATCCTAGCCTAAGCCTAGGGGTGCCCTAGCCTTAGGCTCTGGGAGCCTTAGCCTTAGCCTAATCCTAGGGGTGCTGTAGCCTAAGCCTAGGGGTACCCTAGCTCAAGCCTATGGGTGCCCTAGCCTTAGGCTAGGGAAGCCCTAGCCTTAGCCTAAGCCTAGGGGTGCACTAGCCTAAGCTTAGGGGTGCCCTAGCCCAAGCCTATGGGTGCCCTAGCCTAAGCCTAGTGGTGTCCTACCTTAAGCCTAGGGGTGCCCTAGATTAAGCCTAGGGGTGCCCTAGCCTAAGCCTAAGGGTGCCCTAGTCTAATACTAAGGGTGCCCTAGCCTTAGACTAGGGGAGCCCAAGCCTTAGCCTAATCCTAGGGGTGCTGTAGCCTAAGCGTAGGGGTGCCCTAGCCCAAGCCTAGGGCTGCCCTAGCCTAAGCCTAGGAGTGCCCTAGCCTAAGCCTAGGGGTGCCCTAGCCTTAGGCTAGGGGAGCCCTAGCCTTAGCCTAAACCAGGGGTGCCCTAGCCAAAGCCTAGGGGTGCCCAAGCCTAAGCCTAGGGGTGCCCTAACCTTAGGCTAGGGGAGCCCTAGCCTTAGCCTAAGCCTAGGGTTGCCCTAGCCTAAGCCTAGGGCTGCACTAGCCTAAGCCTAGGGGTGCCCTAGCCTAAGCCTAGGGGTGCCCTAGCCAAAGCCTAGGGGTGCCCTAGCCTAAGCGTAGAGGTGCCCTAGCCTTAGGCTAGGGGAGCCCTAACCTTAGCGTAAGCCTAGGGGTGCCTTAGCCTAAGCCTTGGGTTGCCCTAGCCTAAGCCTAGGGGTGTCCTAGCCTAAGCCTAGGGGTGCCCTAGCCTAAACCTAAGCCTAGGGGTGCCCTAGCCTAAGTCTAGGGGTGCCCTAGCCTAAGCTTACGGGTGCCCTTGCCTAAGCCTAGGAGTGCCCTAGCCTTAGGCTATGGGATCCCTAGCCTTAGCCTAAGCCTAGGGGTGCCCTAGCTTAAGCCTAGGGTGCCCTAACCTAAGCCTAGGGGTGCCCTAGCCTAAGCCTAGGGGATCCCTAGCCTTAGGCTAGGGGAGCCCTAGCCTTAACCTAAGCCTAGGGGTGCCCTAGCCTAAGCCTAGTGGTGTCCTAGCCTAAGCCTAGGGGTGCCCTAGATTAAGCCTAGGGGTGCCCTAGCCTAAGCCTAGGGGTGCCCTAGTCTAAACCTAAGGGTGCCCTAGCCTTAGACTAGGGGAGCCCAAGCCTCAGCCTAAGCCTAGGAGTGCCCTAGCCTAACCTATGGGTGCCCTAGCCTAAGTCTAGGAGTGTCCTAGCCTAAGCCTAGGGGTGCCCTAGCCTTAGGCTCGGGGAGCCCTAGCCTTAGCCTAATCCTAGGGGTGCCGTAGCCTAAGTCTAGGGGTGTCCTAGCCCAAGACTATGGGTGCCCTAGCCTTAGGTTAGGGGAGCCCTAGGCTTAGGCTAAGCCTAGGGCTGCCCTAGCCTAAGCCTAGGAGTGCCCTAGCCTAAGCCTAAGGGTGCCCTAGCCTTAGGCTAGGGGAGACCTAGCCTTAGCCTAAATCTAGGGGTGCCCTAGCCAAAGCCTAGTGGTGCCATAGCCTAAACCTAAGGGTGCTTTAGCCTTAGACTAGGGGAGCCCAAGCCTCAGCCTAAGCCTAGGAGTGCCCTAGTCTAAGCCTAGGGGTGCCCTAGCCTAAGCCTACGGGTGCCCTAGCCTAAGCTTAGGAGTGGCCTAGCCTAAGCCTAGGGGTGCCCTAGCCTTATGCTCGGGGAGCCCTAGCCTTAGCCTAATCCTAGGGTTGCCGTAGCCTAAGCCTAGGGGTGTCCTAACCCAAGCCTATGGGTGCCCTAGCTGTAGGCTAGGGGAGCCCTAGCCTTAGCCTAAGCCTAGGAGTACCCTAGCCTAAGCCGAGGGGTGCCCTAGCCTAAGCCTAGGGGTGCCCTAGCCAAAGCCTAGGGGTGCCCTAGCCTAAGCGTAGAGGTGCCCTAGCCTTAGGCTAGGGGAGCCCTAACCTTAGCGTAAGCCTAGGGGTGCCTTAGCCTAAGCCTAGGGGTGCCCTAGCCTAAACCTAAGCTTAGGGGTGCCCTAGCCTAAGTCTAGGGGTGCCCTAGCCTAAGTCTACGGGTGCCGTAGCCTAAGCCTAGGAGTGCCCTAGCCTTAGGCTATGGGATCCCTAGCCTTAGCCTAAGCCTAGGGGTGCCCTAGCTTAAGCCTAGGGGTGCCCTAACCTAAGCCTAGGGGTGCCCTAGCCTAAGCCTAGGGGTGGCCTAGCCTTAGGCTAGGGGAGCCCTAGCCTTATCCTAAGCCGAGGGGTGCCCTATACTAAGCCTAGGGGTGCCCTAGCCTAAACTTAAAAGTTCCCTATCCTAAGTCTAGGGGTGCCATAGCCAAAGCCTTGGGGTTCCCTTGCCTTAGGCTAGGGGAGCCCTAGCCTTAGCCTAAGCCTAGGGGTGCCCTAGCCTTAGCCTAAGCCTAGAGGTGCCCTAGCCTCAGCTTAGGGGTACCCTAGCCTCAGCCTTGGTGTGCCCTAGCCTAAGCCTAGGGGTGCCCTAGCCTAAGTATAGGGGTGACCTAGCCTAAGCCTAGGGCTGCCCTAGCCTAAGCCTAGGAGTGCCATAGCCTAAGCCTAGGGGTGCCCTAGCCTTAGGCTAGGGGAGACCTAGCCTTAGCCTAAACCTAGGGGTGCCCTAGCCAAAGCCTAGGGGTGTCGAAGCCTAAGCCTAGGGGTGCCCTAGCCTTAGGCTAGGGGAGCCCTAGCCTTAGCCTAAGCCTAGGGGTGCCCTAGCTTAGCCTAGGGTGCCCTAGCCTAAGCCTAGGGCTGCCCTAGCCTAAGCCTAGGGGTGCCCTAGCCTAAGCCTAGGGCTGCCCTAGCCTAAGCCTAGGGGTGCCCTAGCCTAAGCCTAGGGCTGCCCTAGCCTAAGCCTAGGGGTGCCCTAGCCTAAGCCTAGGGGTGCGCTAGCCAAAGCCTAGGGGAGCCCTAGCCTAAGCGTAGAGGTGCCCTAGCCTTAGGCTAGGGGAGGCCTAACCTTATCGTAAGCCTAGGGGTGCCTTAGCCTAAGCCTTGGGTTGCCCTAGCCTAAGCCTAGGGGTGCCCTAGCCTAAGCCTAGGGGTGCTCTAGCCTAAACCTAAGCCTAGGGGTGCCCTAGCCTAAGTCTAGGGGTGCCCTAGCCTAAGCCTACGGGTGCCCTTGCCTAAGCCTAGGAGTGCCCTAGCCTTAGGCTATGGGATCCCTAGCCTTAGCCTAAGTCTAGGGGTGCCTAGCTTAAGCCTAGGGGTGCCCTACCTAAGCTTAGGGGTGCCCTAGCCTAAGCCTAGGGAGCCCTAGCCTTAGGCTAGGGGAGCCCTAGCCTTAACCTTAGCCTAGGGGTGCCCTAGCCTAAGCCTAGTGGTGCCATAGCCTAAACCTAAGGGTGCCTTAGCCTTAGACTAGGGAGCCCAAGCCTCAGCCTAAGCCTAGGAGTGCCCTAGTCTAAGCCTAGGGGTGCCCTAGCCTAAGTTTAGGAGTGTCCTAGCCTAAGCCTAGGGGTGCCCTAGCCTTAGGCTCGGGGAGCCCTATCCTTAGCCTAATCCTAAGGGTGCCGTAGCCTAAGCCTAGGGTGTTCTAGCCCAAGCCTATGGGTGCCCTAGCTGTAGGCTAGGGGAGCCCTAGACAGAGCCTAAGCCTAGGGCTGCCCTAGCCTAAGCCTAGGGGTGCCCTAGCCTAAGCCTAGGGCTGCCCTAGCCTAAGCCTAGGAGTACCCTACCCTTAGGCTAGGGGAAGCCCTAGCCTTAACCTAAGCCTTGGGGTGCCCTAGCCTAAGCCTAGTGGTGTCCTAGCCTAAGCCTAGGGGTGCCCTAGATTAAGCCTAGGGTTGCCCTAGCCTAAGCCTAGGGGTGCCCTAGTCTAAACCTAAGGGTGCCCTAGCCTTAGACTAGGGGAGCCCAAGCCTCAGCCTAAGCCTAGGAGTGCCCTAGCCTAACCTATGGGTGCCCTAGCCTAAGTCCTAGGAGTGTCCTAGCCTAAGCCTAGGGGTGCCCTAGCCTTAGGCTCGGGGAGCCCTATCCTTAGCCTAATCTAGGGGTGCCGTAGCCTAAGTCTAGGGGTGTCCTAGCCCAAGACTATGGGTGCCCTAGCCTTAGGTTAGGGGAGCCCTAGGCTTAGGCTAAGCCTAGGGCTGCCCTAGCCTAAGCCTAGGAGTGCCCTAGCCTAAGCCTAAGGGTGCCCTAGCCTTAGGCTAGGGGAGACCTAGCCTTAGCCTAAATCTAGGGGTGCCCTAGCCAAAGCCTAGTGGTGCCATAGCCTAAACCTAAGGGTGCTTTAGCCTTAGACTAGGGGAGCCCAAGCCTCAGCCTAAGCCTAGGAGTGCCCTAGTCTAAGCCTAGGGGTGCCCTAGCCTAAGCCTACGGGTGCCCTAGCCTAAGCTTAGGAGTGGCCTAGCCTAAGCCTAGGGGTGCCCTAGCCTTATGCTCGGGGAGCCCTAGCCTTAGCCTAATCCTAGGGTTGCCGTAGCCTAAGCCTAGGGGTGTCCTAACCCAAGCCTATGGGTGCCCTAGCTGTAGGCTAGGGGAGCCCTAGCCTTAGCCTAAGCCTAGGAGTACCCTAGCCTAAGCCGAGGGGTGCCCTAGCCTAAGCCTAGGGGTGCCCTAGCCAAAGCCTAGGGGTGCCCTAGCCTAAGCGTAGAGGTGCCCTAGCCTTAGGCTAGGGGAGCCCTAACCTTAGCGTAAGCCTAGGGGTGCCTTAGCCTAAGCCTAGGGGTGCCCTAGCCTAAGCCTAGGGGTGCCCTAGCCTAAGCTTAGGGGTGCCATAGCCTGAGTCTAGGGGTGCACTATGAGGCTAGGGGAGCCGTAGCCTTAGCCTAACCGTAGGGGAGCCCTAGCTTAAGCCTAGGGGTGCCCTAGCCTAAGCCTAGGGGTGCCCTAGCCTAAGCCTAGAGGTGGCCTAGCCTTAGGCTAGGGAAGCCCTAGCCTTTTCCTAAGCCTAGGTGTGCCCTAGCCTAAGCCTCGGGGTGCCCTAGCCTGAGCCTAGGGGTGCCGTAGCCTTAGGCTAGGGGAGCCCAAGCCTTAGCCTAAGCCTTGAGGTGCCCTAGTCTAAGCCTAGGGGTGCCCTAGCCTAAAACCCAGGGGTGCCCTAGCCTAAGCTTAGGGGTGCCCTAGCCTTTGGCAATGGGAGCCCTAGCCTTAGTCTAAGCCTAGGGGTGCCTTATGTTTAGGCTAGGGGAGTCCTCGCCTTAGCCGAAGCCTAGGGGTGCCCGAGCCTAAACCTAGGGGTGCCCTAGCCTAAGCCTAGGTGTTCCCTAGCCCAAGCCTAGGGATGCCCTAGCGTTAGGCTAGAGGAGCCCTAGTCTTAGCCTAAGCCTAGGTGTGCCCTAGCTAAGCCTAGGGGTGCCCTAGTCTAAGTCTAGGGGCGCCTAGCCTAAGCCTAGCGGTGCCCTAGCCTTAGGCTAGGGGAGCCCTAGACTTAGCCTAAGCCTAGGTGTGCCCCATCCTAAGCCTAGGGGTGCCCTAGCCTACGTCTAGGGGTGCCCTAGCCTAAGCATAGTGGTGCCCTAACCTAAGCCTAGGGGTTCCATACCTAAGCCTAGGGGTGCCCTAGCCTTAGGCTAGGGGAGCCCTAGCCTAAGCCTAAGCCTAGGGGTGCCCTAGCCTAAGCCTAGTGGTTTCCTAGCCTAAGCCTAGGGGTGCCCTAGCCTTAGACTAGGGGAGCCCAAGCCTTAGCCTAAGCCTAGGGGTGCCCTAGCCTAAGCGTAGGGGTGCCCTAGCCTAAGCCTAGGAGTATCCTAGCCTAAGCCTAGGGGTGCCTTAGCCTTAGGCTCTGGGAGCCTTAGCCTTAGCCTAATCCTAGGGGTGCTGTAGCCTAAGCCTAGGGGTACCCTAGCTCAAGCCTATGGGTGCCCAAGCCTTAGGCTAGGGAAGCCCTAGCCTTAGCCTAAGCCTAGGTGTGCACTAGCCTAAGCTTAGGGGTGCCCTAGCCCAAGCCTATGGGTGCCCTAGCCTAAGCCTAGTGGTGTCCTACCTTAAGCCTAGGGGTGCCCTAGATTAAGCCTAGGGGTGCCCTAGCCTAAGCCTAAGGGTGCCCTAGTCTAATACTAAGGGTGCCCTAGCCTTAGACTAGGGGAGCCCAAGCCTTAGCCTAATCCTAGGGGTGCTGTAGCCTAAGCGTAGGGGTGCCCTAGCCCAAGCCTATGGGTGCCCTAGCCTTAGGCTAGGGGAGCCCTAGACTTAGCCTAAGCCTAGGGCTGCCCTAGCCTAAGCCTAGGGTGCCCTAGCCTAAGCCTAGGGCTGCCCTAGCCTAAGCCTAGGAGTGCCCTAGCCTAAGCCTAGGGGTGCCCTAGCCTTAGGCTAGGGGAGCCCTAGCCTTAGCCTAAACCAGGGGTGCCCTAGCCAAAGCCTAGGGGTGCCCAAGCCTAAGCCTAGGGGTGCCCTAGCCTTAGGCTAGGGGAGCCCTAGCCTTAGCCTAAGCCTAGGGGTGCCCTAGCCTAAGCCTAGGGCTGCCCTAGCCTAAGCCTAGGGCTGCACTAGCCTAAGTCTACGGGTGCCCTAGCCTAAGCCTAGGGCTGCACTAGCCTAAGCCTAGGGGTGCCCTAGCCTAAGCCTAGGGGTGCCCTAGCCAAAGCCTTGGGGTGCCCTAGCCTAAGCGTAGAGGTGCCCTAGCCTTAGGCTAGGGGAGCCCTAACCTTAGCGTAAGCCTAGGGTGCCTTAGCCTAAGCCTTGGGTTGCCCTAGCCTAAGCCTAGGGGTGCCCTAGCCTAAGCCTAGGGGTGCCCTAGCCTAAACCTAAGCCTAGGGGTGCCCTAGCC
The DNA here is from genome assembly GCF_050624435.1 of Tenrec ecaudatus. Classification (NCBI taxonomy): domain Eukaryota; kingdom Metazoa; phylum Chordata; class Mammalia; order Afrosoricida; family Tenrecidae; genus Tenrec; species Tenrec ecaudatus. The sequence continues at coordinate 99,739 of NW_027459669.1, forward strand.
TAAGTCTAGGGGTGCCCTAGCCTAAGCTTACGGGTGCCCTTGCCTAAGCCTAGGAGTGCCCTAGCCTTAGGCTATGGGATCCCTAGCCTTAGCCTAAGCCTAGGGGTGCCCTAGCTTAAGCCTAGGGGTGCCCTAACCTAAGCCTAGGGGTGCCCTAACCTAAGCCTAGGGGATCCCTAGCCTTAGGCTAGGGGAGCCCTAGCCTTAACCTAAGCCTAGGGGTGCCCTAGCCTAAGCCTAGTGGTGTCCTAGCCTAAGCCTAGGGGTGCCCTAGATTAAGCCTAGGGGTGCCCTAGCCTAAGCCTAGGGGTGCCCTAGTCTAAACCTAAGGGTGCCCTAGCCTTAGACTAGGGGACCCCAAGCCTCAGCCTAAGCCTAGGAGTGCCCTAGCCTAACCTATGGGTGCCCTAGCCTAAGTCTAGGAGTGTCCTAGCCTAAGCCTAGGGGTGCCCTAGCCTTAGGCTCGGGGAGCCCTAGCCTTAGCCTAATCCTAGGGGTGCCGTAGCCTAAGTCTAGGGGTGTCCTAGCCCATGACTATGGGTGCCCTAGCCTTAGGTTAGGGGAGCCCTAGGCTTAGGCTAAGCCTAGGGCTGCCCTAGCCTAAGCCTAGGAGTGCCCTAGCCTAAGCCTAAGGGTGCCCTAGCCTTAGGCTAGGGGAGACCTAGCCTTAGCCTAAATCTAGGGGTGCCCTAGCCAAAGCCTAGTGGTGCCATAGCCTAAACCTAAGGGTGCTTTAGCCTTAGACTAGGGGAGCCCAAGCCTCAGCCTAAGCCTAGGAGTGCCCTAGTCTAAGCCTAGGGGTGCCCTAGCCTAAGCCTACGGGTGCCCTAGCCTAAGCTTAGGAGTGGCCTAGCCTAAGCCTAGGGGTGCCGTAGCCTAAGCCTAGGGGTGTCCTAACCCAAGCCTATGGGTGCCCTAGCTGTAGGCTAGGGGAGCCCTAGCCTTAGCCTAAGCCTAGGAGTACCCTAGCCTAAGCCGAGGGGTGCCCTAGCCTAAGCGTAGGGGTGCCCTAGCCAAAGCCTAGGGGTGCCCTAGCTTAAGCGTAGAGGTGCCCTAGCCTTAGGCTAGGGGAGCCCTAACCTTAGCGTAAGCCTAGGGGTGCCTTAGCCTAAGCCTAGGGGTGCCCTAGCCTAAACCTAAGCTTAGGGGTGCCCTAGCCTAAGTCTAGGGGTGCCCTAGCCTAAGTCTACGGGTGCCGTAGCCTAAGCCTAGGAGTGCCCTAGCCTTAGGCTATGGGATCCCTAGCCTTAGCCTAAGCCTAGGGGTGCCTTAGCTTAAGCCTAGGGGTGCCCTAACCTAAGCCTAGGGGTGCCCTAGCCTAAGCCTAGGGGTGGCCTAGCCTTAGGTTAGGGGAGCCCTAGCCTTATCCTAAGCCGAGGGGTGCCCTAGACTAAGCCTAGGGGTGCCCTAGCCTAAACTTAAAAGTTCCCTATCCTAAGTCTAGGGGTGCCCTAGCCAAAGCCTAGGGGTTCCCTTGCCTTAGGCTAGGGGAGCCCTAGCCTTAGCCTAAGCCTAGGGGTGCCCTAGCCTAAGCCTAGAGTGCCCTAGCCTCAGCTTAGGGGTACCCTAGCCTCAGCCTTGGTGTGCCCTAGCCTAAGCCTAGGGGTGCCCTAGCCTAAGTATAGGGGTGACCTAGCCTAAGCCTAGGGCTGCCCTAGCCTAAGCCTAGGAGTGCCCTAGCCTAAGCCTAGGGGTGCCCTAGCCTTAGGCTAGGGGAGACCTAGCCTTAGCCTAAACCTAGGGGTGCCCTAGCCAAAGCCTAGGGGTGCCGAAGCCTAAGCCTAGGGGTGCCCTAGCCTTAGGCTAGGGGAGCCCTAGCCTTAGCCTAAGCCTAGGGGTGCCCTAGCTTAAGCCTAGGGGTGCCCTAGCCTAAGCCTAGGGCTGCCCTAGCCTAAGCCTAGGGGTGCCCTAGCCTAAGCCTAGGGGTGCCCTAGCCTAAGACTAGGGGTGCGCTAGCCAAAGCCTAGGGGAGCCCTAGCCTAAGCGTAGAGGTGCCCTAGCCTTAGGCTAGGGGAGGCCTAACCTTATCGTAAGCCTAGGGGTGCCTTAGCCTAAGCCTTGGGTTGCCCTAGCCTAAGCCTAGGGGTGCCCTAGCCTAAGTCTAGGGGTGCTCTAGCCTAAACCTAAGCCTAGGGGTGCCCTAGCCTAAGTCTAGGGGTGCCCTAGCCTAAGCCTACGGGTGCCCTTGCCTAAGCCTAGGAGTGCCCTAGCCTTAGGCTATGGGATCCCTAGCCTTAGCCTAAGTCTAGGGGTGCCCTAGCTTAAGCCTAGGGGTGCCCTAACCTAAGCCTAGGGGTGCCCTACCCTAAGCCTAGGGGAGCCCTAGCCATAGGCTAGGGGAGCCCTAGCCTTAACCTAAGCCTAGGGGTGCCCTAGCCTAAGCCTAATGGTGCCATAGCCTAAAACTAAGGGTGCCTTAGCCTTAGACTAGGAGAGCCCAAGCCTCAGCCTAAGCCTAGGAGTGCCCTAGTCTAAGCCTAGGGGTGCCCTAGCCTAAGTTTAGGAGTGTCCTAGCCTAAGCCTAGGGGTGCCATAGCCTTAGGCTCGGGGAGCCCTATCCTTAGCCTAATCCTAAGGGTGCCGTAGCCTAAGCCTAGGGGTGTTCTAGCCCAAGCCTATGGGTGCCCCAGCTGTAGGCTAGGGGAGCCCTAGACTGAGCCTAAGCCTAGGGCTGCCCTAGCCTAAGCCTAGGGGTGCCCTAGCCTAAGCCTAGGGCTACCCTAGCCTAAGCCTAGGAGTGCCCTACACTTAGGCTAGGGGAGCCCTAGCCTTAGCCTAAGCCTAGGAGTACCCTAGTCTAAGCCTAGGGGTGCCCTAGCCTAAGCCTAGGGGTGCCCTAGCCAAAGCCTAGGGGTGCCCTAGCCTTAGGCTCGGGGAGCCCTATCCTTAGCCTAATCCTAGGGGTGCCGTAGCCTAAGCCTAGGGGTGTTCTAGCCCAAGCCTATGGGTGCCCTAGCTGTAGGCTAGGGGAGCCCTAGACTGAGCCTAAGCCTAGGAGTACCCTAGCCTAAGCCTAGGGATGCCCTAGCCTAAGCCTAGGGGTGCCCTAGCCTAAGCGTAGAGGTGCCCTAGCCTTAGGCTAGGGGAGGCCTAACCTTGTCGTAAGCCTAGGGGTGCCTTAGCCTAAGCCTTGGGTTGCCCTAGCCTAAGCCTAGGGGTGCCCTAGCCTAAGCCTAGGGGTGCTCTAGCCTAAACCTAAGCCTAGGGGTGCCCTAGCCTAAGTCTAGGGGTGCCCTAGCCTAAGCCTACGGGTGCCCTTGCCTAAGCCTAGGAGTGCCCTAGCCTTAGGCTAGGGGAGCCCTAGCCTTAGCCTAAGCCTAGGGGTGCCCTAGCTTAAGCCTAGGGGTGCCCTAGCCTAAGCCTAGGGCTGCCCTAGCCTAAGCCTAGGGGTGCCCTAGCCTAAGCCTAGGGCTGCCCTAGCCTAAGCCTAGGGGTTCCCTAGCCTAAGCCTAGGCGTGCGCTAGCCAAAGCCTAGGGGAGCCCTAGCCTAAGCGTAGAGGTGCCCTAGCCTTAGGCTAGGGGAGGCCTAACCTTATCGGAAGCCTAGGGGTGCCTTAGCCTAAGCCTTGGGTTGCCCTAGCCTAAGCCTAGTGGTGCCCTAGCCTAAGCCTAGGGGTGCTCTAGCCTAAACCTAATCCTAGGGGTGCTCTAGCCTAAGTCTAGGGGTGCCCTAGCCTAAGCCTAGGGGTGCCCTAGCCTAAGCCTAGGGGTACACTAGCCTAAGCCTAGGGGTGCCCTAGTCTAAGCCTACGGGTGCCCTAGCCTAATCCTAAGGGTGCCTTAACCTAAGCCTAGGGGTGCCCTAGCCTTAGGCTAGGGGAGCCCTAGCCTTAGCCTAATCCTAGGGGTGCCCTAGCCTAAGCCTACTGGTTTCCTAGCCTAAGCCTAGGGGTGCCCTAGCCTTAGACTAGGGGAGCCCAAGCCTTAGCCTAAGCCTAGGGGTGCCCTAGCCTAAGCGTAGGGGTGCCCTAGCCTAAGCCTAGGAGTATCCTAGCCTAAGCCTAGGGGTGCCCTAGCCTTAGGCTCTGGGAGCCTTAGCCTTAGCCTAATCCTAGGGGTGCTGTAGCCTAAGCCTAGGGGTGCCCTAGCTCAAGCCTATGGGTGCCCTATCCTTAGGCTAGGGAAGCCCTAGCCTTAGCCTAAGCCTAGGGGTGCACTAGCCTAAGCCTAGGGGTGCCCTAGCCCAAGCCTATGGGTGCCCTAGCCTAAGCCTAGTGGTGTCCTACCTTAAGCCTAGGCGTGCCCTAGATTAAGCCTAGGGGTGCCCTAGCCTAAGCCTAGGGGTGCCCTAGTCTAATCCTAAGGGTGCCCTAGCCTTATTCTAGGGGAGCCCAAGCCTTAGCCTAATCCTAGGGGTGCTGTAGCCTAAGCCTAGGGGTGCCCTAGCCCAAGCCTATGTGTGCCTTAGCCTTAGGCTAGGGGAGCCCTAGACTTAGCCTAAGCCTAGGGCTGCCCTAGCCTAAGCCTAGGGTGCCCTAGCCTAAGCCTAGGGCTTCCCTAGCCTAAGCCTAGGAGTGCCCTAGCCTAAGCCTAGGGGTGCCCTAGCCTTAGGCTAGGGGAGCCCTAGCCTTAGCCTAAACCAGGGGTGCCCTAGCCAAAGCCTAGGGTTGCCCAAGCCTAAGCCTAGGGGTGCCCTAGCCTTAGGCTAGGGGAGCCCTAGCCTTAGCCTAAGCCTAGGGGTGCCCTAGCCTAAACCTAGGGCTGCCCTAGCCTAAGCCTAGGGCTGCCCTAGCCTAAGTCTACGGGTGCCCTAGCCTAAGCCTAGGGCTGCACTAGCCTAAGCCTAGGGGTGCCCTAGCCTAAGCCTAGGGGTGCGCTAGCCAAAGCCTAGGGGTGCCATAGCCTAAGCGTAGAGGTGCCCTAGCCTTAGGCTAGGGGAGCCCTAACCTTAGCGTAAGCCTTGGGGTGCCTTAGCCTAAGCCTTGGGTTGCCCTAGCCTAAGCCTAGGGGTGCCCTAGCCTAAGCCTAGGGGTGCCCTAGCCTAAACCTAAGGCTAGGGGTGCCCTAGCCTAAGTCTAGGGGTGCCCTAGCCTAAGCTTACGGGTGCCCTTGCCTAAGCCTAGGAGTGCCCTAGCCTTAGGCTATGGGATCCCTAGCCTTAGCCTAAGCCTAGGGGTGCCCTAGCTTAAGCCTAGGGGTGCCCTAGCCTAAGCCTAGGGGATCCCTAGCCTTAGGCTAGGGAAGCCCTAGCCTTAACCTAAGCCTAGGGGTGCCCTAGCCTAAGCCTAGTGGTGTCCTAGCCTAAGCCTAGGGGTGCCCTAGATTAAGCCTAGGGGTGCCCTAGCCTAAGCCTAGGGGTGCCCTAGTCTAAACCTAAGGGTTCCCTAGCCTTAGACTAGGGGAGCCCAAGCCTCAGCCTAAGCCTAGGAGTGCCCTAGCCTAACCTATGGGTGCCCTAGCCTTAGGTTAGGGGAGCCCTAGGCTTAGGCTAACCCTAGGGCTGCCCTAGCCTAAGCCTAGGAGTGCCCTAGCCTAAGCCTAGGGGTGCCCTAGCCTTAGGCTAGGGGAGACCTAGCCTTAGCCTAAACCTAGGGGTGCCCTAGCCAAAGCCTAGTGGTGCCATAGCCTAACCCTAAGGGTGCTTTAGCCTTAGACTAGGGGAGCCCAAGCCTCAGCCTAAGCCTAGGAGTGCCCTAGTCTAAGCCTAGGGGTGCCCTAGCCTAAGCCTACGGGTGCCCTAGCCTAAGCTTAGGAGTGTCCTAGCCTAAGCCTAGGGGTGCCCTAGCCTTATGCTCGGGGAGCCATAGCCTTAGCCTAATCCTAGGGGTGCCGTAGCCTAAGCCTAGGGGTGTCCTAACCCAAGCCTATGGGTGCCCTAGCTGTAGGCTAGGGGAGCCCTAGCCTTAGCCTAAGCCTAGGAGTACCCTAGCCTAAGCCTAGGAGTGCCCTACCCTTAGACTAGGGGAGCCCTAGCCTTAGCCTAAGCCTAGGAGTACCCTACCCTAAGCCGAGGGGTGCCCTAGCCAAAGCCTAGGGGTGCCCTAGCCTAAGCGTAGAGGTGCCCTAACCTTAGGCTAGGGGAGCCTTAACCTTAGTGTAAGCCTAGGGGTGCCTTAGCCTAAGCCTAGGGGTGCCCTAGCCTAAACCTAAGCTTAGGGGTGCCCTAGCCTAAGTCTAGGGGTGCCCTAACCTAAGCCTAGGGGTGCCCTAGCCTAAGCCTAGGGGTGGCCTAGCCTTAGGCTAGGGGAGCCCTAGCCTTATCCTAAGCCGAGGGTTGCCCTAGACTAAGCCTAGGGGTGCCCTAGCCTAAACTTAGAAGTTCCCTATCCTAAGTCTAGAGGTGCCCTAGCCAAAGCCTAGGGGTTCCCTTCCCTTAGGCTAGGGGTGCCCTAGCCTTAGCCTAAGCCTACGGGTGCCCTAGTTTAAGTCTAGGGGTGCCCTAGCCTAAGCCTAGGGGTTCCCCAACCTTAGGCTAGGGGAGCCCTAGCCTTAGCCTAAGCCTAGGGGTGCCCTAGCCTAAGCCTAGAGTTGCCCTAGCCTTAGGCTTGGGAAGCCCTAGCCTTAGCCTAAGCCTAGAGGTGCCCTAGCCTCAGTTTAAGGGTACCCTAGCCTCAGCCTTGGTGTGCCCTAGCCTAAGCCTAGGGGTGCCCTAGCCTAAGTATAGGGGTGACCTAGCCTAAGCCTAGGGCTGCCCTAGCCTAAGCCTAGGAGTGCCCTAGCCTAAGCCTAGGGGTGCCCTAGCCTTAGGCTAGGGGAGACCTAGCCTTAGCCTAAACCTAGGGGTGCCCTAGCCAAAGCCTAGGGGTGCCGAAGCCTAAGCCTAGGGGTGCCCTAGCCTTAGGCTAGGGGAGCCCTAGCCTTAGCCTAAGCCTAGGGGTGCCCTAGCTTAAGCCTAGGGGTGCCCTAGCCTAAGCCTAGGGCTGCCCTAGCCTAAGCCTAGGGGTGCCCTAGCCTAAGCCTAGGGGTGCGCTAGCCAAAGCCTAGGGGAGCCCTAGCCTAAGCGTAGAGGTGCCCTAGCCATAGGCTAGGGGATGCCTAACCTTATCGTAAGCCTAGGGGTGCCTTAGCCTAAGCCTTGGGTTGCCCTAGCCTAAGCCAAGGGGTGCCCTAGCCTAAGCCTAGGGGTGCTCTAGCCTAAACCTAAGCCTAGGGGTGCCCTAGCCTAAGTCTAGGGGTGCCCTAGCCTAAGCCTACGGGTGCCCTTGCCTAAGCCTAGGAGTGCCCTACCCTTAGGCTATGGGATCCCTAGCCTTAGCCTAAGTCTAGGGGTGCCCTAGCTTAAGCCTAGGGGTGCCCTAACCTAAGCCTAGGGGTGCCCTAGCCTAAGCCTAGGGGAGCCCTAGCCTTAACCTAAGCCTAGGGGTGTCCTAGCCTAACCCTAGTGGTGCCATAGCCTAAACCTAAGGGTGCCTTAGCCTTAGACTAGGGGAGCCCAAGCCTCAGCCTAAGCCTAGGAGTGCCCTAGTCTAAGCCTAGGGGTGCCCTAGCCTAAGTTTAGGAGTGTCCTAGCCTAAGCCTAGGGGTGCCCTAGCCTTAGGCTCGGGGAGCCCTAGCCTTAGCCTAATCCTAGGGGTGCCGTAGCCTAAGCCTGGGGGTGTCCTAGCCCAAGCCTATGGGTGCCCTAGCTGTAGGCTAGGGGAGCCCTAGACTGAGCCTAAGCCTAAGGCTGCCCTAGCCTAAGCCTAGGGGTGCCCTAGCCTAAGCCTAGGGCTGCCCTAGCCTAAGCCTAGGAGTGCCCTACCTTTAGGCTAGGGGAGCCCTACCCTTAGCCTAAGCCTAGGAGTACCCTAGCCTAAGCCTAGGGGTGCCCTAGCCTAAGCCTAGGAGTGCCCTAGCCAAAGCCTAGGGGTGCCCTAGCCTAAGCGTAGAGGTGCCCTAGCCTTAGGCTAGGGGAGCCCTAACCTTAGCGTAAGCCTAGGGGTGCCTTAGCCTAAGCCTAGGGGTGCCCTAGCCTAAACCTAAGCTTAGGGGTGCCCTAGCCTAAGTCTAGGGGTGCCCTGGCCTAAGTCTAAGGGTGCCGTAGCCTAAGCCTAGGGGTGCCCTAGCCTCAGCCTAGGGGTGGCCTAGCCTTAGGCTAGGGGAGCCCTAGCCTTAGCCTAAGCCGTGGGGTGCCCTAGACTAAGCCTAGGGGTGCCCCAGCCTAAGCCTAAGGGTGCCCTAGCCTAAGCCTAGGGGTGCCCTAGCCTCAGCTTAGGGGTACCCTAGCCTCAGCCTTGGTGTGCCCTAGTCTAAGCCTAGGGGTGCCCTAGCCTAAGTATAGGGGTGAGCTAGCCTAAGCCTAAGCCAAGGGGTGCCCTAGCCTAAGACTAGGGGTGCCCAACCTAAGCCTAGGGGTGCCCTAGCTTTAGGCTAGGAGAGCCCTAGCCTTAGCCTAAGCCTAGGGGTGCCCTAGCCAAAGCCTAGGGGTTCCTTAGCCTAAGCCTAGAGGTGCCCTAGTCTTAGGCTAGGGGAGCCCTAACCTTCGCGTAAGCCTAGGGTTGCCTTTGCGTAAGCCTTGGGGTGCCCTAGAATAAGCCTAGGGGTGCCCTAGCCTTAGGCTAGGCGAGCCTAGCACTAGCCTAAGCCTAGGGGTGCCCTAGCCTAAATCTAGGGGTGCCCCAGCCTAAGCCTACGGGTGCCCTAGCCTAAGCCTAGGATTGCCCTAGGCTTAGGCTAGGGGATCCCTAGACTTAGCCGAAGCCTAGGGGTGCCCTAGCTTAAGCCTAGGGTTGCTCTAACCTAAGCCTAGGGGTGCCCTAGCCTAAGCCTAGGGGTGCCCTACCTAAGCTTAGAAGTTCCCTATCCTAAGCCTAGGGGTTCCCTAGCCAAAGCCTAGGGGTGCCCTAGCCTAAGCCTAGGGGTGCCCTAGCCTTAGGCTAGGGTAGCCCTAGCCTTAGCCTAAGCCCAGGGTGCCCTAGCCTCTGCTTAGGAGTGCCCTAGCCTCAGCCTAGTGGTGCACTAGCCTAAGCCTAGGGGTACCCTAGCTTAAGCCTAGGGGTGCCCTAGCCTAAGCCTAGGGGTGCCCTAGCCTAAGCCTAGGGGTGCCCTAGCCTTAGGCTAGGGGAGCCCGAGCCTTAGCCTAAGCCTAGGGGTGCCCTAGCCTAAGCCTAGAGGTGCCCTAGCCTAAGCTTCGAAGTTCCCTATCCTAAGCCTAGGGGTTCCCTAGCCAAAGCCTAGGGGTGCCCTAGACTAAGCCTAGGGGTGCCCTAGCCTAAGCCTAGGGGTGCCCTAGCCTTAGGCTAGGGGAGCCCTAGCCTTAGCATAAGCCTAGGGGTGCCCAAGCCTAAGCCTAGGGGTGCCCTAGCCTAAGCTTCGAAGTTCCCTATCCTAAGCCTAGGGGTTCCCTAGCCAAAGCCTAGGGGTGCCCTAGCCTAAGCCTTGGTGTGCCCTAGCCTAAGCCTAGGGATGCCCTAGCCTAAGCCTTGGGGTGCCCTAGCCTAAGCCTAGGGGTGCCTTTGCCTAAGTCTAGTGGTGCCCTAGCCTAAGAGTAGGGGTGCCTTTTTCTAAGCCTAGGGGTACCCTAGCCTAAGCCTAGGGGTGCTCTAGCCTTAGGCTAGGGGAGCCTAGACTTAGCCTAAGCCTAGGCGTGGCCTAGCCTAAGCCTACGGGAGCCCTAGCCTAATCCTAGGGGTGCCCTAGCCTAAGTCTAGGGGTGCCCTAGCCTGAGTCTAAGGGTGCCCTAGCCTGAGCCTACGGGTGCCCTAGCCTGAGACTAGGGGAGTCCTAACGTTAGTCTAGCCTAGGATTGCCCTAGCCTAAGCCTAGGGGTGCCATAGCCTGAGTCTAGGGGTGCACTAGCCTGAGGCAAGGGCAGCCGCAGCCTTAGCCTAAGCCGAGGGGAGACCTAGCCTAAGCCTAGGGGAGCCCTAGCCTGAGCCTAGGGGTGCCCTAGCCTGAGAATAGGGGAGCCCTAGACTTAGCCTAAGCCTAGGATTGTCCTAGCCTAAGCTAACGGGTGGCCTAGCCTGAGTCTAGGGGTGCCCTTGTCTGAGGCTAGGGGAGCCGTTGCCTTAGCGTAAGTGTAGGGGTGCCCTAGCCTAAGCCTAGGGGTGCCCTAGCCTAAGCCTAGGGGTGCCCTAGCCTTAGTCTAGGGGTTCCCTAGCCTAAGCCTAGGGGTGCCCTAGCCTAAGCCTAGGTTAGCCCTAGCCTTAGCCTAAGCCTAGGGGTGCTCTAGCCTTAGGCTAGGGGAGCCCTAGCCTAAGCCTAAGGGTGCCCTAGCCTAAGCCTAGGGGTGCCCTAACCTAAGCTTAGGGGTGCCATAGCCTGAGTCTAGGGGTGCACTAGCCTGAGGCAAGGGGAGCCGCAGCCTTAGCCTAAGCCTAGGGGACCCCTAGCCTAAGCCTAGGGGTGCCCTAGCCTAAGCCTTGGGGTGTCCTAGCCTTAAGCTAACGGGTGCCCTAGCCTGAGACTAAGGGTGCCGTTGCCTTAGCCTAAGTGTAGGGGTGCCCTAGCCTAAGACTAGGGGTGCCCTAGCCTAAGCCTAGGGGTGCCCTAGCCTTAGTCTAGGGGTTCCCTAGCCTAAGCCTAGGGGTGCCCTAGGCTAAGCCTAGGTTAGCCCTAGCTTTAGCCTAAGCCTAGGGGTGCCCTAGCCTAAGCCTTGGGATGGCCTACCTTAAGCCTAGGGGTGCCCTAGACTAAGCCTAGGGGTGCTCTAGCCTTAGGCTAGGTGAGCCCTAGCCTTAGCCTAAGCCTAGGGGTGCCCTAGCCTAAGCCTAGGGGTGCCCTAGCCTAAGCCTAGGGGTGCCCGAGCCTAAGCTTAGGGGTGCCATAGCCTGAGTCTAGGGGTGCACTATGAGGCTAGGGGAGCCGTAGCCTTAGCCTAACCCTAGGGGAGCCCTAGCTTAAGCCTAGGGGTGGCCTAGCCTAAGCCTAGGGGTGCCATAGCCTAAGCCTAGAGGTGGCCTAGCCTTAGGCTAGGGGAGCCCTAGCCTTTTCCTAAGCCTAGGTGTGTCCTAGCCTAAGCCTCAGGGTGCCCTAGCCTGAGCCTAGGGGTGCCGTAGCCTTAGGCTAGGGGAGCCCAAGCCTTAGCCTAAGCCTTGAGGTGCCCTAGTCTAAGCCTAGGGGTGCCCTAGCCAAACCTAGGGGTGCCCTAGCCTAAACCTAGGGGTGCCCTAGCCTAAATCTAGGGGTGCCCTAGCCTTAGTCTAGGGGAGCCGTGGCCTGAGCCTACGGGTGCCCTAGCCTGAGGCTAGAGGAGCCCTAGCCTTAGTCTAGACTAGGATTGCCCTAGCCTAAGCCTAAGGTTGTCCTAGCCTAAGCCTAGGGGTGCCCTAGCCTAAGCCTAGGGGTGCCCTAGCCTTCGACCAGGGGAGCCCTAGCCTTAGCTTAAGCCTAGGGGCACCCTAGTCTAAATCTAGGGGTGCCATAGCCTAAGCTTAGGGGTGCCCTAGCCTTAGGCAATGGGAGCCCTAGCCTTAGTCTAAGCCTAGGGGTGCCTTATGCTTAGGCTAGGGGAGTCCTCGCCTTAGCCGAAGCCTAGGGGTGCCCGAGCCTAAACCTAGGGGTGCCCTAGCCTAAGCCTAGGGGTGCCCTAGCCCAAGCCTAGGGATGCCCTAGCGTTAGGCTAGAGGAGCCCTAGTCTTAGCCTAAGCCTAGGGGTGCCCTAGCCTAAATCTAGGGGTGCCCTAGCCTAAGCTTAGGGGTGCCCTAGCCTTAGGCAATGGGAGCCCTAGCCTTAGTCTAAGCCTAGGGGTGCCTTATGCTTAGGCTAGGGGAGTCCTCGCCTTAGCCGAAGCCTAGGGGTGCCCGAGCCTAAACCTAGGGGTGCCCTAGCCTAAGCCTAGGGGTGCCCTAGCCCAAGCCTAGGGATGCCCTAGCGTTAAGCTAGAGGAGCCCTAGTCTTAGCCTAAGCCTAGGGGTGCCCTAGCCTAAGCCTAGGGGTGCCCTAGTCTAAGTCTAGGGGCGCCTAGCCTAAGCCTAGCGGTGCCCTAGCCTTAGGCTAGGGGAGCCCTAGACTTAGCCTAAACCTAGGTGTGCCCCATACTAAGCCTAGGGGTGCCCTAGCCTACGTCTAGGGGTGCCCTAGCCTAAGCATAGTGGTGCCCTAACCTAAGCCTAGGGGTTCCATACCTAAGCCTAGGGGTACCCTAGCCAAAGCCTAGGGAAGCCCTAGCCTAAGCCTAGGGAAGCCCTAGCCTTAGCCTAAGCCTAGGTGTGCACTAGCCTAAGCCTAGGGGTGCCCTAGCCTAAGCCTACGGGTGCCCTAGCCTAAACCTAAGGGTGCCTTAACCTAAGCCTAGGGGTGCCCTAGCCTTAGGCTAGGGGAGCCTAGCCTTAGCCTAAGCCTAGGGGTGCCCTAGCCTAAGCCTAGTGGTTTCCTAGCCTAACCCTAGGGGTGCCCTAGCCTTAGACTAGGGGAGCCCAAGCCTTAGCCTAAGCCTAGGGGTGCCCTAGCCTAAGCGTAGGGATGCCCTAGCCTAAGCCTAGGAGTATCCTAGCCTAAGCCTAGGGGTGCCCTAGCCTTAGGCTCTGGGAGCCTTAGCCTTAGCCTAATCCTAGGGGTGCTGTAGCCTAAGCCTAGGGGTGCCCTAGCTCAAGCCTATGGGGGCCCTAGCCTTAGGCTAGGGAAGCCCTAGCCTTAGCCTAAGCCTAGGGTTGCACTAGCCTAAGCCTAGGGGTGCCCTAGCCCAAGCCTATGGGTGCCCTAGCCTAAGCCTAGTGGTGTATTACCTTAAGCCTAGGGGTGCCCTAGATTAAGCCTACGGGTGCCCTAGCCTAAGCCTAGGGGTGCCCTAGTCTAATCCTAAGGGTGCCCTAGCCTTAGACTAGGGGAGCCCAAGCCTTAGCCTAATCCTAGGGGTGCTGTAGCCTAAGCCTAGGGGTGCCCTAGCCCAAGCCTATGGGTGCCCTAGCCTTAAGCTAGGGGAGCCCTAGACTTAGCCTAAGCCTAGGGCTGCCCTAGCCTAAGCTTAGGGTGCCCTATCCTAAGCCTAGGGCTGCCCTAGCCTAAGCCTAGGAGTGCCCTAGCCTAAGCCTACGGGTGCCCTAGCCTTAGGCTAGGGGAGCCCTAGCCTTAGCCTAAACCAGGGGTGCCCTAGCCAAAGCATAGGGGTGCCCAAGCCTAAGCCTAGGGGTGCCCTAGCCTTAGGCTAGGGGAGCCCTAGCCTTAGCCTAAGCCTAGGGGTGCCCTAGCCTAAGCCTAGGGCTGCCCTAGCCTAAGCCTAGGGGTGCCCTAGCCTAAGCCTAGGGGTGCGCTAGCCAAAGCCAAGGGGTGCCCTAGCCTAAGCGTAGAGGTGCCCTAGCCTTAGGCTAGGGGAGCCCTAACCTTAGCGTAAGCCTAGGGGTGCCTTAGCCTAAGCCTTGGGTTGCCCTAGCCTAAGCCTAGGGGTGCCCTAGCCTAAGCCTAGGGGTGCCCTAGCCTAAACCTAAGCCTAGGGGTGCCCTAGCCTAAGTCTAGGGGTGCCCTAGCCTAAGCTTACGGGTGCCCTTGCCTAAGCCTAGGAGTGCCCTAGCCTTAGGCTATGGGATCCCGAACCTTAGCCTAAGCCTAGGGGTGCCCTAGCTTAAGCCTAGGGGTGCCCTAACCTAAGCCTAGGGGTGCCCTAGCCTAAGCCTAGGGGAGCCCTAGCCTTAGGCTAGGGGAGCCCTAGTCTTAACCTAAGCCTACGGGTGCCCTAGCCTAAGCCTAGTGGTGTCCTAGCCTAAGCCTAGGGGTGCCCTAGATTAAGCCTAGGGGTGCCCTAGCCTAAGCCTAGGGGTGCCCTAGTCTAAACCTAAGGGTGCCCTAGCCTTAGACTAGGGGAGCCCAAGCCTCAGCCTAAGCCTAGGAGTGCCCTAGCCTAACCTATGGGTGCCCTAGCCTAAGTCTAGTAGTGTCCTAGCCTAAGCCTAGGGGTGCCCTAGCCTTAGGCTCGGGGAGCCCTAGCCATAGCCTAATCCTAGGGGTGCCGTAGCCTAAGTCTAGGGGTGTCCTACCCCAAGCCTATGGGTGCCCTAGCCTTAGGTTAGGGGAGCCCTAGACTTAGGCTAAGCCTAGGGCTGCCCTAGCCTAAGCCTAGGAGTGCCCTAGCCTAAGCCTAGGGGTGCCCTAGCCTTAGGCTAGGGGAGACCTAGCCTTAGCCTAAACCTAGGGGTGCCCTAGCCAAAGCCTAGTGGTGCCATAGCCTAAACCTAAGGGTGCTTTAGCCTTAGATTAGGGGAGCCCAAGCCTCAGCCTAAGCCTAGGAGTGCCCTAGTCTAAGCCTAGGGGTGCCCTAGCCTAAGCCTACGGGTGCCCTAGCCTAAGCTTACGAGTGTCCTAGCCTAAGCCTAGGGGTGCCCTAGCCTTATGCTCGGGGAGCCATAGCCTTAGCCTAATCCTAGGGGTGCCGTAGCCTAAGCCTAGGGGTGTCCTAACCCAAGCCTATGGGTGCCCTAGCTGTAGGCTAGGGGAGCCCTAGACTGAGCCTAAACCTAGGAGTACCCTAGCCTAAGCCTAGGAGTGCCCTACCCTTAGACTAGGGGAGCCCTAGCCTTAGCCTAAGCCTAGGAGTACCCTAGCCTAAGCCGAGGGGTGCCCTAGCCTAAGCCTAGGGGTGCCCTAGCCAAAGCCTAGGGGTGCCCTAGCCTAAGCGTAGAGGTGCCCTAGCCTTAGGCTAGGGGAGCCCTAACCTTAGCGTAAGCCTAGGGGTGCCTTAGCCTAAGCCTAGGGGTGCCCTAGCCTAAACCTAAGCTTAGGGGTGCCCTATCGTAAGTCTAGGGGTGCCCTAGCCTAAGTCTACGGGTGCCGTAGCCTAAGCCTAGGAGTACCGTAGCCTTAGGCTATGGGATCCCTAGCCTTAGCCTAAGCCTAGAGGTGCCCTAGCTTAAGCCTAGGGGTGCCCTAACCTAAGCCTAGGGGTGCCCTAGCCTAAGCCTAGGGGTGGCCTAGCCTTAGGCTAGGGGAGCCCTAGCCTTATCCTAAGCCGAGGGGTGCCCTAGACTAAGCCTAGGGGTGCCCTAGCCTAAACTTAGAAGTTCCCTATCCTAAGTCTAGGGGTGCCCTACCCAAAGCCTAGGGGTTCCCTTGCCTTAGGCTAGGGGTGCCCTAGCCTTAGCCTAAGCCTACGGGTGCCCTAGCTTAAGTCTAGGGGTGCCCTAGCCTAAGCCTAGGTGTGCCCTAACCTTAGGCTAGGGGAGCCCTAGCCTTAGCCTAAGCCTAGGGGTGCCCTAGCCTAAGCCTAGAGTTGCCCTAGCCTTAGGCTTGGGTAGCCCTAGCCTTAGCCTAAGCCTAGAGGTGCCCTAGCCTCATTTTAGGGGTACCCTAGCCTCAGCCTTGGTGTGCCCTAGCCTAAGCCTAGGGGTGCCCTAACCTAAGTATAGGGGTGACCTAGCCTAAGCCTAGGGCTGCCCTAGCCTAAGCCTAGGAGTGCCCTAGCCTAAGCCTAGGGGTGCCCTAGCCTTAGGCTAGGGGAGACCTAGCCTTAGCCTAAGCCTAGGGGTGCCCTAGCCAAAGCCTAGGGGTGCCGAAGCCTAAGCCTAGGGGTGCCCTAGCCTTAGGCTAGGGGAGCCCTAGCCTTAGCCTAAGCCTAGGGGTGCCCTAGCTTAAGCGTAGGGGTGCCCTAGCCTAAGCCTAGGGCTGCCCTAGCCTAAGCCTAGGGGTGCCCTAGCCTAAGCCTAGGGCTGCCCTAGCCTAAGCCTAGGGGTGCCCTAGCCTTAGGCTAGGGGAGGCCTAACCTTATCGTAAGCCTAGGGGTGCCTTAGCCTAAGCCTTGGGTTGCCCTAGCCTAAGCCTAGGGGTGCCCTAGCGTAAGCCTAGGGGTGCTCTAGCCTAAACCTAAGCCTAGGGGTGCCCTAGCCTAAGTCTAGGGGTGCCCTAGCCTAAGCCTACGGGTGCCCTTGCCTAAGCCTAGGAGTGCCCTAGCCTTAGGCTATGGGATCCCTAGCCTTAGCCTAAGCCTAGGGGTGCCCTAGCCTAAGCCTAGGGGTGGCCTAGCCTTAGGCTAGGGGAGCCCTAGCCTTAGCCTAAGCCGAGGGGTGCCCTAGACTAAGTCTAGGGGTGCCCTAGCCCAAACTTAGAAGTTCCCTATCCTAAGTCTAGGGGTGCCCTAGCCTAAGCCTAGGGGTGCCCTAACCTTAGGCTAGGGGAGCCCTAGCCTTAGCCTAAGCCTAGGGGTGCCCTAGCCTAAGACTAGAGTTGCCCTAGCCTTAGGCTAGGGTAGCCCTAGCCTTAGCCTAAGCCTAGAGGTGCCCTAGCCTCAGCTTAGGGGTACCCTAGCCTCAGCCTTGGTGTGCCCTAGTCTAAGCCTAGGGGTGCCCTAGCCTAAGTATAGGGGTGACCTAGCCTAATCCTAAGCCTAGGGGTGCCCTATTCTAAGACTAGGGGTGCCCAACCTAAGCCTAGGGGTGCCCTAGCCTTAGGCTAGGAGAGCCCTAGCCTTAGCCTAAGCCTAGGGGTGCCCTAGCCAAATCCTAGGGGTTCCCTAGCCTAAGCCTAGAGGTGCCCTAGTCTTAGGCTAGGGGAGCCCTAACCTTCGTGTAAGCCTTGGGTTGCCTTTGTGTAAGCCTTGGGGTGCCCTAGAATAAGCCTAGGGGTGCCCTAGCCTTAGGCTAGGCGAGCCTAGCACTAGCCTAAGCCTAGGGGTGCCCTAGCCTAAATCTAGGGGTGCCCCAGCCTAAGCCTACGGGTGCCCTAGCCTAAGCCTAGGATTGCCCTAGGCTTAGGCTAGGGGATCCCTAGACTTAGCCAAAGCCTAGGGGTGCCCTAGCTTAAGCCGAGGGGTGCTCTAGCCTAAGCCTAGGGGTGCCCTAGCCAAAGCCTAGGGGTGTCCTAGCCTTAGGTTAGGGGAGCTTTAGCCTTAGCCTAAGCCTAGGGGTGCCCTAGCCAAAGCCTAGGGGTGCCCTAGGCTAAGCCTAGGGGTGCCCTAGCCTTAGGCTAGGGGAGCCCTAACCTAAGCCTAAGCCTACGGGTGCCCTAGCTTTAGCCTAGGGGTGCCCCAGCCTAAGCTTATGGGTGCCCTAGCCTTAGGCTAGGGGAGCCCTAGCATTAGCCTAAGCCTAGGGGTGCCCTAGCCTAAGCCTAGGGGTGCCCTAGCCTTAGGCTAGGGTAGCCCTAGCCATAGCCTAAGCCCAGGGGGGGCCCTAGCCTCTGCTTAGGGGTGCCCTAGCCTCAGCCTAGTTGTGCACTAGCCTAAGCCTAGGGGTGCCCTAGCTTAAGCCTTGTGGTGCCTTATCCTAAGCCTAGGGGTGACCTAGCCTTAGCCTAAGCTTAGGGGTGCCCTAGCCTAAGCCTAGTGGTGCCCTAGCCTAAAGCTATGGGTGCATTAGCATAAGACTAGGGGTGCCGTCGCCTAAGCCTAGGAGTCCCCTAGCCTTAGCCTAAGCCTAGGGGTGCCCTAGCCTAAGCCTATGGGTGCCTAACCCTAAGCCTAGGGGTGCCCTAGCCTTAGACTAGGGGAGCCCTAACCTTAGCCTAAGCCTAGGGTTGCCCGAGTCTAAGCCTAGGGGTGCCCTAGCCTAAGCCTAGGGGTGCCGTAGCCTTAGGCTAGGGGAACCCGAGCCTTAGCCTACGCCTAGGGGTGCCCTAGCCTAAGCCTAGGGGTGCCCTAGCCTAAGCCTCTGGGTACCCTATCCTAAGCCTAGGGGTGTCCTAGCCTGAGCCTACGGGTGCCCTAGCCTGAGGCTAGGGGAGCCCTATCCTTAGTCTAGCCTAGGATTGGCCTAGCCTAAGCCTAGAGGTGCCATAGCCTGAGTCTAGGGGTGCCCTAGCCTGAGGCTAGGGGAGCCGTAGCCTTAGCCTAAGCCTAGGGGTGCCCTAGCCTAAGCCTAGAGTTGCCCTAGCCTTAGGCTAGGGTAGCCCTACCCTTAGCCTAAGCCTAGAGGTGCCCTAGCCTCAGCTTAGGGGTACCCTAGCCTCAGACTTGGTGTGCCCTAGCCTAAGCCTAGGGGTGCCCTAGCCTAAGTATAGGGGTGACCTAGCCTAAGCCTAAGCCTAAGGGTGCCCTAGCCTAAGACTAGGTGTGCCCAACCTAAGCCTAGGGGTGCCCTAGCCGTAGGCTAGGAGAGCCCTAGCCTTAGCCTAAGCCTAGGGGTGCCCTAACCAAAGCCTAGGGGTTCCGTAGCCTAAGCCTAGAGGTGCCCTAGTCTTAGGCTAGGGGAGCCCTAACCTTCGCGTAAGCCTAGGGTTGCCTTTGCGTAAGCCTTGGGGTGCCCTAGAATAAGCCTAGGGGTGCCCTAGCCTTAGGCTAGGCGAGCCTAGCACTAGCCTAAGCCTAGGGGTGCCCTAGCCTAAATCTAGGGGTGCCCCAGCCTAAGCCTACGGGTGCCCTAGCCTAAGCCTAGGATTGCCCTAGGCTTAGGCTAGGGGATCCCTAGACTTAGCCGAAGCCTAGGGGTGCCCTAGCTTAAGCCTAGGGGTGCTCTAGCCTAAGGCTAGGGGTGCCCTAGCCAAAGCCTAGGGGTGTCCTAGCCTTAGGTTAGGGGAGCTTTAGCCTTAGCCTAAGCCTAGGGGTGCCCTAGCCTAAGCCTAGGGGTGCCCTACCTAAGCTTAGAAGTTCCCTATCCTAAGCCTAGGGGTGCCCTAGCCAAAGCCTAGGGGTGCCCTAGGCTAAGCCTAGGGGTGCCCTAGCCTTAGGCTAGGGGAGCCCTAACCTTAGCCTAAGCCTACGGGTGCCCTAGCTTTAGCCTAGGGGTGGCCCAGCCTAAGCCTATGGGTGCCCTAGCCTTAGGCTAGGGGAGCCCTAGCATTAGCCTAAGCCTAGGGGTGCCCTAGCCTAAGCCTAGGGGTGCCCTAGCCTTAGGCTAGGGTAGCCCTAGCCTTAGCCTAAGCCCAGGGTTGCCCTAGCCTCTGCTTAGGGGTGCCCTAGCCTCAGCCTAGTGGTGCACTAGCCTAAGCCTGGGGTGCCCTAGCTTAAGCCTTGTGGTGCCTTATCCTAAGCCTAGGGGTGACCTAGCCTTAGCCTAAGCTTAGGGGTGCCCTAGCAGAAGCCTAGGGGTGCCCTAGCCTAAGGCTAGGGGTGCCCTAGCCTAAGACTAGGGGTGCCATCGCCTAAGCCTAGGAGTCCCCTAGCCTTAGCCTATGCCTAGGGGTACAATAGCCTTAGACTAGGGGAGCCCTAACCTTAGCCTAAGCCTAGGGTTGCCCGAGCCTAAGCCTAGGGGTGCCCTAGCCTAAGCCTACGGGTGCCCTAGCCTGAGGCTAGGGGAGCCCTAGCCTTAGTCTAGCCTAGGATTGGCCTAGCCTAAGCCTAGGGGTGCCATAGCCTGAGTCTAGGGGTGCCCTAGCCTGAGGCTAGGGGAGCCGTAGCATTAGCCTAAGCCTAGGGGTGCTCTAGCCGAAGCCTAGGGGTGCCCTAGCCTAAGCCTAGGGGTGCCCTAGCCTTAGGCTAGAGGAGCCCTAGACTTAGCCTAAGCCTAGGGATGCCCTATCCTAAGCCTAGGGGTGCCCTAGCCTTAGGCTAGGGGAGCTTTATCCTTAGCCTAAGACTAGGGGTGCCCTAGCCTAAGCCTAGGGGTGCCCTACCTAAGCTTAGAAGTTCCCTATCCTAAGCCTAGGGGTGCCCTAGCCAAAGCCTAGGGGTGCCCTATGCTAAGCCTAGGGGTGCCCTAGCCTTAAGCTAGGGTAGCCCTAGCCTTAGCCTAAGCCTACGGGTGCCCTAGCTTTAGCCTAGGGGTGCCCCAGCCTAAGCCTAGTGGTGCCCTAGCTTTAGGCTAGGGGAGCCCTAGCCTTAACCTAAGCCTAGGGGTGTCCTAGCCTAAGCCTAGGGGTGCCCTAGACTTAGGCTAGGGTAGCCCTAATTTTAGCCTAAGCCCAGGGGTGCCCTAGCCTTAGCTTAGGGGTGCTCTAGCCTTAGCCTAGGGGTGCCTTAGCCTAAGCATTGGGGTACCCTAGCCTAAGCCAAGGGGTGCCCTAGCCTTAGGCTAGGGGAGCCCTAGCCTTAACCTAAGCCTAGGGGTGCCCTAGCCTAAGCCTAGGGGTGCCTTAGCCTAAGCCTGGGGTGCCGTAGCCTAAGCCTCGGGGTGCCTTAGCCTAAGCCTAGGGGTGCCGTAGCCTAAGCCTAGGAGTCCCCTAGCCTTAACCTAACCCTAGGTGTGCCCTAGCCTAAGCCTATGGGTGCCCAAACCTAAGCCTAGGGGTGCCCTAGCCTTAGACTAGGGGAGCCCTAACCTTAGCCTAAGCCTAGGTGTGCCCGAGCCTAAGCCTAGGGGTGCCCTAGCCTAAGCCTAGGGGTGCCCTAGCCTTAGGCTAGGGGAGCCCCAGCCTTAGCCTAAGCCTAGGGGTGCCCTAGTCTAAATATAGGGGTGCCCTAGCCTAAGCCTACGGGTGCCCTAGCCCAAGCCTAGGATTGCCCTAGCCTTAGGCTAGGGGATCCCTAGCCTTAGCCTAAGCCTAGGGGGGCCCTAGCTTAAGCCTAGGGGTGCTCTAGCCTAAGCCTAGGGGTGCCCTAGCCAAAGCCTAGGGGTGCATTAGACTTAGGCTAGGGGAACCCTAGCCTTAACCTAAGCCTTGGTGTGCCCTAGCCTAAGCCTAGGGGCGCCCTAGCCTAAGCTTAGAAGTTCCCTATCCTAAGCCTATGGGTGCCCTGGACAAAGCCTATGGGTGCCCGAGCCTTAGGCTAGGGGAGCCCTAGCCTTAGCCTAAGCATACGGGTGCCCTACCTTAAGCCTACGGGTGCCCCAGCATAAGCCTAGGGGTGCCCT
Source organism: Tenrec ecaudatus (assembly GCF_050624435.1). NCBI lineage: Eukaryota > Metazoa > Chordata > Mammalia > Afrosoricida > Tenrecidae > Tenrec > Tenrec ecaudatus. The sequence continues at coordinate 120,253 of NW_027459669.1, forward strand.
AGCCTTAGGCTAGGGGAGCCCTAGCCTTAGCCTAAGCCTAGGGGTGCCCTAGCCTAAGCCTAGGGGTTCCCTATCCTCTGCTTTGGGGTGCCCTAGCCTCAGCCTAGGTTTGCCCTAGCCTAAGCCTAGGGGTGCCCTAGCCTAAGCCTAGTGGTGCCTTATCCTAAGCCTAGGGGTTACCTAGACTAAGCCTAAGCCTAGGGGTGCCCTAGCCTAAGCCTAGGGGTGCCCTAGCCTAAGCCTAGCGGTGCCTTAGCCTAAGCCTAGGGGTGCCGTAGCCTAAGCCTAGGAGTCCCCTAGCCTTAACCTAACCCTAGGTGTGCCCTAGCCTAAGCCTAAGGGTGCCCTAGCCTAACCCTAGGGGTGCCCTAGCCTTAGGTTAGGGGTTCCCTTGTCTAAGCCTAGGGGTGCCCTAGCCTAAGCTTAGGGATGCCCTAGCCTTAGCCTAAGCATAGGGGTGCCCTAGCCTTAGCCTAAGCCTAGGGGTGCCCTAGCCTAAGCCTAGGGGTGCCCTAGCCTTAGGCTAGGGGAGCCCTAGCCTTAGCCTAAGGCTAGGGGTGCCCTAGCCTAAGCCTAGGGGTTCCTTAGCCTGAACCTAGGGGTGCCCTAGCCTGAGCCTACAGGTGCCATAGCCTGATGCTAGGGGAGCCCTAACATTTTCCTAAGCCTAGGGGTGCCCTAGGCTAAGCCTAGGGGTGCCCTAGCCTGAGCCGAGGGGTGCCGTAGTCTTAGGCTAGGGGAGCGCTAGCCTTAGTCTAGCCTAGGATTGCCCTAGCCTAAGCCTAGGGGTGCCATAGCCTGAGCCTAGGGGGGCCCTAGGTTAAGCCTAAGAGTGCCCTAGCCTAAGCCTAGGGATGCCCTGGCTTAAGCCTAGGGGTGCCCTGGCCTAAGCCTAGGGGTGCCCTGCCCTAAGCCTGGGGGAGCCCTAGCCTAAGCCTAGGGGTGCCCTAGCCTAAGCCTAGGGGTGCCCTAACCTTAGGCTAGGGGAGCCCTAGCCTTAACCTAAGCCTAGGGGTGCCCTAGCCTTAGCCTAGGGGTGACCTAGCCTGAGGCTAGTGAAGCCCTAGCCTGAGCCTAAGCCTAGGGGTGCCCAAGCCTAAACCTAGGGGTGCCCTAGCCTTAGGCTAGGGGAGCCCTAGCCTTAGCCTAAGCATACGGATGCACTACCTTAAGCCTAGGGGTGCCCCAGCCTAAGTATAGGGGTACCCTAGCCTTAGGCTAGGGGAGCCCTAGCCTTAACCTAAGCCTAGGGGTGCCCTAGCCTAAGCCTAGGGGTGCCCTAGCCTAAGCCTAGGGGTGCCCTAGCCTTAGGCTTGGGGAGCCCTAGCCTTAACCTAAGCCTATGGGTGCCCTAGCCGAAGCCTAGGCGTGCCCTAGCCTAAGCCTAGGGTGCTCTAGCCTTAGGCTAGGGGAGCCCTAGCCTTAGCCTAAGCCTAGGGGTGCCCTAGCCTGAGGCTATGGGAGCCCTAGCCTGAGGATAAGGGAGCCCTAGCGTTAGTCTAGCCTAGGAATACCCTAGCCTAAGCATAGGGGTGCTCTAGCCTTAGGCTAGGGGAGCCCTAGCCTTAGCCTAAGCCTATGGGTGCCCTAGCCTAAGCCTAGGGGTGCCCTAGCCTGAGCTTTGGGGTGCCGTAGCCTTAGCATAAGCCTAGGGTTGCCCTAGTCTAAACCTAGGGGTGCCCTAGCCTGAGCCTAGGGGTGCCCTAGCCTGAGGCAAGGGAAGCCCTAGCCTTAGCCTAATCCTAGGGGTGCCCTAGCCTAAGCCTAGGGGTGACCTAGCCTAAGCCTAGGGGTGCCCTAGCCTAAACCTCAAGGTGCCCTAGCCTAAGCCTAGGGGTGCCCTAGCCTAAGCCTAGGGTTGCCCTAGCCTTAGGCTAGGGGAGCCCTAGACTTAGCCTAAGCCTAGGGGTGCCCTAGCCTACGCCTAGGGGTGCCCTACCTAAGCCTAGGGGTGCCCTAGCCTGAGGCTATGGGAGCCCTAGCCTCAGGATAAGGGAGCCATAGCGTTAGTCTAGCCTAGGATTACCCTAGCCTAAGCATAGGGGTGCTCTAGCCTTAGGCTCGGGGAGCCCTAGCCTTAGCCTAAGCCTTTGGGTGCCCTAGCCTAAGCCTAGGGGTGCCCTAGCCTGAGCTTTGGGGAGCCGTAGCCTTAGCATAAGCCTAGGGGTGCCCTAGTCTAAACCTAGGGGTGCCCTACCTGAGCCTAGGGGTGCCCTAGCCTAAGCCTAGGGGTGCCATAGGCTGAGTCTAGGGGTGCACTAGCCTGAGGCTAGGGGAGCCGTACCTTTAGCCTAAGCCTAGGGGTGCCTTAGCCTAAGCCTAGGGTGCCCTAGCCTGAGCCTAGTGGTGCCCTAGCCTTAGGTTAGGGGAGCCCTAGCCTTAGCCTAAGCCTAGGGGAGCCCTAGCCTTAGTCTAAGCCTAGGGGTGCCCTAGCCTAAGCCTATGGGTGCCCTAGCCTAAACCTAGGTGTGCCCTAGCCTTAAGCTAGGGGAGCCCTAGCCATAGCCTAAGCCTAGGGGTGCCCTAGCCTAAGCCTAGGGGTGCCCTAGCCTTAGGCTAGGGGAGCCCAATCCTTAGCATAAGCCTAGGGGTGCCCTAGCCTAAGCCTAGAGGTGCCCTAGCCTTATCCTAAGTCTAGGCGTGCCCTAGCCTAAGCCTAGGGGTGCCCTAGCCTGAGCCTACGGGTGCCCTAGCCTGAGCCTATGGGTGCTCTAGGTTAAGCGTAGGGGTGCCCTAGCCTAAGCCTAGGGATGCCCTGGCCTAAGCCTAGGGGTGCCCTGGCCTAAGCCTAGGGGTGCCCTGGCCTAAGTCTAGGGGTGCCCTGCACTAAGCCTGGGGGAGCCCTAGCCTAAGCCTAGGGGTGCCCTAGCCTAAGCCTAGGGGTGCCCTAGCCTGAGCCTACGGGTGCCCTAGCTTTAGGCTAGGGCAGCCCTAGCCTTAGTCTAGCCTAGGATTGCCCTAGCCTAAACCTAGGGGTGCCATAGCCTGAGCCTAGGGGTGCCCTAGGTTAAGCCTAGGGGTGCCCTAGCCTAAGCCTAGGGATGCCCTGGCCTAAGCCTAGGGGTGCCCTGGCCTAAGTCTAGGGGTGCCCTGGCCTAAGCCTAGGGGTGCCCTGCCCTAAGCCTGGGGGAGCCCTAGCCTAAGCCTAGGGGTGCCCTAGCCTAAGCCTAGGGGTGCCCTAGACTAAGCCTAGGGGTGCCCTAACCTTATGCTAGGGGAGCCCTAGCCTTAACCTAAGCCTAGGGGTGCCCTAGCCTAAGCCTATGGGTGACCTAGCCTGAGGCTAGGGGAGCCCTAGTCTTATCCTAAGTCTAGGGGTGCCCTAGGCTAAGCTTAGGGTTGCCCTAGCCTGAGCCTAGGGGTGCCCTAGCCAGAGCCTAGGCGTGCCATAGCCTGAGTCTAGGGGTGCCCTAGCCTGAGGCTAGGGGAGCCGTAGCATTAGCCTAAGCCTAGCGGTGCCCTACCCTAAGCCTAGGGTGCCCTAGCCTAAGCCTAGGGTGCCCTAGCCTTAGGCTAGGGGAGCCCTAGCCTTAGCCTAAGCCTAGGGGTGCCCTAGCCTTAGCCTAAGCCTAGGGGTGCCCTAGCCTAAGTCTAGGGGTGCCCTAGCATAAGCCTAGGGGTGCCAAGCCTTAGGCTAGGGGAGCCCTAGCCTTAGCCTAAGCCTAGGGGTGCCCTAACCTAAGCCTAGGGGTACCCTAGCCTAAGCCTAGGGCTGCCCTAGCCTTAGGCTAGGGGAGCCCTAGCCTTAGCCTAAGCCTAGGGGTGCCCTAGCCTTAGTCTAAGCCTAGGGGTGCCCTAGCCTTAGTCTAAGCCTAGGGGTGCCCTAGCCTAAGCCTAGGGGTGCCCTAGCCTTAGGCTAGGGGAGCCCTAGCCTTAGCCTAAGCCTAGGGGTGCCCTAGCCTAAGCCTAGGGGTGCCCTAGCCTAAGCCTATGGGTGCCCTAGCCTTAGGTTAGGGGAGCCCTAGCCATAGCCTAAGCCAAGGGGTGCCCTAGCCTAAGCCTAGGGGTGCCATAGCCTGAGCCTAGGGGTGCCCTAGCCTAAGCCTAGGGGTGCCCTAGCCCAAGCCTTGGGGTGCCCTAGCCTAAGCCTAGTTGTGCCTTAGCCTAAGCCTAGGGGTGACCTAGCCTTATCCTAAGCCTAGGGGTGCCCTATGCTCAGGCTAGGGGTGCCCTAGCCTAAGCCTAGGAGTGCCCTAGCCTAAGCCTAGGGGTGCCCTAGCCTTAGGCTAGGGGAGCCCTAGCCTTAGCCTAAGCCTAGGGATGCCCTAGCCTAAGCCTAGGGGTGCCCTAGCCTAAGCCTAGGGGTGCCCTAGCCTAAGCTTAGGGGTGCCCTAGCCTTAGGTTAGGGGAGCCCTAGCCTTAACCTAAGTCTAGGGGTGCCCTAGCCTTAGGCTAGGGGAGCCCTAGCCTTATCCTAAGTCTAGGGGTGCCCTAGCCTTAGCTTAGGTGTGCCCTAGCCTGAGCCTAGGGGTGCCCTAACCTGAGCCTATGGGTGCCCTAGCCTGAGGCTAGGGGAGCCCTAGCCTTAGTCTAGCCTAGGATTGCCCTAGCCTAAGCCTAAGGGTTGCCGTAGCCTGAGGCTAGGGGAGCCGTACCCTTAGACTAAGCCTAGGGGTGCCTTAGCCTAAGCCTAGGGGTGCCCTAGCCTGAACCTAGGGGTGCCCTAGCCTAAGCCTAGGGGTGCCCTAGCCTTAGGTTAGGGGAGCCCTAGCCTTAGCCTAAGCCTAGGGGTGCCCTAGCCTTAGCCTAAGCCTAGGGGTGCCCTAGCCTAAGCCTAGGGGTGCCCTAGCCTTAGGCTAGGGGAGCCCAATCCTTAGCCTAAGCTTAGGGGTGCCCTAGCCTAAGCCTAGGGGTTCCCTAGCCTTAAGTTAGGGGAGCCCTAGCCTTAGCCTAAGCCTAGGGGTGCCCTACCCTTAGCCTAAGCCTAGGGGTGCCCTAGCCTAAGCCTATGGGTGCCCTAGCCTAAGCCTAGGTGTGCCCTAGCCTTAGGCTAGGGGAGCCCTAGCCTTAGCCTAAGCCTAGGGGTGCCCTAGCCTAAGCCTAGGGGTGCCCTAGCCTTAGGGTAGGGGAGCCCAATCCTTAGCATAAGCCTAGGGGTGCCCTAGCCTAAGCCTAGGGGTGCCCTAACCTTAGGCTAGGGTAGCCCTAGCCTCAGCCTCAGTCTAGGGGTGCACTAGCCTCAGCTTAGGGGTGCCCTAGCCTCAGCCTAGGGGTGCCCTAGCCTAAGCCTAGGGGTGCCGTAGCCTAAGCCTAGGGGTTTCTTAGCCTAAGCCTAGGGGTGCCCTAGCCTGAGCCTACGGGTGCCCTAGCCTGAGGCTAGGGGAGCCCTAGCCTTAATCTAGCCTAGGATTGCCCCAGCCTAGCCTAGGGGTGCCATAGCCGGAGTTTAGGGGTGCCCTAACCTGAGGCTAGTGGAGCCGTAGCCTTAGTCTAAGCCTAGGGGTGCCCTAGCCTAAGCCTAAGGGTGCCCTAGCCTAAGCCTAGGGGTACCCTAGCCTAAACCTAGGGGTGACCTAGCCAAAGCCTAGGGGTTCCCTAGCCTAAGCCTAGGGGTGCCCAAGCCTTAGGTTAGGGGAGCCCTAGCCTTATCCTAAGTCTAGGGGTGCCCTAGCCTAAGCCTAGGGGTGCCCTAGCCTCAGCCTAGGGGTGCCCTAGCTGAGCCTATGGGTGCCCTAGCCTGAGGCTTGAGGACCCCTAGCGTTAGTCTAGCCTAGGATTGCCCTAGCCTAAGCCTAGGCGTGCCATAGCCTGAATCTAGGGGTGCCCTAGCCTGAGGCTAGGGGAGCTGTAGCATTAGCCTAAGCCTAGGGGTGCCCTACCCTAAGCCTAGGGGTGCCCTAGCCTGAGCCTAGGGGTGCCCTAGCCTTAGGCTAGGGGAACCCTAGCCTTAGCCTAAGCCTAGGGGTGCCCTAGCCTTAGCCTAAGCCTAGGGGTGCCCTAGCCTAAGTCTAGGAGTGCCCTAGCATAAGCCTAGGGGTGCCCAAGCCTTAGGCTAGGGCAGCCCTAGCCTTAGCCTAAGCCTAGGGGTGCCCTAGCCTAAGCCTAGGGGTGCCCTAGCCTAAGCCTAGGGGTGCCCATCCTAAGCCTAGGGGTGCCCTAGCCTAAGCCTAGGGGTGCCCTAGCCTAAGCCTAGGGGTGCCCTAGCCGAAGCCTCGGGGTGCCCTAGCCTTAGGCTATGGGTGCCCTAGCCTTAGGCTAGGGTAGCCCTAGCCTTATCCTAAGCCTAGGGGTTCCCTAGCCTCAGCTTAGGGGTGCCCTATCCTCAGCCTAGGGGTGCCCTAACCTAAGCCTAGGGGTGCCCTAGCCTAAGCCTAGGGGTGCCCTAGCCTAAGCCTAGTTGTGCCTTAGCCTAAGCCTAGGGGTGACCTACCCTTAGCCTAAGCCTAGGGGTGCCCTATCCTTAGGCTAGGGGTGCCCTAGCCTAAGCCTAGGGGTGCCCTAGCCTAAGCCTAGGGGTGCCCTAGCCTTAGGCTAGGGGAGCCCTAGCCTAAGCCTAAGCCTAGGGGTGTCCTAGCCTAAGCCTAGGGGTGCCCTAGCCTAAGCCTAGGGGTGCCCTAGCCTAAGCCTAGGGGTGCCCTAGCCTTAGGCTAGGGGAGCCCTAGCTTTATCCTAAGTCTAGGGGTGCCCTAGCCTAAGCCTAGGTGTGCCATAGCCTGAGCTTAGGGGTGCCCTAGACTGAGGCTAGGGGAGCCGTACCCTTAGCCTAAGCCTAGGGGTGCCTTAGCCTAAGCCTAGGGGTGCCCTAGCCTGAGCCTAGGGGTGCCCTAGCCTTAGGTTAGGGGAGCCCTAGCCTTAGCCTAAGCCTAGGGGTGCCCTAGCCTTAGCCTAAGCATAGGATTGCCCTAGCCTAAGCCTAGGCGAGCCCTAGCATGAGGCTAGGGGAGCCGTACCCTTAGCCTAAGCCTAGGGGTGCCTTAGCCTAAGCCTAGGGGTGCCCTAGCCTGAGCCTAGGGGTGCCCTAGCCTTAGGTTAGGGGAGCCCTAGCCTTAGCCCAAGCCTAGGGGTGCCCTAGCCTTAGCCTAAGCCTAGGGGTGCCCTATCCTAAGCCTAGGGGTGCCCTATCCTAAGCCTAGGGGTGCCTTAGCCTAGGCTAGGGGAGCCCTAGCCTTAGCCTAAGCTTAGGGGTGCCCTAGCCTAAGCCTAGGGGTGCCCTAGCCTTAGGTTAGGGGAGCCCTAGCCTTAGCCTAAGCCTATGGGTGCCCTAGCCTTAGCCTAAGCCTAGAGGTGCCCTAGCCTAAGCCTATGGGTGCCCTAGCCTAAGCCTAGAGGTGCCATAGCCTTAGGCTAGGGGAGCCCTAGCCTTAGCCTAAGCCTAGGTGTGCCCTAGCCTAAGCCTAGGGGTGCCCTAGCCTAAGCCTAGAGGTGCCCTAGCCTAAGCCTAGGGGTGCCCTAGCCTAAGCCTAGGGGTGCCCTAGCCTAAGCCTAGGGGTGCCCTAGCCTAAGCCTAGGGGTGCCCTAGCTTAAGCCTAGGGGTGTCCTATCCTAAGCCTAGGGGTGCCCTAGCCTTTGGCTAGGGGTGCCCTAACCTTAGGCTAGGGTAGCCCTAGCCTTATCCTAAGACTAGGGGTTCCCTAGCCTCAGCTTAGGGGTGCCCTATCCTCAGCCTAGGGGTGCCCTAACCTAAGCCTAGGGGTGCCCTAGCCTAAGGCTAGAGGTACCCTAGCCTAAACCTAGGGGTCACCTAGCCAAAGCCTAGGGGTTCCCTAGCCTAAGCCTAGGGGTGCCCTAGCCTTAGGCTAGGGGAGCCCTAGCCTTATCCTAAGTCTAGGGGTGCCCTAGCCTAATCTTAGGGGTACCCTAGCCTGAGCCTAGGGGTGCCCTAGCCAGAGCCTAGGCGTGCCATAGCCTGAGTCTAGGGGTGCCCTAGCCTGAGGCTAGGGGAGCCGTAGCATTAGCCTAAGCCTAGCGGTGCCCTACCCTAAGCCTAGGGGTGCCCTAGCCTGAGCCTAGGGTGCCCTAGCCTTAGGCTAGGGGAGCCCTAGCCTTAGCCTAAGCCTAGGGGTGCCCTAGCCTTAGCCTAAGCCTAGGGGTGCCCTAGCCTCAGCTTAGGGGTGCCCTATCCTCAGCCTAGGGGTGCCCTAACCTAAGCCTAGGGGTGCCCTAGCCTAAGCCTAGGGGTGCCCTAGCCTAAGCCTAGTTGTGCCTTAGCCTAAGCCTAGGGGTGACCTAGCCTTAGCCTAAGCCTAGAGGTGCCCTATCCTTAGGCTACGGGTGCCCTAGCCTAAGCCTAGGGGTGCCCTAGCCTAAGCCTAGGGATGCCCTAGCCTAAGCCTAGGATTGCCCTGGCCTAAGCCTAGGGGAGCCCTAGCCTGAGGCTAGGGGAGCCGTACCCTTAGCCTAAGCCTAGGGGTGCCTTAGCCTAAGCCTAGGGGTGCCCTAGCCTGAGCCTAGGGCTGCCCTAGCCTTAGGTTAGGGGAGACCTAGCCTTAGCCTAAGCCTAGGGGTGCCCTAGCCTTAGCCTAGGGGTGCCCTAGCCTTAGCTTAGGGGAGACCTAGCCTTAGCCTAAGCCTAGGGGTGCCCTAGCCTGAGCCTAGGGGTGCCATAGCCTTAGGTTAGGGGAGACCTAGCCTTAGCCTAAGCCTAGGGGTGCCCTAGCCTTAGCCTAAGCCTAGGGGTGCCCTAGCCTAAGCCTAGGGTTGCCCTAGCCTAAGCCTAGGGATGCCCTAGCCTAAGGCTAGGGGAGCCCTAGCCCAAGGCTAGGGGAGCCCTAGCCCAAGGCTAGTTGAGCCCTAGCCCAAGGCTAGGGGAGCCCTAGACTTAGCCTAAGCATAGGGATGCCCTAGCCTAAGGCTAGGGGAGCCTTAGCCTAAGGCTAGGGGAGCCCTATCCTTAGCCTAAGCCTAGGGGTGCCCTACCCTAAGGCTAGGGGAGCCATAGCCTTATCCTAAGCCTAGGGGTGCCCTAGCCTAAGGCTAGGGGAGCCCTAGCCTTAGCCTAAGCCTAGGTGTGCCCTATCCTAAGGCTAGGGGAGCCTAGCCTAAAGTTGGGGAGTCCTAGCCTAAGGCTAGGGGAGCCCTAGCCTTATCCTAAGCCTAGGGGTGTCTTAACGTAAGGCTAGGGGAGCCCTAGCCTTAGCCTAAACCTAGGGGAGCCCTAGCCTAAGGCTGGCGGAGCCCTAGCCTTAGCCTAAGCCTAGGTGTGCCCTAGCCTAAGGTTAGGGGAGCCCTAGCCTTAGCCTAAGCCTAGGGGTGCCCGAAACTAAGGCTAGGGGAGACCTAGCCTTAGCCTAAGTCTAGGGGTTCCCTAGCCTAAGCCTAGGGGAGCCCTAGCCCAAGTCTAGGGGAGCCCTAGCCTAAGGCTATGGGATCGCTAGCCTAAGCCTAGGGGAGCCCTAGCCTTAGCCTAAGCCTAGGGGTGACATAACGTAAGGCTAGGGGAGCCCTATCCTTAGCCTAAGCCTAGGGGTGCCCTAGCCTAAGGCTAGGGGAGCCCTAGCCTTAGCCTAAGCCTAGGGGTGACCTAACGTAAGGCTAGGGGAGCCCTATCCTTAGCCTAAGCCTAGGGGTGCCCTAGCCTAAGGCTAGGGGAGCATTAGCCTAAGGCTAGGGGAGCCCTATGCTTAGCCTAAGCCTAGTTGTGCCCTAACCTAAGGTTAGGGGAGCCCTAGCCTTAGCCGAAGCCTAGGGGTGGCCTAGCCTAAGGCTAGGGGAGCCCTAGTCTTAGCCTAAGCCTAGGGGTGCCCTAACCTAAGGCTAGGGGAGCCTAGCCTAAAGCTAGGCGAGTCCTAGCCTAAGGCTAGAGGAGCCCTAGCCCTAGCCTAAACCTAGGGGAGCCCTAGCCTAAGGCTGCGGAGCCCTAGCCTTAGTCTAGCCTAGGATTGCCCTAGCCTAAGCCTAGGGGTGCCATAGCCTGAGCATAGGGGTGCCCTAGGTTAAGCCTAGGGGTGCCCTAGCCTAAGCCTAGGGATGCCCTGGCCTAAGCCTAGGGGTGCCCTGGTCTAAGCCTAGGGGTGCCCTGGCCTAAGCCTAGGGGTGCCCTGACCTAAGCCTGGGGGAGCCCTAGCCTAAGCCTAGGGGTGCCCTAGCCTAAGCCTAGGGGTGCCCTAGCCTAAGCCTAGGGGTGCCCTAGCCTAAGCCTAGGGGTGCCCTAACCTTATGCTAGGGGAGCCCTAGCCTTAACCTAAGCCTAGGGGTGCCCTAGCCTAAGCCTAGGGGTGACCTAGCCTGAGGCTAGGGAAGCCCTAGCCTTAGCCTAAGCCTAGGGGACCCCTAGTCTTATCCTAAGTCTAGGGGTGCCCTAGGCTAAGCCTAGGGGTGCCCTAGCCTGAGCCTAGGGGTGCCCTAGCCAGAGCCTAGGCGTGCCATAGCCTGAGTCTAGGGGTGCCCTAGCCTGAGGCTAGGGGAGCCGTAGCATTAGCCTAAGCCTAGCGGTGCCCTACCCTAAGCCTAGGGGTTCCCTAGCCTGAGCCTAGGGTGCCCTAGCCTTAGGCTAGGGGAGCCCTAGCCTTAGCCTAAGCCTAGGGGTGCCCTAGCCTTAGCCTAAGCCTAGGGGTGCCCTAGCCTAAGTCTAGGGGTGCCCTAGCATAAGCCTAGGGGTGCCCAAGCCTTAGGCTAGGGGAGCCCTAGCCTTAGCCTAAGCCTAGGGGTGCCCTAGCCTAAGCCTAGGGGTACCCTAGCCTAAGCCTAGGACTGCCCTAGCCTTAGGCTAGCGGAGCCCTAGCCTTAGCCTAAGCCTAGGGGTGCCCTAGCCTTAGTCTAAGCCTAGGGGTGCCCTAGCCTTAGTCTAAGCCTAGGGGTGCCCTAGCCTAAGCCTAGGGGTGCCCTAGCCTAAGCCTAGGGGTGCCCTAGCCTTAGGCTAGGGGAGCCCTAGCCTTAGCCTAAGCCTAGGGGTGCCCTAGCCTAAGCCTAGGGGTGCCCTAGCCTAAGCCTATGGGTGCCCTAGCCTTAGGTTAGGGGTGCCCTATCCTCAGCCTAGTAGTGCCCTAGCCTAAGCCTAGGGGTGCCCTAGCCCAAGCCTAGGGGTGCCCTAGCCTAAGCCTAGTTGTGCCTTAGCCTAAGCCTAGGGGTGACCTAGCCTTATCCTAAGCCTAGGGGTGCCCAACCTCAGCTTAGGGGTGCCCTATCCTCAGTCTAGGGGTGCCCTAGCCTAAGCCTAGGGGTGCCCTAGCCCAAGCCTAGGGGTGCCCTAGCCTAAGCCTAGTTGTGCCTTAGCCTAAGCCTAGGGGTGACCTAGCCTTATCCTAAGCCTAGGGGTGCCCTATGCTCAGGCTAGGGGTGCCCTAGGCTAAGCCTAGGAGTGCCCTAGCCTAAGCCTAGGGGAACCCTAGCCTTAGGCTAGGGGAGCCCTAGCCTTAGCCTAAGCCTAGGGATGCCCTAGCCTAAGCCTAGGGGTGCCCTAGCCTAAGCCTAGGGGTGCCCTAGCCTAAGCTTAGGGGTGCCCTAGCCTTAGGTTAGGGGAGCCCTAGCCTTAACCTAAGTCTAGGGGTGCCCTAGCCTTAGGCTAGGGGAGCCCTAGCCTTATCCTAAGTCTAGGGGTGCCCTAGCCTAAGCCTAGGTGTGCCCTAGCCTGAGCCTAGGGGTGCCCTAACCTGAGCCTATGGGTGCCCTAGCCTGGGGCTAGGGGAGCCCTAGCCTTAGTCTAGCCTAGGATTGCCCTAACCTAAGCCTAGGGGTTGCCGTAGCCTGAGGCTAGGGGAGCCGTACCCTTAGACTAAGCCTAGGGGTGCCTTAGCCTAAGCCTAGGGGTGCCCTAGCCTGAACCTAGGGGTGCCCTAGCCTAAGCCTAGGGGTGCCCTAGCCTTAGGTTAGGGGAGCCCTAGCCTTAGCCTAAGCCTAGGGGTGCCCTAGCCTTAGTCTAGGCCTAGGGTTGCCCTAGCCTAAGCCTAGGGGTGCCCTAGCCTTAGGCTAGGGGAGCCCAATCCTTAGCCTAAGCTTAGGGGTGCCCTAGCCTAAGCCTAGGGGTTCCCTAGCCTTAAGTTAGGGGAGCCCTAGCCTTAGCCTAAGCCTAGGGGTGCCCTACCCTTAGCCTAAGCCTAGGGGTGCCCTAGCCTAAGCATATGGGTACCCTAGCCTAAGCCTAGGTGTGCGCTAGCCTATGGCTAGGGGAGCCCTAGCCTTAGCCTAAGCCTAGGGGTGCCCTAGCCTAAGCCTAGGGGTGCCCTAGCCTTTTGCTAGGGGAGCCCAATCCTTAGCATAAGCCTAGGGGTGCCCTAGCCTAAGCCTAGGGGTGCCCTAGCCTTAGGCTAGGGTAGCCCTAGCCTTAGCCTAAGTCTAGGGGTGCACTAGCCTCAGCTTAGGGGTGCCCTAGCCTCAGCCTAGGGGTGCCCTAGCCTAAGCCTAGGGATGCCGTAGCCTAAGCCTAGGGGTTTCTTAGCCTAAGCCTAGGGGTGCCCTAGCCTGAGCCTACGGGTGCCCTAGCCTAAGCCTAGGGGTGCCCTAGCCTTAGGTTAGGGGAGCCCTAGCCTTAGCCTAAGCCTAGGGGTGCCCTAGCCTTAGCCTAGGCCTAGGGGTGCCCTAGCCTAAGCCTAGGGGTGCCCTAGCCTTAGGCTAGGGGAGCCCAATCCTTAGCCTAAGCTTAGGGGTGCCCTAGCCTAAGCCTAGGGGTTCCCTAGCCTTAAGTTAGGGGAGCCCTATCCTTAGCCTAAGCCTAGGGGTGCGCTACCCTTAGCCTAAGCCTAGGGGTGCCATAGCCGGAGTTTAGGGGTGCCCTAACCTGAGGCTAGTGGAGCCGTAGCCTTAGTCTAAGCCTAGGGGTGCCCTAGCCTAAGCCTAAGGGTGCCCTAGCCTAAGCCTAGGGGTACCCTAGCCTAAACCTGGAGGTGACCTAGCCAAAGCCTAGGGGTTCCCTAGCCTAAGCCTAGGGGTGCCCAAGCCTTATGCTAGGGGAGCCCTAGCCTTATCCTAAGTCTAGGGGTGACCTAGCCTAAGCCTAGGGGTGCCCTAGCCTCAGCCTAGGGGTGCCCTAGCCTGAGAATAAGGGTGCCCTAGCCTTAGGCGAGGGGAGCCCTAGCCTTAGCCTAAGCCTAGGGGTGCCCTAGCCTTAGCCTAAGGCTAGGGGTGCCCTAGCCTAAGTTTAGGAGTGCCCTAGCATAAGCCTAGGGGTGCCCAAGCCTTAGGCTAGGGCAGCCCTAGCCTTAGCCTAAGCCTAGGGGTGCCCTAGCCTAAGCCTAGGGGTGCCCTAGCCTAAGCCTAGGGGTGCCCAACCTAAGCCTAGGGGTGCCCTAGCCTAAGCCTAGGGGTGCCCTAGCCTAAGCCTAGGGGTGCCCTAGCCGAAGTCTCGGGGTGCCCTAGCCTTATCCTAAGCCTAGGGGTTCCCTAGCCTCAGCTTAGGGGTGCCCTATCCTCAGCCTAGGGGTGCCCTAACCTAAGCCTAGGGGTGCCCTAGCCTAAGCCTAGGGGTGCCCTAGCCTAAGCCTAGTTGTGCCTTAGCCTAAGCCTAGGGGTGACCTACCCTTAGCCTAAGCCTAGGGGTGCCCTAGCCTAAGCCTAGGTGTGCCATAGCCTGAGCTTAGGGGTGCCCTAGACTGAGGGTAGGGGAGCCGTACCCTTAGCCTAAGCCTAGGGGTGCCTTAGCCTAAGCCTAGGGGTGCCCTAGCCTGAGCCTAGGGGTGCCCTAGCCTTTGGTTAGGGGAGCCCTAGCCTTAGCCTAAGCTTAGGGGTGCCCTAGCCTTAGCCTAAGCCTAGGATTGCCCTAGCCTAAGCCTAGGCGAGCCTTAGCATGAGGCTAGGGGAGCCGTACCGTTAGCCTAAGCCTAGGGGTGCCTTAGCCTAAGCCTAGGGGTGCCCTAGCCTGAGCCTAGGGGTGCCCTAGCTTTAGGTTAGGGGAGCCCTAGCCTTAGCCCAAGCCTAGGGGTGCCCTAGCCTTAGCCTAAGCCTAGGGGTGCCCTAGCCTAAGCCTAGGGGTGCCCTATCCTAAGCCTAGGGGTGCCCTAGCCTTAGGCTAGGGGAGCCCTAGCCTTAGCCTAAGCTTAGGGGTGCCCTAGCCTAAGCCTAGGGGTGCCCTAGCCTAAGCCTAGGGGTGCCCTAACCTTATGCTAGGGGAGCCCTAGCCTTAACCTAAGCCTAGGGGTGCCCTAGCCTAAGCCTAGGGGTGACCTAGCCTGAGGCTAGGGAAGCCCTAGCCTTAGCCTAAGCCTAGGGGATCCCTAGTCTTATCCTAAGTCTAGGGGTGCCCTAGGCTAAGCCTAGGGGTGCCCTAGCCTGAGCCTAGGGGTGCCCTAGCCAGAGCCTAGGCGTGCCATAGCCTGAGTCTAGGGCTGCCCTAGCCTGAGGCTAGGGGAGCCGTAGCATTAGCCTAAGCCTAGCGGTGCCCTACCCTAAGCCTAGGGGTGCCCTAGCCTGAGCCTAGGGTGCCCTAGCCTTAGGCTAGGGGAGCCCTAGCCTTAGCCTAAGCCTAGGGGTGCCCTAGCCTTAGCCTAAGCCTAGGGGTGCCCTAGCCTAAGTCTAGGGGTGCCCTAGCATAAGCCTAGGGGTGCCCAAGCCTTAGGCTAGGGGAGCCCTAGCCGTAGCCTAAGCCTAGGGGTGCCCTAGCCTAAGCCTAGTGGTACCCTAGCCTAAGCCTAGGGCTGCCCTAGCCTTAGGCTAGCGGAGCCCTAGCCTTAGCCTAAGCCTAGGGGTGCCCTAGCCTTAGTCTAAGCCTAGGGGTGCCCTAGCCTTAGCCTAAGCCTAGGGGTGCCCTAGCCTAAGCCTAGGGGTGCCCTAGCCTAAGCCTATGGGTGCCCTAGCCTTAGGTTAGGGGTGCCCTATCCTCAGCCTAGTAGTGCCCTAGCCTAAGCCTAGGGGTGCTCTAGCCCAAGCCTAGGGGTGCCTTAGCCTAAGCCTAGTTGTGCCTTAGCCTAAGCCTAGGGGTGACCTAGCCTTATCCTAAGCCTAGGGGTGCCCAACCTCAGCTTAGGGGTGCCCTATCCTCAGTCTAGGGGTGCCCTACCCTAAGCCTAGGGGTGCCCTAGCCCAAGCCTAGGGGTGCCCTAGCCTAAGCCTAGTTGTGCCTTAGCCTAAGCCTAGGGGTGACCTAGCCTTATCCTAAGCCTAGGGGTGCCCTATGCTCAGGCTAGGGGTGCCCTAGGCTAAGCCTAGGAGTGCCCTAGCCTAAGCCTAGGGGAACCCTAGCCTTATGCTAGGGGAGCCCTAGCCTTAGCCTAAGCCTAGGGATGCCCTAGCCTAAGCCTAGGGGTGCCCTAGCCTAAGCCTAGGGGTGCCCTAGCCTAAGCTTAGGGGTGCCCTAGCCTTAGGTTAGGGGAGCCCTAGCCTTAACCTAAGTCTAGGGGTGCCCTAGCCTTAGGCTAGGGGAGCCCTAGCCTTATCCTAAGTCTAGGGGTGCCCTAGCCTAAGCCTAGGTGTGCCCTAGCCTGAGCCTAGGGGTGCCCTAACCTGAGCCTATGGGTGCCCTAGCCTGAGGCTAGGGGAGCCCTAGCCTTAGTCTAGCCTAGGATTGCCCTAGCCTAAGCCTAGGGGTTGCCGTAGCCTGAGGCTAGGGGAGCCGTACCCTTAGACTAAGCCTAGGGGTGCCTTAGCCTAAGCCTAGGGGTGCCCTAGCCTGAACCTAGGGGTGCCCTAGCCTAAGCCTAGGGGTGCCCTAGCCTTAGGTTAGGGGAGCCCTAGCCTTAGCCTAAGCCTAGGGGTGCCCTAGCCTTAGTCTAGGCCTAGGGGTGCCCTAGCCTAAGCCTAGGGGTGCCCTAGCCTTAGGCTAGGGGAGCCCAATCCTTAGCCTAAGCTTAGGGGTGCCATAGCCTAAGCCTAGGGATTCCCTAGCCTTAAGTTAGGGGAGCCCTAGCCTTAGCCTAAGCCTAGGGGTGCCCTACCCTTAGCCTAAGCCTAGGGGTGCCCTAGCCTAAGCCTATGGGTACCCTAGCCTAAGCCTAGGTGTGCGCTAGCCTTAGGCTAGGGGAGCCCTAGCCTTAGCCTAAGCCTAGGGGTGCCCTAGCCTAAGCCTAGGGGTGCCCTAGCCTTTTGCTAGGGGAGCCCAATCCTTAGCATAAGCCTAGGGGTGACCTAGCCTAAGCCTAGGGGTGCCCTAGCCTTAGGCTAGGGTAGCCCTAGCCTTAGCCTAAGTCTAGGGGTGCACTAGCCTCAGCTTAGGGGTGCCCTAGCCTCAGCCTAGGGGTGCCCTAGCCTAAGCCTAGGGATGCCGTAGCCTAAGCCTAGGGGTTTCTTAGCCTAAGCCTAGGGGTGCCCTAGCCTGAGCCTACGGGTGCCCTAGCCTAAGCCTAGGGGTGCCCTAGCCTTAGGTTAGGGGAGCCCTAGCCTTAGCCTAAGCCTAGGGGTGCCCTAGCCTTAGCCTAGGCCTAGGAGTGCCCTAGCCTAAGCCTAGGGGTGCCCTAGCCTTAGGCTAGGGGAGCCCAATCCTTAGCCTAAGCTTAGGGGTGCCCTAGCCTAAGCCTAGGGGTTCCCTAGCCTTAAGTTAGGGGAGCCCTAGCCTTAGCCTAAGCCTAGGGGTGCCCTACCCTTAGCCTAAGCCTAGGGGTGCCATAGCCGGAGTTTAGGGGTGCCCTAACCTGAGGCTAGTGGAGCCGTAGCCTTAGTCTAAGCCTAGGGGTGCCCTAGCCTAAGCCTGGAGGTGACCTAGCCAAAGCCTAGGGGTTCCCTAGCCTAAGCCTAGGGGTGCCCAAGCCTTATGCTAGGGGAGCCCTAGCCTTATCCTAAGTCTAGGGGTGACCTAGCCTAAGCCTAGGGGTGCCCTAGCCTCAGCCTAGGGGTGCCCTAGCCTGAGCCTAAGGGTGCCCTAGCCTTAGGCAAGGGGAGCCCTAGCCTTAGCCTAAGCCTAGGGGTGCCCTAGCCTTAGCCTAAGGCTAGGGGTGCCCAAGCCTAAGTCTAGGAGTGCCCTAGCATAAGCCTAGGGGTGCCCAAGCCTTAGGCTAGGGCAGCCCTAGCCTTAGCCTAAGCCTAGGGGTGCCCTAGCCTAAGCCTAGGGGTGCCCTAGCCTAAGCCTAGGGGTGCCCAACCTAAGCCTAGGGGTGCCCTAGCCTAAGCCTAGGGGTGCCCTAGCCGAAGCCTAGGGGTGCCCTAGCCGAAGCCTCGGGGTGCCCTAGCCTTATCCTAAGCCTAGGGGTTCCCTAGCCTCAGCTTAGGGGTGCCCTATCCTCAGCCTAGGGGTGCCCTAACCTAAGCCTAGGGGTGCCCTAGCCTAAGCCTAGGGGTGCCCTAGCCTAAGCCTAGTTGTGCCTTAGCCTAAGCCTAGGGGTGACCTACCCTTAGCCTAAGCCTAGGGGTGCCCTAGCCTAAGCCTAGGTGTGCCATAGCCTGAGCTTAGGGGTGCCCTAGACTGAGGCTAGGGGAGCCATATCCTTAGCCTAAGCCTAGGGGTGCCTTAGCCTAAGCCTAGGGGTGCCCTAGCCTGAGCCTAGGGGTGCCCTAGCCTGTGGTTAGGGGAGCCCTAGCCTTAGCCTAAGCTTAGGGGTGCCCTAGCCTTAGCCTAAGCCTAGGATTGCCCTAGCCTAAGCCTAGGCGAGCCCTAGCATGAGGCTAGGGGAGCCGTACCGTTAGCCTAAGCCTAGGGCTGCCTTAGCCTAAGCCTAGGGGTGCCCTAGCCTGAGCCTAGGGGTGCCCTAGCTTTAGGTTAGGGGAGCCCTAGCCTTAGCCCAAGCCTAGGGGTGCCCTAGCCTTAGCCTAAGCCTAGGGGTGCCCTAGCCTAAGCCTAGGGGTGCCCTATCCTAAGCCTAGGGGTGCCCTAGCCTTAGGCTAGGGGAGCCCTAGCCTTAGCCTAAGCTTAGGGGTGCCCTAGCCTAAGCCTAGGGGTGCGCTAGCCTTAGGTTAGGGGAGCCCTAGACTTAGCCTAAGCCTAGGGGTGCCCTAGCCTTAGCCTAAGCCTAGAGGTGCCCTAGCCTAAGCCTATGGGTGCCCTAGCCTAAGCCTAGGGATGCCCTAGCCTAGGCTAGGGGAGCCCTAGCCTTAGCCTAAGCCTAGGGGTGCCCTAGCCTAAACCTAGGGGTGCCCTAGCCTAAGCCTAGGGGTGCCCTAGCCTAAGCCTAGGGGTGCCCTAGCCTAAGCCTAGGGGTGCCCTATCGTAAGCCTAGGGGTGCCCTATCCTAAGCCTAGGGGTTCCCCAGCCTTAGGCTAGGGGTGCCCTAGCCTTAGGCTAGGGTAGCCCTAGCCTTATCCTAAGCCTAGGGGTTCCCTAGCCTCAGCTTAGGGGTGCCCTATCCTCAGCCTAGGGGTGCCCTAACCTAAGCCTAGGGGTGCCCTAGCCTAAGGCTAGCGGTACCCTAGCCTAAACCTAGGGGTGACCTAGCCAAAGCCTAGGGGTTCCCTATCCTAAGCCTAGGGGTGCCCTAGCCTTAGGCTAGGGGAGCCCTAGCCTTATCCTAAGTCTAGAGGTGCCCTAGCCTAAGCTTAGGGGTGCCCTAGCCTGAGCCTAGGGGTGCCCTAGCCTGAGGTTAGGGGAGCCGTAGCATTAGCCTAAGCCTAGGGGTGCCCTACCCTAAGCCTAGGGGTGCCCTAGCCTGAGCCTAGGGGTGCCCTAGCCTTAGGCTAGGGGACCCTTAGCCTTAGCCTAAGCCTAGGGGTGCCCTAGCCTTAGCCTAAGCCTAGAGGTGCCCTAGCCTCAGCTTAGGGGTGCCCTATCCTCAGCCTAGGGGTGCCCTAACCTAAGCCTAGAGGTGCCCTAGCCTAAGCCTAGGGGTGCCCTAGCCTAAGCCTAGGGGTGCCCTAGCCTAAGCCTAGTTGTGCCTTAGCCTAAGCCTAGGGGTGAACTAGCCTTAGCCTAAGCCTAGGGGTGCCCTATCCTTATGCTAGGGGTGCCCTAGCCTAAGCCTAGGGGTGCCCTAGCCTAAGCCTAGGATTGCCCTAGCCTAAGCCTAGGGGAGCCCTAGCCTGAGGCTAGGGGAGCCGTACCCTTAGCCTAAGCCTAGGGGTGCCTTAGCCTAAGCCTAGGGGTGCCCTAGCCTGAGCCTAGGGGTGCCCTAGCCTTAGGTTAGGGGAGACCGAGCCTTAGCCTAAGCCTAGGGGTGCCCTAGCCTTAGCCTAAGCCTAGGGGTGCCCTAGCCTAAGCCTAGGGTTGCCCTAGCCTAAGGCTAGGGGAGCACTAGCCTAAGATTAGGGGAGCCCTAGCCTAAGGCTAGGGGAGCCCTAGCCTTAGCCTAAGCCTAGGGGTGCCCGAAACTAAGGCTAGGGGAGACCTAGCCTTAGCCTAAGTCTAGGGGTTCCCTAGCTAAAGTCTAGGGGAGCCATACCCTAAGGCTAGGGGATCACTAGCCTTTGCCTAAGCCTAGGGGTGCCCTAGCCTAAACCTAGGGGAGCCCTAGCCCAAGTCTAGGGGAGCCCTAGCCTAAGGCTATGGGATCGCTAGCCTAAGCCTAGGGGAGCCCTAGCCTAAGCCTAGGGGTGCCCTAGCCTAGGCTAGGGGAGCCCTAGCCTTAGCCTAAGCCTAGGGGTGACATAACGTAAGGCTAGGGGAGCCCTATCCTTAGCCTAAGCCTAGGGGTGCCCTAGCCTAAGGCTAGGGGAGCCCTAGCCTTAGCCTAAGCCTAGGGGTGACCTAACGTAAGGCTAGGGGAGCCCTATCCTTAGCCTAAGCCTAGGTGTGCCCTAGCCTAAGGCTAGGGGAGCCCTATCCTAAGGCTAGGGGAGCCGTAGCCTAAGCCTAGGGGTGCCCTAGCCTAAGGCAAGGGGAGCCCTAGCCTTAGCCTAAGCCTAGGGGTGCCCTAGCCTAAGGATAGGGGAGCCCTAGCCTTTGCCTTAGCCTAGGGGTGCCCTAGCCTAAGGCTAGGGGAGCCCTAGCCTACGGCTCGGGGAGCCCTGGCCTAAGCCTAGGCGTGCCCTAGCCTAAGGCTAGGGAACTCTATCCTAATCCTAGGGGTTCCCTAGCCTAGGTTAGGGGAGCCCTAACCTAAGGCTAGTGGAGCCCTATCCTTAGCCTAAGCCCAGGGGAGCCATAGCCTAAGGCTAGGGGAGCGCTTTCTCTGGCCTAAGCCTAGAGGTGCCCTAGCCTAAGGTTATGGGAGCCCTAACCTAAGGCTAGGGGAAGCCTACCCTTAGCCTAATCCTAGGGGTGCCCTAGCCTAAGGCTAGGGGAGCCCTAGACCAAGACTAGGGGAGCCCTAGCTTAAGGCTAGGGGAGCCATAGCCTAAGGTTCAGGGAGCCCTAACCTAAGCCTAGGGGAGCCCTAACCTAAGGCTAGGGGAGGCTAGCCTAAGGCTAGGGGAGCGCTAGCCTAAGCCTAGGGGAGCCCCTGCCTAAGCCTAGGGAAGCCTAGCCTAAGGCTAGGGTAGCCCGAGCTTTAGCCTAAGCCTAGGGGTGCCCTAGCCTAAGGCTAGGGGAGCCGTAGCCTAAGGCTAGGGGAGCCCTAGCCTTAGCCTAAGCCTAGGGGTGCCCTAGCCTAGGATAGGGGAGCCTTAGCCTAAGGCTAGGGGAGCCCTAGCCTTAGCCTAAGCCTAGGGGTGCCCTACCCTAAGCCTAGGGTAGCCTAGCCTAAAGCAAGGGGAGTCCTAGCCTAAGGCTAGGGGAGCCCTAGCCTTAACCTAAGCCTAGGTGTGCCCTAGCCTAAGGCTAGGGGAGCCCTAGCCTAAGGCTAGGGGAGCCCTAGCCTAAGGCTAGGGGAGCCGTAGCCTTAGCCTAAGCCTAGGGGTGCCCTAGCCTAGGATAGGGGAGCCTGAGCCTAAGCTAGGGGAGCCCTAGCCTTAGCCTAAGCCTAGGGGTGCCCTACCCTAAGCCTAGGGTAGCCTAGCCTAAAGCAAGGGGAGTCCTAGCCTAAGGCTAGGGGAGCCCTAGCCTTAGCCTAAGCCTAGGGGAGCCCTAGCCTAAGGATGGCGGAGCCCTAGCCTTAGCCTAAGCCTAGGAGTGCCCTAGGCTAAGGCTAGGGTAGCCCTAAACTAAGGCTAGGGGAGCCCTAGCCTAAGGCTATGGGAGCGCTAGCCTTAGCCTAAGCCTAGGGGTGCCCTAGCCTAAGGTTAGGGGAGCCCTAGCCTAATGGTCGGGGAGCCCTAAACTTAGCCTAAGCCTATGGGTGTCCTAGCCTAAAGCTAGGGGAGCCCTAGCCTAAGACTAGGGGAGCCCTAGCCTTAGCCTAATCCTAAGGGTGCCCTAGCCTAAGGTTAGGGGAGCCTAGCCTAAGGCTAGGGAAGCCCTAGCCTAAGGCTAGGGGAGCCCTTGCCTAAGGCTGGGGGAGCCCTAGCCTAAGACTACAGGAGCCATAGCCTAAGGCTACGGGAGCTCTAGCCTAAGGCTATGGGCGCCCTAGCCTTAGCCTAAACCTAGGGGTGCCCGAAGCTAAGGCTAGGGGAGCCCTAGCCTTAGCCTAAGCCTAGGGGTTCCCTAGCCTAAGGCTAGGGGAGCCCTAGCCTTAACCTAAGCCTAGGTGTGCCCTAGCCTAAGGCTAGGGGAGCCCTAGCCTTAGCGTAAGCCTAGGGGTGCCCTAGCCTAAAGCTAGGGGAGCCCTAGCCTTAACCTAAGCCTAGGGGTGCCCTAGCCTAAGGCTAGGGGACCACTAGCCTAAGGCTAGGGGAGCCCTAGCCTTAGCCTAAGCCTAGGGGTGCCATAGCCTAAGGTTAAGGGAACACTAGCCTAAGGGTAAAGAGCCATAGCCTAAGGTTCGGGGAGCCCTAGCCTAATGCTCGGGGAGCCCTAGCCTTAGCCTAAGCCTAGGGGTGCCCTAGCCTAAGGCTAGGGGAGCCCTAGCCTTAGCCTAAGCCTTGGGTTGCCCTAACCTAAGGCTAGTGGAGCCTAGCCTAAAGTTGGGGAGTCCTAGCCTAAGGCTAGGGGAGCCCTAGCCTTAGCCTAAGCCTAGAGGTGCCCTAACGTAAGGCTAGGGGAGCACTAGCCTAAGGCTAGGGGAGCCCTAGCCTTAGCCTAAACCTAGGGGAGAACTAGCCTAAGGCTGGCGGAGCCCTAGCCTTAGCCTAAGCCTAGGTGTGTCCTAGCCGAAGGCTAGGGGAGCCATAGCCTAAGGCTATGGGAGCCCTAGCCTAAGGCTAGGGGAGCCCTAGCGTAAGGCTAGGGGAGCCCTAGCCTTATTCTAAGCCTAGGGGTGCCCGAAACTAAGGCTAGGGGAGACCTAGCCTTAGCCTAAGCCTAGGGCTTCCCTATCCTAAGGCTAGGGGAGCGATACCCTAAGGCTAGGGGAGCCCTTGTCTTAGCCTAAGCCTAGGGGTGCCCTAGCCTAAGGCTATGGGAGCCCTAGCCGAAGGCTAGGGGAGCCCTAGCCTTAGCCTAAGCCTAGGGGTGCCCTAGCCTAAGGCTAGGGGAGCCCTAGCCCAAGGCTAGGGGAGGCCCAACCTTAGCCTAAGCCAAGGGGTGCCCTAGCCTAAGACTAGGGGAGCCCTAGCCTTATCCTAAGTCTAGAGGTGCCCTAGCCTAAGCTTAGGGGTGCCCTAGCCTGAGCCTAGGAGTGCCCTAGCCTGAGGTTAGGGGAGCCGTAGCATTAGCCTAAGCCTAGGGGTGCCCTACCCTAAGCCTAGGGGTGCCCTAGCCTGAGCCTAGGGGTGCCCTAGCCTTAGGCTAGGGGACCCTTAGCCTTAGCCTAAGCCTAGGGGTGCCCTAGCCTTAGCCTAAGCCTAGAGGTGCCCTAGCCTCAGCTTAGGGGTGCCCTATCCTCAGCCTAGGGGTGCCCTAACCTAAGCCTAGGGGTGCCCTAGCCTAAGCCTAGGGGTGCCCTAGCCTAAGCCTAG
Organism: Tenrec ecaudatus; assembly: GCF_050624435.1. Classification (NCBI taxonomy): domain Eukaryota; kingdom Metazoa; phylum Chordata; class Mammalia; order Afrosoricida; family Tenrecidae; genus Tenrec; species Tenrec ecaudatus. The sequence goes on from NW_027459669.1 coordinate 142,792, forward strand.
GGGTGCCCTAGCCTAAGCCTAGTTGTGCCTTAGCCTAAGCCTAGGGGTGAACTAGCCTTAGCCTAAGCCTAGGGGTGCCCTATCCTTATGCTAGGGGTGCCCTAGCCTAAGCCTAGGGGTGCCCTAGCCTAAGCCTAGGATTGCCCTAGCCTAAGCCTAGGGGAGCCCTAGCCTGAGGCTAGGGGAGCCGTACCCTTAGCCTAAGCCTAGGGGTGCCTTAGCCTAAGCCTAGGGGTGCCCTAGCCTGAGCCTAGGGGTGCCCTAGCCTTAGGTTAGGGGAGACCGAGCCTTAGCCTAAGCCTAGGGGTGCCCTAGCCTTAGCCTAAGCCTAGGGGTGCCCTAGCCTAAGCCTAGGGTTGCCCTAGCCTAAGGCTAGGGGAGCACTAGCCTAAGATTAGGGGAGCCCTAGCCTAAGGCTAGGGGAGCCCTAGCCTTAGCCTAAGCCTAGGGGTGCCCGAAACTAAGGCTAGGGGAGACCTAGCCTTAGCCCAAGTCTAGGGGTTCCCTAGCTAAAGTCTAGGGGAGCCATACCCTAAGGCTAGGGGATCACTAGCCTTTGCCTAAGCCTAGGGGTGCCCTAGCCTAAACCTAGGGGAGCCCTAGCCCAAGTCTAGGGGAGCCCTAGCCTAAGGCTATGGGATCGCTAGCCTAAGCCTAGGGGAGCCCTAGCCTAAGCCTAGGGGTGCCCTAGCCTAGGCTAGGGGAGCCCTAGCCTTAGCCTAAGCCTAGGGGTGACATAACGTAAGGCTAGGGGAGCCCTATCCTTAGCCTAAGCCTAGGGGTGCCCTAGCCTAAGGCTAGGGGAGCCCTAGCCTTAGCCTAAGCCTAGGGGTGACCTAACGTAAGGCTAGGGGAGCCCTATCCTTAGCCTAAGCCTAGGTGTGCCCTAGCCTAAGGCTAGGGGAGCCCTATCCTAAGGCTAGGGGAGCCGTAGCCTAAGCTTAGGGGTGCCCTAGCCTAAGGCAAGGGGAGCCCTAGCCTTAGCCTAAGCCTAGGGGTGCCCTAGCCTAAGGATAGGGGAGCCCTAGCCTTTGCCTTAGCCTAGGGGTGCCCTAGCCTAAGGCTAGGGGAGCCCTAGCCTACGGCTCGGGGAGCCCTGGCCTAAGCCTAGGCGTGCCCTAGCCTAAGGCTAGGGAACTCTATCCTAATCCTAGGGGTTCCCTAGCCTAGGTTAGGGGAGCCCTAACCTAAGGCTAGTGGAGCCCTATCCTTAGCCTAAGCCCAGGGGAGCCATAGCCTAAGGCTAGGGGAGCGCTTTCTCTGGCCTAAGCCTAGAGGTGCCCTAGCCTAAGGTTATGGGAGCCCTAACCTAAGGCTAGGGGAAGCCTACCCTTAGCCTAATCCTAGGGGTGCCCTAGCCTAAGGCTAGGGGAGCCCTAGACCAAGACTAGGGGAGCCCTAGCTTAAGGCTAGGGGAGCCATAGCCTAAGGTTCAGGGAGCCCTAACCTAAGCCTAGGGGAGCCCTAACCTAAGCCTAGGGGAGGCTAGCCTAAGGCTAGGGGAGCGCTAGCCTAAGCCTAGGGGAGCCCCTGCCTAAGCCTAGGGAAGCCTAGCCTAAGGCTAGGGTAGCCCGAGCTTTAGCCTAAGCCTAGGGGTGCCCTAGCCTAAGGCTAGGGGAGCCGTAGCCTAAGGCTAGGGGAGCCCTAGCCTTAGCCTAAGCCTAGGGGTGCCCTAGCCTAGGATAGGGGAGCCTTAGCCTAAGGCTAGGGGAGCCCTAGCCTTAGCCTAAGCCTAGGGGTGCCCTACCCTAAGCCTAGGGTAGCCTAGCCTAAAGCAAGGGGAGTCCTAGCCTAAGGCTAGGGGAGCCCTAGCCTTAACCTAAGCCTAGGTGTGCCCTAGCCTAAGGCTAGGGGAGCCCTAGCCTAAGGCTAGGGGAGCCCTAGCCTAAGGCTAGGGGAGCCGTAGCCTTAGCCTAAGCCTAGGGGTGCCCTAGCCTAGGATAGGGGAGCCTGAGCCTAAGCTAGGGGAGCCCTAGCCTTAGCCTAAGCCTAGGGGTGCCCTACCCTAAGCCTAGGGTAGCCTAGCCTAAAGCAAGGGGAGTCCTAGCCTAAGGCTAGGGGAGCCCTAGCCTTAGCCTAAGCCTAGGGGAGCCCTAGCCTAAGGATGGCGGAGCCCTAGCCTTAGCCTAAGCCTAGGAGTGCCCTAGGCTAAGGCTAGGGTAGCCCTAAACTAAGGCTAGGGGAGCCCTAGCCTAAGGCTATGGGAGCGCTAGCCTTAGCCTAAGCCTAGGGGTGCCCTAGCCTAAGGTTAGGGGAGCCCTAGCCTAATGGTCGGGGAGCCCTAAACTTAGCCTAAGCCTAGGGGTGCCCTAGCCTAAGGTTAGGGGAGCCCTAGCCTAATGGTCGGGGAGCCCTAGCCTTAGCCTAAGCCTAGGGGTTCCCTAGCCTAAGGCTAGGGGAGCCCTAGCCTTAACCTAAGCCTAGGTGTGCCCTAGCCTAAGGCTAGGGGAGCCCTAGCCTTACCCTAAGCCTAGGGGTGCCATAGCCTAAGGTTAAGGGAACACTAGCCTAAGGGTAGGGGAGCCATAGCCTAAGGTTCGGGGAGCCCTAGCCTAATGCTCGGGGAGCCCTAGCCTTAGCCTAAGCCTAGGGGTGCCCTACCCTAAGGCTAGGGGAGCCCTAGCCTTAGCCTAAGCCTTGGGTTGCCCTAACCTAAGGCTAGTGGAGCCTAGCCTTAAGTTGGGGAGTCCTAGCCTAAGGCTAGGGGAGCCCTAGCCTTAGCCTAAGCCTAGAGGTGCCCTAACGTAAGGCTAGGGGAGCACTAGCCTAAGGCTAGGGGAGCCCTAGCCTTAGCCTAAACCTAGGGGAGACCTAGCCTAAGGCTGGCGGAGCCCTAGCCTTAGCCTAAGCCTAGGTGTGTCCTAGCCGAAGGCTAGGGGAGCCATAGCCTAAGGCTATGGGAGCCCTAGCCTAAGGCTAGGGGAGCCCTAGCGTAAGGCTAGGGGAGCCCTAGCCTTATTCTAAGCCTAGGGGTGCCCGAAACTAAGGCTAGGGGAGACCTAGCCTTAGCCTAAGCCTAGGGCTTCCCTATCCTAAGGCTAGGGGAGCGATACCCTAAGGCTAGGGGAGCCCTTGTCTTAGCCTAAGCCTAGGGGTGCCCTAGCCTAAGGCTATGGGAGCCCTAGCCGAAGGCTAGGGGAGCCCTAGCCTTAGCCTAAGCCTAGGGGTGCCCTAGCCTAAGGCTAGGGGAGCCCTAGCCCAAGGCTAGGGGAGGCCCAACCTTAGCCTAAGCCAAGGGGTGCCCTAGCCTAAGACTAGGGGAGCACAAGCCTAAGGCTAGGGGAGCCATAGCCTAAATTTCGGGGAGACCTAGCCAAAGGCTCGGGTAGCCCTAACTTAAGCCTAGGGGTGCCCTAGCCTAAGGCTAGGGGAGCCATAGCCTAAGGCTAGGGGAGCGCTAGCCCAAGCCTAGGGGAGCCCTAGACTAAGGCTAGGGGAGCCCTAGCCTACGCCTAGGGGTGCCCTAGCCTAAGGCTAGGGGATCGCTAGCCTAAGCCTAGGGTAGCCCTAGCCTAAGGCTAGGGGAGCCCTAGCCGAAGCCTAGGGGAGCCTAGCCTAAGGCTAGGGGAGCCCGAGCTTTAGCCTAAGCTTAGCGGTGCCCTAGCCTAAGGCTAGGGGAGCCGTAGCCTAAGGCTAGGGGAGCACTAGCCTTAGCCTAAGCCTAGGGTGCCCTAGCCTAGGCTAGAGGAGCCTTAGCCTAGGGCTAGGGGAGCCCTATCCTTAGTCTAAGCCTAGGGGTGCACTAGCCTAAGGCTAGGGGAGCCCTAGCCTTAGCATAAGCCTAGGCGTGCCCCAGGCTAAGGCTAGGGGAGCCCTAGCCTTAGCCTAAGACTAGGGGTGCCCTAACCTAAGGCTAGGGGAGCATAGCCTAAAGATAGGGGGTCATAGCCTAAGGCTAGGGGAGCCCTAGCCTTAGCCTAAGCCTAGGGGTGCCCTAAAGTAAAGCAAGGGGAGCCCTAGCGTAAGGCTAGGGGAGCCCTAGCCTTAGCCTAAGCCTAGGGGAGCCCAGCCTAAGCCTGGGTGAGTCCTAGCCTTATCCTAAACCTAGGTGTGCCCTAGCCTAAGGCTAGGGGAGCCCTAGCCTAAGGCTAGGGGAGCCCTAGCCTAAGGCTTGGGGAGCTCTAGCCTAAGGCTAGGGGAGATTTAGCCTAAGGCTAGGGGAGCCCTTGCCTTAGCCTAAGCCTAGGGGTGCCCGAAGCTAAGGCTAGGGGAGCCCGAGCCTTAGCCTAAGCCTAGGGGTGCCCTAGCCTAAGGCTCGGGTAGCCCTAGCCTAAGCCTAGGGGAGCCCTTGCCTTAGCCTAAGCCTAGGGGTGCCCTAGCCTAAGGCTAGGGGAGCCTTAGCCTAAGGCTAGGGGAGCCCTAGCCTTAGCCTAAGCCTAGGGGTGCCGAAACTAAGGCTTGGGGAGCCCTAGTCTTAGCCGAAGCCTAGGGGTTCCCTAGGCTAAGGCTAGGGGAGCCATAGCATAAGGCTAGGGGAGCCCTTGCCTTAGCCTAAGCCTAGGGATGCCCTAAACTAAGCCTAGGGGTTCCCTAGCCTAAGGCTATTGGAGCCCTAGCCTTAGCCTAAGCCTAGGGGTTCCCTAGCCTAAGGCTAGGGGAGCCATAGCATAAGGCTAGGGGAGCTCTAGCCTTAGCCTAAGCCTCGGGATGCCCTAGCCTAAGGTTGGGGGAACACTAGCCTAAGGCTAGGGGAGCCCTAGCCTTATCCTAAGCCTAGGGGAGCCCTAGCCTAAGGCTGGCGGAGCCCTAGTCTTAGCCTACGCCTAGGTGTGCCCTAGCCTAAAGCTAGGGGATCCGTAGCCTAAGGCTAGGGGAGCCCTAGCCTAAGGCTAGGGGAGCCCTACCCTAAGGCTAGGGGAGCCCTAGCCTTAGCCTAAGCCTAGGGGTGCCCGAAACTAGGGCTAGGGGAGACCTAGCCTTAGCCTAAGCCTAGGGGTTCCCTAGCCTAAGGCTAGGGGAGCCATAGCCTAAGGCTAGGGGATCCCTTCCCTTAGCATATGCCTAGGGGTGCCCTAGCCTAAGGCTATGGGAGCCCTAGCCTAAGGCTAGGGGAGCCCTAGACTTAGCCTATGCCTAGGGGTGCCATAGCCCAAGGTTAGGGGAACACTAGCCTAAGGCTAGGGGAGCCATAGCCTAAGTTTCGGGGAGCCCTAGCCTAAGGCTCGGGTAGACCTAACCTAAGCCTAGGGGTGCTCTAGCCTAAGGCTAGGGGAGCCATAGCCTAAGGCTAGGGGAGCGCTAACCTAAGCTTAGGGGAGCCCTAGCCTAAGACTAGGGGAGCCCTAACCTAAGCCTAGGGGTGCCTAAGCCTAAGGCTAGGGGAGCGCTAGCCTAAGCCTAGGGGAGCCCTAGCCTAAGGCTTGGGGAGCCCTAGCCTAAGCCTAGTGGAGTCTAGCTTAAGGCTAGGGGAGCCTGAGCTTTAGCCTAAGCCTAGGGGTGCCCTAGCCTAAGGCTAGGGGAGCCCTAGCCTTAGCCCAAGCCTAGGGGTGACCTAGCCGAAGGCTAGGGGAGCCGTAGCTTAAGGCTAGGGGAGCCCTAGCCTAAGGCTAGGGGAGCCCTAGCTTTAGCCTAAGCCTAGGGGTGTCCTAGCCTAAGGCTAGGGGAGCCCTAGCCTAAGGCTAGGGGAGCCCAAGCCTAAGGCTAGGGGAGCCCTAGCCTTAGCCTAAGCCTAGGGGAGCCCAAGCCTAAAGCTAGGGGAGCCCTAGCCTAAGGCTAGGGGAGCCCTAGCCTAAGGCTAAGGGAGCCATAGCCTTAGCCTAAGCCTAAAAGTGCCCTAGCCTAAGGCTAGGGGAGCGCTAGCCTTAACCTAAGCCTAGAGGTTCCCTAACTTAAGCCTAGGGGAGCCTTAGCCTAAGGCTAGGGGAGCCCTAGCCTTAGCCTAAGCCTAGGGGTGCCGAAACTATGGCTTGGGGAGCCCTAGCCTTAGCCTAAGCCTATGGGTTCCCTAGCCTAAGGCTAGGGGAGCCATAGCATAAGGCTAGGGGAGCCCTTGCCTTAGCCTAAGCCTAGGGGTGCCCTAAACTAAGCCTAGGTGTGCCCTAGCCTAAGGCTATTGGAGCCCTAGCCTTAGCCTAAGCCTAGGGGTTCCCTAGCCTAAGGCTAGGGGAGCCATAGCATAAGGCTAAGGGAGCCCTTGCCTTAGCCTAAGCCTCGGGATGCCCTAGCCTAAGGTTGGGGGAACTCTAGCCTAAGGCTAGGGGAGCCCTAGCCTTATCCTAAGCCTAGGGGAGCCCTAGCCTAAAGCTAGGGGAGCCGTAGCCTAAGGCTAGGGGAGCCCTAGCCTAAGGCTAGGGGAGCCCTACCCTAAGGCTAGGGGAGCCCTACCCTACGGCTAGGGGAGCCCTAGCCTTAGCCTAAGCCCAGGGGTGCCCGAAACTAGGGCTAGGGGAGCCCTAGCCTTAGCCTAATCCTAGGGGTTCCCTAGCCTAAGGCTAGGGGAGCCATAACCTTAGGCTAGGGGAGCCCTTGCCTTAGCATAAGCCTAGGGGTGCCCTAGCCTAAGGCTATGGGAGCCCTAGCCTAAGGCTAGGGGAGCCCTAGCCTAAGGCTAGGGGAGCCCTAGCCTTAGCCTAAGACTAGTGGTGCTCTAGCCTAAGGCTATGGGAGCCCTAGGCCAAGGCTAGGGGAGCCCTAGCCTCAGCCTAAGCCTAGGGGTGCCCTAGCCTGAGGCTAGGGGAGCACAAGTCTAAAGCTAGGGGAGCCCTAGCCTTAGCCTATGCCTAGGGGTGCCATAGCCTAAGGTTAGGGGAACACTAGCCTATGGCTAGGGGAGCCATAGCCTAAGTTTCGGGGAGCCCTAGCCTAAGGCTCGGGTAGCCCTAACCTAAGCCTAGGGGTGCCCTAGCCTAAGGCTAGGGGAGCCATAGCCTAAGGCTAGGGGAGCGCTAGCCTAAGCTTATGGGAGCCCTAGCCTAAGACTAGGGGAGCCCTAACCTAAGCCTAGGGGTGCCTTAGCCTAAGGCTAGGGGAGCGCTAGCCTAAGCCTAGGGGAGCCCTAGCCTAAGGCTAGGGGAGCCCTAGCCTAAGCCTTGTGGAGTCTAGCTTAAGGCTAGGGGAGCCTGAGCTTTAGCCTAAGCTTGGGGTGCCCTAGCCTAAGGCTAGGGGAGCCCTAGGCTTAGCCCAAGCCTAGGGGTGACCTAGCCGAAGACTAGGGGAGCCGTAGCTTAAGGCTAGGGGAGCCTTAGCCTAAGGCTAGGGGAGCCCTAGCTTTAGCCTAAGCCTAGGGGTGCCCTAGCCTAAGGCTAGGGGAGCCCTAGCTTTAGCCTAAGCCTAGGGGTGTCCTAGCCTAAGGCTAGGGGAGCCCTAGCCTAAGGCTAGGGGAGCCCTAGCCTTAGCCTAAGCCTAGGGGTGCCCTAACCTAAGACTAGGGGAGCCTAGCCTAAAGCTAGGGGAGTCCTAGCCTAAGGCTAGGGGAGCCCTAGCCTTAGCCTAAGCCTAGGGGTGCCGTAACGTAAGGCTAGGGGAGCCCTAGCCTAAGGCTAGGGGAGCCCTAGCCTTAGCCTAAGCCTAGGGGAGCCCTAGCCTAAGGCTAGGGGAGCACTATCCTTAGCCTAAGCATAGGGATGCCCTAGCCTAAGACTAGGGGAGCCCTAACCTAAGGCTAGGGGAGCCCTAGCCTTAGCCTAAGCCTAGGAGAGCCCTAGCCTAAGGCTAGGGGAGCCCTAGCCTAAGGCTAGTGGAGCCCTAGCCTAAGGCTACGGGAGCCCTAGCCTTAGCCTAATCCTAGGGGTCCCCTATTCTAAGGCAAGGGGAGCCATAGCCTAAGGCTAGGGGTGCCCTAGCCTAAGGCTTTGGGAGCTCTATCCTAAGCCTAAGGGTTACCTAGCCTAGGCTAGGGGAGCCCTAGCCTAAGGCTAGGGGAGCCCTATCCTTAGCCTAAGCCTAGGGGTGCCCTAGCCTAAGCCTAGGTGTGCCCTAGCCTAAGGCTAGGGGAGCCTTAGCCTTAGCCTAAGTCTAGGGGTGCCCTGGCCTAAAGTTAGGGGAGCCTAGCCTAAGGCTAGGGGAGCCCTATCCTAAGGCTAGGGGAGCTCTAGCCTAAGGCTACGGGAGCCCTAGCCTAAGGCTACGGGAGCCCTAGCCTTAGCCTAAACCTAGGGGTGCCCGAAGCTAAGGTAGGGGAGCCCTATCCTTAGCCTAAGATTAGGGGTGCCCTAGCCTAAGGCTAGGGGAGCCCTAGCCTTAGCCTAAGCCTAGGGGAGACTTAGCCTAAGGCTAGGGGAGCTCTAGCTTTAGCCTAAGCCTAGGGGTGCCCTAGCCTAAGGCTAGAGGAGCCCTAGACTTAGCCTAAGCCTAGGGATGCCCTAGCCTAAGGTTAGGGGAGCCCTAGCCTTAGCCTAAGCCTAAGGGTGCCCCAACATAACGCTAGGGGAGCCCTAGCCTAAGGCTAGGGGAGGCCTAGCCTTAGCCTAAGCCTAGGGGTTCCCTAGCCTAAGGCTAGGGGAGCCATAGCCTAAGGCTAGGGGATCCCTTGCCTTAGCCTAAGCCTAGGGGTGCCCTAGCTTAAGGCTAGGGGAGCCCTAGCCCAAGGCTAGGGGAGCCCTAGCCCAAGGCTAGGGGAGCCCTAGCCTAAGGCTAGGAGAGCCATAGCCTAAGGTTCGGGGAGCCCTAACCTAAGTCTAGGGGTGCCCTAGCCTAAGGCTAGGGGAGCGCTAGCCTAAGCCTAGGCGAGCCCTAGGCTAAGCTTAGGGGATCCTAGCCTAAGGCTAGGGGAGCCCGAGGTTTAGCCTAAGCCTAGCGGTGCCCTAGCCTAAGGCTAGGGGAGCCCTGGCCTAAGCCTAGTTGTGCCCTGGCCTTAGCCTAGTGGTGGCCGGGCCTAAGGCTAGGAGAGCCCTACCATAAGGCGAGGGGAGCCATAGCCTTAGCCTAAGCCTAGGGGAGCCCTAGCCTAAGGTTAGGGGAACCCTAGCCTTAGCCTAAGCCTAAAGGTGCCCTAGCCTAAGTCAAGGGGAGCCCTAGCCTTAGCCTAAGCCTAGGGGTGCGCGAAGCTAAGGCTAGGGGAGCCCTAGCCTTAGCCTAAGACTAGGGTTGCCTAAGCATAAGGTTAGGGGAGCCCTAGCCTTAGCCTAAGCTTAGGGGTGCCCTAGCCTACGTCTAGGGGAGCCATAGCCTAAGGCTAGGGGAGCCCTTGCCTTAGCCTAAGGCTAGGGTTGCCCTAGCCTAAGGCTAGAGGATCCCTAGCCTAAGGCTTGGGGAGACCTAGCCTTAGCCTAAGCCTAGGGGTTCCCTATCTTAATCGTTGGGGTGCCCTAGCCGAAGACTAGTGAAGCACTAGCCTGAGGCAAGGGGAGCCCAAGCCTTAGCCTAAGCCTAGTGGTGCCCTAGCCTAAGGCTAGGGGAGCCCTAGCTTTAGGATAGGGGAGCCCTAGCCTAAGGCTAGAGGAGCCCTAGCCTAAGCCTAGGGGTGCCCTAGCCAAAGGCTAGGGGAGCCCTAGCCTTAACCTTAGTCTAGTGGTGCCCTAGCCTAAGGCTAGGGGAGCCTTAGCCTAAGGCTAGGGGAACACTATCCTTAGGCTAAGCCTAGGTTTGCTATAGCCTAAGGCAAGGGGAGCCATAGCCTGAGGCTAGGGGAGCCCTGTCCTAAGCCTAGGGGTGCCCTGCCCTAAGGCTAGGGGAGCCCTAGCCTTAGCCTAAGCCTAGGGGTGACCTAGCCTAAGGCTAGGGGAGCCCTAGCCTAAGGCTACGGGAGCCTTAGCCTATACCTAGGGGTGCCCTAGCCTAATGCTACGGAGCCCTAGCCTAAGGCTAGGGGAGCCCTAGCCTTAGCCTAAGCCTAGAGGTGCCCTAGCCTAAGCCTAGGGGTGCCCTACCCTAAGGCTAGGGGAGCCCTAGCCTTAGCCTAAGCCTAGGGTTGCCCTAGCCTAAGGCTAGGGAAGCCCTAGCCTAAAGCAAGGGGAGCCCTAGGCTTAGCCAAAGCCTAGGGGTGCCCTAGCCTAAGGCTAGGGAAGCCCTAGCCTAAAGCAATGGGAGCCCTAGCCTTAGCCTAAACCAAGGGGTGCCCTAGCCTAAGGTTAGGGGAGCCCTAGCCTTAGCCTAAGCCTAGGGGTGCCATAGCTTAAGGCTAGGAGAGCCCTAGCCTAAGGCTAGGGGAGCCCTAACCTAAGGCTATTGGAGCCCTAGCCTTAGCCTAAGCCTAGGGGTGTTCTAGCCTAAGGCTAAGGGAGCCCACGCCTAAGGCTAGGGTAGCCCTAGCATTATCCTAAGCCTAGGGGTGCCCGAAGCTAAGGCTAGGGGAGCCCTAGCATAAGCCTAGGGGTGCGCTAGCCTAAGGCTAGGGGAGCCCTAGCCTAAGCCTAGGGGTACCCTAGCCTAAGGCTAGGGGAGCCCTAGCCTTAGCCTAAGCCTAGGGGTGCCCTAGTCCAGGCTAGTGGTTCCCTAGCCTAAGCTTAGGGGTGCCCCAGCCTAAGGTTAGGGGAGCCCTAGCCTAAGGCTAGGGGAACACTATCCTTAGCCTAAGCCTAGGGGTGATATAGCCTAAGGCTAGGGGAGCCCTAGCCTAAGCCTAGGGGTGCCCTAGCCTAAGTCTAGGGGATCCCTAGCCTAAGGCTTGGGGAGACCTAGCCTTTGCCTAAGCCTAGGGGTGCCCTAGCTTAATCGTAGGGGTGCCCTAGCCTAAGACAAGTGGAGCACTAGCCTGAGGCAAGGAGAGCCCAAGCCTTAGCCTAAGCCTAGGGGTGCCCTAGCCTAAGGCTAGGGGAGCCCTAGCTTTAGGATAGGGGAGCCCGAGTCTAAGGCTAGAGGAGCCCTAGCCTAAGCCTAGGAGTGCCCTAGCCTAAGGCTAGGGGAGCCCTAGCCTAAGCCTAGGGGTACCCTAGCCTAAGGCTAGGGGAACCCTAGCCTTAGCCTAAGCCTAGGTGTGCCCTAGCCTAAGGCTAGGGGAGCCCTAGCTTCAGGCTAGGGGAACCCTAGCCTTAGCCTAAGCCTAGGGGAGCCCTAGCCTTAGCCTAAGCCTAGGGGTGCCCTAGTCCAGGCTAGGGGAGCCCTAGACTAAGGCTAGAGGAGCCCTAGCCTTAGCCTAAGCCTAGGGGAGCCCTGGCCTAAGGCTACGGGAGCCCTGGCCTAAGGATTGGGGTGCCCTAGCCTAAGGCTAGGGGAGCCCATGCCTAATGCTACGGGAGCGCTAGCCTTAGCCTAAGCTTAGGGGTGCCCTAGCCTAAGGCTAGGGGAGCCCTAGCCTAAGGCTAGAGGAGCCCTAGCTTTAGCCAAAGCCTAGGGGTGCCCTAGCCTAAGGGTAGGGGAGCACTAGCCTAAGGCTACTTGAGCCCTAGCCTAAGACTAGGGGAGCCCTAGCCTAAGGCTAGGGGAGCCCTAGCCTAATGCTAGGGGTGCCTGAGTCTAAGGCTAGGGGATCCCTAGCCTAAGTCTAGGGGTGCCCTAGCCTAAGGCTAGGGGAGCCGTAGCCTTAGTCTAAGTCTAGGGGTGCCATAACCTAAGGCTTGGGGTGCCCTGGCCTAAGGCTAGGGGTGCCCTAGCGTAACGCTAAGGGAGCCCTAGCCTAAGGCTAGGGAAGCCCTAGCTTAAGGCTAGGGGTGCCTGAGCCTAAGGCTAGGGGAGCACGAGCCTAAGGCTACGAGAGCCCTAGCCAAAGGCTAGGGGAGCCCTAGCCTTAGCCTAAGCCTAGGTGGGCCCTAGCCTAAGGCTAGGGTAGCCCTAACCTAAGCCTAGGAGTGCCCTATCCTAAGTCTAGGAGAGCCTTAGCCGAAGGCTAGGGGAGCCCTAGCCTTAGCCTAAGCCTAGGGGTGCCCAGCCGAGGCTAGGAGAGCCCTAGCCTAAGGCTAGAGGAGCCCTAGCCTTAGCCTAAGCCTAGGGGTGCTTAAGCCTAAGCCTAGGGGTGCTCTCGCCAAAGGCTAGGGGAGCCCTAGCCTTAGCCTAAGGCTAGGGGTGCCCTAGCCTAATGCTAGGGGAGCCCTAGCCTTAGCCTAAGCCTAGAGGTGCCCTAGCCTAAGGCTAGGGGAGCCATAGCCTAAGGCTTGGGGAGCCCTTGTCTTAGCCTAAGCCTAGGGATGCCCTAGCCTAAGCCTAGGGGTGCCCTCGCCAAAGGCTAGGGAAGCCCTAGCCTTAGCCTAAGCCTAGGTGTGCCCTTGTGTAAGGCTAGGGGAGCCCTAGCATAAGGCTAGGGGAGCCCTGGACTAAATCTATGGGAGCCCTAGCCTAAGGCTAGGAGAGCCCTAGCTTAGCCTAAGCCTAGGGGTGCCCTAGCCTAAGGCTAGGGGAGCCTTAGCCTAAGGATAGGGGAGCACAAACCTAAGGCTAGGTGAGCCCTAGCCTTAGCCTAAGCTTAGGGGTGCCCTAGCCTAAAGCTAGGGGAGCCCAAGCCTAAGCCTAGGGCTGCCATACCTAAGGCTAGGGGAGCCCTAGCCTTAGCCTAAGCCTAGGGGTGCCCTAGCGTAAGGTTGGGGAGAACTAGCCTAAGGCTAGAGGAGCCCTAGCCTTAGCCTAAGCCTAGGGGTGCCCTAGCCTAAGCCTAGGGGTGCCCTAGCCTAAGGTTGGGGAGCACTAGCCTAAGGCTAGAGGAGCCCTAGCCTTAGCCTAAGCCTAGGGGAGCCCTAGCTTAAAGCTAGGGGAGCCCTAGCCTAAGCCTAGGGGTGCCCTACCTAAGGCTAGGGGAGCCCTAGCCTTAGCCTAAGCCTAGGGGTGCCTGAGCCTAAGCCTAGGGGAGCCCTAGCCTTAGCCTTAGATTACGGGTGCCCTAGCCTAAGACAAGGGGAACCCTACCCATAGCCTAAGCCTACGAATGCCTTAGCCTAAGGCTAAGGGAGCCCAAGCCCAAGCCTAGGTCTGCCATACCTAAGCCTAAGGGAGCCCTAGCTTTAGCCTAAGCCTATGGGTGCCCTAGCCTAAGCCTATGGGTGCCCTAGTCTAAGGCTAGGGGAGCCCTAGCCTTAGCCTAAGCCTAGGGGCGCCCGAACCTAAGGCTAGGGGAGCCCTAGCCTAAGCCTAGGGGTGCCCTAGCCTAAGGCTAGGGCAGCCCTAGCCTTAGCCTAAGCCTAGGGGTGTCCTATCCTAAGGCTATGGGAGCCCTAGCCTTAGCCTAAGCCTAGGGGTGCCCTAGTGTAAGGCTAGGGGAGCCCTAGCCTAAAGCTAGCAGACCCCTAGGCTTAGGCTAGGGGAGCCCTAGCCTAAGGCTATGGGAGCCCTGGACTAAGCCTAGGGGTGCCCTGGGGTAAGGATAAGAGATCACTAGCCTAAGGCTAGGGGAACCCTAGCCTAAGTCTATGGGAGCCCTAGCCTAAGGCTAGGGGTGCCCGAGCCTAAGGCTAGGGGAGCACTAGCCTAAGGCTAGGGGAGCCCGAGCCTAAGGCTAGGCGAGCCATAGCCTTAGCCTATGTTTAGGGGTGCCCCAACCTAAGGCTAGGGGAGCCCTAGCCTAAACCTAGGGGTGCCATAGCCTAAGGCTAGGGGAGCCCTAGCCTTAGCCTAAGCATAGGGGTGCCCTAGTGTAAGGCTAGGGGAGCCCTAGCCTAAGGCTAGGGTAGTCCTAGGCTTAGGCTAGGTTAGCCCTAGCATAAGGCTAGGGTTGCCCTACCATAAGGGTAGGGGAACCCTTGCCTAAGGCTAGGGGAGCCCTAACATAAGGCTAGGGGTGCCCGACCCTAAGGGTAGGGGAGCCCTAGCCTAAGGCTAGGGGAACCCTGGACTAATCCTCGGGAAGCCCTAGCCTAAGGCTAGGGGTGCCCGAGCCTAGGGCTAGGGGAGAACGAGCCTAAGGCTAGGGGAGCCTGAGCCTAAGGCTAGGGGATCCCTAGCCTAAGCCTAGGGGTGCCCTAGCCTAAGGCTAGGAGAGCCCTAGCCTAAGGCTAGGATAGCCCTAGCCTAAGGCTAGGAGAACCCTAGGCTTAGCCAAAGCCTAGGGGTGCCCTAGCCTAAGGATATGGGAGCCTTAGTCTAAGTCTAGGGGATCCCTAGTCTTAGCCTAAGCTTAGGGGTGCCCTAGCCTAAGGCTAGGGTATCCCAAGCCTAAGCCTAAGCCTATGGGTGCCCTAACCTAAGGCTAGGGGAGTCATAGCCTAAGGCTAGGGGAGCGCTAGCCTTAGGTTAAGCCTAGGGGTGCGCTAGCCTAAGGCTAGGGGAGCCCTAGCCTTAGCCTAAGCCTAGGGTTGCCCTAGCCTAAGGCTAGGGGAGCCCTAGCCTAAGCCTAAGCCTAGGCGTGCCTTAGCCCAAGGCTAGGGGAGCCCAAGCCTAATCCTAGGGGTGCCCGAACATAAGGCAAGGGGACCCCTAGCCTAAGCCTAGGGGTGCCCTAACCTAAGGCTAGGGGAGTCTAACGTAAGCCTAGGGGTGCCCTAGACTAAGGCTAGGGGAGCCCTAGCCTAAGCCTAGGGGTGCCCTAGCCTAAGGCTAGGGGAGCCCTAGCATAAGCCTAAGCCTAGGGGTGCCCTAGCCTAAGGCTAGGGGAGCACAAGCCTAAGCCTAAGGCTGCCATACTAAGGCTAGGGGAGCCCTAGCCTTAGCCTAAGCCTATGGGTGCCCTAGCCTAAGCCTTTGGGTGCCCTAGCCTAAGGCTATGGGAGACCTAGCCTAAGGCTAGGGGAGCCCTAGCCTAAGGCTAGGGGAGCCCTAGCCTTAGCCTAAGCCTAGGGTTGCCCTAGCCTAAGCCTAGGGGTGCCCGAGCCTAAGCCTAAGGGAGCCCTAGTCTAAGGCTAGGGGAGCCATGGACTAAGCCTAAGGGTGCCCTGGCCTAAGGATAAGGGAGCACTAGCCTAAGGCTAGGGGAGCCCTAGCCTAAGTCTAGGGGAGCCCTAGCCTAAGGCTAGGGGTGCCCGAGCCTAAGGCTAGGGGAGCACGAGCCTAAGGCTAGGGGAGCCTGAGCCTAAGGCTAGGGGAGACCTAGCCTAAGCCTTAGCTTAGGGGTGCCCTAGCCTAAGACTTGGGGAGCCCTATCCTTAGCCTAAGCCTAAGGGTGCCCTAGCCTAAGGTTAGGGGAGCCCAAGCCTAAGCCTAGGGCTGCCATACCTAAGGCTTGGGGTGCCCTAGCATTAGCCTAAGCCTATGGGTGCCCTAGCCTTAGCCTATGGGTGCCCTAGCCTAAGGCTAGGGGAGCCCTAGCCTTAGCCTAAGCTTAGGGGTGTCCATGCCTAAGACTAGGGGAGCACTACCCTTAGCCTAAGCCTAGGGGTGCCCTAGCCTAAGGCTATGGGAGCCCAAGCCTAAGCCTAGGGCTGCCATACCTAAGGCTAGGCCAGCCCTACCCTTAGCCTAAGCCTATGGGTGCCATAGCCTAAGGCTAGGGGAGCCCTAGTCTTAGGTTAGGGGAGCCCTAGCCTTAGCTTAAGCCTAGGGGTGCCCTTGCCTAAGGCTAGGGGAGCCCTAGCCTAAGGCTTGGGAAGCCCTTACCTAAGGCTAGGGGAGCCCTAGTCTTAGCCTAAGCCTAGGGGAGCCCTAGCCTAAGACTAGGGGAGCTCTAGCCTAGGCCTAGGGGTGCCGAGCCTAAGCCTAGCGGTGCCCGAGCCTAATGCTAGGGGAGCCCTAGCCTAAGGCTAGGGGATACTTAGTCTAAGGCTAGGGGAGCCCTAGCCTTAACCTAAGCCTAGGGATGACCTACACTAAGGTTAGGGGAGCCCTAGCCGAAGACGAGGGGAGCCCTAGCCTAAGGCTAGGTGAGCCCTAGCCTTAGCCTAAGCCTAGGGGTGCCCTTGCCTAAGGCTAAGGGGGACCTAGTCTAAGCCTAGGGGTGCTCTAACCTAAGGCTAGGGGAGACCTAGGCTTAGGCTAGGGGAGCCCTAGCATAAGGCTAGGGGTGCCCGACCCTAAGGGTAGGGGAGCCCTAGCCTTAGCCTAAGCCTAGGGGTGCCCTTGCCTAAGGCTAGGGGAGACCTAGTCTAAGCCTAGGGGTGCTCTAACCTAAGGCTAGGGGAGACCTAGGCTTAGGCTAGGGGAGCCCTAGCATAAGGCTAGGGGTGCCCGACCCTAAGGGTAGGGGAGCCCTAGTCTAAGGCTAGGGATGCCCGAGCCTAGGGCTAGGGGAGCAGTAGCCTAAGGCTAGGGGAGTCCGAGCCTAAGGCTAGGGGAGCCCTAGCCTAAGCCTAGGGGTGCCCTAGCCTAAGGCTAGGAGAGCCCTAGCCTAAGGTTGGAGAGCCCTAGGCTTAGCCTAAGCCTAGGGGTGCCCTAGCCTAAGGATATGGGAGCCCTAGTCTGAATCTAGGGGATCCCTATCCTTAGCCTAAGCTTAGGTGTGCCCTAGCCTAAGACTAGGGGAGCCCTAGCCTTAGCCTAAGCCTAGGGTTGCCCTAGCCTAAGGCTAGGGGAGCCCTAGCCTAAGCCTAAGCCTAGGCGTGCCTTAGCCCAAGGCTAGGGGAGCCCAAGCCTAATCCTAGGGGTGCCCGAACATAAGGCAAGGGGACCCCTAGCCTAAGCCTAGGGGTGCCCTAACCTAAGGCTAGGGGAGTCTAACGTAAGCCTAGGGGTGCCCTAGACTAAGGCTAGGGGAGCCCTAGCCTAAGCCTAGGGGTGCCCTAGCCTAAGGCTAGGGGAGCCCTAGCATAAGCCTAAGCCTAGGGGTGCCCTAGCCTAAGGCTAGGGGAGCACAAGCCTAAGCCTAAGGCTGCCATACTAAGGCTAGGGGAGCCCTAGCCTTAGCCTAAGCCTATGGGTGCCCTAGCCTAAGCCTTTGGGTGCCCTAGCCTAAGGCTATGGGAGACCTAGCCTAAGGCTAGGGGAGCCCTAGCCTAAGGCTAGGGGAGCCCTAGCCTTAGCCTAAGCCTAGGGTTGCCCTAGCCTAAGCCTAGGGGTGCCCGAGCCTAAGCCTAAGGGAGCCCTAGTCTAAGGCTAGGGGAGCCATGGACTAAGCCTAAGGGTGCCCTGGCCTAAGGATAAGGGAGCACTAGCCTAAGGCTAGGGGAGCCCTAGCCTAAGTCTAGGGGAGCCCTAGCCTAAGGCTAGGGGTGCCCGAGCCTAAGGCTAGGGGAGCACGAGCCTAAGGCTAGGGGAGCCTGAGCCTAAGGCTAGGGGAGACCTAGCCTAAGCCTTAGCTTAGGGGTGCCCTAGCCTAAGACTTGGGGAGCCCTATCCTTAGCCTAAGCCTAAGGGTGCCCTAGCCTAAGGTTAGGGGAGCCCAAGCCTAAGCCTAGGGCTGCCATACCTAAGGCTTGGGGTGCCCTAGCATTAGCCTAAGCCTATGGGTGCCCTAGCCTTAGCCTATGGGTGCCCTAGCCTAAGGCTAGGGGAGCCCTAGCCTTAGCCTAAGCTTAGGGGTGTCCATGCCTAAGACTAGGGGAGCACTACCCTTAGCCTAAGCCTAGGGGTGCCCTAGCCTAAGGCTATGGGAGCCCAAGCCTAAGCCTAGGGCTGCCATACCTAAGGCTAGGCCAGCCCTACCCTTAGCCTAAGCCTATGGGTGCCATAGCCTAAGGCTAGGGGAGCCCTAGTCTTAGGTTAGGGGAGCCCTAGCCTTAGCTTAAGCCTAGGGGTGCCCTTGCCTAAGGCTAGGGGAGCCCTAGCCTAAGGCTTGGGAAGCCCTTACCTAAGGCTAGGGGAGCCCTAGTCTTAGCCTAAGCCTAGGGGAGCCCTAGCCTAAGACTAGGGGAGCTCTAGCCTAGGCCTAGGGGTGCCGAGCCTAAGCCTAGCGGTGCCCGAGCCTAATGCTAGGGGAGCCCTAGCCTAAGGCTAGGGGATACTTAGTCTAAGGCTAGGGGAGCCCTAGCCTTAACCTAAGCCTAGGGATGACCTACACTAAGGTTAGGGGAGCCCTAGCCGAAGACGAGGGGAGCCCTAGCCTAAGGCTAGGTGAGCCCTAGCCTTAGCCTAAGCCTAGGGGTGCCCTTGCCTAAGGCTAAGGGGGACCTAGTCTAAGCCTAGGGGTGCTCTAACCTAAGGCTAGGGGAGACCTAGGCTTAGGCTAGGGGAGCCCTAGCATAAGGCTAGGGGTGCCCGACCCTAAGGGTAGGGGAGCCCTAGCCTTAGCCTAAGCCTAGGGGTGCCCTTGCCTAAGGCTAGGGGAGACCTAGTCTAAGCCTAGGGGTGCTCTAACCTAAGGCTAGGGGAGACCTAGGCTTAGGCTAGGGGAGCCCTAGCATAAGGCTAGGGGTGCCCGACCCTAAGGGTAGGGGAGCCCTAGTCTAAGGCTAGGGATGCCCGAGCCTAGGGCTAGGGGAGCAGTAGCCTAAGGCTAGGGGAGTCCGAGCCTAAGGCTAGGGGAGCCCTAGCCTAAGCCTAGGGGTGCCCTAGCCTAAGGCTAGGAGAGCCCTAGCCTAAGGTTGGAGAGCCCTAGGCTTAGCCTAAGCCTAGGGGTGCCCTAGCCTAAGGATATGGGAGCCCTAGTCTGAATCTAGGGGATCCCTATCCTTAGCCTAAGCTTAGGTGTGCCCTAGCCTAAGACTAGGGGAGCCCTAGCCTTAGCCTAAGCCTATGGGTGCCCTAGCCTAACGCTAGGGGAGCCCCAGCCTAAGGCTAGGGGAGCCCTAGCCTAAGGCTAGGGGAGCCATAGCCTAAGGCTAGGGGAGCCCTAGCATTAGCCTAAGCCTAGGGGTGCCCTAGTCTAAGGCTAGGGGAGCAGTAGCCCAAGGATAGGGGAGCCCTAGCCTTAGCCTAAGCCTAGGGGTGCCCTAGTCTAAGGCTAGGGGAGCCCTAGCTTAAGCCTTAGGGGAGCCCTAGTCTGAATCTAGGGGATCCCTAGCCTTAGCCTAAGCTTAGGTGTGCCCTAGCCTAAGACTAGGGGAGCCCTAGCCTAAGCCTAGGTGTGCCATAGCCTAAGCCTAGGGGAGCCCTAGACTTAGCCTAAGTTTAGGGGTGCCGTTGCCTAAGGCTAGGGGACCCCTAGCCTAAGGTTTGGGGAGCCCTAGCCTAGGGCTAGGGGAGCCCGAGCCTAAGGCTAGGGTAGCCCTAGCCTAAGCCTAGGTGTGCCCTAGCCTAAGGCTAGGGGAGCTCTAGCCTAAGCCTAAGCCTAGGGGTGCCCTAGCCTAAGGCTAGGGGAGCCCTAGCCTTAGCCTAAGCCTATGGGTGTCCTAGCCTAAGCCTAGGGGTGCCCTATCCTAAGGCTACGGAAGCCCTACCCTTAGGCTAGGGGAGCCCTAGCCTAAGGCTAGGGGAGCCCTAGCCTAAGGATAGGAGAGCCTTAGCCTAAGGCTAGGGGAGCCCTAGCCTTAGCCTAAGCCTCGGGGTGACGTACCCTAAGGCTAGGGGAGCCCTAGCCTAATGCTAGGGGAGCCCTAGCCTAAGGCTAGGGGAGCCCTAGCCTAAGCTTAGGGGTGCCCGAGCCTAAGCCTAGGGGTGCCCTAGCCTAAGGCTAGGGGAGCCCTAGCCTAAGGATAGGGAAGCCTTAGCCTAAGGCTAGGGGAGCCCTAGACTTAGCCTAAGCCTCGGGGTGACTTACCCTAGGCTAGTGGAGCCCTAGCCGAAGGCTAGGAGAGCCTTAGTCTTAGCCTAAGACTAGAGGTGCCCTAGCCTAAGGCTAGGGGATCCCTCGCCTTAGCCTAAGCCTAGGGGTGCCCTAGACTAAGGATAAGGGGCGCCCTAGTCTAAGGCTAGGGGAGCCCTAGCCTAAGGCTAATGGAACCCTAGCCTAAGCCTTAGCCTAGGGGTGCCAGAACCAAAGGCTAGGGGAGCCCTAGCCTAAGGATAGAGGTACCCGAGCCTAAGCCTAGGGGAGCCCTAGCCTAAGGCTAGGGGAGCACAAGCCTAAGCCTAAGGCTGCCATACTAAGGCTAGGGGAGCCCTAGCCTTAGCCTAAGCCTATGGGTGCCCTAGCCTAAGCCTTTGGGTGCCCTAGCCTAAGGCTATGGGAGCCCTAGCCTAAGGCTAGGGGAGCCCTAGCCTAAGGCTAGGGGAGCCCTAGCCTTAGCCTAAGCCTAGGGTTGCCCTAGCCTAAGCCTAGGGGTGCCTGAGCCTAAGCCTAAGGGAGCCCTAGTCTAAGGCTAGGGGAGCCCTGGACTAAGCCTAAGGGTGCCCTGGCCTAAGGATAAGGGAGCACTAGCCTAAGGCTAGGGGAGCCCTAGCCTAAGTCTAGGGGAGCCCTAGCCTAAGGCTAGGGGTGCCCGAGCCTAAGGCTAGGGGAGCACGAGCCTAAGGCTAGGGGAGCCTGAGCCTAAGGCTAGGGGAGACCTAGCCTAAGCCTTAGCTTAGGGGTGCCCTAGCCTAAGACTTGGGGAGCCCTATCCTTAGCCTACGCCTAGGGGTGCCCTAGCCTAAGGTTAGGGGAGCTCTAGCCTAAGCCTAGGGGTGCCCTAGCCTAAGGCTAGGGGAGCCCTAGCCTTAGCCTAAGCCTATGGGTGTCCTAGCCTAAGCCTAGGGGTGCCCTAACCTAAGGCTACGGAAGCCCTACCCTTAGGCTAGGGGAGCCCTAGCCTAAGGCTAGGGGAGCCCTAGCCTAAGGATAGGAGAGCCTTAGCCTAAGGCTAGGGGAGCCCTAGCCTTAGCCTAAGCCTCGGGGTGACGTACCCTAAGGCTAGGGGAGCCCTAGCCTAATGCTAGGGGAGCCCTAGCCTAAGGCTAGGGGAGCCCTAGCCTTAGCATAGGGGTGCCCGAGCCTAAGCCTAGGGGTGCCCTAGCCTAAGGCTAGGGGAGCCCTAGCCTGAGGATAGGGGAGCCTTAGCCTTCGGCTAGGGGAGCCCTAGACTTAGCCTAAGCCTCGGGGTGACTTACCCTAGGCTAGTGGAGCCCTAGCCGAAGGCTAGGGGAGCCTTAGTCTTAGCCTAAGACTAGGGGTGCCCTAACCTAAGGCTAGGGGATCCCTCGCCTTAGCCTAAGCCTAGGGGTGCCCTAGACTAAGGATAAGGGGCGCCCTAGTCTAAGGCTAGGGGAGCCCTAGCCTAAGGCTAATGAAACCCTAGCCTAAGCCTAAGCCTAGGGGTGCCAGAACCAAAGGCTAGGGGAGCCCTAGCCTAAGGATAGAGGTACCCGAGCCTAAGCCTAGGGGAGCCCTAGCCTAAGGCTAGGGGAGCACAAGCCTAAGCCTAAGGCTGCCATACTAAGGCTAGGGGAGTCCTAGCCTTAGCGTAAGCCTATGGGTGCCCTAGCCTAAGCCTTTGGGTGCCCTAGCCTAAGGCTATTGGAGCCCTAGCCTAAGGCTAGGGGAGCCCTAGCCTAAGGCTAGGGGAGCCCTAGCCTTAGCCTAAGCCTAGGGTTGCCCTAGCCTAAGCCTAGGGGTGCCTGAGCCTAAGCCTATGGGAGCCCTAGTCTAAGGCTAGGGGAGCCCTGGACTAAGCCTAAGGGTGCCCTGGCCTAAGGATAAGGGAGCACTAGCCTAAGGCTAGGGGAGCCCTAGCCTAAGTCTAGGGGAGCCCTAGCCTAAGGCTAGGGGTGCCCGAGCCTAAGGCTAGGGGAGCACGAGCCTAAGGCTAGGGGAGCCTGAGCCTAAGGCTAGGGGAGACCTAGCCTAAGCCTTAGCTTAGGGGTGCCCTAGCCTAAGACTTGGGGAGCCCTATCCTTAGCCTAAGCCTAGGGGTGCCCTAGCCTAAGGTTAGGGGAGCCCAAGCCTAAGCCTAGGGCTGCCATACCTAAGGCTTGGGGTGCCCTAGCATTAGCCTAAGCCTATGGGTGCCCTAGCCTAAGCCTAGGGGTGCCCTAGCCTAAGACTAGGGGAGCCCTAGCCTTAGCCTAAGCTTAGGGGTGTCCATGCCTAAGACTAGGGGAGCCCTACCCTTAGCCTAAGCCTAGGGGTGCCCTAGCCTAAGGCTAGGGGAGCCCAAGCCTAAGCCTAGGGCTGCCATACCTAAGGGTAGGCCAGCCCTACCCTTAGCCTAAGCCTATGGGTGCCATAGCCAAAGGCTAGGGGAGCCCTAGTCTTAGGTTAGGGGAGCCCTAGCCTTAGCCTAAGCCTAGGGGTGCCCTTTCCTAAGGCTAGGGGAAACCTAGCCTAAGGCTTGGGGAGCCCTAACCTAAGGCTAGGGGAGCCCTAGTCTTAGCCTAAGCCTAGGGGAGCCCTAGCCTAAGGCTAGGGGAGCTCTAGCCTAAGCCTAGGGGTGCCGAGCCTAAGCCTAGCGGTGCCCGAGCCTAATGCTAGGGGAGCCCTAGCCTAAGGCTAGGGGATACTTAGTCTAAGGCTAGGGGAGCCCTAGCCTTAACTTAAGCCTAGGGATGACCTACACTAAGGATAGGGGAGCCCTAGCCGAAGACGAGGGGAGCCCTAGCCTAAGTCTAGGGGAGCCCTAGCCTAAGGCTAGGGGAGCCCTAGCCTTAGCCTAAGCCTAGGGGTGCCCTTGCCTAAGGCTAGGGGAGACCTTGTCTAAGCCTAGGGGTGCTCTAACCTAAGGCTAGGGGAGACCTAGGCTTAGGCTAGGGGAGCCCTAGCATAAGGCTAGGGGTGCCCGACCCTAAGGGTAGGAGAGCCCTAGCCGTAGCTTAAGCCTAGGGGTGCCCTTGCCTAAGGCTAGGGGAGACCTAGTCTAAGCCTAGGGGTGCTCTAACCTAAGGCTAGGGGAGACCTAGGCTTAGGCTAGGGGAGCCCTAGCATAAGGCTAGGGGTGCCCGACCCTAAGGGTAGGGGAGTCCTATTCTAAGGCTAGGGATGCCCGAGCCTAGGGCTAGTGGAGCAGTAGCCTAAGGCTAGGGGAGTCCGAGCCTAAGGCTAGGGGAGCCCTAGCCTAAGCCTAGGGGTGCCCTAGCCTAAGCCTAGGGGTGCCCTAGCCTAAGGCTAGGAGAGCCTTAGCCTAAGGTTGGAGAGCCCTAGGCTTAGCCTAAGCCTAGGGGTGCCCTAGACTAAGGATATGGGAGCCCTAGTCTGAATCTAGGGGATCCCTAGCCTAAGCCTAAGCTTAGGTGTGCCCTAGCCTAAGACTAGGGGAGCCCTAGCCTTAGCCTAAGCCTATGGGTGCCCTAGCCTAACGCTAGGGGAGCCCCAGCCTAAGGCTAGGGGAGCCCTAGCCTAAGGCTAGGGGAGCCATAGCCTAAGGCTAGAGGAGCCCTAGCCTTAGCCTAAGCCTTGGGGTGCCCTAGTCTAAGGCTAGGGGAGCAGTAGCCCAAGGCTAGGGGAGCCCTAGCCTTAGCCTAAGCCTAGGGGTGCCCTAGTCTAAGGCTAGGGGAGCCCTAGCTTAAGCCTTAGGGGAGCCCTAGTCTGAATCTAGGGGATCCCTAGCCTTAGCCTAAGCTTAGGTGTGCCCTAGCCTAAGACTAGGGGAGCCCTAGCCTAAGCTTAGGTGTGCCATAGCCTAAGGCTAGGGGAGCCCTAGACTTAGCCTAAGCTTAGGGGTGCCGTTGCCTAAGGCTAGGGGACCCCTAGCCTAAGGTTTGGGGAGCCCTAGCCTAGGGCTAGGGGAGCCCTAGCCTAAGGCTAGGGTAGCCCTAGCCTAAGCCTAAGTGTGCCCTAGCCTAAGGCTAGGGGAGCTCTAGCCTAAGGCTAGGGGAGCCCAAGCCTAAGCCTTGGGGTTGCCTAGCCTAAGGCTAGGAGAGCCCTATGCTTAGCCTAAGCCTAGGGGTGCCCTAGACTAAGGATAAGGGGCGCCCTAGTCTAAGGCTAGGAGAGCCGTAGCCTAAGGCTAGGGGAACCCTAGCCTTAGCGTAAGCCTAAAGGTGCCCTAGCCTAAAAGCTAGGGGAACCCTAGACTAAGGCTAGGGGAGCCCTAGCATAATGCTACGGGAGCCCTAGCCTTAGCCTAAGCCTAGGGGTGCCCTAGCCTAAGGCTAGGGGAGCCCTAGCCTTAGCCTAAGCCTAGGGGTGCCCGAGTCTAAGGCTATGGGAGTCCTAGCCTAAGCCTATGGGTGCCCTAGCCTAAGGCTAGGGGAGCCCTAGCCTAAGGCTAGGTGAGCCCTAGAGTTAGCCTAAGCCTAGGGGTGCCCTAGCCTAAGGCTAGGGGAGTCCTAGCATAAGCCTAGGGGTGCCCTAGCCTAAGGCTAGTGGAGCCCTAGCCTAAGGCTAGGGGAGCCCTAGCCTAAGGCTAGGGGAGCCCTAGCCTTAGCCTAAGCCTAAAGGTGCCCTAGCCTAGGGCTAAGGGAGCCCTAGCCTTAGCCTAAGCCTAGGGGTGCCTTAGCCTAAGGCTAGGGGTGCCCTAGCCTAAGGCTAGGGGAGCCCTCACCTTAGCCTATGCCTAGGGGTGGCCTAGCCTAAGGCTCGGTGAGCCCTAGCCTTAGGCTTTGGGAACCCTAGCGTTAGCTTTAGCCTAGGGGTGCCCTAGCAAAGGCTAGGGGATCCCTACCCTAAGGCTAGGGGAGCCCTGGACTAAGTCTAAGGGAGCCCTAGCCTAAGGCTATGGGTGACCAAGCCTAAGGCTAGGGAAGCACGAGCCTAAGGCTAGCGGAGCCCGAGCCTAAGGCAAGGAGAGCCCTAGCCTAAGCCTAGTGGTGCCCTAGCCTAAGGCTAGGAGAGCCCTAGCTTAAGGCTAGGAGAGCCCTAGACTAAGGCTAGGAGAGCCTTAGCTTGGCCTAAGCCTAGGGGTGCCCTAGCCTAAAGCTAGGGGAGTCCTAGCATAAGCCTAGGGGTGCCCTAGCCTAAGGCTAGTGGAGCCCTAGCCTAAGGCTAGGGGAGCCCTAGGCTTAGCCTAAGCCTAAAGGTGCCCTAGCCTAGGGCTAGGGGAGCCGTAGCCTTAGCCTAAGCCTAGGGGTGCCCTAGCCTAAGGCTAGGGGAGTCCTAGCCTAAGACTAGGGGTACCCTAGCCTAAGGCTAGTGGAGCCCTAGCCTAAGGCTAGGGGAGCCCTAGCCTTAGCCTAAGCCTAAAGGTGCCCTAGCCTAGGGCTAGGGGAGCCCTAGCCTTAGCCTAAGCCTAGAGGTGCCCTAGCCTAAGCCCAGGGGTCCCCTAGCCTAAGGCTTGGGGAGCCCTAGCCTAAGGCTAGGCGAGCCCTAGCCTTAGCCTAGGCCTAGGGGTGCCCTAGCCTAGGGCTCGGGGAGCCCTATCCTTATGCTATGGGAACCCTAGCGTTAGCCTTAGTCTAGGGGTGCCCTAGCCAAGGCTAGGGGAGCCCTACCCTAAGGCTACGGGAGCCCTGGACTAAGTCTAGGGGAGCCCTAGCCTAAGGCTATGGGTGACCGAGCCTAAGGCTAGGGGAGCACTAGCCTAAGGCTAGGGGAGCCCTAGACTAAGTCTAGGGGAGCCCTATTCTAAGCATAGGTGTGCCTGAGCCTAAGCCTAGGGGTGCCCTGGCCTAAGGCTAGGGGAGCCCTAGAATTAGCCTAAGCCTAGGGGTGACCTACCCTAAGGCTAGGGGAGCCCTAGCCGAAGGCTAGGGGAGCCCTAGCTTTAGCCTAAGCCTAGGGGTGCCCTAGCCTAAGGATAGGGGAGCCCTAGACTAGGGCTAGGGGAGCCCTGGACTAAGCCTAGGGGTGCTCAAGCCTAAGCCTAGGGGTGCCCTAGCCTAAGGCTAGGGTAGCCCTAGAATTAGCCTAAGCCTAGGTGTGACCTACCCTAAGGCTAGGGGAGCCCTAGCCTAAGGCTAGGGGTGCCATAGCCTAAGGCTAGCGGAGCCCTAGCCTTAGCCTAAGCCTAGGAGTGCCCTAGCCTAATGCTAGGGTAGCCCTAGCCTAAGGCAAGGGTAGCCCTAGCGTTAGCCTAAGCCTAGGGGTGCCCTAGCCTTAGGCTAGGGAAGCCCTAGCCTAAGGCTAGGGAAGCCCTAGCCTAAGGCTAGGGGAGCGCTAGCCTTACCCTAACCCTATGGGTACCCTAGCCTAAGTCTATGGGAGCCCTAGCCTAAGCCTAGGGGTGCCGTAGCCTAAAGCTAGGGGAGCCATAGACTTAGCCTAAGCCTAGTGGTGCCCTAGCCTAAGGCTACGGGAGCCATAGCCTAAGGCTAGGGGAACCCTAGCCTTAGCGTAAGCCTAAAGGTGCCCTAGCCTAAAAGCTAGGGGATCCCTACCCTAAGGCTAGGGGAGCCCTGGACTAAGTCTAGGGGAGCCATGGCCTAAGGCTATGGGTGACCAAGCATAAGGCTAGGGGAGCACGAGCCTAAGGCTAGGGAAGACCGAGCCTAAGGCAAGGGGAGCCCTAGCCTAAGCCTAGTGGTGCCCTAGCCTAAGGCTAGGAGAGCCCTAGCCTAAGGCTAGGAGAGCCCTAGCTTAGCCTAAGCCTAGGGGTGCCCAAGCCTAAGGCTAGGGGAGCCCTAGCCTAAGGATAGGGGAGCCCAAGCCTAAGCCTAGGGCTGCCATACCAAAGGCTAGGGGAGCCCTAGACTTAGCCTAAGCCTAAGGGTGCCCTAGCCTAAGGTTGGGGAGCAGTAGCCTAAGGCTAGAGGAGCCCAAGCCTTAGCCAAATCCTAGGGGTGCCCTAGCCTAAGGCTAGGGGTGCCCTACCCTAAGGCTAGGGGAGGCCTAGCCTAAAGCTAAGGGAGCCCTAGCCTTAGGCTAGGGGAGCCTTAGCATAAGGCTAAGGGAACCGTAGCCTAAGCTTGGGGTGCCCTAAACTAAGGCTCGGGGAGTCCTAGCCTAAGCCTATGGGTGCCCTATCCTAAGGCTAGGGGAGACCTAGCCTTAGCCTAAGCCTAGGGGTGCCCTAGCCTAAGGCTAGGGGAACACTAGCCTAAGGCTAGGGGAGCCCTAGCGTTAGCCTAAGCCTAGGGGTGCCCTAGACTAAGGTTAGGGGTACACTAGCCTAAGGCTAGGAGAGCCATAGCCTAAGGTTCTGGGAGCCCTAGTAAGGCTTGGGGTGCCCTAGCCTTAGCCTAAGCCTATCGGTGCCCTAGCCTAAGGCTATGGGAGCCCTAGCCTAAGGCTCGGGGAGCCCTAGCCTTAGCCTAAGCCTAGGGGTGCCCGAGCCTAAGGTTAAGGGAGCCCTAACCTAAGGCTAGGGGAGCCCTAGCCTTAGCCTTAGCCTAGGGGTGCCCAAGCCTAAGGCTAGGGGAGCCCTAGCCTAAGTCTCAGGGAGCCCTAGCCTTAGCCTAAGCCTAGGGGTGCCTTAGCCTAAGGCTAGGGGAGCCCTAGCCTTAGCCTAAGCCTAGGGGTGACTTAACCTAAGGCTAGGGGAGCTCTAGCCTAAGGTTAGGGGAGCCATAGCCTAAGGCTAGGGGGGCCCTAGTCTAAGGCTAGGGGAGACTTGCCTAAGGCTAGGGGAGCCCTAGCCATAGCCTAAGCCTAGGGGAGCCCTATCCTAAGGATAGGGGAGCCCTAGCCTAAGTCTCAGGGAGCCCTAGCCTTAGCCTAAGCCTAGGGGAGCCTTAGCCTAAGGCTAGGGGAGCCCTAGCCTAAGCCTAAGCCTAAAAGTGCCCTAGGCTAAGGCTTGTGGAGCGCTAGCCTTAGCCTAAGCCTAGGAGTGCCCTAACCTAAGTCTAGAAAAGCCCTAGCCTAAGGCTAGGGGAGCCCTAGCCTAAGGCTAGGGGAGCCCTAGCCTAAGGCTAGGGGAGCCCTAGCCTTAGCCTAATCCTAGGGGTGCCAAAGCCTAAGGCTAGGGAAGCCCTAGCATAAGTCTCAGGGAGCCCTAGCCTTAGCCTAAGCCTAGGGGTGCCCTAGCCTAAGGCTAGGGGAGCAGTAGCCTAAGGCTAGGGGAGCCCTAGCCTTAGCCTAAGCCTAGGGGTGCCCTAGCCTAAGGCTAGGGGATCCCTAGCCCAAGGCTAGGGGAGCCCTAGTCTAAGGTTCGGGGAGCCCTAGCCTAAGGCTCGGGGAGCCCTAGCGTAAGCCTAGGGGTGCCCTTACCTAATGCCAGGGGAGCGCTAGCCTTAGCCTAAGCCTAGGGGAGCCCTAGCCTAAGCTAGGGGAGCTCTAGCCTAAGGCTAGCGGAGCCCTATCCTAAGGCTAGGGGAACCATAGCCTTAGCCTAAACCTAGGGTTGCCCTAGTCTAAGGCTAGGGGAGCCCTAACCTAAGGCTAGGGGAGCCCTAACCTTAGCCTAAGGCTAGGGGAGCGCTAGCCTTAGCCCAAGCCTTGGGGTGCCCTAACCTAAGGCTAGGGGAGCCCTAGCCTAAGGCTAGGGGAGCCCTAGCCTTAGCCTAAGCCTAGGGGTACCCTAGCCTAAGGCTAGGGGACCCCTAACTTAGGCTAGGGAGCCCTAGCCTTAGCCTAAGCCTAGGGGAGCCCTAGCATTAGCCTAAGCCTAAAGGTTCCCTAGACTAAGGCTAGGGGATCCCTAGCCTTGGCCTAATCTTAGGGGTGCCCTAACGTAAGGCTAGGGGAGCCCTAGCCTAAGGCTAGGGGAGCCCTAGCCTAAGGCTAGGGGAGCCCAAGCCTAAGGCTAGGGGAGCCCTAGCCTAAGGCTAGAGGAGCCCTAGCCTTAGCCTAAGCCTAGGGATTCCCTAGCCTAAGGCTAGGGGAGCCCTAGCCCAAGGCTTGGGTAGCCCTAGCCTAAGGCTAGGGGAGCCCTAACCTAAGGCTAGGGGAACCTTAGCCTTAGCCTAAGCCTAGGGGTGCCCTAGCCTAAGGCTAGGGGAGCACTAGCCTAAGGCTAGGGGAGCCCTAGCCTTAGCCTAAACCTAGGGGTGCCCTAGCCTAAGGCTAGGGGAGCCCTAGCGTAAGTCTCAAGGAGCCCTAGCCTTAGCCTAAGCCTAGGGGAGCCCTAGCCTAAGGGTAGGGGAGCCCTAGCCTTAGCCTAAGCCTTCGGGTTCCATAGCCTAAGGCTAGGGGAGCCCTAACCTAAGGCTAGGGGTGCCCTAGCCTTAGCCTAAGCCTAGCGGTGCCCTAGCCTAAGGCTAGGGGAGTCCTAGCCTAAGGCTAGGGGAGTCTTAGCCTAAGGCTAGGGGAGCCCTAGCCTTAGCCTAAGCCTAAAAGTTCCCTATCCTAAGGCTTGGGGAGCGCTAGCTTTAGCCTAAGCCTAGGGGTGCCCTAACATAAGTCTAGAAAAGCCCTAGCCTAAGCCTAGGGAAGCCCTAGCCTTAGCCTAAGCCTAGGGGTGCCCTAGCCTAAGGTTCGGGGTACACTAGCCTAAGGCTAGGGGTGTCCTAGCCTAAGGCTAGGGGAGCCCTAGCCTAAGGCTAGGGGAGCCCTAGCCTTAGCGTAAGCCTAGGAGTGCCCTAGCCTAAGGCTAGGGGAGCACTAGCCTAAGGCTAGGGGAGCCCTAGCCTAAGCCTAAGCCTAGGGGAGCCCTAGCCTTAGGTTAGGGGAACACTAGCCTAAGGCTAGGGGAGCCCTAGCCTAAGGTTTTTGGAGCCCTAGCCTTAGGCTCGGGGAGCCCTAGCCTAAGCCTAGGGGTGCCCTTACCTAACGCTAGGGGAGCACTTGCCTAAGGTTAGGGGAGCATTAGCCTAAGATTAGGGGAGCCCTTGCCTTAACCTAAGCCTAGGGGTGCCCTAGCATAAGGCTAGGGGAGCCCTAGCCTAAGGCTAGGGGAGCCCTACCCTTAGTCTAAGCCTAGGGGTGCGCTAGTCTAAGGCTAGGGGAGCCCTAGCCCCAGGCTAGGGTAGCTCTAGCCTAAGGCTAGGGGAGCCATAGCCTAAGGCTAGGGGATCCCTAGCCTTGGCCTAATCTTAGGGGTGCCCTAACCTAAGGCTAGGGGAGCCCTAGCCTAAGGCTAGGGGAGCCCTTGCGTTAACCTAAGCCTAGTGGTGCCCTAGCCTAAGGGTAGGGGAGACCTAGCCTAAGGCTAGGGGAGCCCAAGCCTAAGGCTAGGGGAGCCCTAGCCTAAGGCTAGAGGAGCCCTAGCCTTAGCATAAGCCTAGGGATGCCCTAGCCTAAGGCTAGGGGAGCCCTAGCCCAAGGCTAGGGTAGCCCTAGCCTAAGGCTAGGGGAGCCCTAACCTAAGGCTAGGGGAACCTTAGCCTTAGCCTAAGCCTAGGGGTGCCCTAGCCTAAGGCTAGGGGAGCACTAGCCTAAGGCTAGGGGAGCCCTAGCCCTAGCCTAAGCCTAGGGGTGCCCTTACCTAACGCTAGGGGAGCACTAGCCTAAGGTTAGGGGAGCATTAGCCTAAGATTAGGGGAGCCCTTGCCTTAACCTAAGCCTAGGGGTGCCCTAGCATAAGGCTAGGGGAGCCCTAGCCTAAGGCTAGGGGAGTCCTACCCTTAGTCTAAGCCTAGGGGTGCGCTAGTCTAAGGCTAGGGGAGCCCTAGCCCCAGGCTAGGGTAGCTCTAGCCTAAGGCTAGGGGAGCCATAGCCTAAAGCTAGGGGATCCCTAGCCTTGGCCTAATCTTAGGGGTGCCCTAACGTAAGGCTAGGGGAGCCTTAGCCTAAGGCTAGGGGAGCCCTTGCCTTAACCTAAGCCTAGTGGTGCCCTAGCCTAAGGGTAGGGGAGACCTAGCCTAAGGCTAGGGGAGCCCAAGCCTAAGGCTAGGGGAGCCCTAGCCTAAGGCTAGAGGAGCCCTAGCCTTAGCATAAGCCTAGGGATGCCCTAGCCTAAGGCTAGGGGAGCCCTAGCCCAAGGCTAGGGTAGCCCTAGCCTAAGGCTAGGGGAGCCCTAACCTAAGGCTAGGGGAACCTTAGCCTTAGCCTAAGCCTAGGGGTGCCCTAGCCTAAGGCTAGGGGAGCACTAGCCTAAGGCTAGGGGAGCCCTAGCCCTAGCCTAAGCCTAGGGGTGCCCTTACCTAACGCTAGGGGAGCACTAGCCTAAGGTTAGGGGAGCATTAGCCTAAGATTAGGGGAGCCCTTGCCTTAACCTAAGCCTAGGGGTGCCCTAGCATAAGGCTAGGGGAGCCCTAGCCTAAGGCTAGGGGAGCCCTACCCTTAGTCTAAGCCTAGGGGTGCGCTAGTCTAAGGCTAGGGGAGCCCTAGCCCAAGGCTAGGGTAGCTCTAGCCTAAGGCTAGGGGAGCCATAGCCTAAGGCTAGGGGAACCTTAGCCTTAGCCTAAGCCTAGGGGTGCCCTAGCCTAAGCCTAGGGGTGCCCTAGCCTAAGGCTAGGGGAACACTAGCCTAAGGCTAGGGGAGCCCTAGCCTTAGCCTAAGCCTAGGGGTGCCCTAGCCTAAGGCTAGGAGAACCCTAGCCTAAGTCTCAGGCAGCCCTAGCCTTAGCCTAACCTAGGGGAGCCCTAGCCTTAGCCTAACCTAGGGGAGCCCTAGCCTAAGGCTAGGGGAGCCCTAGCCTTAACCTAAGCCTAGGGGTCCCATAGCCTAAGGCTAGGGGAGACCTAACCTAAGTCTAGGGGTGCCGTAGCCTTAGCCTAAGCCTAGGGGTGCCCTAGCCTAAGGCTAGGGGAGCCCTAGCCTAAGGCTAGGAGAGCCCTAGCCTAAGGCTAGGGGAGCCCTAGCATTAGCCTAAGCCTAGGGGTGCCCTAACCTAAGGCTAGAAAAGTCCTAGCCTAAGGCTAGGGGACCCCTAGCCTAAGGCTAGGGGAGCCCTAGCCTTAGCCTAAGCCTAGGGGTGCCCTAGCCTAAGGCTAGAGGAGCCCTAGCCTTAGCCTAAGCCTAGGGGTGCCCTGGCCTAAGGCTAGGGGAGCCATAGCTTAAGGTTCGGGGAGCCCTAGCCATAGCCTAAGCCTAGGGGTGCCCTAGCCTTAGGCTAGGGGAGCCCTAGCCCACGGCTAGGGGAGCCCTAGTTAAAGCTAGGGGAGCCCTAGCCTAAGGCTAGGGGAGCCCTAGCCTTAGCCTAAGCCTAGGGGTGCCCTAGCCTAAGGCTAGGGGAGCCTTAGCCCAAGTCTCAGGGAGCCCTAGCCTTAGACTAAGCCTAGGGGAGCCTTAGCCTAAGGCTAGGGGAGCCCTAGCCTAAGCCTAAGCCTAAAAGTGCCCTAGCCTAAGGCTTGTGGAGCCCTAGCCTTAGCCTAAGCCTAGGAGTGCCCTAACCTAAGTCTAGAAAAGCCTTAGCCTAAGACTAGGGGAGCTGTAGCCTAAGGCTACGGGAGCCCTACCCTTAGCCTAAGCCTAGAAGTGCACTAGCCTAAGGCTAGGGGAACCGTAGCCCAAGGCTAGGGGAGCCCTAGCCTAAGGTTCAGGGAGCCCTAGCCTAAGGCTCAGGGAGCCCTAGCATAAGACTAGGGGTGCCCTTACCTAACGCCAGGAGAGCGCTAGCCTTAGCCTAAGCCTAGGGGACCCCTAGCCTAAGGCTAGGGGAGTCCTAACCTAAGACTAGGGGAGTCCTAGCCTTAGCCTAAGGCTAGGGGAGCGCTAGCCTTAGCCCAAGCCTAGGGGTGCCTTAACCTAAGGCTAGAGGAGCCTTAGCCTTAGCCTAAGCCTAGGGGTGCCCTAGCCTAAGGCTAGGGGAGCACTAGCCTAAGGCTAGGGGAGCCCTAGCCTTAGCCTAAGCCTAGGGGAGCTCAAGCCTAAGGGTAGGGGAGCCCTAGCCTTAGTCTAAGCCTTGGGGTTCCATAGCCTAAGGCTAGGAAAGCCGTGCCCTAGCCTTAGCCTAAGCCTAGCGGTGCCCTAGCCTAAGGCTAGGGGAGCCCTAGCCTAAGGTTTGGGGAGCCCTAGCCTTAGCCTAAGCCTAGGGGTGCCCTACCTAAGGCTAGGGGAGCCCTAGCCCAAGGCTAGCGTAGCTCTACCCTAAGGCTAGGGGAGCCATAGCCTAAGGCTAGGGGAACCCTAGCCTTAGCCTAAGCCTAGGGGAGCCCTATACTAAGGCTAGGGGAACCATAGCCTTAGCCTAAACCTAGGGGTGCCCTAGGCTAAGGCTAGGGGAGCCCTAACTTAAGACTAGGGGAGTCTAGCCTTAGCCTAAGGCTAGGGGAGCGCTAGCCTTAGCCCAAGCCTAGGGGTGCCCTAACCTAAGGCTAGAGGAGCCCTAGCCTAAGGCTAGGGGAGCCCAAGCCTTAGCCTAAGCCTAGGGGTACCCTAGCCTATGGATAGGTGAGCCCTAACATAAGGCTAGGAAGCCCTAGCCTTAGCCTAAGCCTAGGGGAGCCCTAGCCTTAGCCTAAGCCTAAAGGTGCCCTAGCCTAAGGCTAGGGGATCCCTAGCCTTGGCCTAAGATTAGGGGTGCCCTAACGTAAGGCTAGGGGAGCCCTAGCCTAAGGCTAGGGCAGCCTTAGCCTTAGCCTAAGCCTAGGGGTGCCCTAGCCTAAAGCTAGGGGAGCACTAGCCTAAGGCTATGGGAGCCCTAGCCTTAGCCTAAGCCTAGGGGAGCTTTAGCCTAAGGGTAGGGGAACCCTAGCCTTAGCCTAAGCCTTGGGGTTCCATAGCCTAAGGCTAGGAAAGCCGTGCCCTAGCCTTAGCCTAAGCCTAGCGGTGCCCTAGCCTAAGGCTAGGGGAGCCCTAGCCTAAGGCTAGGGGAGCCCTAGCCTAAGGCTAGGGGAGCCTTAGCCTAAGGCTAGGGGAGCCCTAGCCTTAGCCTAAGCCTAAAAGTGCCCTAGCCTAAGGCTTGGGGAGCGCTAGCTTTAGCCTAAGCCTAGGGGTGCCCTAACCTAAGTCTAGAAAAGCCCTAGCCTAAGGCTAGGGGAGCCCTAGCCTAAGGCTAGGGAAGCCCTAGCCTTAGCCTAAGCCTAGGGGTGCCCTAGCCTAAGGCTAGGGGAGCCCTAGCCTTAGCCTAAGCCTAGGGGTGCCCTAGCCTATGGCTAGGGGAGCACTAGCCTAAGGCTAGGGGAGCTCTAGCCTAAGGTTAGGGGTACACTAGCCTAAGGCTAGGGGAGCCATAGCCTAAGGTTTGGGGAGCCCTAGTAAGGCTCGGGGAGCCCTAGCCTTAGCCTAAGCCTATCGGTGCCCTTCCCTAAGGCTATGGGAGCCCTAGCCTAAGGCTCGGGGAGCCCTAACCTTAGCCTAAGCCTTGGGGTGCCCTACCTAAGGCAAGGGGAGCCCTAGCCCAAGGCTAGGGTAGCTCTAGCCTAAGGCTAGGGGAGCCCAAGCCTAAGCCTAGGGGTGCCCCAGCCTTAGGCTATGGGAGCACTAGACTAACGCTTGGGGAGCCCTAGCCTTAGCCTAAGCCTAGGGGTGCCCTAGCCTAAGGCTAGGGGAGCCCAAGCCTTAACCTAAGCCTAGGGGTGCCATAGCCTAAGGCTAGGGGAGCCCTAACCTAAAGCTAGGGGTGCCCTAGCCTTAGCCTAAGCCTAGGGGTGCCCTAGCCTAAGGCTAGGGGAGCCTTAGCCTAAGGCTAGGGGAGCCCTAGCCTTAGCCTAAGCCTAGGGGTGCCCTAACCTAAGGCTAGAAAAGCCCTACCCTAAGGCTAGGGGAGCCCTAGCCCAAGGCTAGGGGAGCCCTAGCCTAAGGGAAGGGGAGCCCTAGCCTTAGCATAAGCCTAGGGGTGCCTAGCCCAAGGCTAGGGGAGCCCTAGCCTAAGGATAGGGGAGCCCTAGCCTTAGCCTAAGCCTAGGGGTGCCCTAGCCTAAGGCTAGGGGAGCACTAGCCTAAGGCTAGGGGAGCCCTAGCCATAGCCTAAGCCTAGGGGTGCCCTAGCCTAAGGTTAGGGGAACACTAGCCTAAGGCTAGGGGTGCCATAGCCTAAGGTTCGGGGAGTCCTAGCCTAAGGCTCCGGGAGCCCTAGCCTAAGCCTAGGGGTGCCCTTACCTAACGCTAGGGGAGCGCTAGCCTAAGCCTTGGAGTGCCCTAGCCTAAGGATAGGGGTGCCCTAGTATAAGGCTAGGGGAGCACTAGCCTAAGGCTAGGGGAGCCCTAGGCTTACCCTAAGCCTAGGGGAGCCCTATCCTAAGACTAGGGGAGACCTAGACTAAGGTTAGGGGACCCTAGCCTAAGGCTAGGTGTGCCCTAGCCTAAGGTTAGGAGAGCCCTAGCCTAAGGCTAGGGGTGCTCTAGCCTAAGGCTAGGGGAGCCCTAGCCTTAGCCTAAGCCTAAAAGTGCCCTAGCCTAAGGCTAGGGGAGCGCTAGACTTAGCCAGAGCCTAGGGGTGCCCTAACCTAAGGCTAGGGGAGCCCTAACCTAAGGCTAGGGAGCCCTAGCCTTAGCCTAAGCCTAGGGGAGCCCTAGCCTAAGGCTAGGGGAGCCCTAGCCTAAGGCTAGGGGAGACCTAGCCTTAGCCTAAGCCTAGGGGTGCCCTAACGTAAGGCTAGGGGAGCCAGCGCCCAAGGCTCGGGGGCCCTAGCCTTAGCCTAAGCCTAGGGGAGCCCTAGCCTAAGGCTAGGGGAGCCCTACTTAGCCTAAGCCTAGGGGTGCCCTAGCCTAAGGCTAGGGGAGCCCTAGCCCAAGGCTAGGGTAGCCCAAGCCTAAGGCTAGGGGAGCCCAAACCTAAGGATAGGGGAGCCTTAGCCTTAGCCTAAGCCTATGGGTGCCCTAAACTAAGGCTAGGGGAGCACTAGCCTAAGCCTAGGGGAACCCTAGCCTTAGCCTAAGCCTAGGGGTACCCTAGCCTAAGGGTAGGGGAGCCCTAGCCTTAGCCTAAGTCTTGGGGTTCCATAGCCTAAGGCTAGGGGAGCCCTAACCTAAGGCTAGGGGTGCCCTAGCCTTAGCCTAAGCCTAGGGGTGCCCAATTTTAAGGCTAGGGGAGCCCTAGCCTAAGGCTAGGGAAGCCTTAGGCTAAGGCTAGGGAAGCCCTAGCCTTAGCGTAAGCCTAAAATTGCCCTAGCCTAAGGCTTGGGGAGCGCTAGCTTTAGCCTAAACCTAGGGATGCCCTAACCTAAGTCTAGAGAAGACCTAGCCTAAGGCTAGGGGAGCCCTAGCCTAAGGCTAGGGGAGCCCTAGTCTTAGCCTAAGCCTAGGGGTGCCCTAGCCTAAGGCTAGGGGAGCCCTAGCCTTAGCCTAAGCCTAAGGGAGCCCTAGCCTAAGGCTAGGGGAGCACTAGCCTAAGGCTAGGGGAGCCCTAGCCTTAGCCTAAGCCTAGGGGTGCCCTCGCCTAAGGTTAGGGGTACACTAGCCTAAGGCTAGGGGAGCCATAGCCTAAAGTTTGGGGAGCACTAGTAGGCTCGGGGAGCCCTAGCCTTAGCCTAAGCCTATCGGTGCCCTAGCCTAAGGATATGGGAGCCCTAGCCTAAGGCTCGGGGAGCCCTAGCCTTAGCCTAAGCCTAGGGATGCCCTACCTAAGGCTAGGGGAGCCCTAGCCCAAGGCTAGGGTAGCTCGAGCCTAAGGCTAGGGGAGCCATAGCCTAAGGCTAGGGGAACCCTAGCCATAGCCTAATCCTAGGGGTGCCCTAGCCTAAGCATAGGGGAGCCCTAGCCTTAGTCTAAGCCTAGGGGTGCCTAGCCTAAGGCTAGGGGAGCCCTAGCCCAAGGTTAGGGGAGCCCTAGCCTAAGGCTAGGGGAGCCCTAGCCTTAGCCTAAGCCTAAAGGTGCCTAGCCTAAGGCTAGGGGAGCCCTAGCCCAAGGCTAGGGGAGCCCTAACCTAAGGCTAGGGGAGCCCTAGCCTTAGCCTAAGCCTAGGGGTGCCCTATCCTAAGGCTAGAGGAGCCCTAGCCTTAGCCTAAGCCTAGGGGTGCCCTAGCCTAAGGCTAGGGGAGCACTAGCCTAAGGCTAGGGGAGCCCTAGCCTAAGCCTAGGGGAGCCCTAGCCTTAGTCTTAGCCTAGGGGTGCCCTAGCCTAAGGCTAGGGGAGCCATAGCCCAAGGCTAGGGGAGCATTAGCCTAAGGCTAGGGGAGCCCTAGCCTTAGCCTAAGCCTAGGGGTGCCCTTGCCTAAGGCTAGGGGAGCATTAGCCTAAGGCTAGGGGAGCCCTAGCCTTAGCCTAAGCCTAGGGGTGCCCTAGCCTAAAGCTAGGGGAGCCCTAGTCTAAGTCTCAGGGAGCCCTAGCCTTAGCCTAACCTAGGGGAGCCCTAGCCTAAGGCTAGGGGAGCCCTAGCCTTAACCTAAGCCTAGGGGTGCTCTAGCCTAAGATTTGGGGAGCACTAGCCTTAGTCTAGGGGAGCCCTAGCCATAGCCTAAGCCTAGGGGTGCCCTTACCTAACGCTAGGGGAGCGCTAGCCTAAGGTTGGAGTGCCCTAGCCTAAGGCTAGTGGTGCTCTAGTCTAAGGCTAGGGGAGCAGTAGCCTAAGGCTAGGGGAGCCCTAGCCTTACCCTAAGCCTATGGGAGCCCTAGCCTAAGACTAGGGGAGCCCTAGCCTAAGGCTAGGGGAGTCCTAGACTTAGCCTAAGCCTACGGGTGCCCTAGCCTAAGGTTAGGGGAGCCCTAACCTAAGGGTAGGGGAGCCCTAGCCTTAGCCTAAGCCTAGGGGTGCCCTAGCCTAAGGCCAGGGGAGCCCTAGCCTTAGCCTAAGCCTAAAAGTGCCCTAGCCTAAGGCTAGGGGAGCGCTAGCCTTAGCCAGAGCTTAGGGGTGCCCTAACGTAAGGCTAGGGCAGCCAGAGCCCAAGGCTCGGGGGCCCTAGCCTTAGCCTAAGACTAGGGGAGCCCTAGCCTAAGGCTAGGGGAGCCCTACCTTAGCCTAATACTAGGGGTGCCCTAGCCTAAGGCTAGGGGAGCCCTAGCCCAAGGCTAGGGTAGCCCAAGCCTAAGGCTAGGGTAGTGCAAACCTAAGGCTAGGGGAGCCTTAGCCTTAGCCTAAGCCTAGGGGTGCCCTAGACTAAGGCTAGGGGAGCACTAGCCTAAGGCTAGGGGAACCCTAGCCTTAGCCTAAGCCTAGGGGTGTCCTAGCCTAAGGCTTGGGGAGCCCTAGCCTAAGTCGCAGGGAGCCCTAGCCTTAGCCTAAGCCTAGGGGAGCCCTAGCCTAAGGGTAGGGGAGCCCTAGCCTTAGCCTAAGTCTTGGGGTTCCATAGCCTAAGGCTAGGGGAGCCCTAACCTAAGGCTAGGGGTGCCCTAGCCTTAGCCTAAGCCTAGGGGTGCCCAAATCTAAGGCTACGGGAGCCCTAGCCTAAGGCTAGGGAAGCCTTAGCCTAAGCTAGGGAAGCCCTAGCCTTAGCCTAAGCCTAAAAGAGCCCTAGCCTAAGGCTTGGGGAGCGCTAGCTTTAGCCTAAACCTAGGGTTGCCCTAACCTAAGTCTAGAGAAGACCTAGCCTAAGGCTAGGGGAGCCCTAGCCTAAGGCTAGGGGAGCCCTAGCCTAAGGCTAGGGGAGCCCTAGCCTTAGCCTAAGCCTAGGGGTGCCCGAGCCTAAGGCTAGGGGAGCCCTAGCCTTAGCCTAAGCCTAAGGGAGCCCTAGCCTAAGGCTACGGGAGCACTAGCCCAAGGCTAGGGGAGCCCTAGCCTTAGCCTAAGCCTAGGGGTGCCCTAGCCTAAGGTTAGGGGTACACTAGCCTAAGGCTAGGGGAGCCATAGCCTAAAGTTTGGGGAGCACTAGTAAGGCTCGGGGAGCCCTAGCTTAGCCTAAGCCTATCGGTGCACTAGCCTAAGGATATGGGAGCCCTAGCCTAAGGCTCGGGGAGCCCTATCCTTAGCCTAAGCCTAGGGGTGCCCTACCTTAGGCTAGGGGAGCCCTAACCCAAGGCTAGGGTAGGTCTAGCCTAAGGCTAGAGGAGCCATAGCCT
Organism: Tenrec ecaudatus; assembly: GCF_050624435.1. Classification (NCBI taxonomy): domain Eukaryota; kingdom Metazoa; phylum Chordata; class Mammalia; order Afrosoricida; family Tenrecidae; genus Tenrec; species Tenrec ecaudatus. The sequence goes on from NW_027459669.1 coordinate 180,759, forward strand.
AAGGCTAGGGGAACCCTAGCCTTAGCCTAAGCCTAGGGTTGCCCTAACCTAAGGCTAGAAAAGCCCTAGCCTAAGGCAAGGGGAGCCCTAGCTCAAGGCTAGGGGAGCCCTAGCCTTAGCCTAAGCCTAGGGGTGCCTAGCGTAAGGCTAGGTGAGCCCTAGCCCAAGGCTAGGGGAGCCCTAGCCTAAGACTAGGGAAGCCCTAGCCTAAGGCTAGGGGAGCCCTAGCCTTAGCCTAAGCCTAGGGGTTCCCTATCCTAAGGCTAGAGAAGCCCTAGCCTTAGCCTAAGGCTAGGGGTGCCCTAGCCTAAGGCTAAGGGAGCCCTAGCCTAAGTCTCAGGGAGCCGTAGCCTTATCCTAACCTAGGGCAGCAACAGCCTAAGGCTAGAGGAGCCCTAGCCTTAACCTAAGCCTAGGGGTGCCATAGCCTAAGGTTAGGGGAGCCCTACCTAAGGCTAGGGGAGCCCTAGCCTTAACCTAAGCCTAGGGTTGCCCTAACCTAAGGCTAGAAAAGCCCTAGCCTAAGGCAAGGGGAGCCCTAGCCCAAGGCTAGGGGAGCCCTAGCCTTAGCCTAAGCCTAGGGGTGCCTAGCGTAAGGCTAGGTGAGCCCTAGCCCAAGGCTAGGGGAGCCCTAGCCTAAGACTAGGGAAGCCCTAGCCTAAGGCTAGGGGAGCCCTAGCCTTAGCCTAAGCCTAGGGGTTCCCTATCCTAAGGGTAGAGAAGCCCTAGCCTTAGCCTAAGGCTAGGGGTGCCCTAGCCTAAGTCTCAGGGAGCCCTAGCCTTATCCTAACATAGGGGAGCCCTAGCCTAAGGCTAGGGGTGCCCTAGCCTTAGCCTAAGCCTAGGGGTGCCCTATCCTAAGGCTAGAGGAGCCGTAGCCTAAGGCTAGGGGAGCCCTAGCCCAAGGCTAGGGGAGCCCTGGCCTAAGGCTAGGGGAGCCCTAGCCTTAGCCTAAGCCTAGGCGTGCCTAGCCTAAGGCTAGGGGAGCCCTAGCCCAAGGCTAGGGGAGCCCTAGCCTAAGGCTAGGGGAGCCCTAGCCTTAGCCTAAGCCTAGGGGTGCCCAAGCATAAGGCTAGGGGACCCTTAGCCTAAGGCTAGGGGAGCCTTAGCCTAAGGCTAGGGAGCCCTAGCCTTAGCCTAAGCCTAGGGGTGCCCTAGCCTAAGGCTGGAGGAGCCGTAGCCTAAGGCTAGGGGAGCCTTAGCCTAAGGCTAGGGGAGCCCTAGCCTTAGCCTAAGCCTAGGGGTGCCCTATCCTAAGGCTAGAAAAGCCCTAGCCTAAGGCTAGGGGAGCCCTAGCCCAAGGCTAGGGGAGCCCTGGCCTAAGGCTAGGGGAGCCCTAGCCTTAGCCTAAGCCTAGGCGTGCCTAGCCTAAGGCTAGGGGAGCCCTAGCCCAAGGCTAGGGGAGCCCTAGCCTAAGGCTAGGGGAGCCCTAGCCTTAGCCTAAGCCTAGGCGTTCCCTAGCCTAAGGCTAGGGGAGCACTAGCCTAAGGCTAGGGGAGCCCTAGCCTAAGGCTAGGGGAGCCCCAAATTAAGACTAGGGGTGCCCTAGTCTAAGGCTAGGGGAGCACTAGCCAAAGGCTAGGGGAGCCGTAGCCTTAGCCTAAGCCTAGGGGAGCCCTAGCCTAAGACTAGGGGAGCACTAGCCTAAGGCTAGGGGAGCCCTAGCCTAAGGCTAGGTGTGCCCTAGCCTAAGGTTAGGGAAGCCCTAGCATAAGGCTAGGGGTGCCCTAGCCTAAGGCTAGGGGAGTCCTAGACTTAGCCTAAGCCTACGGGTGCCCTAGCCTAAGGCTAGGGGAGCCCTAACCTAAGGCTAGGGGAGCCCTAGCCTTAGCCTAAGCCTAGGGGTGCCGTAGCCTAAGGCTAGGGGAGCCCTAGCCTTAGCCTAAGCCTTGGGGTTCCATAGCCTAAGGCTAGGGAAGCCCTAACCTAAGGCTAGGAGTGCCCTAGCCTTAGCCTAAGCCTAAAAGTGCCCTAGCATAAGGCTTGGGGAGCACTAGCTTTACCTAAACCTAGGGGTGCCCTAGCCTAAGGTTAGGGGTACACTAGCCTAAGGCTATGGGAGCCCTAGCCTAAGGCTAGGGGAGCCCTAACCTAAGGCTAGGGGAACCCTCGCCTTAGCCTTAGCCTAGGGGTGCCCTAGCCTAAGGCTAGGGGAGCACTAGCCTAAGGCTATGGGAGCCCTAGCCTTAGCCTAAGCCTAGGGGTGCCCTAGCCTAAGGCTAGGGGAGCCCTAGCCTAAGTCTCAGGGAGCCCTAGCCTTAGCCTAAGCCTAGGGGAGCCTTAGCCTAAGGCTAGGGGAGCCCTACCCTAAGCCTAAGCCTAAAAGTGCCCTAGTCTAAGGCTTATGGAGCGCTAGCATTAGACTAAGCCTAGGAGTGCCCTAACCTAAGTCTAGAAAAGCCCTAGCCTAATCCTAGGAGTGCCCTAACCTAAGTCTAGAAAAGCCCTAGCCTAAGGCTAGGGGAGCCCCAACCCAAGGCTAGGGGAGCCGTAGCCTAAGGCTAGGGGAGACCTACCCTTAGCCTAAGCCTAGGGGTGTCCTAGGCTAAGGCTAGGGGAGCACTAGCCTAAGGCTAGGGGAGCCCTAGCCTTAGCCTAAGCCTAGGGGTGCCCTAGCCTAAGGCTAGGGGAGCCCTAACCTAAGGCTAGGGGAGCCCTAGCCTTAGCCTAAGGCTAGGGGATCGCTAGCCTTAGCCCAAGCCTAGGGGTGCCCTAACCTAAGGCTAGGGGAGCCTTAGCCTAAGGCTAGGGGAGCCCTAGCCTTAGCCTAAGCCTACGGGTGCCCTAGCCTAAGGCTAGGGGAGATCTAACCTAAGGCTAGGGAGCCCTGGCCTTAGCCTAAGCCTAGGGGAGCCCTAGCCTTAGCCTAAGCCTAAAGTTGCCCTAGCCTAAGGCGAGGAGATCCCTAGCCTTGGCCTAAGCATAGGGCTGTCCTAACGTAAGGATAGGGGAGCCCTAGCCTAAGGCTAGGGGAGCCCTTGCCTTAACTTAAGCCTAGTGGTGCCCTAGCCTAAGGCTAGGGAATCCCTATCCTAAGGCTAGGGGAGCCCTAGCCTTAGGCTACGGGAGCCCTAGCCTTAGCCCAAGCCTAGGGGTGCCCTAGCTTAAGGTTAGGGGAACACTACCCTACGGCTAGGGGAGCCATAGCCTAAGGTTCGGGGAGCTCTAGCCTAAGGCTCGGGGAGCCCTAGTGTAAGCCTAGGGGTGCCCTTACCTAACGCGAGGGGAGCGCTAGCCTTAGCCTAAGCCTAGGGGAGCCCTAGCCTAAGCCTAGGGGAGCCCTAGACTAAGGCTAGTGGAGCCCTATCCTAAGGCTAGGGGAACCATAGCCTTAGCCTAAACCTAGGGGTGCCCTAGCCTAAAGCTAGGGGAGCCCTAACCTAAGGCTAGGGAAGCCCTAACCTAAGGCTAGGGGAGCCCTATCCTTAGCTTAAGGCTAGGGGAGCGCTACCCTTAGCCCAAGCCTAGGGGTGCCCTAACCTAAGGCTAGGGGAGCCCTAGCCTAAGGCTAGGGGAGCCCTACCCTTAGCCTAAGCCTACGGGTGCCCTAGCCTAAGGCTATGGGAGCCCTATCCTAAGGCTAGGGGAGCCCTCGCCTTAGCCTTAGCCTAGGGGTGCCCTAGCCTAAGGTAAGGGGAGCCCTAGCCTAAGTCTCAGGGAGCCCTAGCCTTAGCCTAAGCCTAGGGGTGCCCTAGCCTAAGGCTAGGAGAGCCCTAGCCTAAGGCTAGGGGAGCCCTAGCCTTAGCCTAAGCCAAGGGGTGCCATAGCCTAAGGCTAGGGGAGTCCCAGCCCAAGGCTAGGGGAGCCCTAGCCTAAGGCTAGGGGAGCCCTAGCCTAAGGCTAGGGGAGCCCTAGCCTAAGGCTAGGGGAGCCCTAGCCTAAGGCTAGGGGAGACCTAGCCTTAGCCTAAGCCTAGGGGTGCCCTAGGCTAAGGCTAGAGAAGGACTAGCCTAAGGCTGGGGGAGCCCTATCCTTAGCCTAAGCCTAGGGGTGCCCTAGCCTAAGATTAGGGGAACACTACCGTAAGGCTAGGGGAGCCATAGCCTAAGGTTCGGGGAGCTCTAGCCTAAGGTCCGGGGAGCCCTAGCGTAAGCCTAGGGGAGCCCTAGCCTAAGCCTAGGGGAGCCCTAGACTAAGGCTAGGGGAGCCCTATCCTAAGGCTAGGGGAGCCCTAGCCTTAGCCTAAGGCTAGGGGAGCGCTAGCCTTAGCCCAAGCCTAGGGGTGCCCTAACCTAAGGCTTGGGGACCCCTAGCCTAATGCTAGGGGAGCCCTAGCCTTAGCCTAAACCTACGGGTGCCCTAGCCTAAGGCTAGGGGAGCCCTAACCTAAGGCTAGGGAGCCCTAGCCTTAGCCTAAGCCTAGGGGTGCCCTTGCCTAAGGCTAGGGGAGCATTAGCCTAAGGCTAGGGGAGCCCTAGCCTTAGCCTAAGCCTAGGGGTGCCCTAGCCTAAAGCTAGGGGAGCCCTAGTCTAAGTCTCAGGGAGCCCTAGCCTTAGCCTAACCTAGGGGAGCCCTAGCCTAAGGCTAGGGGAGCCCTAGCCTTAACCTAAGCCTAGGGGTGCTCTAGCCTAAGATTTGGGGAGCACTAGCCTTAGTCTAGGGGAGCCCTAGCCATAGCCTAAGCCTAGGGGTGCCCTTACCTAACGCTAGGGGAGCGCTAGCCTAAGGTTGGAGTGCCCTAGCCTAAGGCTAGTGGTGCTCTAGTCTAAGGCTAGGGGAGCAGTAGCCTAAGGCTAGGGGAGCCCTAGCCTTACCCTAAGCCTATGGGAGCCCTAGCCTAAGACTAGGGGAGCCCTAGCCTAAGGCTAGGGGAGTCCTAGACTTAGCCTAAGCCTACGGGTGCCCTAGCCTAAGGTTAGGGGAGCCCTAACCTAAGGGTAGGGGAGCCCTAGCCTTAGCCTAAGCCTAGGGGTGCCCTAGCCTAAGGCCAGGGGAGCCCTAGCCTTAGCCTAAGCCTAAAAGTGCCCTAGCCTAAGGCTAGGGGAGCGATAGCCTTAGCCAGAGCTTAGGGGTGCCCTAACGTAAGGCTAGGGCAGCCAGAGCCCAAGGCTCGGGGGCCCTAGCCTTAGCCTAAGACTAGGGGAGCCCTAGCCTAAGGCTAGGGGAGCCCTACCTTAGCCTAATACTAGGGGTGCCCTAGCCTAAGGCTAGGGGAGCCCTAGCCCAAGGCTAGGGTAGCCCAAGCCTAAGGCTAGGGTAGTGCAAACCTAAGGCTAGGGGAGCCTTAGCCTTAGCCTAAGCCTAGGGGTGCCCTAGACTAAGGCTAGGGGAGCACTAGCCTAAGGCTAGGGGAACCCTAGCCTTAGCCTAAGCCTAGGGGTGTCCTAGCCTAAGGCTTGGGGAGCCCTAGCCTAAGTCGCAGGGAGCCCTAGCCTTAGCCTAAGCCTAGGGGAGCCCTAGCCTAAGGGTAGGGGAGCCCTAGCCTTAGCCTAAGTCTTGGGGTTCCATAGCCTAAGGCTAGGGGAGCCCTAACCTAAGGCTAGGGGTGCCCTAGCCTTAGCCTAAGCCTAGGGGTGCCCAAATCTAAGGCTACGGGAGCCCTAGCCTAAGGCTAGGGAAGCCTTAGCCTAAGCTAGGGAAGCCCTAGCCTTAGCCTAAGCCTAAAAGAGCCCTAGCCTAAGGCTTGGGGAGCGCTAGCTTTAGCCTAAACCTAGGGTTGCCCTAACCTAAGTCTAGAGAAGACCTAGCCTAAGGCTAGGGGAGCCCTAGCCTAAGGCTAGGGGAGCCCTAGCCTAAGGCTAGGGGAGCCCTAGCCTTAGCCTAAGCCTAGGGGTGCCCGAGCCTAAGGCTAGGGGAGCCCTAGCCTTAGCCTAAGCCTAAGGGAGCCCTAGCCTAAGGCTACGGGAGCACTAGCCCAAGGCTAGGGGAGCCCTAGCCTTAGCCTAAGCCTAGGGGTGCCCTAGCCTAAGGTTAGGGGTACACTAGCCTAAGGCTAGGGGAGCCATAGCCTAAAGTTTGGGGAGCACTAGTAAGGCTCGGGGAGCCCTAGCTTAGCCTAAGCCTATCGGTGCACTAGCCTAAGGATATGGGAGCCCTAGCCTAAGGCTCGGGGAGCCCTATCCTTAGCCTAAGCCTAGGGGTGCCCTACCTTAGGCTAGGGGAGCCCTAACCCAAGGCTAGGGTAGGTCTAGCCTAAGGCTAGAGGAGCCATAGCCTAAGGCTAGGGGAACCCTAGCCTTAGCCTAAGCCTAGGGTTGCCCTAACCTAAGGCTAGAAAAGCCCTAGCCTAAGGCAAGGGGAGCCCTAGCTCAAGGCTAGGGGAGCCCTAGCCTTAGCCTAAGCCTAGGGGTGCCTAGCGTAAGGCTAGGTGAGCCCTAGCCCAAGGCTAGGGGAGCCCTAGCCTAAGACTAGGGAAGCCCTAGCCTAAGGCTAGGGGAGCCCTAGCCTTAGCCTAAGCCTAGGGGTTCCCTATCCTAAGGCTAGAGAAGCCCTAGCCTTAGCCTAAGGCTAGGGGTGCCCTAGCCTAAGGCTAAGGGAGCCCTAGCCTAAGTCTCAGGGAGCCGTAGCCTTATCCTAACCTAGGGCAGCAACAGCCTAAGGCTAGAGGAGCCCTAGCCTTAACCTAAGCCTAGGGGTGCCATAGCCTAAGGTTAGGGGAGCCCTACCTAAGGCTAGGGGAGCCCTAGCCTTAACCTAAGCCTAGGGTTGCCCTAACCTAAGGCTAGAAAAGCCCTAGCCTAAGGCAAGGGGAGCCCTAGCCCAAGGCTAGGGGAGCCCTAGCCTTAGCCTAAGCCTAGGGGTGCCTAGCGTAAGGCTAGGTGAGCCCTAGCCCAAGGCTAGGGGAGCCCTAGCCTAAGACTAGGGAAGCCCTAGCCTAAGGCTAGGGGAGCCCTAGCCTTAGCCTAAGCCTAGGGGTTCCCTATCCTAAGGGTAGAGAAGCCCTAGCCTTAGCCTAAGGCTAGGGGTGCCCTAGCCTAAGTCTCAGGGAGCCCTAGCCTTATCCTAACATAGGGGAGCCCTAGCCTAAGGCTAGGGGTGCCCTAGCCTTAGCCTAAGCCTAGGGGTGCCCTATCCTAAGGCTAGAGGAGCCGTAGCCTAAGGCTAGGGGAGCCCTAGCCCAAGGCTAGGGGAGCCCTGGCCTAAGGCTAGGGGAGCCCTAGCCTTAGCCTAAGCCTAGGCGTGCCTAGCCTAAGGCTAGGGGAGCCCTAGCCCAAGGCTAGGGGAGCCCTAGCCTAAGGCTAGGGGAGCCCTAGCCTTAGCCTAAGCCTAGGGGTGCCCAAGCATAAGGCTAGGGGACCCTTAGCCTAAGGCTAGGGGAGCCTTAGCCTAAGGCTAGGGAGCCCTAGCCTTAGCCTAAGCCTAGGGGTGCCCTAGCCTAAGGCTGGAGGAGCCGTAGCCTAAGGCTAGGGGAGCCTTAGCCTAAGGCTAGGGGAGCCCTAGCCTTAGCCTAAGCCTAGGGGTGCCCTATCCTAAGGCTAGAAAAGCCCTAGCCTAAGGCTAGGGGAGCCCTAGCCCAAGGCTAGGGGAGCCCTGGCCTAAGGCTAGGGGAGCCCTAGCCTTAGCCTAAGCCTAGGCGTGCCTAGCCTAAGGCTAGGGGAGCCCTAGCCCAAGGCTAGGGGAGCCCTAGCCTAAGGCTAGGGGAGCCCTAGCCTTAGCCTAAGCCTAGGCGTTCCCTAGCCTAAGGCTAGGGGAGCACTAGCCTAAGGCTAGGGGAGCCCTAGCCTAAGGCTAGGGGAGCCCCAAATTAAGACTAGGGGTGCCCTAGTCTAAGGCTAGGGGAGCACTAGCCAAAGGCTAGGGGAGCCGTAGCCTTAGCCTAAGCCTAGGGGAGCCCTAGCCTAAGACTAGGGGAGCACTAGCCTAAGGCTAGGGGAGCCCTAGCCTAAGGCTAGGTGTGCCCTAGCCTAAGGTTAGGGAAGCCCTAGCATAAGGCTAGGGGTGCCCTAGCCTAAGGCTAGGGGAGTCCTAGACTTAGCCTAAGCCTACGGGTGCCCTAGCCTAAGGCTAGGGGAGCCCTAACCTAAGGCTAGGGGAGCCCTAGCCTTAGCCTAAGCCTAGGGGTGCCGTAGCCTAAGGCTAGGGGAGCCCTAGCCTTAGCCTAAGCCTTGGGGTTCCATAGCCTAAGGCTAGGGAAGCCCTAACCTAAGGCTAGGAGTGCCCTAGCCTTAGCCTAAGCCTAAAAGTGCCCTAGCATAAGGCTTGGGGAGCACTAGCTTTACCTAAACCTAGGGGTGCCCTAGCCTAAGGTTAGGGGTACACTAGCCTAAGGCTATGGGAGCCCTAGCCTAAGGCTAGGGGAGCCCTAACCTAAGGCTAGGGGAACCCTCGCCTTAGCCTTAGCCTAGGGGTGCCCTAGCCTAAGGCTAGGGGAGCACTAGCCTAAGGCTATGGGAGCCCTAGCCTTAGCCTAAGCCTAGGGGTGCCCTAGCCTAAGGCTAGGGGAGCCCTAGCCTAAGTCTCAGGGAGCCCTAGCCTTAGCCTAAGCCTAGGGGAGCCTTAGCCTAAGGCTAGGGGAGCCCTACCCTAAGCCTAAGCCTAAAAGTGCCCTAGTCTAAGGCTTATGGAGCGCTAGCATTAGACTAAGCCTAGGAGTGCCCTAACCTAAGTCTAGAAAAGCCCTAGCCTAATCCTAGGAGTGCCCTAACCTAAGTCTAGAAAAGCCCTAGCCTAAGGCTAGGGGAGCCCCAACCCAAGGCTAGGGGAGCCGTAGCCTAAGGCTAGGGGAGACCTACCCTTAGCCTAAGCCTAGGGGTGTCCTAGGCTAAGGCTAGGGGAGCACTAGCCTAAGGCTAGGGGAGCCCTAGCCTTAGCCTAAGCCTAGGGGTGCCCTAGCCTAAGGCTAGGGGAGCCCTAACCTAAGGCTAGGGGAGCCCTAGCCTTAGCCTAAGGCTAGGGGATCGCTAGCCTTAGCCCAAGCCTAGGGGTGCCCTAACCTAAGGCTAGGGGAGCCTTAGCCTAAGGCTAGGGGAGCCCTAGCCTTAGCCTAAGCCTACGGGTGCCCTAGCCTAAGGCTAGGGGAGATCTAACCTAAGGCTAGGGAGCCCTGGCCTTAGCCTAAGCCTAGGGGAGCCCTAGCCTTAGCCTAAGCCTAAAGTTGCCCTAGCCTAAGGCGAGGAGATCCCTAGCCTTGGCCTAAGCATAGGGCTGTCCTAACGTAAGGATAGGGGAGCCCTAGCCTAAGGCTAGGGGAGCCCTTGCCTTAACTTAAGCCTAGTGGTGCCCTAGCCTAAGGCTAGGGAATCCCTATCCTAAGGCTAGGGGAGCCCTAGCCTTAGGCTACGGGAGCCCTAGCCTTAGCCCAAGCCTAGGGGTGCCCTAGCTTAAGGTTAGGGGAACACTACCCTACGGCTAGGGGAGCCATAGCCTAAGGTTCGGGGAGCTCTAGCCTAAGGCTCGGGGAGCCCTAGTGTAAGCCTAGGGGTGCCCTTACCTAACGCGAGGGGAGCGCTAGCCTTAGCCTAAGCCTAGGGGAGCCCTAGCCTAAGCCTAGGGGAGCCCTAGACTAAGGCTAGTGGAGCCCTATCCTAAGGCTAGGGGAACCATAGCCTTAGCCTAAACCTAGGGGTGCCCTAGCCTAAAGCTAGGGGAGCCCTAACCTAAGGCTAGGGAAGCCCTAACCTAAGGCTAGGGGAGCCCTATCCTTAGCTTAAGGCTAGGGGAGCGCTACCCTTAGCCCAAGCCTAGGGGTGCCCTAACCTAAGGCTAGGGGAGCCCTAGCCTAAGGCTAGGGGAGCCCTACCCTTAGCCTAAGCCTACGGGTGCCCTAGCCTAAGGCTATGGGAGCCCTATCCTAAGGCTAGGGGAGCCCTCGCCTTAGCCTTAGCCTAGGGGTGCCCTAGCCTAAGGTAAGGGGAGCCCTAGCCTAAGTCTCAGGGAGCCCTAGCCTTAGCCTAAGCCTAGGGGTGCCCTAGCCTAAGGCTAGGAGAGCCCTAGCCTAAGGCTAGGGGAGCCCTAGCCTTAGCCTAAGCCAAGGGGTGCCATAGCCTAAGGCTAGGGGAGTCCCAGCCCAAGGCTAGGGGAGCCCTAGCCTAAGGCTAGGGGAGCCCTAGCCTAAGGCTAGGGGAGCCCTAGCCTAAGGCTAGGGGAGCCCTAGCCTAAGGCTAGGGGAGACCTAGCCTTAGCCTAAGCCTAGGGGTGCCCTAGGCTAAGGCTAGAGAAGGACTAGCCTAAGGCTGGGGGAGCCCTATCCTTAGCCTAAGCCTAGGGGTGCCCTAGCCTAAGATTAGGGGAACACTACCGTAAGGCTAGGGGAGCCATAGCCTAAGGTTCGGGGAGCTCTAGCCTAAGGTCCGGGGAGCCCTAGCGTAAGCCTAGGGGAGCCCTAGCCTAAGCCTAGGGGAGCCCTAGACTAAGGCTAGGGGAGCCCTATCCTAAGGCTAGGGGAGCCCTAGCCTTAGCCTAAGGCTAGGGGAGCGCTAGCCTTAGCCCAAGCCTAGGGGTGCCCTAACCTAAGGCTTGGGGACCCCTAGCCTAATGCTAGGGGAGCCCTAGCCTTAGCCTAAACCTACGGGTGCCCTAGCCTAAGGCTAGGGGAGCCCTAACCTAAGGCTAGGGAGCCCTAGCCTTAGCCTAAGCCTAGGGGAGCCCTAGCCTTAGCCTAAGCCTAAAGGTGCCCTAGCCTAAGCCGAGGGGATCCCTAGCCTTGGCCTAAGCCTAGGGGTGCCTTACGTAAGGATAGGGGAGCCCTAGCCTAAGGCTAGGGGAGCCCTTGCCTTAACCTAAGCCTAGTGGTGCCCTAGCCTAAGGCCAGGGGAGCCCTATCCTAAGGCTAGGGGAGCCCTAGCCTTAGGCTAGGGGAGCCCTAGCCTTAGCCTAAGCCTAGGGGTGCCCTAGCCTAAGGCTAGGGGAGCCCCAGCCCAAGGCTAGGGGAGACCTAGCCTTAGCCTAAGCCTTGGGGTGCCCTAGGCTAAGGCTAGGGGAACACTACCCTAAGGCTAGGGGAGCCATAGCCTAAGGTTCAGGGAGCTCTAGCCTAAGGCTCGGGGAGCCCTAGTGTAAGCCTAGGGGTGCCCTTACCTAACGGTAAGGGAGCGCTAGCCTTAGCCTAAGCCCAGGGGAGCCCTAGCCTAAGCCTAGGGGAGCCCTAGACTAAGGTTAGGGGAGCCCTATCCTAAGGCTAGGGGAACCATAGCCTTAGCCTAAACCTAGGGGTGCCCTAGCCTAAAGCTAGGGGAGCCCTAACCTAAGGCTAGGGGAGCCCTAGCCTTAGCCTAAGGCTAGGGGAGCGCTAGCCTTAGCCCAAGCTTAGGGGTGCCCTAACCTAAGGCTAGGGGAGCCCTAGTCTAAGGCTAGGGGAGCCCTAGCCGTAGCCTAAGCCTACGGGTGCCCTAGCCTAAGGCGAGGGGATCCCTAGCCTTGGCCTAAGCCTAGGGGTGCCCTAACGTAAGGATAGGGGAGCCCTAGCCTAAGGCTAGGGGAGCCCATGCCTTAACCTAAGCCTAGTGGTGTCCTAGCCTAAGGCTAGCGGAGCCCTATCCTAAGGCTAGCGGAGCCATAGCCTTAGGCTAGGGGAGACCTAGCCTTAGCCTAAGCCCAGGGGTGCCCTAGCCTAAGTCTAGGGGAGCCCTAACCTAAGGCTAGGGGAGCCTTAGCCTTAGCCTAAGCCTGGGGGTGCCCTAGCCTAAGGCTAGTGGAGGACTAGACTAAGGCTAGGGGAGCCCTAGCCTAAGTCTTCGGGAGCCCTAGCCTTAGCCTAAGCCTAGGGAAGCCCTAGCCTAAGGGTAGGGGAGCCCTAGCCTTAGCCTAAGCCTTGGGGTTCTATACCCTAAGGCTAGGGGAGCCCTAACCTAAGGCTAGAGGTTCCCTAGTCTTAGCCTAAGCCTAGGGGTGCCCTAGCCTAAGGCTAGGGGAGCCCTAGCCTAAGGCTAGGGGAGCCTTAGCCTAAGGCTATGGGAGCCCTAGCCTTACCCTAAGCCTAAAAGTGCCCTAGCCTAAGGCTTGGGGAGCGCTAGCTTTAGCGTAAGAATAAGGGTGCCCTAACCTAAGTCTAGAAAAGCCCTAGCCTAAGGCTAGGGGAGCCCTAGCCTAAGGCTAGGGGAGCCCTAGCCTAAGGCTAGGGGAGCCCTAGCCTTAACCTAAGCCTAGGGGTGCCCTAGCCTAACGTTAGGGGTACACTAACCTAAGGCTAGGGGAGCCATACCCTAAGGTTCGGGGAGCCCTAGTAAGGCTCAGGGAGCCCTAGCCTTAGCCTAAGCCTATCGGTGCCCTAGCCTAAGGCTATCAGAGCCCTAGCCTAAGGCTCGGGGAGCCCTAGCCTTAGCCTAAGCCTAGGGGTGCCCTAGCCTAAGGTTAGTGGAACACTAGCCTAAGGCTAGGGGAGCCATAGCCTAAGGTTCGGGGAGCCCTAGCCTAATGCTCGGGGAGCCCTAGCCTAAGCTTAGGGGTGCCCTTACCTAACGCTAGGGGAGCACTAGCCTAAGCCTAGGAGTGCCCTAGCCCAAGGCTAGAGGAGCCCTAGCCTAAGGCTAGAGGAGCAATAGTCTATTGTTCGGGGAGACCTAGATTAAGGCTAGGGGTGCCCTAGCCTAAGGCTAGGGGAGCCCTAGCCTTAGCCTAAGTCTAGGGGAGCCCTAGCCTAAGACTAGGGGAGCCCTAGCCTAAGGCTAGGGGAGCCCTAGCCTTAGCCTAAACCTAGGGGTGCCCTAGCCTAAAGCTAGGGGAGCCCTAACCTAAGGCTAGGGAAGCCCTAACCTAAGGCTAGGGGAGCCCTATCCTTAGCTTAAGGCTAGGGGAGCGCTACCCTTAGCCCAAGCCTAGGGGTGCCCTAACCTAAGGCTAGGGGAGCCCTAGCCTAAGGCTAGGGGAGCCCTACCCTTAGCCTAAGCCTACGGGTGCCCTAGCCTAAGGCTATGGGAGCCCTATCCTAAGGCTAGGGGAGCCCTCGCCTTAGCCTTAGCCTAGGGGTGCCCTAGCCTAAGGTAAGGGGAGCCCTAGCCTAAGTCTCAGGGAGCCCTAGCCTTAGCCTAAGCCTAGGGGTGCCCTAGCCTAAGGCTAGGAGAGCCCTAGCCTAAGGCTAGGGGAGCCCTAGCCTTAGCCTAAGCCAAGGGGTGCCATAGCCTAAGGCTAGGGGAGTCCCAGCCCAAGGCTAGGGGAGCCCTAGCCTAAGGCTAGGGGAGCCCTAGCCTAAGGCTAGGGGAGCCCTAGCCTAAGGCTAGGGGAGCCCTAGCCTAAGGCTAGGGGAGACCTAGCCTTAGCCTAAGCCTAGGGGTGCCCTAGGCTAAGGCTAGAGAAGGACTAGCCTAAGGCTGGGGGAGCCCTATCCTTAGCCTAAGCCTAGGGGTGCCCTAGCCTAAGATTAGGGGAACACTACCGTAAGGCTAGGGGAGCCATAGCCTAAGGTTCGGGGAGCTCTAGCCTAAGGTCCGGGGAGCCCTAGCGTAAGCCTAGGGGAGCCCTAGCCTAAGCCTAGGGGAGCCCTAGACTAAGGCTAGGGGAGCCCTATCCTAAGGCTAGGGGAGCCCTAGCCTTAGCCTAAGGCTAGGGGAGCGCTAGCCTTAGCCCAAGCCTAGGGGTGCCCTAACCTAAGGCTTGGGGACCCCTAGCCTAATGCTAGGGGAGCCCTAGCCTTAGCCTAAACCTACGGGTGCCCTAGCCTAAGGCTAGGGGAGCCCTAACCTAAGGCTAGGGAGCCCTAGCCTTAGCCTAAGCCTAGGGGAGCCCTAGCCTTAGCCTAAGCCTAAAGGTGCCCTAGCCTAAGCCGAGGGGATCCCTAGCCTTGGCCTAAGCCTAGGGGTGCCTTACGTAAGGATAGGGGAGCCCTAGCCTAAGGCTAGGGGAGCCCTTGCCTTAACCTAAGCCTAGTGGTGCCCTAGCCTAAGGCCAGGGGAGCCCTATCCTAAGGCTAGGGGAGCCCTAGCCTTAGGCTAGGGGAGCCCTAGCCTTAGCCTAAGCCTAGGGGTGCCCTAGCCTAAGGCTAGGGGAGCCCCAGCCCAAGGCTAGGGGAGACCTAGCCTTAGCCTAAGCCTTGGGGTGCCCTAGGCTAAGGCTAGGGGAACACTACCCTAAGGCTAGGGGAGCCATAGCCTAAGGTTCAGGGAGCTCTAGCCTAAGGCTCGGGGAGCCCTAGTGTAAGCCTAGGGGTGCCCTTACCTAACGGTAAGGGAGCGCTAGCCTTAGCCTAAGCCCAGGGGAGCCCTAGCCTAAGCCTAGGGGAGCCCTAGACTAAGGTTAGGGGAGCCCTATCCTAAGGCTAGGGGAACCATAGCCTTAGCCTAAACCTAGGGGTGCCCTAGCCTAAAGCTAGGGGAGCCCTAACCTAAGGCTAGGGGAGCCCTAGCCTTAGCCTAAGGCTAGGGGAGCGCTAGCCTTAGCCCAAGCTTAGGGGTGCCCTAACCTAAGGCTAGGGGAGCCCTAGTCTAAGGCTAGGGGAGCCCTAGCCGTAGCCTAAGCCTACGGGTGCCCTAGCCTAAGGCGAGGGGATCCCTAGCCTTGGCCTAAGCCTAGGGGTGCCCTAACGTAAGGATAGGGGAGCCCTAGCCTAAGGCTAGGGGAGCCCATGCCTTAACCTAAGCCTAGTGGTGTCCTAGCCTAAGGCTAGCGGAGCCCTATCCTAAGGCTAGCGGAGCCATAGCCTTAGGCTAGGGGAGACCTAGCCTTAGCCTAAGCCCAGGGGTGCCCTAGCCTAAGTCTAGGGGAGCCCTAACCTAAGGCTAGGGGAGCCTTAGCCTTAGCCTAAGCCTGGGGGTGCCCTAGCCTAAGGCTAGTGGAGGACTAGACTAAGGCTAGGGGAGCCCTAGCCTAAGTCTTCGGGAGCCCTAGCCTTAGCCTAAGCCTAGGGAAGCCCTAGCCTAAGGGTAGGGGAGCCCTAGCCTTAGCCTAAGCCTTGGGGTTCTATACCCTAAGGCTAGGGGAGCCCTAACCTAAGGCTAGAGGTTCCCTAGTCTTAGCCTAAGCCTAGGGGTGCCCTAGCCTAAGGCTAGGGGAGCCCTAGCCTAAGGCTAGGGGAGCCTTAGCCTAAGGCTATGGGAGCCCTAGCCTTACCCTAAGCCTAAAAGTGCCCTAGCCTAAGGCTTGGGGAGCGCTAGCTTTAGCGTAAGAATAAGGGTGCCCTAACCTAAGTCTAGAAAAGCCCTAGCCTAAGGCTAGGGGAGCCCTAGCCTAAGGCTAGGGGAGCCCTAGCCTAAGGCTAGGGGAGCCCTAGCCTTAACCTAAGCCTAGGGGTGCCCTAGCCTAACGTTAGGGGTACACTAACCTAAGGCTAGGGGAGCCATACCCTAAGGTTCGGGGAGCCCTAGTAAGGCTCAGGGAGCCCTAGCCTTAGCCTAAGCCTATCGGTGCCCTAGCCTAAGGCTATCAGAGCCCTAGCCTAAGGCTCGGGGAGCCCTAGCCTTAGCCTAAGCCTAGGGGTGCCCTAGCCTAAGGTTAGTGGAACACTAGCCTAAGGCTAGGGGAGCCATAGCCTAAGGTTCGGGGAGCCCTAGCCTAATGCTCGGGGAGCCCTAGCCTAAGCTTAGGGGTGCCCTTACCTAACGCTAGGGGAGCACTAGCCTAAGCCTAGGAGTGCCCTAGCCCAAGGCTAGAGGAGCCCTAGCCTAAGGCTAGAGGAGCAATAGTCTATTGTTCGGGGAGACCTAGATTAAGGCTAGGGGTGCCCTAGCCTAAGGCTAGGGGAGCCCTAGCCTTAGCCTAAGTCTAGGGGAGCCCTAGCCTAAGACTAGGGGAGCCCTAGCCTAAGGCTAGGGGAGCCCTAGCCTTAGCCTAAACCTAGGTGTGCCCTAGCCGAAGGCTAAGGGAGCCCTAGCCTTAGCCAAAGCCTTGGGGTGCCCTAGCCTAAGGCTAGGGGAGCCCTAGCCTTAGCCTAAGCCTAGGGGTGCCCTAGCCTAAGCCTACGGGTGCCCTAGCCTAAGGCTAGGGGAGCCCTAACCTAAAGCTAGGGGAGCCCTAGCCTTAGCCTAAGACTAGGGGTGCCCTAGCCTAAGGCTAGGGGAACCCTAGCCTAAGGCTAGGGGAGCCCTAGCCTTAGCCTAAGCCTAGCAGAGCCCTAGACTAAGGCTAGGGGAGCAATAGCCTAAGGCTAGGGGAGTCCTAGCCTTAGCCTAAGCATAAAGGTGCCCTAGTCTAAGCCTAGGGGATCCCTAGCTTTGGCCAAAGCGTAGGGGTGCCCTAACCTAAGGCTAGGGGAGCCCTAGCCTAAGGTTGGGGGAGCATTATCCTAAGACTAGGGGAACCCGTGCCTTAACCTAAGCCTAGGGGTGCCCTAGCATAAGGCTAGGTGAGCCCTAGCCTAAGGCTAGGGGAGCCCTAGCCTAAGGCTAGGGGAGCCCTATCCTTAGCCTAAGCCTAGGGGTGCGCTAGCCTAAGGCTAGGGGAGCCCTAGCCTTAGCCTAAGCCTAGGGGTGCCCTATCCTAAGGCTAGGGGAGCCGTAGCCTAAGCCTCAGGGAGACCTAGCCTTAGCCTAACCTAGGGGAGCCCTAGCTTAAGGCTAGGGGAGCCCTAGCCTTATCCTAAGCCTAGGGGAGCCCTAGACTAAGGTTAGGGGAGCCCTATCCTAAGGCTAGGGGAACCATAGCCTTAGCCTAAACCTAGGGGTGCCCTAGCCTAAAGCTAGGGGAGCCCTAACCTAAGGCTAGGGGAGCCCTAGCCTTAGCCTAAGGCTAGGGGAGCGCTAGCCTTAGCCCAAGCTTAGGGGTGCCCTAACCTAAGGCTAGGGGAGCCCTAGTCTAAGGCTAGGGGAGCCCTAGCCGTAGCCTAAGCCTACGGGTGCCCTAGCCTAAGGCGAGGGGATCCCTAGCCTTGGCCTAAGCCTAGGGGTGCCCTAACGTAAGGATAGGGGAGCCCTAGCCTAAGGCTAGGGGAGCCCATGCCTTAACCTAAGCCTAGTGGTGTCCTAGCCTAAGGCTAGCGGAGCCCTATCCTAAGGCTAGCGGAGCCATAGCCTTAGGCTAGGGGAGACCTAGCCTTAGCCTAAGCCCAGGGGTGCCCTAGCCTAAGTCTAGGGGAGCCCTAACCTAAGGCTAGGGGAGCCTTAGCCTTAGCCTAAGCCTGGGGGTGCCCTAGCCTAAGGCTAGTGGAGGACTAGACTAAGGCTAGGGGAGCCCTAGCCTAAGTCTTCGGGAGCCCTAGCCTTAGCCTAAGCCTAGGGAAGCCCTAGCCTAAGGGTAGGGGAGCCCTAGCCTTAGCCTAAGCCTTGGGGTTCTATACCCTAAGGCTAGGGGAGCCCTAACCTAAGGCTAGAGGTTCCCTAGTCTTAGCCTAAGCCTAGGGGTGCCCTAGCCTAAGGCTAGGGGAGCCCTAGCCTAAGGCTAGGGGAGCCTTAGCCTAAGGCTATGGGAGCCCTAGCCTTACCCTAAGCCTAAAAGTGCCCTAGCCTAAGGCTTGGGGAGCGCTAGCTTTAGCGTAAGAATAAGGGTGCCCTAACCTAAGTCTAGAAAAGCCCTAGCCTAAGGCTAGGGGAGCCCTAGCCTAAGGCTAGGGGAGCCCTAGCCTAAGGCTAGGGGAGCCCTAGCCTTAACCTAAGCCTAGGGGTGCCCTAGCCTAACGTTAGGGGTACACTAACCTAAGGCTAGGGGAGCCATACCCTAAGGTTCGGGGAGCCCTAGTAAGGCTCAGGGAGCCCTAGCCTTAGCCTAAGCCTATCGGTGCCCTAGCCTAAGGCTATCAGAGCCCTAGCCTAAGGCTCGGGGAGCCCTAGCCTTAGCCTAAGCCTAGGGGTGCCCTAGCCTAAGGTTAGTGGAACACTAGCCTAAGGCTAGGGGAGCCATAGCCTAAGGTTCGGGGAGCCCTAGCCTAATGCTCGGGGAGCCCTAGCCTAAGCTTAGGGGTGCCCTTACCTAACGCTAGGGGAGCACTAGCCTAAGCCTAGGAGTGCCCTAGCCCAAGGCTAGAGGAGCCCTAGCCTAAGGCTAGAGGAGCAATAGTCTATTGTTCGGGGAGACCTAGATTAAGGCTAGGGGTGCCCTAGCCTAAGGCTAGGGGAGCCCTAGCCTTAGCCTAAGTCTAGGGGAGCCCTAGCCTAAGACTAGGGGAGCCCTAGCCTAAGGCTAGGGGAGCCCTAGCCTTAGCCTAAACCTAGGTGTGCCCTAGCCGAAGGCTAAGGGAGCCCTAGCCTTAGCCAAAGCCTTGGGGTGCCCTAGCCTAAGGCTAGGGGAGCCCTAGCCTTAGCCTAAGCCTAGGGGTGCCCTAGCCTAAGCCTACGGGTGCCCTAGCCTAAGGCTAGGGGAGCCCTAACCTAAAGCTAGGGGAGCCCTAGCCTTAGCCTAAGACTAGGGGTGCCCTAGCCTAAGGCTAGGGGAACCCTAGCCTAAGGCTAGGGGAGCCCTAGCCTTAGCCTAAGCCTAGCAGAGCCCTAGACTAAGGCTAGGGGAGCAATAGCCTAAGGCTAGGGGAGTCCTAGCCTTAGCCTAAGCATAAAGGTGCCCTAGTCTAAGCCTAGGGGATCCCTAGCTTTGGCCAAAGCGTAGGGGTGCCCTAACCTAAGGCTAGGGGAGCCCTAGCCTAAGGTTGGGGGAGCATTATCCTAAGACTAGGGGAACCCGTGCCTTAACCTAAGCCTAGGGGTGCCCTAGCATAAGGCTAGGTGAGCCCTAGCCTAAGGCTAGGGGAGCCCTAGCCTAAGGCTAGGGGAGCCCTATCCTTAGCCTAAGCCTAGGGGTGCGCTAGCCTAAGGCTAGGGGAGCCCTAGCCTTAGCCTAAGCCTAGGGGTGCCCTATCCTAAGGCTAGGGGAGCCGTAGCCTAAGCCTCAGGGAGACCTAGCCTTAGCCTAACCTAGGGGAGCCCTAGCTTAAGGCTAGGGGAGCCCTAGCCTTATCCTAAGCCTAGGGGTGCCCTAGCCTAAGGTTAGGGGAACACTACCCTAAGGCTAGGGGAGCCATAGCCTAAGGTTAGGGGAGCTCTAGCCGAAGGCTCGGGGAGCCCTAGCGTAAGCCTAGGGGTGCCCTTACCTAACGCTAGAGGAGCTCTAGCCTTAGCCTAAGCCTAGGGGAGCCCTAGACTAAGGTTAGGGGAGCCCTATCCTAAGGCTAGGGGAACCATAGCCTTAGCCTAAACCTAGGGGTGCCCTAGCCTAAGGCTAGGGGAGCCCTAACCTAAGGCTAGAGGAGTCCTAGCCTTAGCCTAAGGCTAGGGGATCGCTAGCCTTAGCCCAAGCCTAGGGGTGCCCTAACCTAAGGCTAGGGGAGCCTTAGCCTAAGGCTAGGGGAGCCCTAGCCTTAGCCTAAGCCTACGGGTGCCCTAGCCTAAGGCTAGGGGAGCTCTAACCTAAGGCTAGGGAGCCCTAGCCTTAGCCTAAGCCTAGGGGAGCCCTAGCCATAGCCTAAGCCTAAAGGTGCCCTAGCCTAAGGCGAGGAGATCCCTAGCCTTGGCCTAAGCATAGGGCTGCCCTAACGTAAGGATAGGGGAGCCCTAGCCTAAGGCTAGGGGAGCCCTTGCCTTAACTTAAGCCTAGTGGTGCCCTAGCCTAAGGCTAGGGTATCCCTATCCTAAGGCTAGGGGAGCCCTAGCCTTAGGCTAGGGGAGCCCTAGCCTTAGCCTAAGCCTAGGGGTGCCCTAGCCTAAAGCTAGGGGAGCCCCAGCCCAAGGGTAGGGGAGCCCTAGCCTAAGGCTAGGGGAGACCTAGCCTTAGCCTAATCCTAGGGGTGCCCTAGCTTAAGGTTAGGGGAATACTACCCTAAGGCTAGAGGAGCCATAGCCTAAGGTTCGGGGAGCTCTAGCCTAAGGCTCGGGGAGCCCTAGTGTAAGCCTAGGGGTGCCCTTACCTAACGCGAGGGGAGCGCTAGCCTTAGCCTAAGTCTAGGGGAGCCCTAGCCTATGCCTCGGGGAGCCCTAGACTAAGGCCAGGGGAGCCCTATCCTAAGGCTAGGGGAACCATAGCCTTAGCCTAAACCTAGGGGTGCCCTAGCCTAAGGCTAGGGGAGCCCTAACCTAAGGCTAGGGGAGCCCTAGCCTTAGCTTAAGGCTAGGGGAGCGCTACCCTTAGCCCAAATCTAGGGGTGCCCTAACCTAAGGCTAGGGGAGCCCTAGCCTTAGCCTAAGCCTACGGGTGCCCTAGCCTAAGGCGATGGGAGCCCTATCCTAAGGCTAGGGGAGCCCTCGCCTTAGCCTTAGCCTAGGGGTGCCCTAGCCTAAGGTAAGGGGAGCCCTAGCCTAAGTCTCAGGTAGCCCTAGCCTTAACCTAAGCCTAGGGGTGCCCTAGCCTAAGGCTAGGGGAGCCCTAGCCTAAGGCTAGGGGAGCCCCAGCCCAAGGCTAGGGGAGCACTAGCCTAAGGCTAGGGGAGCCCTAGCCTTAGCCTAAGCCTAGGGGTGCCCTAGCCTAAGGTTAGGGGAACACTACCGTAAGGCTAGGGGAGCCATAGCCTAAGGTTCGGGGAGCTCTAGCCTAAGGCTCTGGGAGCCCTAGCGTAAGCCTAGGGGAGCCCTAGCCTTAGCCTAGGGGAGCCCTAGACTAAGGCTCGGGGAGCCCTATCCTAAGGCTAGGGGACCCATAGACTTAGCCTAAACCTAGGGGTGCCCTAGCCTAAGGCTAGGGGAGCCCTAACCTAAGGCTAGGGGAGCCCTAGCCTTAGCCTAAGGCTAGGGGAGCGCTAGCCTTAGCCCAAGCCTAGGGGTGCCATAACCTAAGGCTAGGGGAGCCCTAGCCAAAGGCTAGGGGAGCCCTAGCCTTAGCCTAAGCCTAGGGGTGCCCTATCCTAAGGCTAGGGGAGCCCTAGCCTAAGTCTCAGGGAGACCTAGCCTTAGCCTAACCTAGGAGAGCCCTAGCCTAAGGCTAGGGGAGCCCTAGCCTTATCCTAAGCCTAGGGGTGCCCTAGCCTAAGGTTAGGGGAACACTACCCTAAGGCTAGGGGAGCCATAGCCTAAGGTTAGGGGAGCTCTAGCCGAAGGCTCGGGGAGACCTAGCATAAGCCTAGGGGTGCCCTTACCTAACGCTAGAGGAGCTCTAGCCTTAGCCTAAGCCTAGGGGAGCCCTAGACTAAGGTTAGGGGAGCCCTATCCTAAGGCTAGGGGAACCATAGCCGTAGCCTAAACCTAGGGGTGCCCTAGCCTAAGGCTAGGGGAGCCCTAACCTAAGGCTAGGGGAGTCCTAGCCTTAGCCTAAGGCTAGGGGATCGCTAGCCTTAGCCCAAGCCTAGGGGTGCCCTAACCTAAGGCGAGGAGATCCCTAGCCTTGGCCTAAGCATAGGGCTGCCCTAACGTAAGGATAGGGGAGCCCTAGCCTAAGGCTAGGGGAGCCCTTGCCTTAACTTAAGCCTAGTGGTGCCCTAGCCTAAGGCTAGGGGATCCCTATCCTAAGGCTAGGGGAGCCCTAGCCTTAGGCTAGGGAAGCCCTAGCCTTAGCCTAAGCCTAGGGGTGCCCTAGCCTAAAGCTAGGGGAGCCCCAGCCCAAGGGTAGGGGAGCCTTAGCCTAAGGCTAGGGGAGACCTAGCCTTAGCCTAAGCCTAGGGGTGCCCTAGCTTAAGGTTAGGGGAATACTACCCTAAGGCTAGGGGAGCCATAGCCGAAGGTTCGGGGAGCTCTAGCCTAAGGCTCGGGGAGCCCTAGTGTAAGCCTAGGGGTGCCCTTACCTAACGCGAGGGGAGCGCTAGCCTTAGCCTAAGCCTAGGGGAGCCCTAGCCTAAGCCTCAGGGAGCCCTAGACTAAGGCCAGGGGAGCCCTATCCTAAGGCTAGGGGAACCGTAGCCTTAGCCTAAACCTAGGGGTGCCCTAGCCTAAGGCTAGGGGAGCCCTAACCTAAGGCTAGGGGAGCCCTAGCCTTAGCTTAAGGCTAGGGGAGCGCTACCCTTAGCCCAAATCTAGGGGTGCCCTAACCTAAGGCTAGGGGTGCCCTAACCTAAGGCTAGGGGAGCCCTAGCCTAAGGCTAGGGGAGCCCTAGCCTTAGCCTAAGCCTACAGGTTCCCTAGCCTAAGGCTATGGGAGCCCTATCCTAAGGCTAGGGGAGCCCTCGCCTTCGCCTTAGCCTAGGGGTGCCCTAGCGTAAGGTAAGGGGAGCCCTAGCCTAAGTCTCAGGGAGCCCTAGCCTTAACCTAAGCCTGGGGTGCCCTAGCCTAAGGCTAGGGGAGCCCTAGCCGAAGGCTAGGGGAGCCCCAGCCCAAGGCTAGGGGAGCACTAGCCTAAGGCTAGGGGAGCCCTAGCCTTAGCCTAAGCCTAGGGGTGCCCTAGCCTAAGGTTAGGGGAACACTACCGTAAGGCTAGGGGAGCCATAGCCTAAGGGTCGGGGAGCTCTAGCCTAAGGCTCTGGGAGCCCTAGCGTAAGCCTAGGGGAGCCCTAGCCTTAGCCTAGGGGAGCCCTAGACTAAGGATCGGGGAGCCCTATCCAAAGGCTAGGGGAACCATAGACTTAGCCTAAACCTACGGGTGCCCTAGCCTAAGGCTAGGGGAGCCCTAACCTAAGGCTAGGGGAGCCCTAGCCTTAGCCTAAGGCTAGGGGTGCCATAACGTAAGGCTAGGGGAGCCCTAGCCTAAGGCTAGGGGAGCCCTAGCCTTAGCCTAAGCCTACGGGTGCCCTAGCCTAAGGCTAGGGGAGCCCTAACCTAAGGCTAGGGAGCCCTAGCCTTAGCCTAAGCCTAGGGGAGCCCTAGCTTTAGCCTAAGCCTAAAGGTGCCCTAGCCTAAGGCGAGGGGATCCCTGGCCTTGGCCTAAGCATAGGGCTGCCCTAACGTAAGGATAGGGGAGCCCCAGCCTGAGGCTAGGGGAGCCCTTGCCTTAACTTAAGCCTAGTGGTGCCCTAGCCTAAGGCTAGGGGATCCCTATCCTAAGGCTAGGGGAGCCCTAGCCTTAGGTTAGGGTAGCCCTAGCCTTAGCCTAAGCCTAGGGGTGCGCTAGCCTAAGGCTAGGGGAGCCCCAGCCCAAGGCTAGGGAAGCCCTAGCCTAAGGCTAGGGGAGACCTAGCCTTAGCCTAAGCCTAGGAGTGCCATAGGCTAAGGCTAGGGGAGCACTAGCCTAAGTCTAGGGGAGCCCTAGCCTTAGACTAAGCCTAGGGGTGCCCTAGCTTAAGTTTAGGGGAACATTACCCTAAGGCTAGGGGAGCCATAGCCTAAGGTTCGGGGAGCTCTAGCCTAAGGCTCGGGGAGCCCTAGTGTAAGCCTAGGGGTGCCCTTACCTAACACGAAGGGAGCCCTAGCCTAAGCCTAGTGGAGCCCTAGACTAAGGCTAGGGGAGCCCTATCCTAAGGCTAGGGGAACCATAGCCTTAGCCTAAACCTAGGGGTGCCCTAGCCTAAGGCTAGGGGAGCCCTAACCTAAGGCTAGGGGAGTCCTAACCTAAGGCTAGGGGAGCCCTAGCCTTAGCTTAAGGCTAGGGGAGCGCTACCCTTAGCCCAAGCCTAGGGGTGCCCTAACCTAAGGCTAGGGGAGCCCTAGCCTAAGGCTAGGGGAGCCCTAGCCTTGGCCTAAGCCTACGGGTGCCCTAGCCTAAGGCTATGGGAGCCCTATCCTAAGGCTAGGGGAGCCCTCGCCTTAGCCTTAGCCTAGGGGTGTCCTAGCCTAAGGTAAGGGGAGGCCTAGTCTAAGTCTCAGGGAGCCCTAGCCTTAGCCTAAGCCTAGGGGTGCCCTAGCCTTAGCCTAAGCCTAGGGGTGCCCTAGCCTAAGGCTAGGGGAGCCCCAGCCCAAGGCTAGGGGAGACCTAGCCTAAGGCTAGGGGAGACCTAGCCTAAGGCTAGGGGAGACCTAGCCTTAGCCTAAGCCTAGGGGTGCCCTAGGCTAAGGCTTGGGGAGCACTAGCCTAAGGCTAGGGGAGCCCTAGCCTTAGCCTAAGCCTAGGGGTGCCCTAGCCTAAGGTTAGGGGAACACTACCGTAAGGCTAGGGGAGCCATAGCCTAAGGTTCGGGGAGCTCTAGCCTAAGGCTCGGGGAGCCCTAGCGTAAGCCTAGGGGAGCCCTAGCCTAAGCCTAGGGGAGCCCTAGACTAAGGCTAGGGGAGCCCTATCCTAAGGCTAGGGGAACCATAGCCTTAGCCTAAACCTAGGGGTGCCCTAGCCTAAGGCTAGGGGAGCCCTAACCTAAGGCTAGGGGAGCCCTAGCCTTAGCCTAAGGCTAGGGGAGCGCTAGCCTTAGCCCAAGCCTAGGGGTGCCCTAACCTAAGGCTAGGGGAGCCCTAGCCTTAGCCTAAGCCTAGGGGAGCCTTAGCATAAGGCTAGGGGAGCCCTAGCCTAAGCCTAAGCCTAAAAGTGCCCCAGCCCAAGGCTAGGGGAGCATTAGCCTAAGGCTAGGGGAGACCTAGCCTTAGCCTAAGCCTACGGGTGCCCTAGCCTAAGGCTAGGGGAACCCTAACCTAAGGCTAGTGAGCCCTAGCCTTAGCCTAAGCCTAGGGGAGCCCTAGCCTTAGCCTAAGCCTAAAGGTGCCCTAGCCTAAGGCGAGGGGATCCCTAGCCTTGGCCTAAGCCTAGGTGTACCCTAACGTAAGGATAGGGGAGCCCTAGCCTAAGGCTAGAGGAGCCCTTGCCTTAACCTAAGCCTAGTGGTGCCCTAGCCTAAGGATATGGGAGCCCTATCCTAAGGCTAGGGGAGCCGTATCCTTAGGCTAGGGGAGCCCTAGCCTTAGCGTAAGCCTAGGTGTTCCCTAGCCTAAGGCTAGGGGAGCCCCAGCCCAAGGCTAAGGGAGACCTAGCCTTAGCCTAAGCCTAGGGCTGCCCTAGGCTAAGGCTAGGGGAGCACTACCCTAAGGCTAGGGGAGCCCTAGCCTTAGCCTAAGCCAAATGGTGCCCTAGTTTAAGGTTAGGGGAACACTACCCTAAGGCTAGGGGAGCCATAGCCTAAGGTTCGGGGAGCTCTACCCTAAGGCTCGGGGAGCCCTAGTGTAAGCCTAGGGGTGCCCTTACCTAACGCTAAGGGAGCGCTAGCCTTAGCCTAAGCCTAGGGGAGCCCTAGCCTAAGCCTAGGGGAGCCCTAGACTAAGGCTAGGGGAGCCCTATCCTAAGGCTAAGGGAACCATAGCCTTAGCCTAAACCTAGTGGTGCCCTAGCCTAAGGCTAGGAGAGCCCTAACCTAAGGCTAGGGGAGCCCTAGCCTTAGCCTAAGGCTAGGGGAGCGCTAGCCTTAGCCCAAGCCTAGGGGTGCCCTAACCTAAGGCTAGGGGACCCCTAGCCTAAGGCTAGGGGAGCCCTAGCCTTAGCCTAAGCCTACGGGTGCCCTAGCCTAAGGCTAGGGGAGCCCTAACCTAAGGCTAGGGAGCCCTAGCCTTAGCCTAAGCCTAGGGGAGCCCTAGCCTTAGCCTAAGCCTAAAGGTGCCCTAGCCTAAGGCAAGGGGATCCCTAGCCTTGGCCTAAGCCTAGGGGTGCCCTAACGTAAGGATAGGGGAGCCCTAACCTAAGGCTAGGGGAGCCCATGCCTTAACTTAAGCCTAGTGGTTCCCTAGCCTAAGGCTAGGGGAGCCCTATCCTAAGGCTAGCGGAGCCCTAGCCTTAGGCTAGGGGAGCCCTAGCCTTAGCCTAAGCCCAGGGGTGCCCTAGCCTAAGGCTAGGGGAGCCCTAACCTAAGGCAAGGGGAGCCTTAGCCTTAGCCTAAGCCTAGGGGTGCCCTAGCCTAAGGCTAGGGGAGGACTAGACTAAGGCTAGGGGAGCCCTAGCCTTAGCCTAAGCCTAGGGGTGCCCTAGCCTAAGGTTAGGGGTACACTAACCTAAGGCTAGGGGAGCCATACCCTAAGGTTCGGGGAGCCCTAGTAAGGCTCAGGGAGCCCTAGCCTTAGCCTAAGCCTATCGGTGCCCTAGCCTAAGGCTATGGGAGCCCTAGCCCAAGGCTTGGTTAGCTCTAGCCTAAGGCTAGGGGAGCCATAGCCTAAGGCTAGGGGACCCTAGACTTAGCCTAAGCCTAGGGGTGCCCTAGCCTAAGCCTAGGGTTGCCCTAGCCTAAGGCTAGGGGAGCACTAGCCTAAGGCTAGGGGAGCCCTAGCCTTAGCCTAAGCCTAGGGGTGCCCTAGCCTAAGGCTAGGGGAGCCCTAGCCTTAACCTAAGCCTAGGGGTGCCATAGCCTAAGGATAGGGGAGCCCTAACCTAAGGTTAGGGGTGCCCTAGCCTTAGCCTAAGCCTTGGGGTGCCCTAGCCTAAGGCTAGGGGAGCCCTAGCTTAAAGCTAGGGGAGCCCTAGCCTAAAGCTAGGGGAGCCCTAGCCTTAGCCGGAGCCTAGGGGTGCCCTAGCCTAAGGCTAGAGGAGCCCTAGCCTTAGCAACAGCCTAGGGGTGCCCTAGCCTAAGGCTAGGGGAGCAGTAGCCTAAGGCTAGGGAAGCCCTAGCCCAAGGCTAGGGGAGCCCTAGCCTTAGCCTAAGCCTAGGGGTGCCCTAGCCTAAGGCTAAGGGATCTCTAGCCCAAGGCTAGGGGAGTCCTAGCCCAAGGCTAGGGGAGCACTAGCCTAAGGCTAGGGGAGCCCTAGCCTTAGCCTAAGCCTAGGGGTGCCCTAGCCTAAGGTTAGGGGTACACTAACCTAAGGCTAGGGGAGCCATACCCTAAGGTTCGGGGAGCCCTAGTAAGGCTCAGGGAGCCCTAGCCTTAGCCTAAGCCTATCGGTGCCCTAGCCTAAGGCTATGGGAGCCCTAGCCTAAGGCTCGGGGAGCCCTAGCCTTAGCCTAAGCCTAGGGGTGCCCTAGCCTAAGGCTAGGGGAGCCCTAGCGTAAGTCTCAGGGAGCCCTAGCCTTAGCCTAAGCCTTGGGGTTCCATAGCCCAAGGCTAGGGGAGCCCTAACCTAAGGCTAGGGGTGCCCTAGCCTTAGCCTAAGCCTAGGGGTGCCCTAGCCTAAGGTTAGGGGAGCCCTAGCCTAAGGCTAGGGGAGCCTTAGCCTAAGGCTATGGGAGCCCTAGCCTTAGCCTAAGCCTAAAAGTGCCCTAGCCTAAGGCTTGGGGAGCGCTAGCTTTAGCGTAAGCCTAAGGGTGCCCTAACCTAAGTCTAGAAAAGCCCTAGCCTAAGGCTAGGGGAGCCCTAGCCTAAGGCTAGGGGAGCACTAGCCTAAGGCTAGGGGAGCCCTAGCCTTAGCCTAAGCCTAGGGGTGCACTAGCCTAAGGTTAGGGGTACACTAACCTAAGGCTAGGGGAGCCATACCCTAAGGTTCGGGGAGCCCTAGTAAGGCTCAGGGAGCCCTAGCCTTAGCCTAAGCCTATCGGTGCCCTAGCCTAAGGCTATGGGAGCCCTAGCCCAAGGCTTGGTTAGCTCTAGCCTAAGGCTAGGGGAGCCATAGCCTAAGGCTAGGGGACCCTAGACTTAGCCTAAGCCTAGGGGTGCCCTAGCCTAAGCCTAGGGTTTCCCTAGCCTAAGGCTAGGGGAGCACTAGCCTAAGGCTAGGGGAGCCCTAGCCTTAGCCTAAGCCTAGGGGTGCCCTAGCCTAAGGCTAGGGGAGCCCTAGCCTTAACCTAAGCCTAGGGGTGCCATAGCCTAAGGATAGGGGAGCCCTAACCTAAGGTTAGCGGTGCCCTAGCCTTAGCCTAAGCCTTGGGGTGCCCTAGCCTAAGGCTAGGGGAGCCCTAGCTTAAAGCTAGGGGAGCCCTAGCCTAAAGCTAGGGGAGCCCTAGCCTTAGCCGAAGCCTAGGGGTGCCCTAGCCTAAGGCTAGAGGAGCCCTAGCCTTAGCAACAGCCTAGGGGTGCCCTAGCCTAAGGCTAGGGGAGCAGTAGCCTAAGGCTAGGGAAGCCCTAGCCCAAAGCTAGGGGAGCCCTAGCCTTAGCCTAAGCCTAGGGGTGCCCTAGCCTAAGGCTAAGGGATCTCTAGCCCAAGGCTAGGGGAGTCCTAGCCCAAGGCTAGGGGAGCCCTAGCCTAAGGCTAGGGGCGCCCTTACCTAACGCTAGGGGAGCGCTAGCCTAAGCCTTGGAGTGCCCTAGCCTAAGGCTAGGGGAGCCCTAGATTACGGCTAGGGGTGCCCTAGCCTTAGCCTAAACCTAGGTGTGCCCTAGCCGAAGGCTAAGGGAGCCCTAGCATTAGCCAAAGCCTTGGGGTGCCCTAGCCTTAGGCTAGGGGAGCCCTAGCCTTAGCCTAAGCCTAGGGGTGCCCTAGCCTAAGCCTTCGGGTGCCCTAGCCTAAGGCTAGGGGAGCCCTAACCTAAGGCTAGGGGAGCCCTAGCCTTAGCCTAAGCTTAGGGGTGCCCTAACCTAAGGCTAGGGGAACCCTAGCCTAAGGCTAGGGGAGCCCTAGCCTTGGCCTAAGCCTAGGGGTGCCCTAACGTAAGGCAAGGGGAGCCCTAGCCTAAGGTTAGGGGAGACCTAGCCTTAGCCTAAGGCTTGGGGTGCCCTAACCTAAGGCTAGGGGAGCCCTAGCCTAAGGTTGGGGGAGCATTAGCCTAAGACTAGGGGAGCCCGTGCCTTAACCTAAGCCTAGGGGTGCCCTAGCATAAGGCTAGGTGAGCCCTAGCCTAAGGCTAGGGGAGCCCTAGCCTAAGGCTAAGGGAGCCCTAGCCTAAGGCTAGGGGAGCCCTAGCCTTAGTCTAAGCCTAGGGGTGCGCTAGCCTAAGGCTAGGGGAGCCATAACCCAAGGCTAGGGTAGCTCTAGCTAAGGCTAGGGGAGCCATAGCCTAAGGCTAGGGGAACCCTAACCTTAGCCTAAGCCTAGGGGTGCCCTAGCCTAAGGCTAGGGGAGCCCTATCCTAAGTCTCAGGGAGACCTAGCCTTAGCCTAACTTAGGGGAGCCCTAGCCTAAGGCTAGGGGAGCCCTAGCCTTATCCTAAGCCTAGGGGTGCCATAGCCTAAGGCTAGGGGAGCCCTAACCTAAGGCTAGGGCTGCCCTAGCCTTAGCCTAAGCCTAGGGGTGCCCTAACCTAAGGCTAGAAAAGCCCTAGCCTAAGGCTAGGGGAGCCCTAGCCTAAGGCTAGGGTAGCCCTAGCCTTAGCCTAAGCCTAGGGGTGCCCTAGCCTAAGGCTACAGGAGCCCTAGCCTTAGCCTAAGCCTAGGGGTGCCCTAGCCTAAGGCTAGGGGAGCACTAGCCTAAGGCTAGGGGAGCCCCAGCCCAAGGCTAGGGGAGACCTAGCCTTAGCCTAAGCCAAGGGGTGCCCTAGGCTAAGGCTAGGGGAGCACTAGCCTAAGGCTAGGGGAGCCCTAGCCTTAGCCTAAGCCTAGGGGTGCCCTAGCTTAAGGTTAGGGGAACACTACCCTAAGGCTAGGGGAGCCATAGCCTAATGTTCGGGGAGCTCTAGCCTAAGGTTCGGGGAGCCCTAGTGTAAGCCTAGGGGTTCCCTTACCTAACGCTAGGGGAGCGCTAGCCTTAGCCCAAGCCTAGGGGTGCCCTAACCTAAGGCTAGGGGAGCCCTAGCCTAAGGCTAGGGGAGCCCTAGCCTTGGCCTTAGCCTACGGGTGCCCTAACGTAAGGCTAGGGGAGCCAGAGCCTAAGGCTCAGAGGCCCTAGCCTTAGCCTAAGCCTAGGGGAGACCTTGTCTAAGGCTAGGGGAACCCTAGCCTAAAGCTAGGGGAGCCCTAGCCTTAGCCTAAGCCTAAAGGTGACCTAGCCTAAGCCTAGGGGATCCCTAGCGTTGGCCTAAGCCTAGGGGTGCCCTAACGTAAGACTAGGGGAGCCCTAGCCTAAGGTTAGGGGAGACCTAGCCTTAGCCTAAGCCTTGGGGTGCCCTAACCTAAGGCTAGGGGAGCCCTAGCCTAAGGTTGGGGGAGCATTAGCCTAAGACTAGGGGAGCCCGTGCCTTAACCTAAGCCTAGGGGTGCCCTAGCCTAAGGCTAGGTGAGCCCTAGCCTAAGACTAGTGGAGCCCTAGCCTAAGGCTAGGGGAGCCCTAGCCTAAGGCTAGGGGAGCCCTAGCCTTAGCCTAAGCCTAGGGGTGCGCTAGCCTAAGGCTAGGGGAGCCCTAACCCAAGGCTAGGGTAGCTCTAGCTAAGGCTAGGGGAGCCATAGCCTAAGGCTAGGGGAACCCTAGCCGTAGCCTAAGCCTAGGGGTGCCCTAGCCTAAGCCTAGGGGTACCCTAGCCTAAGGCTAGGGGAGCACTAGCCTACGGCTAGGGGAGCCCTAGCCTTAGCCTAAGCCTAGGGGTACCCTAGCCTAAGGCTAGGGGAGCCCTAGCCTAAGTCTCAGGGAGACCTAGCCTTAGCCTAACTTAGGGGAGCCCTAGCCTAAGGCTAGGGGAGCCCTAGCCTTATCCTAAGCCTAGGGGTGCCATAGCCTAAGGCTAGGGGAGCCCTAACCTAAGGCTAGGGCTGCCCTAGCCTTAGCCTAAGCCTAGGGGTGCCCTAACCTAAGGCTAGAAAAGCCCTAGCCTAAGGCTAGGGGAGCCCTAGGCTAAGGCTAGGGGAGCCCTAGCCTAAGGCTAGGGGAGCCCCAGCCCAAGGCTAGGGGAGACCTAGCCTTAGCCTAAGCCTAGGGGTGCCCTAGCTTAAGGTTAGGGGAACACTACCCTAAGGCTAGGGGAGCCATAGCCTAATGTTCGGGGAGCTCTAGCCTAAGGTTCGGGGAGACCTAGTGTAAGCCTAGGGGTGCCCTTACCTAACGCTAGGGGAGCGCTAGCCTTAGCATAAGCCTAGGGGAGCCCTAGCCTAAGCCTAGGGGAGCCCTAGACTAAGGCTAGGGGAGCCCTATCCTAAGGCTAGGGGAGCCCTAGCCTTAGCCTAAGGCTAGGGGAGCGCTAGCCTTAGCCCAAGCCTAGGGGTGCCCTAACCTAAGGCTAGGGGAGCCCTAGCCTAAGGCTAGGGGAGCCCTAGCCTTAGCCTAAGCCTACGGGTGCCCTAGCCTAAGGCTTGGGGAGCCCTATCCTAAGGCTAGGGAGCCCTAGCCTTAGCCTAAACCTAGGGGAGCCCTAGTCTTAGCCTAAGCCTAAAGGTGCCCTAGCCTAAGGCGAGGGGATCCCTAGCCTTGGCCTAAGCCTAGGGGTGCCCTAACGTAAGGATATGGGAGCCCTAGCCTAAGGCTCGGGGATCCCTTGCCTTAACCTAAGCCTAGTGGTGCCCTAGCCTAAGGCTAGGGGAGCCCTATCCTAAGGCTAGCGGAGCCCTAGCCTTAGGCTAGGGGAGCCCTAGCCTTAGCCTAAGCTCAGGGGTGCCCTAGCCTTACGCTAGGGGAGCCCTAACCTTAGCCTAAGCCTAGGGTTGCCCTAGACTAAGGCTAGGGGAGCCCTAGCCTAAGTCACAGGGAGCCCTAGCCTTAGCCTAAGCCTAGAGGAGCCCAAGCCTAAGGGTAGGGGAGCCCTAGCCTTAGCCTAAGACTTGGGGTTCCACAGCCTAAGGCTAGGGGAGCCCTAACCTAAGGCTAGGGGTGCCCTAGCCTTAGCCTAAGCCTAGGGGTGCCCTAGCCTAAGGCTAGGGGAGCCCTAGCCTAAGGCTAGGGGAGCCTTAGCCTAAAGCTATGGGAGCCCTAGCCTTAGCCTAAGCCTAAAAGTGCCCTAGCCTAAGGCTTGGGGAGCGCTAGCTTTAGCGTAAGCCTCTGGGTGCCCTAACCTAAGTCTAGAAAAGCCCTAGCCTAAGGTTAGGGGACCCCTAGCCTTAGCCTAAGCCTAGGGGTGCCCTAGCCTAAGGTTAGGGGTACACTAACCTAAGACTAGGGGAGCCATACCCTAAGGTTCGGGGAGCCCTAGTAAGGCTCAGGGAGCCCTAGCCTTAGCCTAAGCCTATCGGTGCCATAGCCTAAGGCTATGGGAGCCCTAGCCTAAAGCTCGGGGAGCCCTAGCCTTAGCCTAAGCCTAGGGGTGCCCTAGCCTAAGGTTAGTGGAACACTAGCCTAAGGCTAGGGGAGCCATAGCCTAAGGTTCGGGGAGCCCTAGCTTAAGGCTCGGGGAGCCCTAGCCTAAGCTTAGGGGTGCCCTTACCTAACACTAGGGGAGCACTAGCCTAAGCCTAGGAGTGCCCTAGCCTAAGGCTAGAGGAGCCCTAGCTTAAGGCTAGGGGTGTCTTAGCCTAAGGCTAGGGGAGCCCTAGCCAAAGGCTAGGGGAGCCCTAGCCTTAGCCTAAGCCTAAAGGTGCCCTAGCCTAAGCCTAGGGGATCCCTAGCTTTGGCCTAAGCCTAGGGGTGCCCTAACGTAAGGCTAGTGGAGCCCTAGCCTTAGCCTAAGACTTGGGGTGCCCTAACCTAAGGCTAGGGGAGCCCTAGCCTAAGGTTAGGGGAACATTAGCCTAAGACTAGGGAAGCCCTTGCCTTAACCTAAGCCTAGGGGTGCCCTAGCATAAGGCTAGGGGAGCCCTAGTCTAAGGCTAGGGGAGCCCTAGCCTAAGGCTAGGGGAGCCCTAGCCCAAGGCTTGGGTAGCTCTAGCCTAAGGCTAGAGGATCCATAGCCTAAGGCTAGGGGAACCCTAACCTTAGCCTAAGCCTAGGGGTGCCCTAGACTAAGCCTAGGGTTGCCCTAGCCTAAGGCTAGGGGAGCACTAGCCTAAGGCTAGGGGAGCCCTAGCCTTAGCCTAAGCCTAAGGGTGCCCTAGCCTAAGGCTAGGGGAGCCCTAGCCTTAGCCTATCCTAGGGGAGCCCTACCCTAAGGCTAGGGGAGCCCTAGCCTTAACCTAAGCCTAGGGGTGCCATAGCCTAAGGATAGGGGAGCCCTAACCTAAGGTTAGGGGTGCCATAGCCTTAGCCTAAGCCTAGGGGTGCCCTAGCCTAAGGCTAGAGGATCCCTAGCCTTAGCCTAAGCCTAGGGGTGCCCTAGCCTAAGGCTAGGGGAGCACTAGCCTAAGGCTAGGGTAGCCCTATCCTAAGGCTAGGGGAGACCTAGCCTTAGCCTAAACCCAGGGGTGCCCTAGCCTAAGGCTAGGGGAGCCCTAGCCCAAGGCTAGGAGAGCCCTAGCCTAAGGCTAGGGGAGCCCTAGCCATAGCCTAAGCCTAGCGGTGCCTAGCCTAAGGCTAGGGGAGCACTAGCCTAAGGCTAGGGGAGGCCTAGCCATAGCCTAAGCCTAGGGGTGCCCTAGCCTAAGGTTAGGGGAACACTAGCCTAAGGCTAGGGGAGTCATAGCCTAAAGTTCGGGGAGCCCTAGCCTAAGGCTCGGGGAGCCCTAGCCTAAGCCTAGATGTGCCCTTACCTAACACTAGGGGAGCGCTAGCCTAAGCCTTGGAGTGCCCTAGCCTAAGGCTAGGGGAGCCCTAGATTAAGGCTAGGGGTGCCCTAGCCTAAGGCTAGGGGAGCACTAGCCTAAGGCTAGGGGAGCCCTAGCCTTAGCCTAAACCTTGGTGTGCCCTAGCCTAAGGCTAGGGGAGCCCTAGCCTTATCCTAAGCCTAGGGGTGCGCTAGCCTAAGGCTAGGGCAGCCCTAGCCTAAGGCTAGGGGAGCCCTAGCCTAAGGCTAGGGGAGCCCTAGCATAAGGCTATGGGTGCCCTAGCCTAAGGCTAGGGTAGTCCTAGACTTAGCTTAAGCCTACGGGTGCCCTAGCCTAAGGCTAGGGGTGCCCTAGCCTAAGGCTAGGGGAGGCCTAGCCTTAGCCTAAGCCTAAAAGTGCCCTAGCCTAAGGCTAGGGGAGCGCTAGCCTTAGCCTAAGCCTTGGGGTGCCCTAACCTAAGGCTAGGGGAGCCCTAACCTAAGGCTAGGGATCCCTAGCCTTACCCTAAGCCTAGGGGAGCCCTAGCCTAAGGCTAGCGGAGCCCTAGCCTAAGGCTAGGGGAGCCCTAGCCTTAGCCTAAGCCTAGGGGTGCCCTTGCCTAAGGCTAGGGGAGCCCTAGACTTAGCCTAAGCTTAAAGGTGCCCTAGCATAAGGCTAGAGGATCCCTAGCCTTGGCCTAAGCCTACGGGTGCCCTAACGTAAGGCTAGGGGAGCCAGAGCCTAAGGCTCAGAGGCCCTAGCCTTAGCCTAAGCCTAGGGGAGCCCTAGCCTAAGGCTAGGGGAGACCTAGCCTTAGCCTAAGCCTAGGGGTGCCCTAGCCTAAGGCTAGGGGAGCGCTAGCCCAAGTCTAGGGTAGCCCTAGCCTAAGGCTAGGGGAGCCCTAACCTAAGGATAGGGGAGCCTTAGCCTTAGCCTAAGCCTAGGGGTGCCCTAGCCTAAGGTTAGGGGAGCCCTAGCCTTAGCCTAAGCCTAGGGGTGCCCTAGCCTAAGGCTAGGGGAGCCCTAGCCTAAGTCTCAGGGAGCCCTAGCCTTAGCCTAAGCCTAGGGGAGCCCTAACCTAAGGGTAGGGGAGCCCTAGCCTTAGCCTAAGCCTTGGGGTTCCATAGCCTAAGGCTAGGGGAGCCCTAACCTAAGGCTAGGGGTGCCCTAGCCTTAGCCTAAGCCTAGGGGTTCCCTAGCCTAAGGCTTGGGGATCGCTAGCTGTAGCCTAAACCTAGGGATGCCCTAACCTAATTCTAGAAAAGCCCTAGCCTAAGGCTAGGGGAGCCCTAGCCTAAGGCTAGGGGAGCCCTAGCCTAAGGCTAGGGGAGCCCTAGCCTAAGGCTAGGGGAGCCCTAGCCTTAGCCTAAGCCTAGGGGTGCCCTAGCCTAAAGCTAGGGGAGCCCTAGCCCAAGGCTAGGGGAGCCATAGCCTAAGGCTAGGGGAGCCCTAGCCTTAGCCTAAGCCTAGGGGTGCCTAGCCTAAGGCTAGGGGAGCACTAGCCTAAGGCTAGGGGAGGCCTAGCCATAGCCTAAGCCTAGGGGTGCCCTAGCCTAAGGTTAGGGGAACACTAGCCTAAGGCTAGGGGAGCCATAGCCTAAGGTTCGGGGAGCCCTAGCCTAAGGCTCGGGGAGCCCTAGCCTAAGCCTAGTAGTGCCCTTACCTAACAAGGGGAGCGCTAGCCTAAGCCTTGGAGTGCCCTAGCCTAAGGCTAGGGGAGCCCTAGATTAAGGCTAGGGGTGCCCTAGCCTAAGGCTAGGGGAGCCCTAGCCTAAGGCTAGGGGAGCCCTAGCCTTAGCCTAAACCTTGGTGTGCCCTAGCCTAAGGCTAGGGGAGCCCTAGCCTTATCCTAAGCCTAGGGGTGCGCTAGCCTAAGGTTAGTGGAACACTAGCCTAAGGCTAGGGGAGCCATAGCCTAAGGTTCGGGGAGCCCTAGCCTAAGGCTCGGGGAGCCCTAGCCTAAGCTTAGGGGTGCCCTTACCTAACACTAGGGGAGCACTAGCCTAAGCCTAGGAGTGCCATAGCCTAAGGCTAGAGGAGCCCGAGCTTAAGGCTAGGGGTGTCTTAGCCTAAGGCTAGGGGAGCACTAATCTAAGGCTAGGGGAGCCCTAGCCAAAGGCTAGGTGAGCCCTAGCCTTAGCCTAAGCCTAAAGGTGCCCTAGCCTAAGCCTAGGGGATCCCTAGCTTTGGCCTAAGCCTAGGGGTGCCCTAACGTAAGGCTAGGGGAGCCCTAGCCTTAGCCTAAGACTTGGGGTGCCCTAACCTAAGGCTAGGGGAGCCCTAGCCTAAGATTAGGGGAACATTAGCCTAAGACTAGGGAAGCCCTTGCCTCAACCTAAGCCTAGGGGTGCCCTAGCATAAGGCTAGGGGAGCCCTAGCCTAAGGCTAGGGGAGCCCTAGCCTAAGGCTAGGGGAGCCCTAGCCTTAGCCTAAGCCTAGGGGTGCCCTAGCCTAAGGCTAGGGGAGCCCTAGCCCAAGGCTTGGGTAGCTCTAGCCTAAGGCTAGGGGATCCATAGCCTAAGGCTAGGGGAACCCTAACCTTAGCCTAAGCCTAGGGGTGCCCTAGCCTAAGCCTAGGGTTGCCCTAGCCTAAGGCTAGGGGAGCACTAGCCTAAGGCTAGGGGAGCCCTAACCTTAGCCTAAGCCTAGGGGTGCCCTAGCCTAAGGCTAGGGGAGCCCTAGCCTAAGTCTCAAGGAGCCCTAGCCTTAGCATATCCTAGGGGATCCCTAGCCTAAGGCAAGGGGAGCCCTAGCCTTAACCTAAGCCTAGGGGTGCCATAGCCTAAGGATAGGGTAGCCCTAACCGAAGGTTAGGGGTGCCCTAGCCTTAGCCTAAGCCTAGGGGTGCCCTAGCCTAAGGCTAGGGGAGCCCTAGCCTAAGGCTAGAGGAGCCTTAGCCTAAGGCTAGGGGAGCCCTAGCCTTAGCCTAAGCCTAGGGGTGCCCTAACCTAAGGCTAGAAAATCCCTAGCCTAAGGCTAGGGGAGCCGTAGCCTAAAGCTAGGGGAGCCCTAGCCTTAGCCTAAGCCTAGGGGTGCCCTAGCCTAAGGTTAGGGGAACACTAGCCTAAGGCTAGGGGAGTCATAGCCTAAGGTTCGGGGAGCCCTAGCCTAAGGCTCGGGGAGCCCTAGCCTAAGCCTAGATGTGCCCTTACCTAACACTAGGGGAGCGCTAGCCTAAGCCTTGGAGTGCCCTAGCCTAAGGCTAGGGGAGCCCTAGATTAAGGCTAGGGGTGCCCTAGCCTAAGGCTAGGGGAGCACTAGCCTAAGGCTAGGGGAGCCCTAGCCTTAGCCTAAACCTTGGTGTGCCCTAGCCTTATCCTAAGCCTAGGGGTGCGCTAGCCTAAGGCTAGGGGAGCCCTAGCCTAAGGCTAGGGGAGCCCTAGCCTAAGGCTAGGGGAGCCCTAGCCTAAGGCTAGGTGTGCCCTAGCCTAAGGTTAGGGGAGGCCTAGCATAAGGCTAGGGGTGCCCTAGCCTAAGGCTAGGGGAGTCCTAGACTGAGCCTAAGCCTACGGGTGCCCTAGCCTAAGGCTAGGGGTGCCCTAGCCTAAGGCTAGGGGAGCCCTAGCCTTAGCCTAAGCCTAGGGGTGCCCTAACCTAAGGCTAGGGGAGCCCTACCCTAAGGCTAGGGGAGCCCTAGCCTTAGCCTTAGCCTAGGGGTGCCCTAACCTAAGGCTAGGGGAGCCCTAACCTAAGGCTAGGGATCCCTACCCTTACCCTAAGCCTTGGGGAGCCCTAACCTAAGGCTAGCGGATCCCTAGCCTAAGACTAGGGGAGCCCTAGCCTTAGCCTAAGCCTAGGGGTGCCCTTGCCTAAGGCTAGGGGAGCCCTAGACTTAGCCTAAGCTTAAAGGTGCCCTAGCATAAGGCTAGAGGATCCCTAGCCTTGGCCTAAGCCTACGGGTGCCCTAACGTAAGGCTAGGGGAGCCAGAGCCTAAGGCTCTGAGGCCCTAGACTTAGCCTAAGCCTTGGGGAGCCCTAGCCTAAGGCTAGGGGAGCCCTAGCCTTAGCCTAAGCCTAGGGGTGCCCTAGCCTAAGGCTGGGGGAGCGCTATCCCAAGGCTAGGGTAGCCCTAGCCTAAGGCTAAGGGAGCCCTAACCTAAGGCTAGGGGAGCCTTAGCCTTAGCCTAAGCCTAGGGGTGCCCTAGCCTAAGGTTAGGGGAGCCCTAGCCTTTGCCTAAGCCTAGGGGTGCCCTAGCCTAAGGCTAGGGGAGCCCTAGCCTAAGTCTCAGGGAGCCCTAGCCTTAGCCTAAGCCTAGGGGAGCCCTAGCCTAAGGGTAGGGGAGCCCTAGCCTTAGGCTAAGCCTTGGGGTTCCATAGCCTAAGGCTAGGGGAGCCCTAACCTAAGTCTAGGGGTGTCCTAGCCTTAGCCTAAGCCTAGGGGTGCCCTAGCCTAAGGCTTGGGGATCGCTAGCTGTAGCCTAAACCTAGGGATGCCCTAACCTAATTCTAGAAAAGCCCTAGCCTAAGGCTAGGGGAGCCCTAGCCTAAGGCTAGGGGAGCCCTAGTCTTAGCCTAAGCCTAGGGGTGCCCTAGCCTAAAGCTAGGGGTGCCCTAGCCCAAGGCTAGGGGAGCCCTAGCCTAAGGCTAGGTGAGCCCTAGCCTTAGCCTAAGCCTAGGGGTGCCTGGCCTAAGGCTAGGGGAGCACTAGCCTAAGGCTAGGGGAGGCCTAGCCATAGCCTAAGCCTAGGGGTGCCCTAGCCTAAGGTTAGGGGAACACTAGCCTAAGGCTAGGGGAGCCATAGCCTAAGGTTCGGGGAGCCCTAGCCTAAGGCTCGGGGAGCCCTAGCCTAAGCCTAGGGGTGCCCTTACCTAACACTAGGGGAGCGCTAGCCTAAGCCTTGGAGTGCCCTAGTCTAAGGCTAGGGGAGCCCTAGATTAAGGCTAGGGGAGCCCTAGATTAAGGCTAGGGGTGCCCTAGCCTAAGGCTATGGGAGCTCTAGCCTTAGCCTAAACCTTGGTGTGCCCTAGCCTAAGGCTAGGGGAGCCCTAGCGTTATCCTAAGCCTAGGGGTGCGCTAGCCTAAGGCTAGGGGAGCCCTAGCCTAAGAATAGGGGAGCCCTAGCCTAAGGCTAGGGGAGCCCTAGCCTTAGCCTAAGCCTAGGGGTGCCCTAGCCTAAAGCTAGGGGAGCCCTAGCCAAAGGCTAGGGGAGCCCTAGCCTAAGGCTAGGTGAGCCCTAGCCTTAGCCTAAGCCTAGGGGTGCCTAGCCTAAGGCTAGGGGAGCACTAGCCTAAGGCTAGGGGAGGCCTAGCCATAGCCTAAGTCTAGGGGTGCCCTAGCCTAAGATTAGGGGAACACTAGCCTAAGGCTAGGGGAGCCATAGCCTAAGGTTCGGGGAGCCCTAGCCTAAGGCTGGGGGAGCCCTAGCCTAAGCCTAGGGGTGCCCTTACCTAACACTAGGGGAGCGCTAGCCTAAGCCTTGGAGTGCCCTAGCCTAAGGCTAGGGGAGCCCTAGATTAAGGCTAGGGGTGCCCTAGCCTAAGGCTAGGTGAGCCCTAGCCTAAGGCTAGGGGAGCCCTAGCCTTAGCCTAAACCTTGGTGTGCCCTAGCCTAAGGCTAGGGGAGCCCTAGCCTTATCCTAAGCCTAGGGGTGCGCTAGCCTAAGGTTAGTGGAACACTAGCCTAAGGCTAGGGGAGCCATAGCCTAAGGTTCGGGGAGCCCTAGCCTAAGGCTCGGGCAGCCCTAGCCTAAGCTTAGGGGTGCCCTTACCTAACACTAGGGGAGCACTAGCCTAAGCCTAGGAGTGCCCTAGCCTAAGGCTAGAGGAGCCCTAGCTTAAGGCTAGGGGTGTCTTAGCCTAAGGCTAGGGGAGCACTAGCCTAAGGCTAGGGGAGCCCTAGCCTTAGCCTAAGCCTAGGGGAGCCCTAGTCTAAGGCTAGGGGAGCCCTAGCCAAAGGCTAGGTGAGCCCTAGCCTTAGCCTAAGCCTAAAGGTGCCCTAGCCTAAGCCTAGGGGATCCCTAGCTTTGGCCTAAGCCTAGGGGTGCCCTAACGTAAGGCTAGGGGAGCCCTAGCCTTAGCCTAAGACTTGGGGTGCCCTAACCTAAGGCTAGGGGAGCCCTAGCCTAAGGTTAGGGGAACATTAGCCTAAGACTAGGGAAGCCCTTGCCTTAACCTAAGCCTAGGGGTGCCCTAGCATAAGGCTAGGGGAGCCCTAGCCTAAGGCTAGGGGAGCCCTAGCCTAAGGCTAGGGGAGCCCTAGCCTTAGCCTAAGCCTAGGGGTGCCCTAGCCTAAGGCTAGGGGAGCCCTAGCCCAAGGCTTGGGTAGCTCTAGCCAAAGGCTAGCGGATCCATAGCCTAAGGCTAGGGGAACCCTAACCTTAGCCTAAGCCTAGGGGTGCCCTAGCCTAAGCCTAGGGTTGCCCTAGCCTAAGGCTAGGGGAGCAATAGCCTAAGGCTAGGGGAGCCCTAGCCTTAGCCTAAGCCTAGGGGTGCCCTAGCCTAAGGCTAGGGGAGCCCTAGCCTAAGTCTCAGGGAGCCCTAGCCTTAGCCTATCCTAGGGGATCCCTAGCCTAAGGCTAGGGGAGCCCTAGCCTTAACCTAAGCCTAGGGGTGCCATAGCCTAAGGATAGGGGAGCCCTAACCGAAGGTTAGGGGTGCCCTAGCCTTAGCCTAAGCCTAGGGGTGCCCTAGCCTAAGGCTAGGGGAGCCCTAGCCTAAGGCTAGAGGAGCCTTAGCCTAAGGCTAGGGGAGCCCTAGCCTTAGCCTAAGCCTAGGGGTGCCCTAACCTAAGGCTAGAAAATCCCTAGCCTAAGGCTAGGGGAGCCCTAGCCTAAAGCTAGGGGAGCCCTAGCCTTAGCCTAAGCCTAGGGGTGCCCTAGCCTAAGGCTAGGGGAGCCCTAGCCTAAGGCTAGGGGAGCCTTAGCCTAAGGCCAGGGGAGCCCTAGCCTTTGCCTAAGCCTAGGGGTGCCCTAGCCTAAGGCTAGAAGAGCCCTAGCCTTAGCCTAAGCCTAGGGGTGCCCTAGCCTAAGGCTAGGGGAGCACTAGCCTAAGGCTAGATAGCCCTATCCTAAGGCTAGGGGAGACCTAGCCTTAGCCTAAACCCAGGGGTGCCCTAGCCTAAGGCTAGGGGAGCCCTAGCCCAAGGCTAGGGGAGCCCTAGCCTAAGGCTAGGGGACACCTAGCCATAGCCTAAGCTTAGCGGTGCTTAGCCTAAGGCTAGGGGAGCACTAGCCTAAGGCTAGGGGAGGCCTAGCCATAGGCTAAGCCTAGGGGTGCCCTAGCCTAAGGTTAGGGGAACACTAGCCTAAGGCTAGGGGAGTCATAGCCTAAGGTTCGGGGAGCCCTAGCCTAAGGCTCGGGGAGCCCTAGCCTAAGCCTAGATGTGCCCTTACCTAACACTAGGGGAGCGCTAGCCTAAGCCTTGGAGTGCCCTAGCCTAAGGCTAGGGGAGCCCTAGATTAAGGCTAGGGGTGCCCTAGCCTAAGGCTAGGGGAGCACTAGCCTAAGGCTAGGGGAGCCCTAGCCTTAGCCTAAACCTTGGTGTGCCCTAGCCTTATCCTAAGCCTAGGGGTGCGCTAGCCTAAGGCTAGGGCAGCCCTAGCCTAAGGCTATGGGAGCCCTAGCCTAAGGCTAGGGGAGCCCTAGCCTAAGGCTAGGTGTGCCCTAGCCTAAGGTTAGGGGAGCCCTAGCATAAGGCTAGGGGTGCCCTAGCCTAAGGCTAGGGGAGTCCTAGACTTAGCCTAAGTCTACGGGTGCCCTAGCCTTAGCCTAAGCCTAAAAGTGCCCTAGCCTAAGGCTAGGGGAGCGCTAGCGTTAGCCTAAGCCTAGGGGTGCCCTAACCTAAGGCTAGGGGAGCCCTACCCTAAGGCTAGGGGAGCCCTAGCCTTAGCCTAAGCCTAGGGGTGCCCTAACCTAAGGCTAGGGGAGCCCTAACCTAAGGCTAGGGATCCCTAGCCTTACCCTAAGCCTAGGGGAGCCCTAACCTAAGGCTAGCGGAGCCCTAGCCTAAGACTAGGGGAGCCCTAGCCTTAGCCTAAGCCTAGGGGTGCCCTTGCCTAAGGCTAGGGGAGCCCTAGACTTAGCCTAAGCTTAAAGGTGCCCTAGCATAAGGCTAGAGGATCCCTAGCCTTGGCCTAAGCCTACGGGTGCCCTAACGTAAGGCTAGGGGAGCCAGAGCCTAAGGCTCTGACGCCCTAGCCTTAGCCTAAGCCTAGGGGAGCCCTAGCCTAAGGCTAGGGGAGCCCTAGCCTTAGCCTAAGCCTAGGGGTGCCCTAGCCTAAGGCTAGGGGAGCGCTAGCCCAAGGCTAGGGTAGCCCTAGCCTAAGGCTAGGGGAGCCCTAACCTAAGGCTAGGGGAGCCTTAGCCTTAGCCTAAGCCTAGGGGTGCCCTAGCCTAAGGTTAGGGGAGCCCTAACCTTAGCCTAAGCCTAGGGGTGCCCTAGCCTAAGGCTAGGGGAGCCCTAGCCTAAGTCTCAGGGAGCCCTAGCCTTAGCCTAAGCCTAGGGGAGCCCTAGCCTAAGGCTAGGGGAGCCCTACCCTTAGCCTAAGCCTAGGGTTGCCCTAGCCTAAAGCTAGGGGTGCCCTATCCCAAGGCTAGGGGAGCCCTAGCCTAAGGCTAGGTGAGCCCTAGCCTTAGCCTAAGCCTAGGGTTGCCTAGCCTAAGGCTAGGGGAGCACTAGCCTAAGGTTAGGGGAGGCCTAGCCATAGCCTAAGCCTAGGGATGCCCTAGCCTAAGGTTAGGGGAACACTAGCCTAAGGCTAGGGGAGCCATAGCCTAAGGTTCGGGGAGCCCTAGCCTAAGGCTCGGGGAGCCCTAGCCTAAGCCTAGGGGTGCCCTTACCTAACACTAGGGGAGCGCTAGCCTAAGCCTTGGAGTGCCCTAGCCTAAGGCTAGGGGAGCCCTAGATTAAGGCTAGGGGTGCCCTAGCCTAAGGCTATGGGAGTCCTAGCCTAAGGCTAGGGGAGCCCTAGCCTTAGCCTAAACCTTGGTGTTCCCTAGCCTAAGGCTAGGGGAGCCATAGCCTTATCCTAAGCCTAGGGGTGCGCTAGCCTAAGGCTAGGGGAGCCTTAGCCTAAGGCTAGGGGAGCCCTAGCCTAAGGCTAGGGGAGCCCTAGCCTAAGGCTAGGTGTGCCCTAGCCTAAGGTTAGGGGAGCCCTAGCATAAGGCTAGGGGTGCCCTAGCCTAAGGCTAGGGGAGTCCTAGACTTAGCCTAAGCCTACGGGTGCCCTAGCCTAAGGCTAGGGGAGCCCTAGCCTTAGCCTAAGCCTAGGGGTGCACTTGCCTAAGGCTAGGGGAGCCCTAGACTTAGCCTAAGCTTAAAGGTGCCCTAGCATAAGGCTAGAGGATCCCTAGCCTTGGCCTAAGCCCACGGGTGCCCTAACGTAACGCTAGGGGAGCCAGACCCTAAGGCTCAGAGCCCCTAGCCTTAGCTTAAGACTAGGGGAGCCCTAGCCTAAGGCTAGCGAAGCCCTAGCCTTAGCCTAAGCCTAGGGGTGCCCTAGCCTAAGGTTAGGGGAGCGCTAGCCCAAGGCTAGGGTAGCCCTAGCCTAAGGCTAGTGGAGCCCTAATCTAAGGCTAGGGGAGCCTTAGCCTTAGCCTAAGCCTAGGGGTGCCCTAGCCTAAGGCTAGGGGAGCCCTAGCCTTAGCCTAAGCCTATGGGTGCCCTAGGCTAAAGCTAGGGGAGCCCTAGCCTAAGTCTCAGGGAGCCCTAGCCTTAGCCTAAGCCTAGGGGAGCCCTAGCCTAAGTGTAGGGGAGCCCTAGCCTTAGCCTAAGCCTTGGGGTTCCATAGCGTAAGGCTAGGGGAGCCCTAACCTAAGGCTAGGGGTGCCCTACCCTTAGCCTAAGCCTAGGGGTGCCCTAGCCTAAGGCTTTGGGATCGCTAGCTTTAGCCTAAACCTAGGGGTGCCCTAACCTAAGTCTAGAAAAGCCCTAGCCTAAGGCTAGGGGAGCCCTAGCCTAAGGCTAGGGGAGCCCTAGCCTAAGGCTAGGGGCGGCCCTAGCCTTAGCCT
Organism: Tenrec ecaudatus; assembly: GCF_050624435.1. NCBI lineage: Eukaryota > Metazoa > Chordata > Mammalia > Afrosoricida > Tenrecidae > Tenrec > Tenrec ecaudatus. The sequence continues at coordinate 223,475 of NW_027459669.1, forward strand.
AAGCCTAGGGGTGCCTTAGCCTAAGGCTAGGGGAGCCCTAACCCAAGGCTAGGGGAGGCCTAGCCATAGCCTAAGCCTAGGGGTGCCCTAGCCTAAGGATAGGGGAACACTAGCCTAAGGCTAGGGGAGCCATAGCCTAAGGTTCGGGGAGCCCTAGCCTAAGGCTCGGGGAGCCCTAGCCTAAGCCTAGGGGTGCCCTTACCTAACACTAGGGGAGCGCTAGCCTAAGCCTTGGAGTGCCCTAGCCTAAGGCTAGGGGAGCCCTAGATTAAGGCTAGGGGTGCCCTAGCCTAAGGCTAGGGGAGCACTAGCCTAAGGCTAGGGGAGCCCTACCCTTAGCCTAAGCCTAGGGGAGCCCTAGCCTAAGACTAGGGGAGCTCTAGCCTAAGGCTAGGGGAGCCCTAGCCTTAACCTAAACCTTGGTGTGCCCTAGCTTAAGGCTAGGGGAGCCCTAGCCTTATCATAAGCCTAGGGGTGCGCTAGCCTAAGGCTAGGGGAGCCCTAGCCTAAGGCTAGGGGAGCCCTAGCCTAAGGCTAGGGGAGCCCTAGCCTAAGGCTAGGGGAGCCCTAGCCTAAGGTTAGGGGAGCCCTAGCATAAGGCTAGGGGTGCCCTATCCTAAGGCTAGGGGAGTCCTAGACTTAGCCTAAGCCTACGGGTGCCCTAGCCTAAGGTTAGGGGAGCCCTAACCTAAGGCTAGGGAAGCCCTAGCCTTAGCCTAAGCCTAGGGGTGCCCTAGCCTAAGGCTAGGGGAGCCCTAGCCTTAGCCTAAGCCTTAAAGTGCCCTAGCCTAAGGCTAGGGGAGCGCTAGCCTTAGCCTAAGCCTAGGGGTGCCCTAACCTAAGGCTAGGAGAGCCCTAGCCTAAGGCTAGGGGAGCCCTAGCCTTAGCCTAAGCCTAGGGGTGCCCTAACCTAAGGCTAGGGGAGCCCTAACCTAAGGCTAGGGAGCCCTAGCCTTACCCTAAGCCTAGGGGAGCCCTAGCCTAAGGCTAGGGGAGCTCTAGCCTAAGGCTAGGGGAGCCCTAGCCTTAGCCTAAGGCTAGGGGTGCCCTTGCCTAAGGCTAGGGGAGCCCTAGACTTAGCCTAAGCTTAAAGGTGCCCTAGCATAAGGCTAGAGGATCCCTAGCCTTGGCCTAAGCCTACGGGTGCCCTAACGTAAGGCTAGGGGAGCCAGAGCCTAAGGCTCAGAGGCCCTAGCCATAGCCTAAGCCTAGGGGAGCCCTAGCCTAAGGCTAGGGGAGCCCTAGCCTTAGCCTAAGCCTAGGGGTGCCCTAGCCTAAGGCTAGGGGAGCGCTAGCCCAAGGCTAGGGTAGCCCTAGCCTAAGGCTAGGGGAGCCCTAACCTAAGGCTAGTGGACCCATAGCCTTAGCCTAAGCCTACGGGTGCCATAGCCTAAGGCTAGGGGAGCCCTAGCCTTAACCTAAGCCTAGGGGAGCCCTAGCCTAAGGGTAGGGGAGCACAAGCCTTAGCCTAAGCCTTGGGGTTCCATAGCCTAAGGCTAGGGGAGCCCTAACCTAAGGCTAGGGGTGCCCTAGCCTTAGCCTAAGCCTAGGGGTGCCCTAGCCTAAGGCTTGGGGATCGCTAGCTTTAGCCTAAATCAAGGGGTGCCCTAACCTAAGTCTAGAAAAGCCCTAGCCTAAGGCTAGGGGAGCCCTAGCCTAAGGCTAGGGGAGCCCTAGCCTTAGCCTAAACCTCGGGGAGCACTAGCCTAAGGCTAGGGGAGCCCTAGCCTTAGTCTAAGCCTAGGGGTGCCCTACCCTAAGGTTAGGGGTACACTAGCCTAAGGCTAGGGCAGCCATAGCCTAAGGTTCGCGGAGCCCTTGTAAGGCTCGGGGAGCCCTAACCTTAGCCTAAGCCTAGGGGTGCCCTCGCCTAAGGCTAGGGGAGCCCTAACCTAAGGCTAGGGGAGCCCTAGCCTTAGCCTTAGCCTAGGGGTGCCCTAGCCTAAGGCTAGGGGAGCCCTAGCCTTAGCCTAAGACTAGGGGTGCCCTAACCTCCGACTAGGGGAACCCTAGCCCAAGGCTAGGGGAGCTCTAGTCTAAGGCTAGGGGAGACTTGCCTAAGGCTAGGGGAGCCCTAGCCTTAGCCTAAGCCTAGGGGTGCCCTAGCCTACGGCTAGGGGAGCCCTAGCCCAAGGCTAGGGGAGCCCTAGCCCAAGGCTAGATGAGCCCTAGCCTTAGCCTAAGCCTAGGGGTGCCCTGGCCTAAGGATAGAGGAGCCCTAGCCTAAGTCTCAGGGAGCCCTAGCCTTAGCCTAAGCCTAGGGGTGCCCTTACCTTACGCTAGGGGAGCGCTAGCCTAAGCCTTGGAGTGCCCTAGCCTAAGGCTAGGGGAGCCCTAGATTAAGGCTAGGGGAGCCCTAGCCTAAGGCTAGGGGAGCCCTAGCCTTAGCCTAAGCCTAGGGGAGCCCTAGCCTAAGACTAGGGGAGATCAAGCCTAAGGCTAGGGGAGCCCTAGCCTTAGCCTAAACCTAGGTGTGCCCTTGCCGAAGGCTAAGGGAGCCCTAGCCTTAGCCAAAGCCTTGGGGTGCCCTAGCCTAAGGGTAGGGGAGCCCTAGCCTTAGCCTAAGCCTAGGGGTGCCCTAGCCTAAGCCTACGGGTGCCCTAGCCTAGGGCCAGGGGAGCCCTAACCTAAGGCAAGGGGAGCCCTAGCCTTAGCCTAAGCCTAGGGGTGCCCTAGCCTAAAGCTAGGGGAACCTTAGCCTAAGGCTAGGGGAGCCCTAGCCTTAGCCTAAGCCTAGGGGAGCCCTAGTCTAAGGCTAGGGGAGCCCTAGCCTAAGGCTAGGTGAGCCCTAGCCTTAGCCTAAGCCTAAAGGTGCCCTAGCCTAAGCCTAGGGGAGTCCTAGCCTTAGCCTAAGCCTTGGGGTGCCCTAATCTAAGGCTAGGGGAGCCCTAGCCTAAGGTTGGGGGAGCATTAGCCTAAGACTAGGGGAGCCGGTGCCTTAACCTAAGCCTAGGGGTGCCCTAGCATAAGGCTAGGTGAGCCCTAGCCTAAGGCTTGGTGAGCCCTAGCCTAAGGCTAGGGGAGCCCTAGCCTAAGGCTAGGGGAGCCCTAGCCTTAGCCTAAGCCTAGGGGTGCGCTAGCCTAAGGCTAGGGGAGCCCTAGCCCAAGGCTAGGGTAGCTCTAGCTAAGGCTAGGGGAGCCATAGCCTAAGGCTAGGGGAACCCTAGCCTTAGCCTAAGCCTAGGGGTGCCCTAGCCGAAGGCTAGGGGAACCCTAGCCTTAGCCTAAGCCTAGGGGTGCCCTAGCCTAAGCCTAGGGGTACCCTAGCCTAAGGCTAGGGGAGCACTAGCCTAAGGCTAGGGGAGCCCTAGCCTTAGCCTAAGCCTAGGGGTGCCCTAGCCTAAGGCTAGGGGAACCCTAGCCTAAGTCTCAGGGAGCCCTAGCCTTAGCCTAACCTAGGGGAGCCCTGCCTAACGCTAGGGGAGCCCTAGCCTTATCCTAAGCCTAGGGGTGCCATAGCCTAAGCCTAGGGGTGCCCTAGCCTAAGGCTAGGGGAGCCCTAGCCTAAGGCTAGGGGAGCCCTAGCCTAAGGCTAGGGGAATCTTAGCCTAAGGCTAGGGGAGCCCTAGCCTTAGCCTAAGCCTAGGGGTGCCCTAACCTAAGGCTAGAAAAGCCCTAGCCTAAGGCTAGGGGAGCCCTAGCCTTATCCTAAGCCTAGGGGTGCCCTAGCTTAAGGCTAGAGGCGCCCTAGCCTTAGCCTAAGCCTAGGGGTGCCCTAGCCTAAGGCTAGGGGAGCACTAGCCTAAGGCTAGGGGAGCCCTAGCCTAAGGCTAGGGGAGACCTAGCCTTAGCCTAAGCCCAGGGGTGCCCTAGCCTAAGGCTAGGGGAGCCCTAGCCCAAGGCTAGGGGAGCCCTAGCCTAAGGCTAGGGGAGCCCTAGCCTTATCCTAAGCCTTGGGGTGCCTAGCCTAAGGCTAGGGGAGCACTGGCCTAAGGCTAGGGGAGGCCTAGCCATAGCCTAAGCCTAGGGGTGCCCTAGCCTAAGGTTAGGGGAACACTAGCCTAAGGCTAGGGGAGCCATAGCCTAAGGTTCGGGGAGCCCTATCCTAAGGCTCGGGGACCGCTAGCCTAAGCCTAGGTGTGCCCTTACCTAACACTAGGGGAGCGCTAGCCTAAGACTTGGAGTGCCCTAGCCTAAGGCTAGGGGAGCCCTAGATTAAAGCTAGGGGTGCCCTAGCCGAAGGCTAGGGGAGCACTAGCCTAAGGCTAGGGGAGCCCTAGCCTTAGCCTAAGCCTAGGGGAGCCCTAGCCTAAGATTAGGGGAGCCCTAGCCTAAGGCTAGGGGAGCAGTAGCCTTAGCCTAAACCTAGTTGTGCCCTAGCCGAAGGCTAGGGGAGCCCTAGTCTTAGCCAAAGCCTTGGGGTGCCTAACCTAAGGCTAGGGGAGCCCTAGCCTTATCCTAAGCCTAGGGGTGCGCTAGCCTAAAGCTAGGGGAGCCCTAGCCTAAGGCTAGGGGAGCCTAGCCTAAGGCTAGGGGAGCCCTAGCCTAAGGCTAGGGGAGCCTAGCCTAAGCCTAGGGGAGCCCTAGCCTAAGGCTAGGGGAGCCTAGCCTAAGGCTAGGGGAGCCCTAGCCTAAGGCTAGGGGAGCCTAGCCTAAGGCTAGGGGAGCCCTAGCCTAAGGCTAGGTGTGCCCTAGCCTAAGGTTATGGGAGCCCTAGCATAAGGCTAGGGGTGCCCTAGACTAAGGCTAGGGGAGTCCTAGACTTAGCCTAAGCCTAGTGGTGCCCTAACCTAAGGCTAGGGGTGCCCTAACCTAAGGCTAGGGAGCCCTAGCCTTAGCCTAAGCCTAGGGGAGCCCTAGCCTAAGGCTAAGGGAGCCCTAGCCTAAGGCTAGGGGAGCCCTAGCCTTAGCCTAAGCCTAGGGGTGCCCTTGCCTAAGGCTACGGGAGCCCTGGTCTTAGCCTAAGCTTAAAGGTGCCCTAGCATAAGGCTAGAGGATCCCTAGCCTTGGCCTAAGCCTACGGGTGCCCTAACGTAAGGCTAGGGGAGCCAGAGCCTAAGGCTCAGAGGCCCTAGCCTTAGCCTAAGCCTAGGGGAGCCCTAGCCTAAGGCTAGGGGAGCCCTAGCCTTAGCCTAAGCCTAGGGGTGCCCTAGCCTAAGGCTAGGGGAGCGCTAGCCCAAGGCTAGGGGAGCCCTAGCCTAAGGCTAGGGGAGCCCTAACCTAAGGCTAGGGGAGCCTTAGCCTTAGCCTAAGCCTTGGGGTGCCCTAGCCTAAGGCTAGGGGAGCACTAGCCTAAGGCTAGGGGAGCCCTAGCCTTAGCCTAATCCTAGGGGTGCCCTAGCCTAAGGCTAGGGGAGCCCTAGCCTAAGTCTCAGGGAGCCCTAGCATTAGCCTAAGCCTAGGGGAGCCCTAGCCTAAGGGTAGGGGAGCCCTAACCTTAGCCTAAGCCTTGGGGTTCCATAGCCTAAGGCTAGCGGTGCCCTAGCCTTAGCATAAGCCTAGGGGTGCCCTAGCCTTAGCCTAAGCCTAGGGGTGCCCTAGCCTAAGGCTTGGGGATCGCTAGCTTTAGCCTAAACCTAAGGGTGCCCTAACCTAAGTCTAGAAAAGCCCTAGCCTAAGGCTTGGGGAGCCCTAGCCTAAGGCTAGGGGAGCCCTAGCCTTAGCCTAAGCCTAGGGGTGCCCTAGCCTAAGGCTAGGGGAGCCCTAACCTAAGGTTCGGGGAGCCCTAGCCTTAGCCTTAGCATAGGGGTGCCCTAGCCTAAGGCTAGGGGAGCCCTAGCCTAAGTCTCAGGGAGCCCTAGCCTTAGCCTAAGCATAGGGGTGCCCTCGCCTAAGGCTAAGGGAGCACTAGCCTAAGGCTAGGGGAGCACTAGCCTAAGGCTAGGGGAGCCCTAGCCCAAGGCTAGGGGAGCCCTAGCCTTAGCCTAAGCCTAGGGGTGCCCTAGCCTAAGGCTAGGGGAGCCTAAGCCTAAGGCTCGGGGAGCCCTAGCCTAAACCTAGGGGTGCCCTTACCTAACGCTAGGGGAGCGCTAGCCTAAGGCTAGGGGAGCAATAGCCTTAGCCTAAGCCTAAAAGTGCCCTAGCCTAAGGCTAGGGGAGCTCTAGCCTTAGCCTAAGCCTAGGGGTGCCCTAGCCTAAGGCTAGGGGAGCACTAGCCTAAGGCTAGGGGAGCCCTAGCCTTAGCCTAAGCCTAGGGGTGCCCTAGCCTAAGGTTAGGGGTACACTAGCCTAAGGCTAGGGCAGCCATAGCCTAAGGTTCGGGGAGCCCTAGTAAGGCTCGGGGAGCCCTAGCCTTAGCCTAAGCCAAGGGGTGCCCTTGCCTAAGGCTAGGGGAGCCCTAACCTAAGGCTCGGGGAGCCCTAGCCTTAGCCTTAGCATAGGGGTGCCCTAGCCTAAGGCTAGGGGAGCCCTAGCCTAAGTCTCAGGGAGCCCTAGCCTTAGCCTAAGCATAGGGGTGCCCTCGCCTAAGGCTAGGGGAGCACTAGCCTAAGGCTAGGGCAGCCCTAGCCCAAGGCTAGGGGAGCCCTAGCCTTAGCCTAAGTCTAGGGGTGCCCTAGCCTAAGGCTAGGGGAGCCTAAGCCTAAGGCTCGGGGAGCCCTAGCCTAAACCTAGGGGTGCCCTTACCTAACGCTAGGGGAGCGCTAGCCTAAGGCTAGGGGAGCCTTAGCCTTAGCCTAAGCCTTGGGGAACCCTAGCCTAAGATTAGGGGAGCCCTAGGCGAAGGCTAGAGGAGCCCTAGACTTAGCCTAAGCCTACTGGTGCCCTAGCCTAAGGCTAGGGGAGCCCTAGCCTAAAGCTAGGGGAGCCCTAACCTAAGGCTAGGGGAGCCCTAGCCTTAGCCTAAGCCTAGGGGTGCCATAGCCTAAGGCTAGGGGAGCCCTAGCCTTAGCCTAAGCCTAAAAGTGCCCTAGCCTAAGGCGAGGGGAGCTCTAGCCTTAGCCTAAGCCTAGGGGTGCCCTAGCCTAAGGCTAGGGGAGCCCTAACCTAAGGCTAGGGAGCCCTAGCCTTAGCCTAAGGCTAGGGGAGCCCTAGCCTAAGCCTAGGGGACCCCTAGCCTAAGGCTAGGGGAGCCCTAGCCTAAGGCGAGGGGAGCCTTAACCTAAGGCTAGGGGAGCCCTAGCCTAAGGCTAGGGGAGCCCTAGCCTTAGCCTAAGCTTAGGGGTGCCCTAGCCTAAGGCTAGGGGAGCCCTAGACTTAGCCTAAGCCTAGGGGTGCCCTAGCCTAAGGCTAGGGGACCCCTAGCCTTAGCCTAAGCCTAAAGGTGCCCTAGCATCAGGCTAGGGGATCCCTAGCCTTGGCCTAAGCCTACGGGTGTCCTAAAGTAAGGCTAGGGGAGCCAGAGCCTAAGGCTCGGGGGCCCTAGCCTTAGCCTAAGCCTAGGGGAGCCCCAGCCTAAGGCTGGGGAGCCCTAGCCTTAGCCTAAGCCTAGTCGTGCCCTAGCCTAAGGCTAGAGGAGCCCTACTCTAAGGCTAGGGGAGCCCTGGCCTAAGGCTAAGGGAGCCCTAGCCTTGGCCTAAGACTAGGGGTGCCCTACCCTAAGGCTAGGGGAGCCCTAGCCTAAGGCTAGGTGAGCCCTAGCCTAAGGCTAGGGGAGCCCTGTACTAAGCCAAGGGGAACCCTGGCCTAAGGCTAGGGGAGCCCTAGCGTAACGCTAGGGGAGCCCTAGCTTAAGGCTAGGGGAGCCCTAACCTAAGCCTATGGGTGCCCTAGCCTAAGGGTAGGGGTGCCCTAGCCTAAGGCTAGGGGAGCCCTGGCCTAAGCCTAGGGGTGCCCTGGTCTAAGGCTAGGGGAGCCCTAGCCTTAGCCTAAGCCTAAAAGTGCCCTAGCCTATGGCTAGAGGAGCGCTAGCCTTAGGCTAAGTAAAGGGGTTCCCTAACCTAAGGCTAGAAAAGCCCTAGCCTAAGGCTACGGGAGCTCTAAACTAAGGCTAGGGGAGCACTAGCCTTAGCCTAAGCCTAGGGGGGCCCGAAACTCAGGCTAGGGGAGCCCTAGCCTTAGCCTAAGCCTAAAAATGCCCTAACCTAAGGCTAGGGGAGCCCTAGCCTAAGACTATGGGAGCCCTAGCCTTAGACTAAGTCTAGGGGTGCCCGAACGTAAGGCTATGGAGCCCTAGCCTAAGGCTAGGGGAGCCCTACCCTTAGCCTAAGCCTAGGTGGGCCCTAGCCTAAGGGTAGGGGAGCCATGACCTAAGGCTAGGGAGACCTAGCCTTAGCCTAAGCCTAGGGGAGCCCTAGCCTTAGCCTAAGCCTAAAGGTGCCCTAGCCTAAGGCTAGGGGATCCCTAGCATTGGCCTAAGCCTAGGGGTGCCCTAACGTAAGGCTAGTGGAGCCCTACCCTAAGGCTAGGGGAGCCCTAGCCTTAGCCTAAGCTTAGGGGTGTCCTAGCCTAAGGCTAGGGGAGCCCTAGCCTAATTCTAGGGGAGCCATAGCCTAAGGCTAGGGGAGCCCTAGCCTTAGCCTAAGCCTAGGGTTGCCCTAGCCTAAGGCTAGGGGAGACCTAGATTAAGCCTAGGGCTGCCCTGGCCTAAGACTAGTGGAGCCCTACCCTAAGGCTAGGGGAGCCCTAGCCTTAGCCTAAGCTTATGGGTGCCCTTGCCTAAGGCTAGGGGAGCCCTAGCCTAAGGTTAGGGTAGCCCTAGCCTAAGCCAAGGGGTGCCGTAGCCTAAGGTTAGGAGAGCCTTAGCCTAAGGCTAGGGGAGCCCTAGCCTTAGCATAAGCCTAGGGGTGCCCTAGCCTAAAGCTAGGAGAGCGCTAGCCTAAGGCTAGAGGAGCCCTGGCCTAAGACTAGTGGTGCCCTGGTCCAAGGCTAGGGGAGCCCTAGCGTAACGCTAGGGGAGCCATTGCGTAAGTCTAGGGGAGACCTAGCCTAAGGCTAGGTGTGCCCCAGCCCACGGCTAGGGGAGCACGAGCCTAAGGCTAGGGGAGCCTTGGCCTAAGCCTAGGGGTGCCCTGGCCTAAGGCTAGGGGAGCCCTAGCGTAACGCAGGAGCCCTAGCCTAAGGCTAGTGGAGCCCGAGTCCTTGGCTAGGGGAACCCTAGCCTAAGCCTAGGGTTGCCCTAGCCAAAGGCTAGGGGTGCCCGAGCCTAAGGCTAGGGGAGCACCAGCCTAAGGCTAGGGGAACCCGAGTCTAAGGCTTGGGGGAGCCCTAGCCTAAGCCTAGGGGTGAACTAGCCTAAGGATAGGGGAGCCATAGCCTTAGCTTAAGCCTAGGGGTTCCCTAGCATAAGCCTAGGGGTGCCCTAGCCTAAGCCTAGGGGTGCCCTAGCATAAGGCTAGGGGAGCCTTAGCGTACGGCCAGGGGAGCACGAGCCTAAGGCTAGGGGTGCCCGAGCCTACAGATAGGGGAGCCCTAGCCTAAGGCTAGGGTAGCCCTAGCCTAAGGCTTGGGGAGCCCTAGCCTTAGCCTAAGCCTAGGGGTGCCCTAGCCTAAGTTTAGGGGAGCCCTAGCCTTAGCCTAAGCCTAAAATTGCCCTAGACTAAGGCTAGGGGAGCGCTAGCCTTAGCCTAAGCCTAGGGGTGCCCTAACCTAAGGCTAGGGTAGCCCTAGCCTAAGGCTAGGGGAGCCCTAGCCTAAGGCTAGGGGAGCCCTAGCCTTAACCTAAGCCTAGGGGTGCCCGACGTAAGGCTATGGAGCCCTAGCCTAAGGCTAGGGGAGCCCTAGCCTTAGCCTAAGCCTAGGGGTGCCCTAACCTAAGGCTAGGGGAGCCCTAGCCTTAGCCTAAGCCTAGGGGTGCCATCGCCTAAGGCTAGGGGAGCCCTAGGCCAAGGCTAGGGGAGCCCTATCATAAGGCTAGGGGAGCCCTAGCCTAAGGCTAGGATATTCCTAGACTTAGCCTAAGCCTAGGGGTGCCCTAGCCTAACGCTAGGGGAGCCCTAGCCTTAGCCTAAGCCTAGGGGTGCCCTAACATAAGGCTATGGAGCCCTAGCCTAAGGCTAGGGGAGCCCTAGCCTTAGCCTAAGACTAGGGGTGCCCGAACCTAAGGCTAGGGGAGCCCTAGCCTAAGTCTAGGGTTTCTATAGCCTAAGGCTAGGGGAGCCATTGCCTTAACCTAAGCCTTGGGGTGCCCTAACCTAACGCTAGGGGAGCCCTAGCCTTAGCCTAAGCTTAGGGGTGCCCTAACCTAACGCTAGGGGAGCCCTAGCCTTAGCCTAAGCCTAGGGGTGCCCTAACATAAGGCTATGGAGCCCTAGCCTAAGGCTAGGGGAGCCCTAGCCTTAGCCTAAGACTAGGGGTGCCCGAACCTAAGGCTAGGGGAGCCCTAGCCTAAGTCTAGGGTTTCTATAGCCTAAGGCTAGGGGAGCCATTGCCTTAACCTAAGCCTTGGGGTGCCCTAGCCTAAGGCTAGGGGAGCCCTAGCCTAAGGCTAGGGGAGCCCTAGCCTTAGCCTAAGCCTAGAGGTGCCCTAGCCTAAGGCTAGGGGAGCCCTAGCCCAAGACTAGGGGAGCCCTAGCCTAAGTCTAGGGTTTCCCTAGCCTAAGGCTAGGGGAGCCATTGCCTTAGCCTAAGCCTAGGGGTGCCCTAGCCTAAGGCTAGGGGAGCACTAGCCTATGCCTAGGGGAGCCCTAGCCTTAGCCTAAGCCTAGGGGTGCCCTACCCTAAGGTTAGGGGAACACTAGCCTAAGGCTAGGGGAGCCATAGCCTAAGGTTCGGGGAGCCCTAGCCTAAGGCTCCGGGACCCTAGCCTAAGCCTAGGGGTGCCCTTACCTAACGCTAGGGGAGCGCTAGCCTAAGCCTTGGAGTGCCTTAGCCTAAGGCTAGGGGAGCCCTAGATTAAGGCTAGGGGTACCCTAGCCTAAGGCTAGGGGAGCACTAGCCTAAGGCTAGGGGAGCCCTAGCCTTAGCCTAAGCCTAGAGGAGCCCTAGCCTAAGACTAGGGGGACCTAGCCTAAGGCTAGGGGAGCCCTAGCCTTAGCCTAAACTTAGGTGTGCCCTAGCCGAAGGCTAAGGGAGCCCTAGCCTTAGCCAAAGCCTTGGGGTGCCCTAGCCTAAGGGTAGGGGAGCCCTAGCCTTAGCCTAAGCCTAGGTGTGCCCTAGCCTAAGCCTACGGGTGCCCTAGCATAGAGCTAGGGGAGCCCTAACCTAAGGGAAGGGAAGTCCTAGCCTTAGCCTAAGCCTAGGGGTGCCCTAGCCTAAGGCTAGGGAAACCCTAGCCTAAGTCTAGGGGAGCCCTAGCCTTAGCCTAAGCCTAGGGGAGCCCTAGTCTAAGGCTAGGGGAACCCTAGCCTAAGGCTAGGGGAGCCCTAGCCTTAGCCTAAGCCTAAAGGTTCCCTAGCCTAAGCCTAGGGGATGCCTAGCTTTGGCCTAAGCCTAGGGGTGCCCTAACGTAAGGCTAGGGGAGCCCTAGCCTAAGGTTAGGGGAGACATAGCCTTAGCCTAAGCCTTGGGGTGCCCTAACCTAAGGCTAGGGGAGCCCTAGCTTAAGGTTGGGGGAGCATTAGCCTAAGACTAGGGGAGCCCGTGCCTTAACCTAAGCCTAGGGGTGCCCTAGCATAAGGCTAGGAGAGCCTTAGCCTAAGGCTTGGGGAGCCCTAGCCTAAGGCTAGGGTAGCTCTAGCTAAGGCTAGGGGAGCCATAGCCTAAGACTAGGGGAACCCTAGCCTTAGCCTAAGCCTAGGGGTGCCCTAGCCTAAGCCTAGGGGTACCCTAGCCTAAGGCTAGGGGAGCACTAGCCTAAGGCTAGGGGAGCCCTAGCCTTAGCCTAAGCCTAGGGGTGCCCTAGCCTAAGGCTAGCGGAACCCTAGCCTAACTCTCAGGGAGCCCTAGCCTTAGCCTAACCTAGGGGAGCCCTAGCCTAAGGCTAGGGGAGCCCTAGCCTTAGCCAAAGCCTAGGGGTGCGCTAGCCTAAGGGTAGAGGAGCCCTAGCCTAAGGCTAGGGGAGACCTAGCCTAAGGCTAGGGGAGCCCTAGCCTAAGGCTAGGTGTGCCCTAGCCTAAGGTTAGGGGAGCCCTAGCATAAGGCTAGGGGTGCCCTATCCTAAGGCTAGGGGAGTCCTAGACTTAGCCTAAGCCTACGGGTGCCCTAGCCTAAGGCTAGGGGAGCCCTAACCTAAGGCTAGGTGAGCCCTAGCCTTAGCCTAAGCCTAGGGGTGCCCTAGCCTAATGCTAGGGGAGCCCTAGCCTTAGCCTAAGCCTAAAAGTGCCCTAGCCTAAGCTAGGGGAGCGCTAGCCTTAGCCTGAACCTAGGGGTGCCCTAATCTAAGGCTAGGGCTGCCCTAACCTAAGGCTAGGGGAGCCCTAGCCTAAGGCTAGGGGAGCCTTAGTCTAAGGCTAGGGGAGCCCTAGCCTTAGCCTAAGCCTAGGGGTGCCCTAGCCTAAGGCTAGGGGAGCCCTAGCCTTAGCCTAAGCCTAGGGGTCCACTAACCTAAGGCTAGGAAAGCCATAGCCTAAGGCTAGGGGAGCCCTAGCTTAAGGCTAGGGGAGCCCTAGCCTTAGCCTAAAACTAGGGGTGCCCTAGCCTAAGGCTAGAGGAGCCCTAGTCTTAGCCTAAGCCTAGGGGTGCCCTAGCCTAAGGCTAGGGTTGCCCTAGCCTAAGGCTAGGGGAGGCCTAGCCATAGCCTAAGCCTAGGGGTGCCCTAGCCTAAGGTTAGGGGAACACTAGCCTAAGGCTAGGGGAGCCATAGCCTAAGGTTCAGGGAGCACTAGCCTAAGGCTCGGGGAGCCCTAGCCTAAGCCTAGGGGTGCCCTTACCTAACACTAGGGGAGCGCTAGCCTAAGCCTTGGAGTGCCCTAGCCTAAGGCTAGGGGAGCGCTAGATTAAGGCTAGGGGTGCCCTAGCCTAAGGCTAGGGGAGCCCTAGCCTAAGACTAGGGGAGCCCTAGCCTAAGGCTAGGGGAGCCCTAGCCTTAGCCTAAACCTAGGTGTGCCCTAGACGAAGGCTAGGGGAGCCCTAGCCTTAGCCAAAGCCTTGGGGTGCCCTAGCCTAAGGGTAGGGGAGCCCTAGCCTTATCCTAAGCCTAGGGGTGCGCTAGCCTAAGGCTAGAGGAGCCCTAGCCTAAGTCTAGGGGAGACCTAGCCTAAGGCTAGGGGAGCCCTAGCCTAAGGCTAGGTGTGCCCTAGCCTAAGGTTAGGGGAGCCCTAGCATAAGGCTAGGGGTGCCCTATCCTAAGGCTAGGGGAGTCCTAGAATTAGCCTAAGCCTACGGGTGCCCTAGCCAAAGGCTAGGGGAGCCCTAACCTAAGGCTAGGGGAGCCCTAGCCTTAGCCTAAGCCTAGGGGTGCCCTAGCCTAATGCTAGGGGAGCCCTAGCCTTAGCCTAAGCCTAAAAGTGCCCTAGCCTAAGCTAGGGAAGCGCTAGCCTTAGCCTGAACCTAGGGGTGCCCTAACCTAAGGCTAGGGCAGCCCTAGCCTTAGCCTAAGCCTAGGGGTGCCCTAACCTAAGGCTAGGGGAGCCCTAACCTAAGGCTAGGGAGCCCTAGCCTTAGCCTAAGCCTAGGGAGCCCTAGCCTAAGGCTAGGGGAGCCCTAGCCTAAGGCTAGGGGAGCCCTAGCCTAAGGCTAGGGTAGCCCTAGCCTTAGCCTAAGCCTAGGGGTTCCCTTGCTTAAGGCTAGAGGAGCCCTAGACTTAGCCTAAGCTTAAAGGTGCCCTAGCATAAGGCTAGAGGATCCCTAGCCTTGGCCTAAGACTACGGGTGCCCTAACGTAAGGCTCGTGGAGCCAGAGCATAAGGCTCAGAGGCCCTAGCCTTAGCCTAAGCCTAGGGGAGCCCTAGCCTAAGGCTAGGGGAGCCCTAGCCTTAGCCTAAGCCTAGGGGTGCCCTAGCCTAAGGCTAGCGGAGCGCTAGCCCAAGGCTAGGGTAGCCCTAGCCTAAGGCTAGGGGAGCACTAGCCTAAGGCTAGGGGAGCCCTAGCCTTAGCCTTAGCCTAAGCCTAGGGGTGCCCTAGCCTAAGGCTAGGGGAGCACTAGCCTAAGGCTAGGGGAGCCCTAGCCTTAGCCTTAGCCTAAGCCTAGGGGTGCCCTAGCCTAAGGCTAGGGAGGCCTATCCTAAGTCTCAGGGAGCCCTAGCCTTAGCCTAAGCCTAGGGGAACCCTAGCCTAAGGGTAGGGGAGCCCTAGCCTTAGCCTAAGCCTTGGGGTTCCATAGCCTAAGGCTAGGGGAGCCCTAACCTAAGGCTAGGGTGCCCTAGCCTTAGCCTAAGCTTAGGGGTGCCCTAGCCTAAGGCTTGGGGATCGCTAGCTTTAGCCTAAACCTAGGGGTGCCCTAACCTAAGTCTAGAAAAGCCCTAGCCTAAGGCTAGGGGAGCCCTAGCCTAAGGCTAGGGGAGCCCTAGCATTAGCCTAAGCCTAAGGGTGCCCAAGCCTAAGGCTAGGGGAGCACTAGCCTAAGGCTAGGGGTGTCCTAGCCTTAGCCTAAGCCTAGGGGTGCCCTAGCCTAAGGTTAGGGGTACACTAGCCTAAGGCTAGGGCAGCCATAGCCTAAAGCTTGAGGAGCCCTAGCCTAAGGCTAGGGGAGCCCTAGCCTTAGCCTAAGCCAAGGGTGCCCTAACCTACGGCTAGGGGAGCCCTAGCCCAAGGCTAGGGGAGCTCTAGTCTAAGGCTAGGGGAGACTTGCCTAAGGCTAGGGGAGCCCTAGCCTTAGCCTAAGCCTAGGGGTGCCCTAGCCTAAGGCTAGGGGAGCCCTAGCCTAAGGCTAGGGGAGCCTTAGTCTAAGGCTAGGGGAGCCCTAGCCTTAGCCTAAGCCTAGGGGTGCCCTAACCTAAGGCTAGAAAAGCCCTAGCCTAAGGCTAGGGGAGCCCTAGCCAAAGGCTAGAGGAGCCCTAGCCTTAGCCTAAGCCTGGGAGTGCCCTAGCCTAAGGCTAGAGGAGCCCTAGCCTTAGCCTAAGCCTAGGGGTGCCCTAGCCTAAGGCTAGGGGAGCACTAGCCTAAGGCTAGGGGAGACCTAGCCTTAGCCTAAGCCCAGGGGTGACCTAGCCTAAGGCTAGGGGAGCATAACCCAAGGCTAGGGGAGCCCTAGCCTAAGGCTAGGCGAGCCCTAGCCTTAGCCTAAGCCTAGGGGTGCCTAGCCTAAGGCTAGGGGAGCACTAACCTAAGGCTAGGGGAGGCCTAGCCATAGCCTAAGCCTAGGGGTGCCCTAGCCTAAAATTAGGGGAACACTAGCCTAAGGCTAGGGGAGCCATAGCCTAAGGTTCGGGGAGCCCTAGCCAAAGACTCGGGGAGCCCTAGATTAAGGCTAGGGGAGCCCTAACCTTAGCATAAGCCTGGGGGTGCCCTAGCCTAAGGCTAGAGGAGCCCTAGCCTTAGCCTAAACCTAGGTGTGCCCTAGCCGAAGGCTAGGGGAGCCCTAGCCTTAGCCAAAGCCTTGGGGTGCCCTAGCCTAAGGCTAGGGGAGCCCTAGCCTTATCCTAAGCCTTGGGGTGCGCTAGCCTAAGGCTAGAGGAGCCCTAGCCTAAGGCTAGGGGAGACTTAGCCTAAGGCTAGGGGAGCCCTAACCTTAGCATAAGCCTAGGGGTGCCCTAGCCTAAGGCTAGGAGAGCCCTAGCCTAAGGCTAGAGCAGCCCTGGCCTAAGCCTAGTGGTGCCCTGGTCCAAGGCTAGGGGAGCCCTAGCGTAACGCTAGGGGAGCCCTTGCCTAAGTCTAGGGGAGCCCTAGCCTAAGGCTAGGTGTGCCCCAGGCCACGGCTAGGGGAGCACGCGCCTAAGGCTAGGGGAGCCTTGGCCTAAGCCTAGGGGTGCCCTGGCCTAAGGCTAGGGGAGCCCTAGCGTAACGCAGGAGCCCTAGCCTAAGGCTAGTGGAGCCCTAGCCTAAGGCTAGGTGTGCCCGAGGCGTCGGCTAGGGGAGCACGAGCCTAAGGCTAGTGGAGCCCGAGTCCTTGGCTAGGGGAACCCTAGCCTAAGCCTAGGGTTGCCCTAGCCAAAGGCTAGGGGTGCTCGAGCCTAAGGCTAGGGGAGCACCACCCTAAGGCTAGGGGAACCCGAGTCTAAGGCTTGGGGGAGCCCTAGCCTAAGCCTAGGGGTGACCTAGCCTAAGGATAGGGGAGCCATAGCCTTAGCCTAAGCCTAGGGGTTCCCTAGCATAAGCCTAGGGGTGCCCTAGCCTAAGCCTAGGGGTGCCCTAGCATAAGGCTAGGGGAGCCATAGCGTACGGCTAGGGGAGCACGAGCCTAAAGCTAGGGGTGCCCGAGCCTACAGCTAGGGGAGCCCAAGCCTAAGGCTAGGGTAGCCCTAGCCTAAGGCTTGGGGAGCCCTAGCCTTAGCCTAAGCCTAGGGGTGCCCTAGCCTAAGGTTAGGGGAGCCCAGCCTTAGCCTAAGCCTAAAATTGCCCTAGACTAAGGCTAGGGGAGCGCTAGCCTTAGCCTAAGCCTAGGGGTGCCCTAACCTAAGGCTAGGGTAGCCCTAGCCTAAGGCTAGGGGAGCCCTAGCCTAAGGTTAGGGGAGCCCTAGACTTAACCTAAGCCTAGGGGTGCCCGACGTAATGCTATGGAGCCCTAGCCTAAGGCTAGGGGAGCCCTAGCCTTAGCCTAAGCCTAGGGGTGCCCTAACCTAAGGCTAGGGGAGCCCTAGCCTTAGCCTAAGCCTAGGGGTGCCATCGCCTAAAGCTAGGGGAGCCCTAGCCCAAGGCTAGGGGAGCCCTATCATAAGGCTAGGGGAGCCCTAGCCTAAGGCTAGGATAGTCCTAGGCTTAGCCTAAGGCTAGGGGTGCCCTAGCCTAAGGCTAGGGGACCTCTAACCTACGGCTAGGGGAGCCCTAGCCTTAGCCTAAGCCTAGGGGTGCCCTAGCCTAGAGGCTAGGGGAGCCCTAACCTAAGGCTAGGGAGCACTAGCCTTAGCCTAAGCCTAGGGGTGCCCTAACCTAACACTAGGGGAGCCCTAGCCTTAGCCTAAGCCTAGGGGTGCCCTAACATAAGGCTATGGAGCCCTAGCCTAAGGCTAGGGGAGCCCTAGCCTTAGCCTAAGACTAGGGGTGCCCGAACCTAAGGCTAGGGGAGCCCTAGCCTAAGTCTAGGGTTTCCATAGCCTAAGGCTGGGGAGCCATTGCCTTAACCTAAGCCTTGGGGTGCCCTAGCCTAAGGCTAGGGGAGCCCTAGCCTAAGGCTAGGGGAGCCCTAGCCTTAGCCTAAGCCTAGAGGTGCCCTAGCCTAAGGCTAGGGGAGCCCTAGCCCAAGACTAGGGGAGCCCTAGCCTAAGTCTAGGGTTTCCCTAGCCTAAGGCTAGGGGAGCCATTGCCTTAGCCTAAGCCTAGGGGTGCCCTAGCCTAAGGCTAGGGGAGCACTAGCCTATGCCTAGGGGAGCCCTAGCCTTAGCCTAAGCCTAGGGGTGCCCTACCCTAAGGTTAGGGGAACACTAGCCTAAGGCTAGGGGAGCCATAGCCTAAGGTTCGGGGAGCCCTAGCCTAAGGCTCCGGGAGCCCTAGCCTAAGCCTAGGGGTGCCCTTACCTAACGCTAGGGGAGCGCTAGCCTAAGCCTTGGAGTGCCTTAGCCTAAGGCTAGGGGAGCCCTATATTAAGGCTAGGGGAGCCCTAGCCTTAGCCTAAGCCTAGAGGAGCCCTAGCCTAAGGCTAGGGGAGCCCTAGCCCAAGACTAGGGGAGCCCTAGCCTAAGTCTAGGGTTTCCCTAGCCTAAGGCTAGGGGAGCCATTGCCTTAGCCTAAGCCTAGGGGTGCCCTAGCCTAAGGCTAGGGGAGCACTAGCCTATGCCTAGGGGAGCCCTAGCCTTAGCCTAAGCCTAGGGGTGCCCTACCCTAAGGTTAGGGGAACACTAGCCTAAGGCTAGGGGAGCCATAGCCTAAGGTTCGGGGAGCCCTAGCCTAAGGCTCCGGGAGCCCTAGCCTAAGCCTAGGGGTGCCCTTACCTAACGCTAGGGGAGCGCTAGCCTAAGCCTTGGAGTGCCTTAGCCTAAGGCTAGGGGAGCCCTAGATTAAGGCTAGGGGAGCCCTAGCCTTAGCCTAAGCCTAGAGGAGCCCTAGCCTAAGACTAGGGGAGACCTAGCCTAAGGCTAGGGGAGCCCTAGCCTTAGCCTAAACCTAGGTGTGCCCTAGCCGAAGGCTAAGGGAACCCTAGCCTTAGCCAAAGCCTTGGGGTGCCCTAGCCTAAGGGTAGGGGAGCCCTAGCCTTAGCCTAAGCCTAGGTGTGCCCTAGCCTAAGCCTACGGCTGCCCTAGCATAGAGCTAGGGGAGCCCTAACCTAAGGGAAGGGAAGTCCTAGCCTTAGCCTAAGCCTAGGGGTGCCCTAGCCTAAGGCTAGGGAAACCCTAGCCTAAGACTAGGGGAGCCCTAGCCTTAGCCTAAGCCTAGGGGAGCCCAAGTCTAAGGCTAGGGGAGCCCTAGCCTAAGGCTAGGGGAGCCCTAGCCTTAGCCTAAGCCTAAAGGTGCCCTAGCCTAAGCCTAGGGGATCCCTAGCTTTGGTCTAAGCCTAGGGTTGCCCTAACGTAAGGCTAGGGGAGCCCTAGCCTAAGGTTAGGGGAGACATAGCCTTAGCCTAAGCCTTGGGGTGCCCTAACCTATGGCTAGGGGAGCCCTAGCCTAAGGATGGGGGAGCATTAGCCTAAGACTAGGGGAGCCGGTGCCTTAACCTAAGCCTAGGGGTGCCATAGCCGAAGGCTAGGGGAGCCCTAGCCTTATCCTAAGCCTAGGGGTGCCATAGCCGAAGGCTAGGGGAGCCCTAGCCTTAGCCAAAGCCTTGGGGTGACCTACCCTAAGGCTAGGGGAGCCCTAGCCTTATCCTAAGCCTAGGGGTGCGCTAGCCTAAGGCTAGAGGAGCCCTAGCCTAAGGCTAGGGGAGACCTAGCCTAAGGCTAGGGGAGCCCTAGCCTAAGGCTAGGTGTGCCCTAGCCTAAGGTTAGGGGAGCCCTAGCATAAGGCTAGGGGTGCCCTATCCTAAGGCTAGGGGAGTCCTAGACTTAGCCAAAGCCTATGGGTGCCCTAGCCTAAGGCTAGGGGAGCCCTAACCTAAGGCTAGGTGAGCCCTAGCCTTAGCCTAAGCCTAGGGGTGCCCTAGCCTAATGCTAGGGGAGCCCTAGCCTTAGCCTAAGCCTAAAAGTGCCCTAGCCTAAGCTAGGGGAGCGCTAGCCTTAGCCTGAACCTAGGGGTGCCCTAACCTAAGGCTAGGGCAGCCCTAGCCTAAGGCTAGGGCAGCCCTAGCCTGAGCCTAAGCCTAGGGGTGCCCTAACCTAAGGCTAGGGGAGCGTAGCCTAAGGCTAGGGGAGCCTTAGTCTAAGGCTAGGGGAGCCCTATCCTAAGGCTAGGGGAGCCCTAGCCTTAGCCAAAGCCTTGGGGTGCCCTAACCTAAGGCTAGAAAAGCCCTAGCCTAAGGCTAGGGGAGCCCTAGCCAAAGGCTAGGGGAGCCCTAGCCTTAGCCTAAGCCTAGGGGTGCCCTAGCCTAAGGCTAGGGGAGCCCTAGCCTAAGGCTAGGGGAGCCTTAGCCTAAGGCTAGGGGAGCCCTAGCCTTAGCCTAAGCCTAGGGGTGCCCTAACCTAAGGCTAGAAAAGCCCTAGCCTAAGGCTAGGGGAGCCCTAGCTTAAGGCTAGGGGAGCCCTAGCCTTAGCCTAAGCCTAGGGGTGCCCTAGTCTACGGCTAGAGGAGTCCTAGCCTTAGCATAAGCCTAGGGGTGCCCTAGCCTAAGGCTAGGGGAGCACTAGCCTAAGGCTAGGGGAGCCGTAGCCTAAGGCTAGGGGAGACCTAGCCTTAGCCTAAGCCCAGGGGTGACCTAGCCTAAGGCTAGGGGAGCCCTAGCCCAAGGTTAGGGGAACACTAGCCTAAGGCTAGGGGAGCCATAGCCTAAGGTTCGGGGAGCCCTAGCCTAAGGCTCGGGGAGCCCTAGCCTAAGCCTAGGGGTGCCCTTACCTAACACTAGGGGAGCGCTAGCCTAAGCCTTGGAGTGCCCTAGCCTAAGGCTAGGGGAGCCCTAGATTAAGGCTAGGGGTGCCCTAGCCTAAGGCTATGGGAGTCCTAGCCTAAGGCTAGGGGAGCCCTAGCCTTAGCCTAAACCTTGGTGTTCCCTAGCCTAAGGCTAGGGGAGCCATAGCCTTATCCTAAGCCTAGGGGTGCGCTAGCCTAAGGCTAGGGGAGCCTTAGCCTAAGGCTAGGGGAGCCCTAGCCTAAGGCTAGGGGAGCCCTAGCCTAAGGCTAGGTGTGCCCTAGCCTAAGGTTAGGGGAGCCCTAGCATAAGGCTAGGGGTGCCCTAGCCTAAGGCTAGGGGAGTCCTAGACTTAGCCTAAGCCTACGGGTGCCCTAGCCTAAGGCTAGGGGAGCCCTAGCCTTAGCCTAAGCCTAGGGGTGCACTTGCCTAAGGCTAGGGGAGCCCTAGACTTAGCCTAAGCTTAAAGGTGCCCTAGCATAAGGCTAGAGGATCCCTAGCCTTGGCCTAAGCCCACGGGTGCCCTAACGTAACGCTAGGGGAGCCAGACCCTAAGGCTCAGAGCCCCTAGCCTTAGCTTAAGACTAGGGGAGCCCTAGCCTAAGGCTAGCGAAGCCCTAGCCTTAGCCTAAGCCTAGGGGTGCCCTAGCCTAAGGTTAGGGGAGCGCTAGCCCAAGGCTAGGGTAGCCCTAGCCTAAGGCTAGTGGAGCCCTAATCTAAGGCTAGGGGAGCCTTAGCCTTAGCCTAAGCCTAGGGGTGCCCTAGCCTAAGGCTAGGGGAGCCCTAGCCTTAGCCTAAGCCTATGGGTGCCCTAGGCTAAAGCTAGGGGAGCCCTAGCCTAAGTCTCAGGGAGCCCTAGCCTTAGCCTAAGCCTAGGGGAGCCCTAGCCTAAGTGTAGGGGAGCCCTAGCCTTAGCCTAAGCCTTGGGGTTCCATAGCGTAAGGCTAGGGGAGCCCTAACCTAAGGCTAGGGGTGCCCTACCCTTAGCCTAAGCCTAGGGGTGCC
Source organism: Tenrec ecaudatus (assembly GCF_050624435.1). Taxonomy (NCBI): domain Eukaryota; kingdom Metazoa; phylum Chordata; class Mammalia; order Afrosoricida; family Tenrecidae; genus Tenrec; species Tenrec ecaudatus. The sequence goes on from NW_027459669.1 coordinate 244,202, forward strand.
CTAGCCTAAGGCTTTGGGATCGCTAGCTTTAGCCTAAACCTAGGGGTGCCCTAACCTAAGTCTAGAAAAGCCCTAGCCTAAGGCTAGGGGAGCCCTAGCCTAAGGCTAGGGGAGCCCTAGCCTAAGGCTAGGGGCGGCCCTAGCCTTAGCCTAAGCCTAGGGGTGCCTTAGCCTAAGGCTAGGGGAGCCCTAACCCAAGGCTAGGGGAGGCCTAGCCATAGCCTAAGCCTAGGGGTGCCCTAGCCTAAGGATAGGGGAACACTAGCCTAAGGCTAGGGGAGCCATAGCCTAAGGTTCGGGGAGCCCTAGCCTAAGGCTCGGGGAGCCCTAGCCTAAGCCTAGGGGTGCCCTTACCTAACACTAGGGGAGCGCTAGCCTAAGCCTTGGAGTGCCCTAGCCTAAGGCTAGGGGAGCCCTAGATTAAGGCTAGGGGTGCCCTAGCCTAAGGCTAGGGGAGCACTAGCCTAAGGCTAGGGGAGCCCTACCCTTAGCCTAAGCCTAGGGGAGCCCTAGCCTAAGACTAGGGGAGCTCTAGCCTAAGGCTAGGGGAGCCCTAGCCTTAACCTAAACCTTGGTGTGCCCTAGCTTAAGGCTAGGGGAGCCCTAGCCTTATCATAAGCCTAGGGGTGCGCTAGCCTAAGGCTAGGGGAGCCCTAGCCTAAGGCTAGGGGAGCCCTAGCCTAAGGCTAGGGGAGCCCTAGCCTAAGGCTAGGGGAGCCCTAGCCTAAGGTTAGGGGAGCCCTAGCATAAGGCTAGGGGTGCCCTATCCTAAGGCTAGGGGAGTCCTAGACTTAGCCTAAGCCTACGGGTGCCCTAGCCTAAGGTTAGGGGAGCCCTAACCTAAGGCTAGGGAAGCCCTAGCCTTAGCCTAAGCCTAGGGGTGCCCTAGCCTAAGGCTAGGGGAGCCCTAGCCTTAGCCTAAGCCTTAAAGTGCCCTAGCCTAAGGCTAGGGGAGCGCTAGCCTTAGCCTAAGCCTAGGGGTGCCCTAACCTAAGGCTAGGAGAGCCCTAGCCTAAGGCTAGGGGAGCCCTAGCCTTAGCCTAAGCCTAGGGGTGCCCTAACCTAAGGCTAGGGGAGCCCTAACCTAAGGCTAGGGAGCCCTAGCCTTACCCTAAGCCTAGGGGAGCCCTAGCCTAAGGCTAGGGGAGCTCTAGCCTAAGGCTAGGGGAGCCCTAGCCTTAGCCTAAGGCTAGGGGTGCCCTTGCCTAAGGCTAGGGGAGCCCTAGACTTAGCCTAAGCTTAAAGGTGCCCTAGCATAAGGCTAGAGGATCCCTAGCCTTGGCCTAAGCCTACGGGTGCCCTAACGTAAGGCTAGGGGAGCCAGAGCCTAAGGCTCAGAGGCCCTAGCCATAGCCTAAGCCTAGGGGAGCCCTAGCCTAAGGCTAGGGGAGCCCTAGCCTTAGCCTAAGCCTAGGGGTGCCCTAGCCTAAGGCTAGGGGAGCGCTAGCCCAAGGCTAGGGTAGCCCTAGCCTAAGGCTAGGGGAGCCCTAACCTAAGGCTAGTGGACCCATAGCCTTAGCCTAAGCCTACGGGTGCCATAGCCTAAGGCTAGGGGAGCCCTAGCCTTAACCTAAGCCTAGGGGAGCCCTAGCCTAAGGGTAGGGGAGCACAAGCCTTAGCCTAAGCCTTGGGGTTCCATAGCCTAAGGCTAGGGGAGCCCTAACCTAAGGCTAGGGGTGCCCTAGCCTTAGCCTAAGCCTAGGGGTGCCCTAGCCTAAGGCTTGGGGATCGCTAGCTTTAGCCTAAATCAAGGGGTGCCCTAACCTAAGTCTAGAAAAGCCCTAGCCTAAGGCTAGGGGAGCCCTAGCCTAAGGCTAGGGGAGCCCTAGCCTTAGCCTAAACCTCGGGGAGCACTAGCCTAAGGCTAGGGGAGCCCTAGCCTTAGTCTAAGCCTAGGGGTGCCCTACCCTAAGGTTAGGGGTACACTAGCCTAAGGCTAGGGCAGCCATAGCCTAAGGTTCGCGGAGCCCTTGTAAGGCTCGGGGAGCCCTAACCTTAGCCTAAGCCTAGGGGTGCCCTCGCCTAAGGCTAGGGGAGCCCTAACCTAAGGCTAGGGGAGCCCTAGCCTTAGCCTTAGCCTAGGGGTGCCCTAGCCTAAGGCTAGGGGAGCCCTAGCCTTAGCCTAAGACTAGGGGTGCCCTAACCTCCGACTAGGGGAACCCTAGCCCAAGGCTAGGGGAGCTCTAGTCTAAGGCTAGGGGAGACTTGCCTAAGGCTAGGGGAGCCCTAGCCTTAGCCTAAGCCTAGGGGTGCCCTAGCCTACGGCTAGGGGAGCCCTAGCCCAAGGCTAGGGGAGCCCTAGCCCAAGGCTAGATGAGCCCTAGCCTTAGCCTAAGCCTAGGGGTGCCCTGGCCTAAGGATAGAGGAGCCCTAGCCTAAGTCTCAGGGAGCCCTAGCCTTAGCCTAAGCCTAGGGGTGCCCTTACCTTACGCTAGGGGAGCGCTAGCCTAAGCCTTGGAGTGCCCTAGCCTAAGGCTAGGGGAGCCCTAGATTAAGGCTAGGGGAGCCCTAGCCTAAGGCTAGGGGAGCCCTAGCCTTAGCCTAAGCCTAGGGGAGCCCTAGCCTAAGACTAGGGGAGATCAAGCCTAAGGCTAGGGGAGCCCTAGCCTTAGCCTAAACCTAGGTGTGCCCTTGCCGAAGGCTAAGGGAGCCCTAGCCTTAGCCAAAGCCTTGGGGTGCCCTAGCCTAAGGGTAGGGGAGCCCTAGCCTTAGCCTAAGCCTAGGGGTGCCCTAGCCTAAGCCTACGGGTGCCCTAGCCTAGGGCCAGGGGAGCCCTAACCTAAGGCAAGGGGAGCCCTAGCCTTAGCCTAAGCCTAGGGGTGCCCTAGCCTAAAGCTAGGGGAACCTTAGCCTAAGGCTAGGGGAGCCCTAGCCTTAGCCTAAGCCTAGGGGAGCCCTAGTCTAAGGCTAGGGGAGCCCTAGCCTAAGGCTAGGTGAGCCCTAGCCTTAGCCTAAGCCTAAAGGTGCCCTAGCCTAAGCCTAGGGGAGTCCTAGCCTTAGCCTAAGCCTTGGGGTGCCCTAATCTAAGGCTAGGGGAGCCCTAGCCTAAGGTTGGGGGAGCATTAGCCTAAGACTAGGGGAGCCGGTGCCTTAACCTAAGCCTAGGGGTGCCCTAGCATAAGGCTAGGTGAGCCCTAGCCTAAGGCTTGGTGAGCCCTAGCCTAAGGCTAGGGGAGCCCTAGCCTAAGGCTAGGGGAGCCCTAGCCTTAGCCTAAGCCTAGGGGTGCGCTAGCCTAAGGCTAGGGGAGCCCTAGCCCAAGGCTAGGGTAGCTCTAGCTAAGGCTAGGGGAGCCATAGCCTAAGGCTAGGGGAACCCTAGCCTTAGCCTAAGCCTAGGGGTGCCCTAGCCGAAGGCTAGGGGAACCCTAGCCTTAGCCTAAGCCTAGGGGTGCCCTAGCCTAAGCCTAGGGGTACCCTAGCCTAAGGCTAGGGGAGCACTAGCCTAAGGCTAGGGGAGCCCTAGCCTTAGCCTAAGCCTAGGGGTGCCCTAGCCTAAGGCTAGGGGAACCCTAGCCTAAGTCTCAGGGAGCCCTAGCCTTAGCCTAACCTAGGGGAGCCCTGCCTAACGCTAGGGGAGCCCTAGCCTTATCCTAAGCCTAGGGGTGCCATAGCCTAAGCCTAGGGGTGCCCTAGCCTAAGGCTAGGGGAGCCCTAGCCTAAGGCTAGGGGAGCCCTAGCCTAAGGCTAGGGGAATCTTAGCCTAAGGCTAGGGGAGCCCTAGCCTTAGCCTAAGCCTAGGGGTGCCCTAACCTAAGGCTAGAAAAGCCCTAGCCTAAGGCTAGGGGAGCCCTAGCCTTATCCTAAGCCTAGGGGTGCCCTAGCTTAAGGCTAGAGGCGCCCTAGCCTTAGCCTAAGCCTAGGGGTGCCCTAGCCTAAGGCTAGGGGAGCACTAGCCTAAGGCTAGGGGAGCCCTAGCCTAAGGCTAGGGGAGACCTAGCCTTAGCCTAAGCCCAGGGGTGCCCTAGCCTAAGGCTAGGGGAGCCCTAGCCCAAGGCTAGGGGAGCCCTAGCCTAAGGCTAGGGGAGCCCTAGCCTTATCCTAAGCCTTGGGGTGCCTAGCCTAAGGCTAGGGGAGCACTGGCCTAAGGCTAGGGGAGGCCTAGCCATAGCCTAAGCCTAGGGGTGCCCTAGCCTAAGGTTAGGGGAACACTAGCCTAAGGCTAGGGGAGCCATAGCCTAAGGTTCGGGGAGCCCTATCCTAAGGCTCGGGGACCGCTAGCCTAAGCCTAGGTGTGCCCTTACCTAACACTAGGGGAGCGCTAGCCTAAGACTTGGAGTGCCCTAGCCTAAGGCTAGGGGAGCCCTAGATTAAAGCTAGGGGTGCCCTAGCCGAAGGCTAGGGGAGCACTAGCCTAAGGCTAGGGGAGCCCTAGCCTTAGCCTAAGCCTAGGGGAGCCCTAGCCTAAGATTAGGGGAGCCCTAGCCTAAGGCTAGGGGAGCAGTAGCCTTAGCCTAAACCTAGTTGTGCCCTAGCCGAAGGCTAGGGGAGCCCTAGTCTTAGCCAAAGCCTTGGGGTGCCTAACCTAAGGCTAGGGGAGCCCTAGCCTTATCCTAAGCCTAGGGGTGCGCTAGCCTAAAGCTAGGGGAGCCCTAGCCTAAGGCTAGGGGAGCCTAGCCTAAGGCTAGGGGAGCCCTAGCCTAAGGCTAGGGGAGCCTAGCCTAAGCCTAGGGGAGCCCTAGCCTAAGGCTAGGGGAGCCTAGCCTAAGGCTAGGGGAGCCCTAGCCTAAGGCTAGGGGAGCCTAGCCTAAGGCTAGGGGAGCCCTAGCCTAAGGCTAGGTGTGCCCTAGCCTAAGGTTATGGGAGCCCTAGCATAAGGCTAGGGGTGCCCTAGACTAAGGCTAGGGGAGTCCTAGACTTAGCCTAAGCCTAGTGGTGCCCTAACCTAAGGCTAGGGGTGCCCTAACCTAAGGCTAGGGAGCCCTAGCCTTAGCCTAAGCCTAGGGGAGCCCTAGCCTAAGGCTAAGGGAGCCCTAGCCTAAGGCTAGGGGAGCCCTAGCCTTAGCCTAAGCCTAGGGGTGCCCTTGCCTAAGGCTACGGGAGCCCTGGTCTTAGCCTAAGCTTAAAGGTGCCCTAGCATAAGGCTAGAGGATCCCTAGCCTTGGCCTAAGCCTACGGGTGCCCTAACGTAAGGCTAGGGGAGCCAGAGCCTAAGGCTCAGAGGCCCTAGCCTTAGCCTAAGCCTAGGGGAGCCCTAGCCTAAGGCTAGGGGAGCCCTAGCCTTAGCCTAAGCCTAGGGGTGCCCTAGCCTAAGGCTAGGGGAGCGCTAGCCCAAGACTAGGGGAGCCCTAGCCTAAGGCTAGGGGAGCCCTAACCTAAGGCTAGGGGAGCCTTAGCCTTAGCCTAAGCCTTGGGGTGCCCTAGCCTAAGGCTAGGGGAGCACTAGCCTAAGGCTAGGGGAGCCCTAGCCTTAGCCTAATCCTAGGGGTGCCCTAGCCTAAGGCTAGGGGAGCCCTAGCCTAAGTCTCAGGGAGCCCTAGCATTAGCCTAAGCCTAGGGGAGCCCTAGCCTAAGGGTAGGGGAGCCCTAACCTTAGCCTAAGCCTTGGGGTTCCATAGCCTAAGGCTAGCGGTGCCCTAGCCTTAGCATAAGCCTAGGGGTGCCCTAGCCTTAGCCTAAGCCTAGGGGTGCCCTAGCCTAAGGCTTGGGGATCGCTAGCTTTAGCCTAAACCTAAGGGTGCCCTAACCTAAGTCTAGAAAAGCCCTAGCCTAAGGCTTGGGGAGCCCTAGCCTAAGGCTAGGGGAGCCCTAGCCTTAGCCTAAGCCTAGGGGTGCCCTAGCCTAAGGCTAGGGGAGCCCTAACCTAAGGTTCGGGGAGCCCTAGCCTTAGCCTTAGCATAGGGGTGCCCTAGCCTAAGGCTAGGGGAGCCCTAGCCTAAGTCTCAGGGAGCCCTAGCCTTAGCCTAAGCATAGGGGTGCCCTCGCCTAAGGCTAAGGGAGCACTAGCCTAAGGCTAGGGGAGCACTAGCCTAAGGCTAGGGGAGCCCTAGCCCAAGGCTAGGGGAGCCCTAGCCTTAGCCTAAGCCTAGGGGTGCCCTAGCCTAAGGCTAGGGGAGCCTAAGCCTAAGGCTCGGGGAGCCCTAGCCTAAACCTAGGGGTGCCCTTACCTAACGCTAGGGGAGCGCTAGCCTAAGGCTAGGGGAGCAATAGCCTTAGCCTAAGCCTAAAAGTGCCCTAGCCTAAGGCTAGGGGAGCTCTAGCCTTAGCCTAAGCCTAGGGGTGCCCTAGCCTAAGGCTAGGGGAGCACTAGCCTAAGGCTAGGGGAGCCCTAGCCTTAGCCTAAGCCTAGGGGTGCCCTAGCCTAAGGTTAGGGGTACACTAGCCTAAGGCTAGGGCAGCCATAGCCTAAGGTTCGGGGAGCCCTAGTAAGGCTCGGGGAGCCCTAGCCTTAGCCTAAGCCAAGGGGTGCCCTTGCCTAAGGCTAGGGGAGCCCTAACCTAAGGCTCGGGGAGCCCTAGCCTTAGCCTTAGCATAGGGGTGCCCTAGCCTAAGGCTAGGGGAGCCCTAGCCTAAGTCTCAGGGAGCCCTAGCCTTAGCCTAAGCATAGGGGTGCCCTCGCCTAAGGCTAGGGGAGCACTAGCCTAAGGCTAGGGCAGCCCTAGCCCAAGGCTAGGGGAGCCCTAGCCTTAGCCTAAGTCTAGGGGTGCCCTAGCCTAAGGCTAGGGGAGCCTAAGCCTAAGGCTCGGGGAGCCCTAGCCTAAACCTAGGGGTGCCCTTACCTAACGCTAGGGGAGCGCTAGCCTAAGGCTAGGGGAGCCTTAGCCTTAGCCTAAGCCTTGGGGAACCCTAGCCTAAGATTAGGGGAGCCCTAGGCGAAGGCTAGAGGAGCCCTAGACTTAGCCTAAGCCTACTGGTGCCCTAGCCTAAGGCTAGGGGAGCCCTAGCCTAAAGCTAGGGGAGCCCTAACCTAAGGCTAGGGGAGCCCTAGCCTTAGCCTAAGCCTAGGGGTGCCATAGCCTAAGGCTAGGGGAGCCCTAGCCTTAGCCTAAGCCTAAAAGTGCCCTAGCCTAAGGCGAGGGGAGCTCTAGCCTTAGCCTAAGCCTAGGGGTGCCCTAGCCTAAGGCTAGGGGAGCCCTAACCTAAGGCTAGGGAGCCCTAGCCTTAGCCTAAGGCTAGGGGAGCCCTAGCCTAAGCCTAGGGGACCCCTAGCCTAAGGCTAGGGGAGCCCTAGCCTAAGGCGAGGGGAGCCTTAACCTAAGGCTAGGGGAGCCCTAGCCTAAGGCTAGGGGAGCCCTAGCCTTAGCCTAAGCTTAGGGGTGCCCTAGCCTAAGGCTAGGGGAGCCCTAGACTTAGCCTAAGCCTAGGGGTGCCCTAGCCTAAGGCTAGGGGACCCCTAGCCTTAGCCTAAGCCTAAAGGTGCCCTAGCATCAGGCTAGGGGATCCCTAGCCTTGGCCTAAGCCTACGGGTGTCCTAAAGTAAGGCTAGGGGAGCCAGAGCCTAAGGCTCGGGGGCCCTAGCCTTAGCCTAAGCCTAGGGGAGCCCCAGCCTAAGGCTGGGGAGCCCTAGCCTTAGCCTAAGCCTAGTCGTGCCCTAGCCTAAGGCTAGAGGAGCCCTACTCTAAGGCTAGGGGAGCCCTAGCCTAAGGCTAAGGGAGCCCTAGCCTTGGCCTAAGACTAGGGGTGCCCTACCCTAAGGCTAGGGGAGCCCTAGCCTAAGGCTAGGTGAGCCCTAGCCTAAGGCTAGGGGAGCCCTGTACTAAGCCAAGGGGAACCCTGGCCTAAGGCTAGGGGAGCCCTAGCGTAACGCTAGGGGAGCCCTAGCTTAAGGCTAGGGGAGCCCTAACCTAAGCCTATGGGTGCCCTAGCCTAAGGGTAGGGGTGCCCTAGCCTAAGGCTAGGGGAGCCCTGGCCTAAGCCTAGGGGTGCCCTGGTCTAAGGCTAGGGGAGCCCTAGCCTTAGCCTAAGCCTAAAAGTGCCCTAGCCTATGGCTAGAGGAGCGCTAGCCTTAGGCTAAGTAAAGGGGTTCCCTAACCTAAGGCTAGAAAAGCCCTAGCCTAAGGCTACGGGAGCTCTAAACTAAGGCTAGGGGAGCACTAGCCTTAGCCTAAGCCTAGGGGGGCCCGAAACTCAGGCTAGGGGAGCCCTAGCCTTAGCCTAAGCCTAAAAATGCCCTAACCTAAGGCTAGGGGAGCCCTAGCCTAAGACTATGGGAGCCCTAGCCTTAGACTAAGTCTAGGGGTGCCCGAACGTAAGGCTATGGAGCCCTAGCCTAAGGCTAGGGGAGCCCTACCCTTAGCCTAAGCCTAGGTGGGCCCTAGCCTAAGGGTAGGGGAGCCATGACCTAAGGCTAGGGAGACCTAGCCTTAGCCTAAGCCTAGGGGAGCCCTAGCCTTAGCCTAAGCCTAAAGGTGCCCTAGCCTAAGGCTAGGGGATCCCTAGCATTGGCCTAAGCCTAGGGGTGCCCTAACGTAAGGCTAGTGGAGCCCTACCCTAAGGCTAGGGGAGCCCTAGCCTTAGCCTAAGCTTAGGGGTGTCCTAGCCTAAGGCTAGGGGAGCCCTAGCCTAATTCTAGGGGAGCCATAGCCTAAGGCTAGGGGAGCCCTAGCCTTAGCCTAAGCCTAGGGTTGCCCTAGCCTAAGGCTAGGGGAGACCTAGATTAAGCCTAGGGCTGCCCTGGCCTAAGACTAGTGGAGCCCTACCCTAAGGCTAGGGGAGCCCTAGCCTTAGCCTAAGCTTATGGGTGCCCTTGCCTAAGGCTAGGGGAGCCCTAGCCTAAGGTTAGGGTAGCCCTAGCCTAAGCCAAGGGGTGCCGTAGCCTAAGGTTAGGAGAGCCTTAGCCTAAGGCTAGGGGAGCCCTAGCCTTAGCATAAGCCTAGGGGTGCCCTAGCCTAAAGCTAGGAGAGCGCTAGCCTAAGGCTAGAGGAGCCCTGGCCTAAGACTAGTGGTGCCCTGGTCCAAGGCTAGGGGAGCCCTAGCGTAACGCTAGGGGAGCCATTGCGTAAGTCTAGGGGAGACCTAGCCTAAGGCTAGGTGTGCCCCAGCCCACGGCTAGGGGAGCACGAGCCTAAGGCTAGGGGAGCCTTGGCCTAAGCCTAGGGGTGCCCTGGCCTAAGGCTAGGGGAGCCCTAGCGTAACGCAGGAGCCCTAGCCTAAGGCTAGTGGAGCCCGAGTCCTTGGCTAGGGGAACCCTAGCCTAAGCCTAGGGTTGCCCTAGCCAAAGGCTAGGGGTGCCCGAGCCTAAGGCTAGGGGAGCACCAGCCTAAGGCTAGGGGAACCCGAGTCTAAGGCTTGGGGGAGCCCTAGCCTAAGCCTAGGGGTGAACTAGCCTAAGGATAGGGGAGCCATAGCCTTAGCTTAAGCCTAGGGGTTCCCTAGCATAAGCCTAGGGGTGCCCTAGCCTAAGCCTAGGGGTGCCCTAGCATAAGGCTAGGGGAGCCTTAGCGTACGGCCAGGGGAGCACGAGCCTAAGGCTAGGGGTGCCCGAGCCTACAGATAGGGGAGCCCTAGCCTAAGGCTAGGGTAGCCCTAGCCTAAGGCTTGGGGAGCCCTAGCCTTAGCCTAAGCCTAGGGGTGCCCTAGCCTAAGTTTAGGGGAGCCCTAGCCTTAGCCTAAGCCTAAAATTGCCCTAGACTAAGGCTAGGGGAGCGCTAGCCTTAGCCTAAGCCTAGGGGTGCCCTAACCTAAGGCTAGGGTAGCCCTAGCCTAAGGCTAGGGGAGCCCTAGCCTAAGGCTAGGGGAGCCCTAGCCTTAACCTAAGCCTAGGGGTGCCCGACGTAAGGCTATGGAGCCCTAGCCTAAGGCTAGGGGAGCCCTAGCCTTAGCCTAAGCCTAGGGGTGCCCTAACCTAAGGCTAGGGGAGCCCTAGCCTTAGCCTAAGCCTAGGGGTGCCATCGCCTAAGGCTAGGGGAGCCCTAGGCCAAGGCTAGGGGAGCCCTATCATAAGGCTAGGGGAGCCCTAGCCTAAGGCTAGGATATTCCTAGACTTAGCCTAAGCCTAGGGGTGCCCTAGCCTAACGCTAGGGGAGCCCTAGCCTTAGCCTAAGCCTAGGGGTGCCCTAACATAAGGCTATGGAGCCCTAGCCTAAGGCTAGGGGAGCCCTAGCCTTAGCCTAAGACTAGGGGTGCCCGAACCTAAGGCTAGGGGAGCCCTAGCCTAAGTCTAGGGTTTCTATAGCCTAAGGCTAGGGGAGCCATTGCCTTAACCTAAGCCTTGGGGTGCCCTAACCTAACGCTAGGGGAGCCCTAGCCTTAGCCTAAGCTTAGGGGTGCCCTAACCTAACGCTAGGGGAGCCCTAGCCTTAGCCTAAGCCTAGGGGTGCCCTAACATAAGGCTATGGAGCCCTAGCCTAAGGCTAGGGGAGCCCTAGCCTTAGCCTAAGACTAGGGGTGCCCGAACCTAAGGCTAGGGGAGCCCTAGCCTAAGTCTAGGGTTTCTATAGCCTAAGGCTAGGGGAGCCATTGCCTTAACCTAAGCCTTGGGGTGCCCTAGCCTAAGGCTAGGGGAGCCCTAGCCTAAGGCTAGGGGAGCCCTAGCCTTAGCCTAAGCCTAGAGGTGCCCTAGCCTAAGGCTAGGGGAGCCCTAGCCCAAGACTAGGGGAGCCCTAGCCTAAGTCTAGGGTTTCCCTAGCCTAAGGCTAGGGGAGCCATTGCCTTAGCCTAAGCCTAGGGGTGCCCTAGCCTAAGGCTAGGGGAGCACTAGCCTATGCCTAGGGGAGCCCTAGCCTTAGCCTAAGCCTAGGGGTGCCCTACCCTAAGGTTAGGGGAACACTAGCCTAAGGCTAGGGGAGCCATAGCCTAAGGTTCGGGGAGCCCTAGCCTAAGGCTCCGGGACCCTAGCCTAAGCCTAGGGGTGCCCTTACCTAACGCTAGGGGAGCGCTAGCCTAAGCCTTGGAGTGCCTTAGCCTAAGGCTAGGGGAGCCCTAGATTAAGGCTAGGGGTACCCTAGCCTAAGGCTAGGGGAGCACTAGCCTAAGGCTAGGGGAGCCCTAGCCTTAGCCTAAGCCTAGAGGAGCCCTAGCCTAAGACTAGGGGGACCTAGCCTAAGGCTAGGGGAGCCCTAGCCTTAGCCTAAACTTAGGTGTGCCCTAGCCGAAGGCTAAGGGAGCCCTAGCCTTAGCCAAAGCCTTGGGGTGCCCTAGCCTAAGGGTAGGGGAGCCCTAGCCTTAGCCTAAGCCTAGGTGTGCCCTAGCCTAAGCCTACGGGTGCCCTAGCATAGAGCTAGGGGAGCCCTAACCTAAGGGAAGGGAAGTCCTAGCCTTAGCCTAAGCCTAGGGGTGCCCTAGCCTAAGGCTAGGGAAACCCTAGCCTAAGTCTAGGGGAGCCCTAGCCTTAGCCTAAGCCTAGGGGAGCCCTAGTCTAAGGCTAGGGGAACCCTAGCCTAAGGCTAGGGGAGCCCTAGCCTTAGCCTAAGCCTAAAGGTTCCCTAGCCTAAGCCTAGGGGATGCCTAGCTTTGGCCTAAGCCTAGGGGTGCCCTAACGTAAGGCTAGGGGAGCCCTAGCCTAAGGTTAGGGGAGACATAGCCTTAGCCTAAGCCTTGGGGTGCCCTAACCTAAGGCTAGGGGAGCCCTAGCTTAAGGTTGGGGGAGCATTAGCCTAAGACTAGGGGAGCCCGTGCCTTAACCTAAGCCTAGGGGTGCCCTAGCATAAGGCTAGGAGAGCCTTAGCCTAAGGCTTGGGGAGCCCTAGCCTAAGGCTAGGGTAGCTCTAGCTAAGGCTAGGGGAGCCATAGCCTAAGACTAGGGGAACCCTAGCCTTAGCCTAAGCCTAGGGGTGCCCTAGCCTAAGCCTAGGGGTACCCTAGCCTAAGGCTAGGGGAGCACTAGCCTAAGGCTAGGGGAGCCCTAGCCTTAGCCTAAGCCTAGGGGTGCCCTAGCCTAAGGCTAGCGGAACCCTAGCCTAACTCTCAGGGAGCCCTAGCCTTAGCCTAACCTAGGGGAGCCCTAGCCTAAGGCTAGGGGAGCCCTAGCCTTAGCCAAAGCCTAGGGGTGCGCTAGCCTAAGGGTAGAGGAGCCCTAGCCTAAGGCTAGGGGAGACCTAGCCTAAGGCTAGGGGAGCCCTAGCCTAAGGCTAGGTGTGCCCTAGCCTAAGGTTAGGGGAGCCCTAGCATAAGGCTAGGGGTGCCCTATCCTAAGGCTAGGGGAGTCCTAGACTTAGCCTAAGCCTACGGGTGCCCTAGCCTAAGGCTAGGGGAGCCCTAACCTAAGGCTAGGTGAGCCCTAGCCTTAGCCTAAGCCTAGGGGTGCCCTAGCCTAATGCTAGGGGAGCCCTAGCCTTAGCCTAAGCCTAAAAGTGCCCTAGCCTAAGCTAGGGGAGCGCTAGCCTTAGCCTGAACCTAGGGGTGCCCTAATCTAAGGCTAGGGCTGCCCTAACCTAAGGCTAGGGGAGCCCTAGCCTAAGGCTAGGGGAGCCTTAGTCTAAGGCTAGGGGAGCCCTAGCCTTAGCCTAAGCCTAGGGGTGCCCTAGCCTAAGGCTAGGGGAGCCCTAGCCTTAGCCTAAGCCTAGGGGTCCACTAACCTAAGGCTAGGAAAGCCATAGCCTAAGGCTAGGGGAGCCCTAGCTTAAGGCTAGGGGAGCCCTAGCCTTAGCCTAAAACTAGGGGTGCCCTAGCCTAAGGCTAGAGGAGCCCTAGTCTTAGCCTAAGCCTAGGGGTGCCCTAGCCTAAGGCTAGGGTTGCCCTAGCCTAAGGCTAGGGGAGGCCTAGCCATAGCCTAAGCCTAGGGGTGCCCTAGCCTAAGGTTAGGGGAACACTAGCCTAAGGCTAGGGGAGCCATAGCCTAAGGTTCAGGGAGCACTAGCCTAAGGCTCGGGGAGCCCTAGCCTAAGCCTAGGGGTGCCCTTACCTAACACTAGGGGAGCGCTAGCCTAAGCCTTGGAGTGCCCTAGCCTAAGGCTAGGGGAGCGCTAGATTAAGGCTAGGGGTGCCCTAGCCTAAGGCTAGGGGAGCCCTAGCCTAAGACTAGGGGAGCCCTAGCCTAAGGCTAGGGGAGCCCTAGCCTTAGCCTAAACCTAGGTGTGCCCTAGACGAAGGCTAGGGGAGCCCTAGCCTTAGCCAAAGCCTTGGGGTGCCCTAGCCTAAGGGTAGGGGAGCCCTAGCCTTATCCTAAGCCTAGGGGTGCGCTAGCCTAAGGCTAGAGGAGCCCTAGCCTAAGTCTAGGGGAGACCTAGCCTAAGGCTAGGGGAGCCCTAGCCTAAGGCTAGGTGTGCCCTAGCCTAAGGTTAGGGGAGCCCTAGCATAAGGCTAGGGGTGCCCTATCCTAAGGCTAGGGGAGTCCTAGAATTAGCCTAAGCCTACGGGTGCCCTAGCCAAAGGCTAGGGGAGCCCTAACCTAAGGCTAGGGGAGCCCTAGCCTTAGCCTAAGCCTAGGGGTGCCCTAGCCTAATGCTAGGGGAGCCCTAGCCTTAGCCTAAGCCTAAAAGTGCCCTAGCCTAAGCTAGGGAAGCGCTAGCCTTAGCCTGAACCTAGGGGTGCCCTAACCTAAGGCTAGGGCAGCCCTAGCCTTAGCCTAAGCCTAGGGGTGCCCTAACCTAAGGCTAGGGGAGCCCTAACCTAAGGCTAGGGAGCCCTAGCCTTAGCCTAAGCCTAGGGAGCCCTAGCCTAAGGCTAGGGGAGCCCTAGCCTAAGGCTAGGGGAGCCCTAGCCTAAGGCTAGGGTAGCCCTAGCCTTAGCCTAAGCCTAGGGGTTCCCTTGCTTAAGGCTAGAGGAGCCCTAGACTTAGCCTAAGCTTAAAGGTGCCCTAGCATAAGGCTAGAGGATCCCTAGCCTTGGCCTAAGACTACGGGTGCCCTAACGTAAGGCTCGTGGAGCCAGAGCATAAGGCTCAGAGGCCCTAGCCTTAGCCTAAGCCTAGGGGAGCCCTAGCCTAAGGCTAGGGGAGCCCTAGCCTTAGCCTAAGCCTAGGGGTGCCCTAGCCTAAGGCTAGCGGAGCGCTAGCCCAAGGCTAGGGTAGCCCTAGCCTAAGGCTAGGGGAGCCTTAGCCTTAGCCTAAGCCTAGGGGTGCCCTAGCCTAAGGCTAGGGGAGCACTAGCCTAAGGCTAGGGGAGCCCTAGCCTTAGCCTTAGCCTAAGCCTAGGGGTGCCCTAGCCTAAGGCTAGGGAGGCCTATCCTAAGTCTCAGGGAGCCCTAGCCTTAGCCTAAGCCTAGGGGAACCCTAGCCTAAGGGTAGGGGAGCCCTAGCCTTAGCCTAAGCCTTGGGGTTCCATAGCCTAAGGCTAGGGGAGCCCTAACCTAAGGCTAGGGTGCCCTAGCCTTAGCCTAAGCTTAGGGGTGCCCTAGCCTAAGGCTTGGGGATCGCTAGCTTTAGCCTAAACCTAGGGGTGCCCTAACCTAAGTCTAGAAAAGCCCTAGCCTAAGGCTAGGGGAGCCCTAGCCTAAGGCTAGGGGAGCCCTAGCATTAGCCTAAGCCTAAGGGTGCCCAAGCCTAAGGCTAGGGGAGCACTAGCCTAAGGCTAGGGGTGTCCTAGCCTTAGCCTAAGCCTAGGGGTGCCCTAGCCTAAGGTTAGGGGTACACTAGCCTAAGGCTAGGGCAGCCATAGCCTAAAGCTTGAGGAGCCCTAGCCTAAGGCTAGGGGAGCCCTAGCCTTAGCCTAAGCCAAGGGTGCCCTAACCTACGGCTAGGGGAGCCCTAGCCCAAGGCTAGGGGAGCTCTAGTCTAAGGCTAGGGGAGACTTGCCTAAGGCTAGGGGAGCCCTAGCCTTAGCCTAAGCCTAGGGGTGCCCTAGCCTAAGGCTAGGGGAGCCCTAGCCTAAGGCTAGGGGAGCCTTAGTCTAAGGCTAGGGGAGCCCTAGCCTTAGCCTAAGCCTAGGGGTGCCCTAACCTAAGGCTAGAAAAGCCCTAGCCTAAGGCTAGGGGAGCCCTAGCCAAAGGCTAGAGGAGCCCTAGCCTTAGCCTAAGCCTGGGAGTGCCCTAGCCTAAGGCTAGAAGAGCCCTAGCCTTAGCCTAAGCCTAGGGGTGCCCTAGCCTAAGGCTAGGGGAGCACTAGCCTAAGGCTAGGGGAGACCTAGCCTTAGCCTAAGCCCAGGGGTGACCTAGCCTAAGGCTAGGGGAGCATAACCCAAGGCTAGGGGAGCCCTAGCCTAAGGCTAGGCGAGCCCTAGCCTTAGCCTAAGCCTAGGGGTGCCTAGCCTAAGGCTAGGGGAGCACTAACCTAAGGCTAGGGGAGGCCTAGCCATAGCCTAAGCCTAGGGGTGCCCTAGCCTAAAATTAGGGGAACACTAGCCTAAGGCTAGGGGAGCCATAGCCTAAGGTTCGGGGAGCCCTAGCCAAAGACTCGGGGAGCCCTAGATTAAGGCTAGGGGAGCCCTAACCTTAGCATAAGCCTGGGGGTGCCCTAGCCTAAGGCTAGAGGAGCCCTAGCCTTAGCCTAAACCTAGGTGTGCCCTAGCCGAAGGCTAGGGGAGCCCTAGCCTTAGCCAAAGCCTTGGGGTGCCCTAGCCTAAGGCTAGGGGAGCCCTAGCCTTATCCTAAGCCTTGGGGTGCGCTAGCCTAAGGCTAGAGGAGCCCTAGCCTAAGGCTAGGGGAGACTTAGCCTAAGGCTAGGGGAGCCCTAACCTTAGCATAAGCCTAGGGGTGCCCTAGCCTAAGGCTAGGAGAGCCCTAGCCTAAGGCTAGAGCAGCCCTGGCCTAAGCCTAGTGGTGCCCTGGTCCAAGGCTAGGGGAGCCCTAGCGTAACGCTAGGGGAGCCCTTGCCTAAGTCTAGGGGAGCCCTAGCCTAAGGCTAGGTGTGCCCCAGGCCACGGCTAGGGGAGCACGCGCCTAAGGCTAGGGGAGCCTTGGCCTAAGCCTAGGGGTGCCCTGGCCTAAGGCTAGGGGAGCCCTAGCGTAACGCAGGAGCCCTAGCCTAAGGCTAGTGGAGCCCTAGCCTAAGGCTAGGTGTGCCCGAGGCGTCGGCTAGGGGAGCACGAGCCTAAGGCTAGTGGAGCCCGAGTCCTTGGCTAGGGGAACCCTAGCCTAAGCCTAGGGTTGCCCTAGCCAAAGGCTAGGGGTGCTCGAGCCTAAGGCTAGGGGAGCACCACCCTAAGGCTAGGGGAACCCGAGTCTAAGGCTTGGGGGAGCCCTAGCCTAAGCCTAGGGGTGACCTAGCCTAAGGATAGGGGAGCCATAGCCTTAGCCTAAGCCTAGGGGTTCCCTAGCATAAGCCTAGGGGTGCCCTAGCCTAAGCCTAGGGGTGCCCTAGCATAAGGCTAGGGGAGCCATAGCGTACGGCTAGGGGAGCACGAGCCTAAAGCTAGGGGTGCCCGAGCCTACAGCTAGGGGAGCCCAAGCCTAAGGCTAGGGTAGCCCTAGCCTAAGGCTTGGGGAGCCCTAGCCTTAGCCTAAGCCTAGGGGTGCCCTAGCCTAAGGTTAGGGGAGCCCAGCCTTAGCCTAAGCCTAAAATTGCCCTAGACTAAGGCTAGGGGAGCGCTAGCCTTAGCCTAAGCCTAGGGGTGCCCTAACCTAAGGCTAGGGTAGCCCTAGCCTAAGGCTAGGGGAGCCCTAGCCTAAGGTTAGGGGAGCCCTAGACTTAACCTAAGCCTAGGGGTGCCCGACGTAATGCTATGGAGCCCTAGCCTAAGGCTAGGGGAGCCCTAGCCTTAGCCTAAGCCTAGGGGTGCCCTAACCTAAGGCTAGGGGAGCCCTAGCCTTAGCCTAAGCCTAGGGGTGCCATCGCCTAAAGCTAGGGGAGCCCTAGCCCAAGGCTAGGGGAGCCCTATCATAAGGCTAGGGGAGCCCTAGCCTAAGGCTAGGATAGTCCTAGGCTTAGCCTAAGGCTAGGGGTGCCCTAGCCTAAGGCTAGGGGACCTCTAACCTACGGCTAGGGGAGCCCTAGCCTTAGCCTAAGCCTAGGGGTGCCCTAGCCTAGAGGCTAGGGGAGCCCTAACCTAAGGCTAGGGAGCACTAGCCTTAGCCTAAGCCTAGGGGTGCCCTAACCTAACACTAGGGGAGCCCTAGCCTTAGCCTAAGCCTAGGGGTGCCCTAACATAAGGCTATGGAGCCCTAGCCTAAGGCTAGGGGAGCCCTAGCCTTAGCCTAAGACTAGGGGTGCCCGAACCTAAGGCTAGGGGAGCCCTAGCCTAAGTCTAGGGTTTCCATAGCCTAAGGCTGGGGAGCCATTGCCTTAACCTAAGCCTTGGGGTGCCCTAGCCTAAGGCTAGGGGAGCCCTAGCCTAAGGCTAGGGGAGCCCTAGCCTTAGCCTAAGCCTAGAGGTGCCCTAGCCTAAGGCTAGGGGAGCCCTAGCCCAAGACTAGGGGAGCCCTAGCCTAAGTCTAGGGTTTCCCTAGCCTAAGGCTAGGGGAGCCATTGCCTTAGCCTAAGCCTAGGGGTGCCCTAGCCTAAGGCTAGGGGAGCACTAGCCTATGCCTAGGGGAGCCCTAGCCTTAGCCTAAGCCTAGGGGTGCCCTACCCTAAGGTTAGGGGAACACTAGCCTAAGGCTAGGGGAGCCATAGCCTAAGGTTCGGGGAGCCCTAGCCTAAGGCTCCGGGAGCCCTAGCCTAAGCCTAGGGGTGCCCTTACCTAACGCTAGGGGAGCGCTAGCCTAAGCCTTGGAGTGCCTTAGCCTAAGGCTAGGGGAGCCCTATATTAAGGCTAGGGGAGCCCTAGCCTTAGCCTAAGCCTAGAGGAGCCCTAGCCTAAGGCTAGGGGAGCCCTAGCCCAAGACTAGGGGAGCCCTAGCCTAAGTCTAGGGTTTCCCTAGCCTAAGGCTAGGGGAGCCATTGCCTTAGCCTAAGCCTAGGGGTGCCCTAGCCTAAGGCTAGGGGAGCACTAGCCTATGCCTAGGGGAGCCCTAGCCTTAGCCTAAGCCTAGGGGTGCCCTACCCTAAGGTTAGGGGAACACTAGCCTAAGGCTAGGGGAGCCATAGCCTAAGGTTCGGGGAGCCCTAGCCTAAGGCTCCGGGAGCCCTAGCCTAAGCCTAGGGGTGCCCTTACCTAACGCTAGGGGAGCGCTAGCCTAAGCCTTGGAGTGCCTTAGCCTAAGGCTAGGGGAGCCCTAGATTAAGGCTAGGGGAGCCCTAGCCTTAGCCTAAGCCTAGAGGAGCCCTAGCCTAAGACTAGGGGAGACCTAGCCTAAGGCTAGGGGAGCCCTAGCCTTAGCCTAAACCTAGGTGTGCCCTAGCCGAAGGCTAAGGGAACCCTAGCCTTAGCCAAAGCCTTGGGGTGCCCTAGCCTAAGGGTAGGGGAGCCCTAGCCTTAGCCTAAGCCTAGGTGTGCCCTAGCCTAAGCCTACGGCTGCCCTAGCATAGAGCTAGGGGAGCCCTAACCTAAGGGAAGGGAAGTCCTAGCCTTAGCCTAAGCCTAGGGGTGCCCTAGCCTAAGGCTAGGGAAACCCTAGCCTAAGACTAGGGGAGCCCTAGCCTTAGCCTAAGCCTAGGGGAGCCCAAGTCTAAGGCTAGGGGAGCCCTAGCCTAAGGCTAGGGGAGCCCTAGCCTTAGCCTAAGCCTAAAGGTGCCCTAGCCTAAGCCTAGGGGATCCCTAGCTTTGGTCTAAGCCTAGGGTTGCCCTAACGTAAGGCTAGGGGAGCCCTAGCCTAAGGTTAGGGGAGACATAGCCTTAGCCTAAGCCTTGGGGTGCCCTAACCTATGGCTAGGGGAGCCCTAGCCTAAGGATGGGGGAGCATTAGCCTAAGACTAGGGGAGCCGGTGCCTTAACCTAAGCCTAGGGGTGCCATAGCCGAAGGCTAGGGGAGCCCTAGCCTTATCCTAAGCCTAGGGGTGCCATAGCCGAAGGCTAGGGGAGCCCTAGCCTTAGCCAAAGCCTTGGGGTGACCTACCCTAAGGCTAGGGGAGCCCTAGCCTTATCCTAAGCCTAGGGGTGCGCTAGCCTAAGGCTAGAGGAGCCCTAGCCTAAGGCTAGGGGAGACCTAGCCTAAGGCTAGGGGAGCCCTAGCCTAAGGCTAGGTGTGCCCTAGCCTAAGGTTAGGGGAGCCCTAGCATAAGGCTAGGGGTGCCCTATCCTAAGGCTAGGGGAGTCCTAGACTTAGCCAAAGCCTATGGGTGCCCTAGCCTAAGGCTAGGGGAGCCCTAACCTAAGGCTAGGTGAGCCCTAGCCTTAGCCTAAGCCTAGGGGTGCCCTAGCCTAATGCTAGGGGAGCCCTAGCCTTAGCCTAAGCCTAAAAGTGCCCTAGCCTAAGCTAGGGGAGCGCTAGCCTTAGCCTGAACCTAGGGGTGCCCTAACCTAAGGCTAGGGCAGCCCTAGCCTAAGGCTAGGGCAGCCCTAGCCTGAGCCTAAGCCTAGGGGTGCCCTAACCTAAGGCTAGGGGAGCGTAGCCTAAGGCTAGGGGAGCCTTAGTCTAAGGCTAGGGGAGCCCTATCCTAAGGCTAGGGGAGCCCTAGCCTTAGCCAAAGCCTTGGGGTGCCCTAACCTAAGGCTAGAAAAGCCCTAGCCTAAGGCTAGGGGAGCCCTAGCCAAAGGCTAGGGGAGCCCTAGCCTTAGCCTAAGCCTAGGGGTGCCCTAGCCTAAGGCTAGGGGAGCCCTAGCCTAAGGCTAGGGGAGCCTTAGCCTAAGGCTAGGGGAGCCCTAGCCTTAGCCTAAGCCTAGGGGTGCCCTAACCTAAGGCTAGAAAAGCCCTAGCCTAAGGCTAGGGGAGCCCTAGCTTAAGGCTAGGGGAGCCCTAGCCTTAGCCTAAGCCTAGGGGTGCCCTAGTCTACGGCTAGAGGAGTCCTAGCCTTAGCATAAGCCTAGGGGTGCCCTAGCCTAAGGCTAGGGGAGCACTAGCCTAAGGCTAGGGGAGCCGTAGCCTAAGGCTAGGGGAGACCTAGCCTTAGCCTAAGCCCAGGGGTGACCTAGCCTAAGGCTAGGGGAGCCCTAGCCCAAGGTTAGGGGAACACTAGCCTAAGGCTAGGGGAGCCATAGCCTAAGGTTCAGGGAGCACTAGCCTAAGGCTCGGGGAGCCCTAGCCTAAGCCTAGGGGTGCCCTTACCTAACACTAGGGGAGCGCTAGCCTAAGCTTTGGAGTGCCCTAGCCTAAGGCTAGGGGAGCGCTAGATTAAGGCTAGGGGTGCCCTAGCCTAAGGCTAGGGGAGACCTAGCCTAAGACTAGGGGAGCCCTAGCCTAAGGCTCGGGGAGCCCTAGCCTAAGACTAGGGGAGCCCTAGCCTAAGGCTAGGGGAGCCCTAGCCTTAGCCTAAACTTAGGTGTGCCCTAGCCGAAGGCTAGGGTAGCACTAGCCTTAGCCAAAGCCTTGGGGTGCCCTAGCCTAAGGCTAGGGGAGCCCTAGCCTTATCCTAAGCCTAGGGGTGCGCTAGCCTAAGGCTAGAGGAGCCCTAGCCTAAGGCTATGGGAGACCTAGCCTAAGGCTAGGGGAGCCCTAGCCTAAGGCTAGGTGTGCCCTAGCCTAAGGTTAGGGGAGCCCTAGCATAAGGCTAGGGGTGCCCTATCCTAAGGCTAGGGGAGTCCTAGACTTAGCCTAAGACTACGGGTGCCCTAGCCTAAGGCTAGGGGAGCCCTAAACTAAGGTTAGGGGAGCCCTAGCCTTAGCCTAAGCCTAGGGGTGCCCTAGCCTAATGCTAGGGGAGCCCTAGCCTTAGCCTAAGCCTAAAAGTGCCCTAGCCTAAGCTAGGGGAGCGCTAGCCTTAGCCTGAACCTAGGGGTGCCCTAACCTAAGGCTAGGGCAGCCCTAGCCTTAGCCTAAGCCTAGGGGTGCCTTAACCTAAGGCTAGGGGAGCCCTAACCTAAGGCTAGGGAGCCCTAGCCTTAGCCTAAGCCTAGGGAGCCCTAGCCTAAGGCTAGGGTAGCCCTAGCCTTAGCCTAAGCCTAGGGAAGCCCTAGCCTAAGGCTAGTGGAGCCCTATCCTTAGCCTAAGCCTAGGGGTGCCCTAGCCTAAGGCTAGCGGAGCGCTAGCCCAAGGCTAGGGTAGCCCTAGCCTAAGGCTAGGGGAGCCTTAGCCTTAGCCTAAGCCTAGGGGTGCCCTAGCCTAAGGCTAGGGGAGCACTAGCCTAAGGCTAGGGGAGCCCTAGCCTTAGCCTTAGCCTAAGCCTAGGGGTGCCCTAGCCTAAGGCTAGGGGAGCCCTATCCTAAGTCTCAGGGAGCCCTAGCCTTAGCCTAAGCCTAGGGGAGCCCTAGCCTAAGGGTAGGGGAGCCCTAGCCTTAGCCTAAGCCTTGGGGTTCCATAGCCTAAGGCTAGGGGAGCCCTAACCTAAGGCTAGGGTGCCCTAGCCTTAGCCTAAGCTTAGGGGTGCCCTAGCCTAAGGCTTGGGGATCGCTAGCTTTAGCCTAAACCTAGGGGTGCCCTAACCTAAGTCTAGAAAAGCCCTAGCCTAAGGCTAGGGGAGCCCTAGCCTAAGTCTAGGGGAGCCCTAGCGTTAGCCTAAGCCTAAGGGTGCCCTAGCCTAAGGCTAGGGGAGCACTAGCCTAAGGCTAGGGGTGTCCTAGCCTTAGCCTAAGCCTAGGGGTGCCCTAGCCTAAGGTTAGGGGTACACTAGCCTAAGGCTAGGGCAGCCATAGCCTAAGGCTTGAGGAGCCCTAGCCTAAGGCTAGGGGAGCACTAGCCTTAGGCTAAGCCAAGGGTGCCCTAACCTACGGCTAGGGGAGCCCTAGCCCAAGGCTAGGGGAGCTCTAGTCTAAGGCTAGGGGAGACTTGCCTAAGGCTAGTGGAGCCCTAGCCTTAGCCTAAGCCTAGGGGTGCCCTAGCCTACGGCTAGGGGAGCCCTAGCCCAAGGCTAGGGGAGCCCTAGCCTAAGGCTAGGGGAGCCCTAGCCTTAGCCTAAGCCTAGGGGTGCCCTGGCCTAAAGCTAGGGGGGCCCTAGCCTAAGTCTCAGGGAGCTTTAGCCTTAGACTAAGCCTAGGGGAGCATTAGCCTAAGGCTAGGGGTGCCCTAGCCTAAGCCTAAGCCTAAAAGTGCCCTAGCCTAAGGCTTGTGGAGCGCTAGCCTTAGCCTAAGCCTAGGAGTACCCTAACCTAAGTCTAGAAAAGCCCTAGCCTAAGGCTAGGGGAGCCCTAGCCCAAGGCTAGGGGTGCCCTAGGCTAAGGCTAGGAGTGCCCTAGCCTAAGGTTAGGGGAACACTACCCTAAGGCTAGGGGAGCCATAGCCTAAGGTTCGGGGAGCCCTAGCCTTAGGCTCGGGGAGCCCTAGCGTAAGCCTAGGGGTGCCCTTACCTAACGCTAGGGGAGCGCTAGCCTTAGCCTAATTCTAGGGGTGCCCTAGCCTAAGCCTAGGGGAGCCCTAGCCTAAGGCTAGGGGAGCCCTATCCTAAGGCTAGGGGAACCATAACCTTAGCCTAAACCTAGGGGTGCCCTAGCCTAAGGCTAGGGGAGCCCGAACCTAAGGCTAGGGAGCCCTAGCCTTAGCCTAAGCCTAGGGGAGCCCTAGCCTTAGCCTAGCCTAAAGGTGCCCTAGCCTAAGTCTAGGGGATCCTTAGCCTTGGCCTAAGGCTAGGGGAGCCCTAGCCTTAGCCTAAGCCTAGGGGTGCCCCAGCCTAAGGGTAGGGGAGCCCTAGCCTAAGTCTCAAGGAGCCCTAGCCTTAGCATAAGCCTAGGAGAGCAATAGCCTAAGGGTAGGGGAGCCCTAGCCTTAGCCTAAGCCTTGGTGTTCCATAGCCTAAGGCTAGGGGATCGCTAACCTAAGGCTAGGGGTGCCTTAGCCTTAGCCTAAGCCTAGGGGTGCCCTAGCCTAAGGCTAGGGGAGCCCTAGCCTAAGGCTAGGGGAGCCTTAGCCTAAGGCTTGGGGAGCCCTAGCCTTAGCCTAAGCCTAAAAGTGCCCTAGCCTAAGGCTTGGGGAGCGCTAGCTTTAGCCTACGCCTAGGGGTGCCCTAACCTAAAGTTAGGGGAGCCCTAGCCTAAGGCTAGGGGAGCCTTAGCCTTAGCCTAAGCCTAGGGGTGCCCTAGCCTAAGGCTAGGGGAGCCCTAACCTAAGGCTAGGGAGCACTAGCCTTAGCCTAAGCCTAGGGGAGCCCTAGCCTTAGCCTAGCCTAAAGGTGCCCTAGCCTAAGGCTAGGGGATCCTTAGCCTTGGCCTAAGGCTAGGGGAGCCCTAGCCTTAGCCTAAGCCTAGGGGTGCCCTAGCCTAAGGCTAGGGGAGCCCTAGCCTAAGTCTCAAGGAGCCCTAGCCTTAGCATAAGCCTAGGGGAGCCCTAGCCTAAGGGTAGGGGAGCCCTAGCCTTAGCCTAAGCCTTGGGGTTCCATAGCCTAAGGCTAGGGGAGCCCTAACCTAAGGCTAGGGGTGCCTTAGCCTTAGCCTAAGCCTAGGGGTGCCCTAGCCTAAGGCTAGGGGAGCCCTAGCCTAAGGCTAGGGGAGCCCTAGCCTTAGCCTAAGCCTAAAAGTGCCCTAGCCTAAGGCTTGGGGAGCACTAGCCTTAGCCTAAGCCTAGGGGTGCCCTCGCCTAAGGCTAGGGGAGCACTAGCCTAAGGCTAGGGGAGCCCTAGCTCAAGGCTAGGGGAGCCCTAGCCTTAGCCTAAGCCTAGGGGTGCCCTAGCCTAAGGCTAGGGGAGCCCTAGCCTAAGGCTCGGGGAGCCCTAGCCTAAGGCTCGGGGAGCCCTAGCCTAAGCCTAGGGGTGCCCTTACCTAACGCTAGGGGAGCGATAGCCTAAGGCTAGAGGAGCCTTAGCCTTAGCCTAAGCCTGGGGGAGCCCTAGCCTAAGACTAGGGGAGCCCTAGCCGAACGCTAGGGGATCCTTAGACTTAGCCTAAGCCTACGGGTGCCCTAGCCTAAGGCCAGGGGAGCCCTAACCTAAGGCTAGGGGAGCCCTAGCCTTAGCCTAAGCCTAGGGGTGCCCTAGCATAAGGCTAGGAGAGCCCTAGCCTTAGCCTAAGCCTAAAAGTGCCCTAGCCTAAGGCTAGGGGAGCGCTAGCCTTAGCCTAAGCCTAGGGGTGCCCTAACCTAAGGCTAGGGGAGCCCTAGCCTAAGGCTAGGGGAGCCCTGGCCTTAGCCTAAACCAAGGGGTGCCCTAGCCTAAGGCTAGGGGAGCCCTAACCTAAGGCTAGGGAGCCCTAGCCTTAGCCTAAGGCTAGGGGAGCCCTAGCCTAAGCCTAGGGGAGCCCTAGCCTTAGCCTAAGCCTAGGGGTGCCCTAGCCTAAGGCTAGGGGTGCCCTAGCCTAAGGCTAGGGGAGCCCTAGCCTAAGGCTAGGGGAGCCCTGGCCTAAGCCAAGGGGAGCCCTGTCCTAAGGCTAGGGGAGCCCTAGCGTAACGCTATGGGGGCCCTAGCTTAAGGCTAGGGGAGCCCTAACCTAAGCCTAGGGGTGCCCAAGCCTAAGGATAGGGGAGCCATAGCCATAGCCTAAGCCTAGGGGTTCCCTAGCATAAGCCTAGGGGTGCCCTAGCCTAAGCCTAGAGGTGCACTAGCATAAGGCTAGGGGAGCCTTAGTGTACAGCTAGGGGAGCACGAGCCTAAGGCTAGGGGTACCCGAGCCTACAGCTAGGGGAGCCCAAGCCTAAGGCTAGGGTAGCCCTAGCCTAAGGCTTGGGGAGCCCTAGCCTTAGCCAAAGCCTTGGGGTGCCCTACCCTAAGGCTAGGGGAACCCTAGCCTTATCCTAAGCATAGGGGTGCGCTAGCCTAAGGCTAGAGGAGCCCTAGCCTAAGGCTAGGGGAGACCTAGCCTAAAGCTAGGGGAGCCCTAGCCTAAGGCTAGGTGTGCCCTAGCCTAAGGTTAGGGGAGCCCTAGCATAAGGCTAGAGGTGCCCTATCCTAAGGCTAGGGGAGTCCTAGACTTAGCCTAAGCCTATGGGTGCCCTAGCCTAAGGCTAGGGGAGCCCTAACCTAAGGCTAGGTGAGCCCTAGCCTTAGCCTAAGCCTAGGGGTGCTCTAGCCTAATGCTAGGGGAGCCCTAGCCTTAGCCTAAGCCTAAAAGTGCCCTAGCCTAAGCTAGGGGAGCGCTAGCCTTAGCCTGAACCTAGGGGTGCCCTAACCTAAGGCTAGGGCAGCCCTAGCCTTAGCCTAAGCCTAGGGGTGCCCTAACCTAAGGCTAGGGGAGCCCTAGCCTAAGGCTAGGGGAGCCTTAGTCTAAGGCTAGGGGAGCCCTATCCTAAGGCTAGGGGAGCCCTAGCCTTAGCCAAAGCCTTGGGGTGCCCTAACCTAAGGCTAGAAAAGCCCTAGCCTAAGGCTAGGGGAGCCCTAGCCAAAGGTTAGGGGAGCCCTAGCCTTAGCCTAAGCCTAGGGGTGCCCTAGCCTAAGGCTAGGGGAGCCCTAGCCTAAGGCTAGGGGAGCCTTAGCCTAAGGCTAGGGGAGCCCTAGCCTTAGCCTAAGCCTAGGGGTGCCCTAACCTAAGGCTAGAAAAGCCCTAGCCTAAGGCTAGGGGAGCCCTAGCTTAAGGCTAGGGGAGCCCTAGCCTTAGCCTAAGCCTAGGGGTGCCCTAGCCTAAGGCTAGGGGAGCACTAGCCTAAGGCTAGGGGAGCCCTAGCCTAAGGCTAGGGGAGACCTCGCCTTAGCCTAAGCCCAGGGGTGACCTAGCCTAAGGCTAGGGGAGCCCTAGCCTAAGGCTAGGGGAGACCTAGCCTAAGGCTAGGGGAGCCCTAGCCTAAGGCTAGGTGTGCCCAAGCCTAAGGTTAGGGGAGCCCTAGCATAAGGCTAGGGGTGCCCTATCCTAAGGCTAGGGGAGTCCTAGACTTAGCCTAAGACTACGGGAGCCCTAGCCTAAGGCTAGGGGAGCCCTAAACTAAGGCTAGGGGAGCCCCAGCCTTAGCCTAAGCCTAGGGGTGCCCTAGCCTAATGCTAGGGGAGCCCTAGCCTTAGCCTAAGCCTAAAAGTGCCCTAGCCTAAGCTAGGGGAGCGCTAGCCTTAGCCTGAACCTAGGGGTGCCCTAACCTAAAGCTAGGGCAGCCCTAGCCTTAGCCTAAGCCTAGGGGTGCCCTAACCTAAGGCTAGGGGAGCCCTAACCTAAGGCTAGGGAGCCCTAGCCTTAGCCTAAGCCTAGGGAGCCCTAGCCTAAGGCTAGGGTAGCCCTAGCCTTAGCCTAAGCCTAGGGGTGCCCTTGCCTAAGGCTAGGGGAGCCCTAGACTTAGCCTACGCTTAAAGGTGCCCTAGCATAAGGCTAGAGGATCCCTAGCCTTGGCCTAAGCCTACGGGTGCCCTAACGTAAGGCTAGTGGAGCCAGAGCCTAAGGCTCAGAGGCCCTAGCCTTAGCCTAAGCCTAGGGAAGCCCTAGCCTAAGGCTAGGGTAGCCCTAGCCTTAGCCTAAGCCTAGGGGTGCCCTAGCCTAAGGCTAGCGGAGCGCTAGCCCAAGGCTAGGGTAGCTCTAGCCTAAGGCTAGGGGAGCCTTAGCCTTAGCCTAAGCCTAGGGGTGCCCTAGCCTAAGGCTAGGGGAGCACTAGCCTAAGGCTAGGGGAGCCCTAGCCTTAGCCTTAGCCTAAGCCTAGGGGTGCCCTAGCCTAAGGCTAGGGGAGCCCTATCCTAAGTCTCAGGGAGCCCTAGCCTTAGCCTAAGCCTAGGGGAGCCCTAGCCTAAGGGTAGGGGAGCCCTAGCCTTAGCCTAAGCCTTGGGGTTCCATAGCCTAAGGCTAGGGGAGCCCTAACCTAAGGCTAGGGTGCCCTAGCCTTAGCCTAAGCTTAGGGGTGCCCTAGCCTAAGGCTTGGGGATCGCTAGCTTTAGCCTAAACCTAGGGGTGCCCTAACCTAAGTCTAGAAAAGCCCTAGCCTAAGGCTAGGGGAGCCCTAGCCTAAGTCTAGGGGAGCCCTAGCGTTAGCCTAAGCCTAAGGGTGCCCTAGCCTAAGGCTAGGGGAGCACTAGCCTAAGGCTAGGGGTGTCCTAGCCTTAGCCTAAGCCTAGGGGTGCCCTAAGCTAAGGTTAGGGGTACACTAGCCTAAGGCTAGGGCAGCCATAGCCTAAGGCTTGAGGAGCCCTAGCCTAAGGCTAGGGGAGCCCTAGCTTTAGCCTAAGCCAAGGGTGCCCTAACCTACGGCTAGGGGAGCCCTAGCCCAAGGCTAGTGGAGCGCCAGTCTAAGGGTACGGGAGACTTGCCTAAGGCTAGGGGAGCCCTAGCCTTAGCCTAAGCCTAGGGGTGCCCAAGCCTACGGCTAGGGGAGCCCTAGCCCAAGGCTAGGGGAGCCCTAGCCCAAGGCTAGGGGAGCCCTAGCCCAAGGCTAGGGGAGCCCTAGCCTTAGCCTAAGCCTCAGGGTGCCCTGGCCTAAAGCTAGGGGGGCACTAGCCTAAGTCTCAGGGAGCTTTAGCCTTAGCCTAAGCCTAGGGGAGCCTTAGCCTAAGGCTAGGGGAGCCCTAGCCTAAGCCTAAGCCTAAAAGTGCCCTACCCTAAGGCTTGTGGAGCGCTAGCCTTAGCCTAAGCCTAGGAGTACCCTAACCTAAGTCTAGAAAAGCCCTAGCCTAAGGCTAGGGGAGCCCTAGCCCAAGGCTAGGGAAGCCCTAGCCTAAGGCTAGGGGAGCCTTAGCCTAAGGCTAGGGGAGACCTAGCCGTAGCCTAAGCCTAGGGGTGCCCTAGGCTAAGTCTAGGAGTGCCCTAGCCTAAGATTAGGGGAACACTACCCTAAGGCTAGGGGAGCCATAGCCTAAGTTTCGGGGAGCCCTAGCCTTAGGCTCGGGGAGCCCTAGCGTAAGCCTAGGGGTGCCCTTACCTAACGCTAGGGGAGCGCTAGCCTTAGCCTAATTCTAGGGGTGCCCTAGCTTAAGCCTAGGGGAGCCCTAGCCTAAGGCTAGGGGAGCCCTATCCTAAGGCTAGGGGAACCATAGCCTTAGCCTAAACCTAGGGGTGCCCTAGCCTAAGGCTAGGGGAGCCCGAACCTAAGGCTAGGGAGCCCTAGCCTTAGCCTAAGCCTAGGGGAGCCCTAGCCTTAGCCTAGCCTAAAGGTGCCCTAGCCTAAGTCTAGGGGATCCTTAGCCTTGGCCTAAGGCTAGGGGAGCCCTAGCCTTAGCCTAAGCCTAGGGGTGCCCTAGCCTAAGGCTACGGGAGCCCTAGCCTAAGTCTCAAGGAGCCCTAGCCTTAGCATAAGCCTAGGGGAGCAATAGCCTAAGGGTAGGGGAGCCCTAGCCTTAGCCTAAGCCTTGGTGTTCCATAGCCTAAGGCTAGGGGATCGCTAACCTAAGGCTAGGGGTGCCTTAGCCTTAGCCTAAGCCTAGGGGTGCCCTAGCCTAAGGCTAGGGGAGCCCTAGCCTAAGGCTAGGGGAGCCTTAGCCTAAGGCTTGGGGAGCCCTAGCCTTAGCCTAAGCCTAAAAGTGCCCTAGCCTAAGGCTTGGGGAGCGCTAGCTTTAGCCTACGCCTAGGGGTGCCCTAACCTAAGGCTAGGGGAGCCCTAGCCTAAGGCTAGGGGAGCCCTAGCCTTAGCCTAAGCCTAGGGGTGCCCTAGCCTAAGGCTAGGGGAGCCCTAACCTAAGGCTAGGGAGCACTAGCCTTAGCCTAAGCCTAGGGGAGCCCTAGCCTTAGCCTAGCCTAAAGGTGCCCTAGCCTAAGGCTAGGGGATCCTTAGCCTTGGCCTAAGGCTACGGGAGCCCTAGCCTTAGCCTAAGCCTAGGGGTGCCCTAGACTAAGGCTAGGGGAGCACTAGCCTAAGGCTAGGGGAGCCCTAGCCTTAGCCTAAGCCTAGGGGTGCCCTAGCCTAAGGCTAGGGGAGCCCTAGCCTAAGTCTCAAGGAGCCCTAGCCTTAGCATAAGCCTAGGGGAGCCCTAGCCTAAGGGTAGGGGAGCCCTAGCCTTAGCCTAAGCCTTGGGGTTCCATAGCCTAAGGCTAGGGGAGCCCTAACCTAAGGCTAGGGGTGCCTTAGCCTTAGCCTAAGCCTAGGGGTGCCCTAGCCTAAGGCTAGGGGAGCCCTAGCCTAAGGCTAGGTTAGCCCTAGCCTTAGCCTAAGCCTAAAAGTGCCCTAGCCTAAGGCTTGGGGAGCACTAGCCTTAGCCTAAGCCTAGGGGTGCCCTCGCCTAAGGCTAGGGGAGCACTAGCCGAAGGCTAGGGGAGCCCTAGCTCAAGGCTAGGGGAGCCCTAGCCTTAGCCTAAGCCTAGGGGTGCCCTAGCCTAAGGCTAGGGGAGCCCTAGCCTAAGGCTCGGGGAGCCCTAGCCTAAGCCTAGGGGTGCCCTTACCTAACGCTAGGGGAGCGATAGCCTAAGGCTAGAGGAGCCTTAGCCTTAGCCTAAGCCTGGGGGAGCCCTAGCCTAAGACTAGGGGAGCCCTAGCCGAACGCTAGGGGAGCCTTAGACTTAGCCTAAGCCTACGGGTGCCCTAGCCTAAGGCTAGGGGAGCCCTAACCTAAGGCTAGGGGAGCCCTAGCCTTAGCCGAAGCCTAGGGGTGCCCTAGCATAAGGCTAGGGGAGCCCTAGCCTTAGCCTAAGCCTAAAAGTGCCCTAGCCTAAGGCTAGGGGAGCGCTAGCCTAAGGCTAGGGGAGCCCTAGCCTAAGCCTAGGGGAGCCCTAGCCTAACGCTAGGGGAGCCCTAGCCTAAGGCGAGGGGAGCCTTAACCTAAGGCTAGGGGAGCCCTAGCCTAAGGCAAGGGGAGCCCCAGCCTTAGCCTAAGCCTAAAGGTGCCCTAGCATAAGGCTAGGGGATCCCTAGCCTTGGCCTAAGCCTACGGGTGTCCTAAAGTAAGGCTAGGGGAGCCAGAGCCTAAGGCTCGGGGGCCGTAGCCTTAGCCTAAGCCTAGTCATGCCCTAGCCTAAGGCTAGGGGAGCCCTACTCTAAGGCTAGGGGAGCCCTAGCCTTAGCCTAAGCCTAGGGGTGCCCTAGACTAAGGCTAGGGGAGCCCTAGCCTAAGGCTAGGGGAGCCCTAGCCTAAGGCTAGGGGAGCCCTAGCCTTAGCCTAAGCCTAGGGGTGCCCTAGCCTAAGGCTAGGGGAGCCCTAGCCTAAGGCTAGGGGAGCCCTAGCCTAAGGCTAGGGGAGCCCTGGCCTAAGCCAAGGGGAGCCCTGTCCTAAGGCTAGGGGAGCCCTAGCGTAACGCTATGGGGGCCCTAGCTTAAGGCTAGGGGAGCCCTAACCTAAGCCTAGGGGTGCCCTAGCCTAAGGATAGGGGAGCCATAGGCATAGCCTAAGCCTAGGGGTTCCCTAGCATAAGCCTAGGGGTGCCCTAGCCTAAGCCTAGGGGTGCCCTAGCATAAGGCTAGGGGAGCCTTAGTGTACAGCTAGGGGAGCACGAGCCTAAGGCTAGGGGTACCCGAGCCTACAGCTAGGGGAGCCCAAGCCTAAGGCTAGGGTAGCCCTAGCCTAAGGCTTGGGGAGCCCTAGCCTTAGCCTAAGCCTAGGGTTGCCCTAGCCTAAGGTTAGGGGAGCCCTAGCCTTAGCCTAAGCCTAAAATTGCCCTAGAATAAGTCTAGGGAAGCGCTAGGCTTAGCCTAAGCCTAGGGGTGCCCTAACCTAAGGCTAGGGGAGCCCTAGCCTAAGGCTGGGGGAGCCCTAGCCTTCACCTAAGCCTAGGGGTGCACGACGTAAAGCTATGGAGCCCTAGCCTAAGGCTAGGGGAGCCCTAGCCTTAGCCTAAGCCTAGGGGTGCCCTAACCTAAGGCTAGGGGAGCCCTAGCCTTAGCCTAAGCCTAGGGGTGCCATCGCCTAAGGCTAGGGGAGCCCTAGCCCAAGGCTAGGGGAGCCCTATCATAAGGCTAGGGGAGCCCTAGCCTAAGTCTAGGGAAGTCCTAGACTTAGCCTAAGCCTAGGGGTGCCCTAGCCTAAGGCTAGGGGAGCCCTAACCTAAGGCTAGGGAGCCCTAGCCTTAGCCTAAGCTTAGGGGAGCGCTAGCCTTAGCCTAAGCCTAGGGGTGCCCTAACCTAACGCTAGGGGAGCCCTAGCCTTAGCCTAAGCCTAGGGGTGCCCTCACATAAGGCTATGGAGCCCTAGCCTAAGGCTAGGGGAGCCCTAGCCTTAGCCTAAGCCTACGGGTGCCCTAACCTAAGGCTAGGGGAGCCCTAGCCTAAGTCTAGGGTTTCCCTAGCCTAAGGCTAGGGGAGCCATTGCCTTAACCTAAGCCTTGGGGTGCCCTAGCCTAAGTTAGTGGTGCCCTAGCCTAAGGCTAGGGGAGCACTAGCATATGCCGAGGGGAGCCCTAGCCTTAGCCTAAGCCTAGGGGTGCCCTAGCCTAAGGTTAGGGGAACACTAGCCTAAGGCTAGGGGAGCCATAGCCTAAGGTTCGGGGAGCCCTAGCCTAAGGCTCGGGGAGCCCTAGCCTAAGCCTAGGTGTGCCCTTACCTAACGCTAGGGGAGCGCTAGCCTAAGCCTAGGAGTGCCCTAGCCTAAAGCTAGGGGAGCCCTAGCTTAAGGCTAGGGGTGCCCTAGCCGAAGGCTAGGGGAGCACTAGCCTTAGGCTAGGGGAGCCCTAGTTAAGGCTAGGGGAACCCTCTCCTTAGCCTAAACCTAGGGGTGCCCTAGCCTAAGGCTAGGGGAGCCCTAGACTTAGCCAAAGCCTTGGGGTGCCCTAGCGTCAGGCTAGGGGAGCCTTAGCATTAGCCTAACCCTAGGGGTGCCCTAGCCTAAAGCTAGGGAATCCCTAGCCTAAGGCTAGGGGAGCCTTAGCCTAAGGCTAGCGGACCCCTTGCATAAGGCTAGGTGTGCCCTAGCCTAAGGTTAGGGGAGCCCTAGCATAAGGCTAGGGGAGCCCTAGCCTAAGGCTAGGGGAGCCCTAGGCTTAGCCTAAGCCTAGGGATTCCCTAGCCTAAGGCTAGGGGAGCCCTAACCTAAGGCTAGGAGAGCCCTAGTCTTAGCCTAAGCCTGGGGGTTCCCTAGCCTAAGGCTAGGTGTGCCCTAGCCTAAGGCTAGGGGAGCCCTAGCCTTAGCCTTAGCCTAAGCCTAAAAGTGCCCTAGCCTAAGCCTAGGGGTGCCCTAGCCTAAAGCTAGGGGAGCCCTAACCTAAGGCTAGGGAGCCCTAGCCTTAGCCTAAGCCTAGGGTAACCATAGCCTAAGGTTCGGGTAGCCCTAGCCTAAGGCTCGGGGAGCCGTAGCCTTAGCCTAAGCCTAGGGGTGCCCTAGCCTAAGGCTAGGGGAGCCCTAGCCTAAGGCTAGGGGATCCCTAGCCTTAGGCTAAGCCTAGGGGTGCCCTAGCCTAAGGCTAGGGGAGCCCTACCTTAGCCTAAGCCTAAAAGTGCCCTAGCCTAAGGCTAGGGGAGCGCTAGCCTTAGCCTAAGCCTAGGGGTGCCCTAACCTAAGGCTAGGGGAGCCCTAGCCTAAGGCTAGGGGAGCCCTAGCCTTAGCCTAAACCTAGGGGTGCCCTAGCCTAAGGCTAGGGGAGCACTAACCTAAGGCTAGGGAGCCCTAGCCTTAGCCTAAGGCTAAGGGAGCCCTAGCCTAAGCCTAGGGGAGCCCTAGCCTAAGGCTAGGGGAGCCCTAGCCTAAGGCGAGGGGAACCTTAACTTAAGGCTAGGGGAGCCTTAGCCTAAGGCTAGGGGAGCCCTAACCTTAGCCTAAGCTTAGGGGTGCCCTAGCCTAAGGCTAGGGGAGCATTAGACTTAGCCTAAGCCTAGGGGTGCCCTAGCCTAAGGCTAGGGGACCCCTAGCCTTAGCCTAAGCCTAAAGGTGCCCTAGCATAAGGCTAGGGGATCCCTAGCCTTGGCCTAAGCCTACGGGTGTCCTAAAGTAAGGCTAGGGGAGCCAGAGCCTAAGGCTCGGGTGCCCTAGCCTTAGCCTAAGCCTAGGGGAGCCTTAGCCTAAGGCTAGGGGAGCCCTAGCCTTAGCCTAAGCCTAGTCGTGCCCTAGCCTAAGGTTAGGGGAGACCTACTCTAAGGCTAGGGGAGCCCTAGCCTTACCCTTAGCCCAGGGGTGCCCTAGACTAAGGCTAGGGGAGCCCTAGCCTAAGGCTAGGGTAGCCCTAGCCTTAGCCTAAGCCTAGGGGTGCCCTAGCCTAAGGCTAGGGGAGCCCTAGCCTAAGGCTAGGGGAGCCCTAGCTTAAGGCTAGGGGAGCCTTAGCCTAAGGCTAGGGGAGCCCTAGCCTAAGGCTAGGGGAGACCTGGACTAAGCCAAGGGGAGCCCTGGCCTAAGGCTAGGGGAGCCCTAGCGTAACGCTAGGGGAGCCCTAGCTTAAGGCTAGGGGAGCCCTAACCTAAGCCTAGGGGTGCCCTAGCCTAAGGCTAGGGGAGCCCTAGCCTAAGGCTAGGGTAGCCCTAGCCTAAGCCTTGGGGTGCCCTAGTCCAAGGCTAGGAGAGCCTTAGCCTAAGGCTAGGGGAGCCCTAGCCTTAGGCTAAGCCTAGGGGTGCCCTAGCCTAATGGTAGGGGTGCCCTAGCCTAAGGCTAGGGGAGCCCTGGCCTAAGCCTAGGGATGCCCTGGTCTAAGGCTAGGGGAGCCCTAGCCTTAGCCTAAGCCTAAAAATGCCCTACCCTAAGGCTAGGGGAGCGCTAGCCTTAGCCTAAGCCTAGGGGTGCCCTAACCTAAGGCTAGGGGAGCCCTAGCCTAAGGCTACATGAGCCCTAGCCTTAGCCTAAGCCTAGGGGTGCCCTCGCCTAAGGCTAGGGGAGCCCTAGCCCCAGGCTAGGGGAGCCCTATCCTAAGGCTAGGTGAGCCCTTGCCTAAGGTTAGGGAGCCCTAGCCTTAGCCTAAGCCTAGGGATGCCCTAGCCTAAAGCTAGGGGTGCACTAGCCTTAGGCTTAGGGAGCCCTAGCCTTAGCCTAAGCCTAAGGGTGCCCCAGCCTAAGTTTAGGGGAACACTAGCCTAAGGCTAGGGGAGCCATAGCCTAAAGTTCGGGGAGCCGTAGCCTAAGGCTCTTGGAGCCCTAGCCTAAGCCTAGGGGTGCCCTTACCTAAGGCTAGGGGAGCGCTAGCCTAAGCCTAGGAGTGCCCTAGCCGAAAGCTAGGGGAGCCCTAGCTTAAGGCTAGGGGTACCCTAGCCGAAGGCTAGGGGAGCACTAGCCTAAGGCTAGGGGAGCCCTAGCTTTAGCCTAAGCCTAGGGGTGCCCTAGCCTAAGGCTAGAGGAGCCCTGGCCTAAGCCTAGTGGTGCCCTGGTCAAAGGCTAGGGGAGCCCTAGCGTAACGCTAGGGGAGCCCTTGCCTAAGTCTAGGGGAGCCCTAGCCTAAGGCTAGGGGAGCCCTAGCCTTACCCTAAGCCTAGGGGAGCCCTAGCCTAAGGCTAGGGGAGCACTAGCCTTAGCCTAAGCCTATGGGTTCCCTAGCCTAAGGCTAGGGGAGCCCTAGCCTAAGGCTAGGGGAGCCCTAGCCTTAGCCTAAGCCTAGGGGTGCTCTAGCCTAAGGTTAGGGGAACACTAGCCTAAGGTTAGGGGAGCCATAGCCTAAGGTTCAGGGAGCCCTAGCCTAAGGCTCGGGGAGCCTTAGCCTAAGCCTAGGGGTGCCCTTACCTAACGCTAGTGGAGCGCTAGCCTAAGCCTAGGAGTGCCCTAGCCTAAGGCGAGGGGAGCCCTAGCCTTAGCCTAAGCCTAGGGGTGCCCTAGCTTAAGGCTAGGGGAGCCCTAGCCTTAGCCTAAGCCTAAAAGTGCCTTAGCCTAAGGCTAGGGGAGCGCTAGTCTTAGCCTAAGCCTAGGGGTGCCCTACCTAAGGCTAGGGGAGCCCTAGGCTAAGGCTAGCGGAGCCCTAAATTTAGCCTAAGCCTAGGTGTGCCCTAGCCTAATTCTAGGGGAGCACTAGCCTTAGCCTAAGCCTATAGGTGCCCTAGCCTAAGGCTAGGGGAGTCCTAGCCTAAGGCTAGTGGAGCCCTAGCCTAAGGCTAGGGGAGCCCTAGCCTTAGCCTAAGCTTAGGGGTGCCCTAGCCCAAGGCTAGGGGAGCCCTAGCCTTAGCCTAAGCCTAGGGGTGCCCTAGCCTAAGGCTAGGGGAGGCCTAACCTAAGGCTAGGGAGCCCTAGCCTTAGCCTAAGGCTAGGGGAGCCCTAGCCTAAGGCTAGGGGAGCCCTAGCCTAAGGCTAGGGGAGCCCTAGCCTAAGGCTAGGGGAGCCCTAGCCTTAGCCTAAGCCTACGGGGGCCCGAGCCAAAGGCTAGGGGAGCCCTAGACTTAGCCTAAGCATAGGGGTGCCCTAGCCTAAGGCTAGGGGAGCCCTGGCCTTAGCCTAAGCCTATAGGTGCCCTAGCATAAGGCTAGGGGAGCGCTAGCCTTAGCCTAAGCCTAGGGGTGCCCTAACCTAAGGCTAGGGGAGCCCTAGCCTTTGCCTAAGCCTAGGGGTGCCCTAGCCCAAGGCTAGGGGAGCCCTAACCTAAGGCTAGGGGTACCATAGCCTTAGCCTAAGCTTAGGGGTGCCCTAGCCTAAGGCTAGGGGAGCCCTAAACTAAGTCTAGGGTGCCCTAGCCTTAGGCTAAGCCTAGGGGTGCCCTAGCCTAAGTCTAGGGGAGCCCTAGCCTTAGCCTAAGCCTAGGTGTGCCCTAGCCTAACGCTAGGGGAGCCCTAGCCTAAGGCTAAGGGAGCCCTAGCCTTAGGCTAAGCATAGGGGTGCCCTAGCCTGAGGCTAGGGGAGCACTAGCCTAAGGCTAGGGGAGCCCTAGCCTTAGACTAAGCCTAGGGGTGCCCTAGCCTAAGGTTAGGGAAACATAAGCCTAAGGCTAGGGGATCCATAGCCTAAGGTTCGGGGAGCCCTAGCCTAAGGCTCCGGGATCCCTAGTCTTAGCCTAAGCCTAGGGGTGCCCTAGCCTAAGGCTAGGGGAGCCCTAGCCTAAGGCTCGGGGAGCCCTAGCCTTAGCCTAAGCCTAGGGGAGCCCTAGCCTAAGGCTAGGGGATCCCAAGCCTTAGGCTTACCCTTGGGGTGCCCTAGTCTAAGGCTAGGGAGCCCTAACCTAAGGCTAGGGGAGCCTTAGCCTTAGCCTAAGCCTAGGGGTGCCCTAGCTTAAGGCTAGGGGAGCCCTAGCCTAAGGCTAGGCGAACCCTAACCTACGGCTAGGGGAGCCCTAGCCTTAGCCTAAGCCTATGGGTGCCCTTGCCTAAGGCTAGGGGAGCCCTAGACTTAGGCTAAGCCTTGGGGTGCCCTAGCCTAAGGCTAGGGGAGCCCTAGCCTTAGCCTAAGCCTAAAAGTGCCCTAGCCTAAGGCTAGGGGAACGCTAGCCTTAGCCAAAGCCTAGGGGTGCCCTAACCTAAGGGTAGAAAAGCCTCAGCCTAAGGCTACGGGAGCACTGGCCTAAGGCTAGGGGAGCTCTAGCTTTAGCCTAAGCCTAGGGGTGCCCTAACCTAAGGCTAGGGGAGCCCTAGACTTAGCCTAAGCCTAGGTGTGCCCTAACGTAAGGCTAGGGGAGTCCTTGACTTAGCCTAAGCCTAGGGGTGCCCTAGCCTAAGGCTAGGGGAGCACTAGGCTAAGGCTAGGGGAGCCCTAGCCTTAGCCTAAGCCTACGGGTGTCCTAGCATAAGCCTAGGTGTGCCCTAGCCTAAGGCGAAGGGAGCCCTAGCCTAAGGCTAAGGGAGCCCTAGCCTTAGCCTAAGCCTAGGCGTGCCCTAGCCTAAGGCTAGGGGAGCACTAGCCTAAGGCTAGTGGAGCCCTAGCCTTAGCCTAAGCCTAGGGGTGCCCTAGCCTAAGGTTAGGGGAACACAAGCCTAAGGCTAGGGGAGCCATAGCCTAAGGTTCGGGGAGCCGTAGCCTAAGGCTCGGGGAGCCCTAGCCTTAGCCTAAGCCTAGGGGAGTCCTAGACTAAGTCTAGGGGAGCCCTAGCCTTACCCTAACTCTAGGGTTGCCCTAGCCTAAGGCTAGGGAGCCCTAACCTAAGGCTAGGGGAGCCTTAGCCTTAGCCTAAGCCTAGGGGAGCCCTAGCCTAAGGCTACGGGAACCCTAACCTACGGCTAGGGGAGCCCTAGCCTTAGCCTAAGCCTAGGGCTGCCCTTGCCTAAGGCTAGGGGAGCCCTAGACTTAGGCTAAGCCTTGGGGTGCCCTAACCTAAGGCTAGGGGAGCCCTAGCCTTAGCCTAAGCCTAAAAGTGCCCTAGCCTAAGGCTAGGGGAACGCTAGCCTTAGCCAAAGCCTAGGGGTGCCCTAACCTAAGGGTAGAAAAGCCCTAGCCTAAAGCTACGGGAGCACTGGCCTAAGGCTAGGGGAGCTCTAGCTTTAGCCTAAGCCTAGGGGTGCCCTAGCCTAAGGCTAGAGGAGGCCTAACCTAAGGCTAGGGAGCCCTAGCCTTAGCCTAAGCCTAGGGGAGCCCTAGCCTAAGGCTAGCGGAGCCCTAGATTTAGCCTAAGCCTAGGGGTGCCCTCGCCTAATTCTAGGGAAGCCCTAGCATTGGCCTAAGCCTAGGGGTGCCCTAGCCTAAGGCTAGAGGAGGCCTAACATAAGGCTAGGGAGCCCTAGCCTTAGCCTAAGCCTAGGGGTGCCCTCGCCTAATTCTAGGGGAGCCCTAGCCTTAGCCTAAGCCTAGGGGTGCCCAGGCCTAAGGCTAGAGGAGGCCTAACCTAAGGCTAGGGAGCCCTAGCCTTAGCCTAAGCCTAGGGGAGCCCTAGCCTAAGGCTAGCGGAGCCCTAGATTTAGCCTAAGCCTAGGGGTGCCCTCGCCTAATTCTAGGGGAGCCCTAGCCTTAGCCTAAGCCTAGGGGTGCCCTAGCCTAAGGCTAGAGGAGGCCTAACCTAAGGCTAGGGAGCCCTAGCCTTAGCCTAACCCTAGGGGGGCCCTAGCGTAAGGTTAGGGGAACACTAGCATAAGATTAGGGGAGCCATACCCTAAGGTTCGGGGAGCCCTAGCCTAAGGCTCGGGGAGCCCTAGCCTAAGCCTAGGGGTGCCCTTACCTAACGCTAGGGGAGCGCTAGCCTAAGCCTAGGAGTGCCCTAGCCTAAGGCGAGGGGAGCCCTAGCCTTACCCTAAGCCTAGGGGTGCCCTAGCTTAAGGCTAGGGGAGCCCTAGCCTTAGCCTAAGCCTAAAAGTGCCTTAGCCTAAGGCTAGGGGAGCCCTAGCCTAAGGCTAGGGGAGCCCTACATTAGCCTAAGCCTAGGGGTGCCCGAAAATAAGGCTAGGGGAGCCGTTGCCTTAGCCTAAGCCTAGGGGTGCCCTAGCCTAAGGATAGTGGAGCCCTAGCCTAAGGCTAGGTGTGCCCTAGCCTAAAGATAGGGGACCACTAGCATAAGGCTATGGGAGCCCTAGCCTAGGGCTAGGGGAGTCCTAGACTTAGCCTAAGCCTAGGGGTGCCCTAGACTAAGGCTAGGGGAGCCCTAACGTAAGGCTAGGGGAGCCCTAGACTTAGCCTAAGCCTAGAGGTGCCCTAGCCTAAGGCTAGGGGAGCACTAGGCTAAGGCTAGGGGAGCCCTAGACTTAGCCTAAGCCTAGGGGTGCCCTAGCCTAAGGCTAGGGGAGCCCTAGCCTAAGGCTAGAGGAGCCCTGGCCTAAGCCTAGTGGTGCCCTGGTCTAAGGCTAGGGGAGCCCTAGCGTAACGCTAGGGGAGCCCTTGCCTAAGTCTAGG
Organism: Tenrec ecaudatus; assembly: GCF_050624435.1. Lineage (NCBI taxonomy): Eukaryota > Metazoa > Chordata > Mammalia > Afrosoricida > Tenrecidae > Tenrec > Tenrec ecaudatus. The sequence continues at coordinate 282,255 of NW_027459669.1, forward strand.
GGAGCCCTAGCATAAGGCTAGGTGTGCCCCAGCACACGGCTAGGGGAGCACGAGCCTAAGGCTAGGGGAGCCTTGGCCTAAGCCTAGGGGTGCTCTGGCCTAAGGCTAGGGGAGGCCTAGCGTAACTCAGGAGCCCTAGCCTAAGGCTAGTGGAGCCCTAGCCTAAGGTTAGGTGTGCCCGAGCCCACGGCTAGGGGAGCACGAGCCTAAGGCTAGGGGAGCCCGAGTCCTTGGCTAGGGGAACTCTAGCCTAAGCCTAGGGTTGCCCTAGCCAAAGGCTAGGGGTGCCCGAGCCTAAGGCTAGGGGAGCAACAGCCTAAGGCTAGGGGAACCCGAGACTAAGGCTTGGGGGAGCCCTAGCCTAAGCCTAGGGGTGACCTAGCCTAAGGATAGTGGAGCCATAGCCTTAGCCTAAGCCTAGGTGGGTCCTAGCCTAAGGGTAGGGGAGCAGTAACCTAAGGCTAGGGAGCCCTAGCCTTAGCCTAAGCCTAGGGGAGCCCTAGCCTTAGCCTAAGCCTAGGGGTGCCCTAGCCGAAGGCTAGGGGATCCCTAGCATTGGCCTAAGCCTAGGGGTGCCCTAACGTAAGGCTAGTGGAGCCCTACCCTAAGGCTAGGGGAGCCCTAGCCTTAGCCTAAGCCTAGCAGTGCCCTAGCCTAAGGTTAGGGGAACCCTAGCCTTAGCCTAAGCCTAAAATTGCCCTAGACTAAGGCTAGGGGAGCGCTGGCCTTAGCCTAAGCCTAGGGGTGCCCTAACCTAAGGCTAGGGGAGCCCTAGCCTTAGGCTAGGGGACCCTAACCTATGGCTAGGGGAGCCCTAACCTTAACCTAAGCCTAGGGGTGCCCGACGTAAGGCTATGGAGCCCTAGCCTAAGGCTAGGGGAGACCTAGCCTTAGCCTAAGCCTCGGGGTGCCCTAACCTAAGAGTAGGGGAACCCTAGCCTAAGGCTAGGGTTTCCCTAGCCTAAGGCTAGGGGAGCCCTAGCCTTAGCCTAAGCCTAGGGGTGCCATCGCCTAAGGCTAGGGGAGCCCTAGACCAAGGCTAGGGGAGCCCTATCATAAGGCTAGGGGAGCCCTAGCCTAAGGCTAGGGTAGTCCTAGACTTAGCCTAAACCTAGGGGTGCCCTAGCCTAAGGCTAGGGGACCCTAACCTACGGCTAGGGGAGCCCTAGCCTTAGCCTAAGCCTAGGGGTGCCCTAGCCTAAGGCTAGGGGAGCCCTAACCTAAGGCTAGGGAGCCCTAGCCTTAGCCTAAGCTTAGGGGAGTGCTAGCCTTAGCCTAAGCCTACGGGTGCCCTAACCTAACGCTAGGGGAGCCCTAGCCTTAGCCTAAGCCAAGGGGTGCCCTAACATAAGGCTATGGAGCCTTAGCCTAAGGCTAGGGGAGCCCTAGCCTTAGCCTAAGCCTAGGGGTGCCCTAGCCTAAGGCTAGGGGAGCACTAGCCTATGCCTAGGGGAGCCCTAACCTTAGCCTAAGCCTAGGGGTGCCCTAGCCTAAGGTTAGGGGAACACTAGCCTAAGGCTACGGGAGCCATAGCCTAAGGTTCGGGGAGCCCTAGCCTAAGGCTCGGGGAGCCCTAGCCTAAGCCTAGGGGTGCCCTTACCTAACGCTAGGGGAGCGCTAGCCTAAGCCTAGGAGTGCCCTAGCCTAAGTCTAGCGGAGCCCTAGCTTAAGGCTAGGGGTGCCCTAGCCTAAGGCAAGGGGAGCACTAGCCTAAGGCTAGGGGAGCACTAGCCTTAGGCTAGGGGAGCCCTAGTTAAGGGTAGGGGAGCCCTCTCCTTAGCCTAAACCTAGGGGTGCCCTAGCCTAAGGCTAGGGGAGCCCTAGCCTTAGCCAAAGCCTTGGGGTGCCCTAGCGTAAGGCTAGGGGAGCCCTAGCTTTAGCCTAACCTTAGGGGTGCCCTAGCCTAAAGCTAGGGAATCCCTAGCCTAAGGCTAGGGGAGCCTTAGCCTAAGGCTAGGGGACCCCTTGCATAAGGCTAGGTGTGCCCTAGCCTAAGGTTAGGGGAGCCCTAGCATAAGGCTAGGGGAGCCCCAGCCTAAGGCTAGGGGAGTCCTAGGCTTAGCCTATGCCTAGGGGTGCCCTAGGCTAAGGCTAGCGGAGCCCTAACCTAAGGCTAGGAGAGCCCTAGTCTTAGCCTAAGCCTAGGGGTTCCCTAGCCTAAGGCTAGGTGTGCCCTAGCCTAAGGCTAGGGGAGCCCTAGCCTAAGGCTAGGGGAGCCCTAGCCTTACCCTAAGCCTAGGGGAGCCCTAGCCTAAGGCTAGGGGAGCCCTAGCCTAAGGCTAGGGGAGCCCTAGCCTTAGCCTTAGCCTAAGCCTAAAAGTGCCCTAGCCTAAGCCTAGGGGTGCCCTAGCCTAAAGCTAGGGGAGCCCTAACCTAAGGCTAGGGAGCCCTAGCCTTAGCCTAAGCCTAGGGTAACCATAGCCTAAGTTTCGGGTAGCCCTAGCCTAAGGCTCGGGGTGCCCTAGCCTTAGCCTAAACCTAGGGGAGCCCTAGCCTAAGGCTAGGGGAGCACTAGCCTTAGCCTAAGCCTAGGGGTGCCCTAGCCTAAGGCTAGGGGAGCCCTAGCCTAAGGCTAGGGGAGCCCTAGCCTAAGGCTAGGGGAGACCTAGCCTAAGGCTAGGGGAGCCCTTGCCTTACCCTAAGCCTAGGGGAGCCCTAGCCTAAGGCTAGGGGAGCACTAGCCTTAGCCTAAGCCTATGGGTGCCCTAGCCTAAGGCTAGGGGAGCCCTAGCCTAAGGCTAGCGGAGCCCTAACTTTAGCCTAAGCCTAGGGGTGCCCTAGCCTAAGGTTAGGGGAACACTAGCCTAAGGTTAGGGGAGCCATAGCCTAAGGTTCGAGGAGCCCTAGCCTAAGGCTCAGGGAGCCTTAGCCTAAGACTAGGGGTGCCCTTACCTAATGCTAGTGGAGCGCTAGCCTAAGCCTAGGAGTGCCCTAGCCTAAGGCGAGGGGAGCCCTAGCCTTAGCCTAAGCCTAGGGGTGCCCTAGCTTAAGGCTAGGGGAGCCCTAGCCTTAGCCTAAGCCTAAAAGTGCCTTAGCCTAAGGCTAGGGGAGCGCTAGCCTTAGCCTAAGCCTAGGGGTGCCCTACCTAAGGCTAGGGGAGCCCTAGGCTAAGGCTAGCGGAGCCCTAGATTTAGCCTAAGCCTAGGTGTGCCCTAGTCTAATTCTATGGGAGCACTAGCATAAGGCTAGGGGAGCCCTAGCCTAAGGCTAGGGGAGTCCTAGGCTTAGCCTATGCCTAGGGGTGCCCTAGCCTAATGCTAGGGGAGCTCTAACCTAAGGCTAGGAGAGCCCTAGTCTTAGCCTAAGCCTAGGGGTTCCCTAGCCTAAGGCTAGGTGTGCCCGAGCCTAAGGCTAGGGGTGCCCTAGACTTAGCCTAAGCCTAGGGGTGCCCTAGCCTAAGGCTAGGGGAGCCCTAGCCTTAGCCTTAGCCTAAGCCTAAAAGTGCCCTAGCCTAAGCCTAGGGGTGCCCTAGCCTAAAGCTAGGGGAGCCCTAACCTAAGGCTAGGGAGCCCTAGCCTTAGCCTAAGCCTAGGGTAACCATAGCCTAAGGTTCGGGTAGCCCTAGCTTAAGGCTCGGGGAGCCCTAGCCTTAGCCTAAACCTAGGGGAGCCCTAGCCTAAGGCTAGGGGAGCACTAGCCTTAGCCTAAGCCTAGGGGTGCCCTAGCCTAAGGCTAGGGGAGCCTTAGCCTAAGGCTAGGGGAGCCCTAGCCTAAGGCTAGGGGAGCCCTAGCCTTACCCTAAGCCTAGGGGAGCCCTAGCCTAAGGCTAGGGGAGCACTAGCCTTAGCCTAAGCCTATGGGTTCCCTAGCCTAAGGTTAGGGGAGCCCTAGCCTAAGGCTAGGGGAGCCCTAGCCTTAGCCTAAGCCTAGGGGTGCTCTAGCCTAAGGTTAGGGGAACACTAGCCTAAGGTTAGGGGAGCCATAGCCTAAGGTTCAGGGAGCCCTAGCCTAAGGCTCGGGGAGCCTTAGCCTAAGCCTAGGGGTGCCCTTACCTAACGCTAGTGGAGCGCTAGCCTAAGCCTAGGAGTGCCCTAGCCTAAGGCGAGGGGAGCCCTAGCCTTAGCCTAAGCCTAGGGGTGCCCTAGCTTAAGGCTAGGGGAGCCCTAGCCTTAGCCTAAGCCTAAAAGTGCCTTAGCCTAAGGCTAGGGGAGCGCTAGTCTTAGCCTAAGCCTAGGGGTGCCCTCCCTAAGGCTAGGGGAGCCCTAGGCTAAGGCTAGCGGAGCCCTAGATTTAGCCTAAGCCTAGGTGTGCCCTAGCCTAATTCTAAGGGAGCACTAGCCTTAGCCTAAGCCTATAGGTGCCCTAGCTTAAGGCTAGGGGAGTCCTAGCCTAAGGCTAGTGGAGCCCTAGCCTAAGGCTAGGGGAGCCCTAGCCTTAGCCTAAGCTTAGGGGTGCCCTAGCCCAAGGCTAGGGGAGCCCTAGCCTTAGCCTAAGCCTAGGGGTGCCCTAGCGTAAGGCTAGGGGAGGCCTAACCTAAGGCTAGGGAGCCCTAGCCTTAGCCTAAGCCTAGGGGAGCCCTAGCCTAAGGCTAGGGGAGCCCTAGCCTAAGGCTAGGGGAGCCTTAGCCTAAGCCTAGGGGTGCCCTTACCTAACGCTAGTGGAGCGCTAGCCTAAGCCTAGGAGTGCCCTAGCCTAAGGCGAGGGGAGCCCTAGCCTTAGCCTAAGCCTAGGGGTGCCCTAGCTTAAGGCTAGGGGAGCCCTAGCCTTAGCCTAAGCCTAAAAGTGCCTTAGCCTAAGGCTAGGGGAGCGCTAGTCTTAGCCTAAGCCTAGGGGTGCCCTCCCTAAGGCTAGGGGAGCCCTAGGCTAAGGCTAGCGGAGCCCTAGATTTAGCCTAAGCCTAGGTGTGCCCTAGCCTAATTCTAGGGGAGCACTAGCCTTAGCCTAAGCCTATAGGTGCCCTAGCCTAAGGCTAGGGGAGTCCTAGCCTAAGGCTAGTGGAGCCCTAGCCTAAGGCTAGGGGAGCCCTAGCCTTAGCCTAAGCTTAGGGGTGCCCTAGCCCAAGGCTAGGGGAGCCCTAGCCTTAGCCTAAGCCTAGGGGTGCCCTAGCCTAAGGCTAGGGGAGGCCTAACCTAAGGCTAGGGAGCCCTAGCCTTAGCCTAAGCCTAGGGGAGCCCTAGCCTAAGGCTAGCGGAGCCCTAGATTTAGCCTAAGCCTAGGGGTGCCCTCGCCTAATTCTAGGGGAGCCCTAGCATTAGCCTAAGCCTAGGGGTGCCCTAGCCTAAGGCTAGAGGAGGCCTAACCTAAGGCTAGGGAGCCCTAGCCTTAGCCTAAGCCTAGGGGTGCCCTCGCCTAATTCTAGGGGAGCCCTAGCCTTAGCCTAAGCCTAGGGGTGCCCAGGGCTAAGGCTAGAGGAGGCCTAGCCTTAGCCTAAGCCTAGGGGTGCCCTAGCCTAAGGCTAGGGGAGCCCTAGCCTAAGGCTAGGGGAGCCCTAGCCTAAGGCTAGGGGAGCCCTAGGCTAAGGCTAGGGGAGCCCTAGCCTTAGCCTAAGCCTACGGGGGCCCTAGCCTAAGGCTAGGGGAGCCCTAGACTTAGCCTAAGCATAGGGGTGCCCTAGCCTAAGGCTAGGGGAGCCCTGGCCTTAGCCTAAGCCTATAGGTGCCCTAGCATAAGGCTAGGGGAGCGCTAGCCTTAGCCTAAGCCTAGGGGTGCCCTAACCTAAGGCTAGGGGAGCCCTAGCCTTTGCCTAAGCCTAGCGGTGCCCTAGCCCAAGGCTAGGGGAGCCCTAACCTAAGGCTAGGGGTACCCTAGCCTTAGCCTAAGCCTAGGGGTGCCCTAGCCTAAGGCTAGGGGAGCCCTAAACTAAGTCTAGGGTGCCCTAGCCTTAGGCTAAGCCTAGGGGTGCCCTAGCCTAAGTCTAGGGGAGCCCTAGCCTTAGCCTAAGCCTAGGTGTGCCCTAGCCTAACGCTAGGGGAGCCCTAGCCTAAGGCTAAGGGAGCCCTAGCCTTAGGCTAAGCATAGAGGTGCCCTAGCCTGAGGCTAGGGGAGCACTAGCCAAAGGCTAGGGGAGCCCTAGCCTTAGACTAAGCCTAGGGGTGCCCTAGCCTAAGGTTAGGGAAACATTAGCCTAAGGCTAGGGGATCCATAGCCTAAGGTTCGGGGAGCCCTAGCCTAAGGCTCCGGGATCCCTAGTCTTAGCCTAAGCCTAGGGGTGCCCTAGCCTAAGGCTAGGGGAGCCCTAGCCTAAGGCTCGGGGAGTCCTAGCCTTAGCCTAAGCCTAGGGGAGCCCTAGCCTAAGGCTAGGGGAGCCCAAGCCTTAGGCTTACCCTTGGGGTGCCCTAGTCTAAGGCTAGGGAGCCCTAACCTAAGGCTAGGGGAGCCTTAGCCTTAGCCTAAGCCTAGGGGTGCCCTAGCTTAAGGCTAGGGGAGCCCTAGCCTAAGGCTAGGCGAACCCTAACCTACGGCTAGGGGAGCCCTAGCCTTAGCCTAAGCCTATGGGTGCCCTTGCCTAAGGCTAGGGGAGCCCTAGACTTAGGCTAAGCCTTGGGGTGCCCTAGCCTAAGGCTAGGGGAGCCCTAGCCTTAGCCTAAGCCTAAAAGTGCCCTAGCCTAAGGCTAGGGGAACGCTAGCCTTAGCCAAAGCCTAGGGGTGCCCTAACCTAAGGGTAGAAAAGCCTCAGCCTAAGGCTACGGGAGCACTGGCCTAAGGCTAGGGGAGCTCTAGCTTTAGCCTAAGCCTAGGGGTGCCCTAGCCTAAGGCTAGGGGAGCCCTAGACTTAGCCTAAACCTAGGTGTGCCCTAACGTAAGGCTAGGGGAATCCTTGACTTAGCCTAAGCCTAGGGGTGCCCTAGCCTAAGGCTAGGGGAGCACTAGTCTAAGGCTAGGGGAGCCCTAGCCTTAGCCTAAGCCTAGGGGTGTCCTAGCCTAAGGCTAGGTGTGCCCTAGCCTAAAGTTAGGGGACCCCTAGCATAAGGCTAGGGGAGCGCTAGACTTAGCCTAAGCCTAGGTGTGCCCTAGCCTAAGGCGAAGGGAGCCCTAGCCTAAGGCTAAGGGAGCCCTAGCCTTAGCCTAAGCCTAGGCGTGCCCTAGCCTAAGGCTAGGGGAGCACTAGCCTAAGGCTAGTGGAGCCCTAGCCTTAGCCTAAGCCTAGGGGTGCCCTAGCCTAAGGTTAGGGGAACACAAGCCTAAGGCTAGGGGAGCCATAGCCTAAGGTTCGGGGAGCCGTAGCCTAAGGCTCGGGGAGCCCTAGCCTTAGCCTAAGCCTATGGGAGTCCTAGACTAAGTCTAGGGGAGCCCTAGCCTTACCCTAAGCCTAGGGCTGCCCTTGCCTAAGGCTAGGGGAGCCCTAGACTTAGGCTAAGCCTTGGGGTGCCCTAACCTAAGGCTAGGGGAGCCCTAGCCTTAGCCTAAGCCTAAAAGTGCTCTAGCCTAAGGCTAGGGGAACGCTAGCCTTAGCCAAAGCCTAGGGGTGCCCTAACCTAAGGGTAGAAAAGCCCTAGCCTAAAGCTACGGGAGCACTGGCCTAAGGCTAGGGGAGCTCTAGCTTTAGCCTGAGCCTAGGGGTGCCCTAGCCTAAGGCTAGAGGAGGCCTAACCTAAGGCTAGGGAGCCCTAGCCTTAGCCTAAGCCTAGGGGAGCCCTAGCCTAAGGCTAGCGGAGCCCTAGATTTAGCCTAAGCCTAGGGGTGCCCTCGCCTAATTCTAGGGGAGCCCTAGCATTAGCCTAAGCCTAGGGGTGCCCTAGCCTAAGGCTAGAGGAGGCCTAACCTAAGGCTAGGGAGCCCTAGCCTTAGCCTAAGCCTAGGGGTGCCCTCGCCTAATTCTAGGGGAGCCCTAGCCTTAGCCTAAGCCTAGGGGTGCCCAGGGCTAAGGCTAGAGGAGGCCTAACCTAAGGCTAGGGAGCCCTAGCCTTAGCCTAAGCCTAGGGGAGCCCTAGCCTAAGGCTAGCGGAGCCCTAGATTTAGCCTAAGCCTAGGGGTGCCCTCGCCTAATTCTAGGGGAGCCCTAGCCTTAGCCTAAGCCTAGGGGTGCCCTAGCCTAAGGTTAGAGGAGGCCTAACCTAAGGCTAGGGAGCCCTAGCCTTAGCCTAACCCTAGGGGGGCCCTAGCCTAAGGTTAGGGGAACACTAGCATAAGATTAGGGGAGCCATACCCTAAGGTTCGGGGAGCCCTAGCCTAAGGCTCGGGGAGCCCTAGCCTAAGCCTAGGGGTGCCCTTACCTAACGCTAGGGGAGCGCTAGCCTAAGCCTAGGAGTGCCCTAGCCTAAGGCGAGGGGAGCCCTAGCCTTACCCTAAGCCTAGGGGTGCCCTAGCTTAAGGCTAGGGGAGCCCTAGCCTTAGCCTAAGCCTAAAAGTGCCTTAGCCTAAGGCTAGGGGAGCCCTAGCCTAAGGCTAGGGGAGCCCTACCTTAGCCTAAGCCTAGGGGTGCCCGAAAATAAGGCTAGGGGAGCCGTTGCCTTAGCCTAAGTCTAGGGGTGCCCTAGCCTAAGGATAGTGGAGCCCTAGCCTAAGGCTAGGTGTGCCCTAGCCTAAAGATAGGGGACCACTAGCATAAGGCTAGGGGAGCCCTAGCCTAGGGCTAGGGGAGTCCTAGACTTAGCCTAAGCCTAGGGGTGCCCTAGACTAAGGCTAGGGGAGCCCTAACGTAAGGCTAGGGGAGCCCTAGACTTAGCCTAAGCCTAGGGGTGCCCTAGCCTAAGGCTAGGGGAGCACTAGGCTAAGGCTAGGGGAGTCCTAGACTTAGCCTAAGCCTAAAAGTGCCCTAGCCTAAGGCTAGGGGAGCCCTATTCTAAGGCTAGGTGTGCCCTAGCCTAATGTTAGGGGCCCCTAACCTAAGGCTAGGGGAGCCCTAGCCTTAGCCTAATCCTAGGGGTTTCCAACCTAAGGCTAGGGGAGCCCTAGCCTAAGGCTAGGGGAGACCTAGCCTTAGCCTAAGCCTAGGGGTGCCCTAGCCTAAGGCTAGGGGAGCCCTAGCATAAGGCTAGGGGAGTCCTAGGCTTAGCCTAAGCCTAGGGGTGCCCAAGCCTAAGGCTAGTGGAGCCCTAACCTAAGCCTAGGGGAGCCCTAGCCTTAGCCTAAGCCTAAAAGTGCCCTAGCCTAAGCCTAGGGGTGCCCTATCCTAAAGCTCGTGGAGCACTAACCTAAGGCTTGGGAGCCCTAGCCTTAGCCTAAGCCTACGGGAGCCATAGCCTAAGGTCGGGTAGCCCTAGCCTAAGGCTCGGGGAGCGTTAGCCTTAGCCTAAGCCTAGGGGTGCCCTAGCCTAAGGCTAGGGGAGCCCTAGCCTAAGGCTCTGGGAGGCCTGCCTTAGCCTAATCCTAGGGGAGCCCTAGCCTAAGGCTAGGGGAGCACTAGCCTTAGCCTAAGCTTAGGGGTGCCCTAGCCTAAGGCTAGGGTAGCCCTAGCCTAAGGATAGGGGAGCCCTAGCCTTATCCTAAGCCTAGGGGTGCCCTAGCCTAAGGTTAGGGGAACACTAGCCTAAGGTTAGGGGAGCCATAGCCTATGGTTCGGGGAGCCCTAGCCTAAGGCTCGGGGAGCCCTAGCCTAAGCCTAGGTGTGCCCTTACCTAACGCTAGGGGAGCGCTAGCCTAAGCCTAGGAGTGCCCTAGCCTAAGGCGAGGGGAGCCCTAGCCTTAGCCTAAGCCTAGGGGTGCCCTAGCCTAAGGCTAGGGGAGCCCTAGCCTTAGCCTAAGCCTAGGGGTGCCCTAGCCTAAGGCTAGGGGAGGCCTAACCTAAGGCTAGGGAGCCCTAGCCTTAGCCTAAGCCTAGGGGAGCCCTAGCCTAAGGCTAGGGGAGCCCTAGCCTTAGGCTAGGGGAGCCCTAGCCTTAGGCTAGGGGAGCCCTAGGCTAAGGCTAGGGGAGCCCTAGCCTTAGCCTAAGCCTACGGGGGCGCTAGCCTAAGGCTAGGGGAGCCCTAGACTTAGCCTAAGCCTAGGGGTGCCATAGCCTAAGGCTAGGGGAACCCTGGGCTTAGCCTAAGCCTATAGGTGCCCTAGCATAAGGCTAGGGGAGCGCTAGCCTTAGCCTAAGCCTAGGGGTGCCCTAACCTAAGGCTAGGGGAGCCCTAACCTAAGGCTAGGGGTACCCTAGCCTTAGCATAAACCTAGGGGTGCCCTAGCCTAAGGCTAGGGGAGCCCTAAACTAAGTCTAGGGGTGCCCTAGCCTTAGGATAAGCCTAGGGGTGCCCTAGCCTAAGTCTAGGGGAGCCCTACCCTAAGGCTAGGGGAGCCCTAGCCTTAGCCTAGGGGAGCCCTAGGCTAAGGCTAGGGGAGCCCTAGCCTTAGGCTAAGCCTACGGGGGCGCTAGCCTAAGGCTAGGGGAGCCTTAGACTTAGCCTAAGCCTAGGGGTGCCATAGCCTAAGGCTAGGGGATCCCTGGGCTTAGCCTAAGCCTATAGGTGCCCTAGCATAAGGCTAGGGGAGCCCTAGCCTTAGCCTAAGCCTACGGGGGCGCTAGCCTAAGGCTAGGGGAGCCCTAGACTTAGCCTAAGCCTAGGGGTGCCATAGCCTAAGGCTAGGGGAACCCTGGGCTTAGCCTAAGCCTATAGGTGCCCTAGCATAAGGCTAGGGGAGCGCTCGCCTTAGCCTAAGCCTAGGGGTGCCCTAACCTAAGGCTAGGGGAGCCCTATCCTTAGCCTAAGCCTAGGGGTGCCCTAGCCCATCGCTAGGGGAGCCCTAACCTAAGGCTAGGGGTACCCTAGCCTTAGCATAAGCCTAGGGGTGCCCTAGCCTAAGGCTAGGGGAGCCCTAAACTAAGTCTAGGGGTGCCATAGCCTTAGGCTAAGCCTCGGGGTGCCCTAGCCTAAGTCTAGGGGAGCCCTAGGCTAAGGCTAGGGGAGCCCTAGCCTTAGCCTAAGACTACGGGGGCGCTAGCCTAAGGCTAGGGGAGCCCTAGACTTAGCCTAAGCTTAGGGGTGCCATAGCCTAAGGCTAGGGGAACCCTGGCCTTAGCCTAAGCCTATAGGTGCCCTAGCATAAGGCTAGGGGAGCGCTAGCCTTAGCCTAAGCCTAGGGGTGCCCTAACCTAAGGCTAGGGGAGCCCTAGCCTTAGCCTAAGCCTAGGGGTGCCTTAGCCCAAGGCTAGTGGAGCCCTAACCTAAGGCTAGGGGTACCCTAGCCTTAGCATAAGCCTAGGGATGCCCTAGCCTAAGGCTAGGTGAGCCCTAAACTAAGTCTAGGGGTGCCCTAGCCTTAGGCTAAGCCTAGGGGTGCCCTAGCCTAAGTCTAGGGGAGCCCTACCCTTAGCCTAAGCCTAGGTGTGCCCTAGCCTAACGCTAGGGGAGCCCTAGCCTAAGGCTAAGGGAGCCCTAGCCTTAGCCTAAGCCTAGGGGTGCCCTAGCCTGAGGCAAGGGGAGCCCTAGCCTTAGCCTAAGCCTAGGGGTGCCCTAGCCTAAGGTTAGGGGAACATTAGCCTAAGGCTAGGGGATCCATAGCCTAAGGTTCGGGGAGCCCTAGCCTAAGGCTCCGGGAGCCCTAGCTTTAGCCTAAGCCTAGGGGTGCCCTAGCCTAAGGCTAGGGGAGCCCTAGCCTAAGGCTCGGGAAGCCCTAGCCTTAGCCTAAGCCTAGGGGAGCCCTAGCCTAAGGCTCGGGGAGCCCTAGCCTTAGCCTAACCCTTGGGGTGCCCTAGCCTAAGGCTAGGGAGCCCTAAGCTAATGCTAGGGGAGCCATAGCCTTAGCCTAAGCCTAGGGGTGCCCTAGCTTAAGGCTAGGGGAGCCCTAGCCTACGGCTAGGCGAACCCTAACCTACGGCTAGGGGAGCCCTAGCCTTAGCCTAAGCCTAGGGGTGCCCTTGCCTAAGGCTAGGGGAGCCCTAGACTTAGGCTAAGCCTTGGGGTGCACTAGCCTAAGGCTAGGGGAGCCCTAGCCTTAGCCTAAGCCTAAAAGTGCCCTAGCCTAAGGCTAGGGGAACGCTAGCCTTAGCCAAAGCCTAGGGGTGCCCTAACCTAAGGGTAGAAAATCCTCAGCCTAAGGCTACGGGAGCACTGGCCTAAGGCTAGGGGAGCTCTAGCTTTAGCCTAAGCCTAGGAGTGCCCTAGCCTAAGGCTAGGGGAGCCCTAGACTTAGCCTAAGCCTAGGTGTGCCCTAACGTAAGGCTAGGGGAGCCCTTGACTTAGCCTAAGCCTAGGGGTGCCCTAGCCTAAGGCTAGGGGAGCACTAGGCTAAGGCTGGGGGAGCCCTAGCCTTAGCCTAAGCCTAGGGGTGTCCTAGCCTAAGGCTAGGTGTGCCCTAGCCTAAAGTTAGGGGACCCCTAGCATAAGGCTAGGGGAGCGCTAAATTTAGCCTAAGCCTAGGTGTGCCCTAGCCTAAGGCGAAGGGAGGCCTAGCCTAAGGCTAAGGGATCCTAGCCTTAGCCTAAGCCTAGGCGTGCCCTAGCCTAAGGCTAGGGGAGCACTAGCCTAAGGCTAGTGGAGCCCTAGCCTTAGCCTAAGCCTAGGGATGCCCTAGCCTAAGGTTAGGGGAACACAAGCCTAAGGCTAGGGGAGCCATAGCCTAAGGTTCGGGGAGCCCTAGCCTAAGGCTCGGGGAGCCTAAGCCTTAGCCTAAGCCTAGGGGAGTCCTAGCCTAAGTCTAGGGGAGCCCCAGCCTTAGCCTAACCCTGGGGGTGCCCTAGCCTAAGGCTAGGGAACCCTAACCTACGGCTAGGGGAGCCCTAGCCTTAGCCTAAGCCTAGGGCTGCACTTGCCTAAGGCTAGGGGAGCCCTAGACTTAGGCTAAGCCTTGGGGTGCCCGAACCTAAGGCTAGGGGAGCCCTAGCCTTAGCCTAAGCCTAAAAGTGCCCTAGCCTAAGGCTAGGGGAACGCTAGCCTTAGCCAAAGCCTAGGGGTTCCCTAACCTAAGGGTAGAAAAGCCCTAGCCCAAGGCTACGGGAGCACTGGACTAAGGTTAGGGAACTCTAGCTTTAGCCTAAGCCTAGGGGTGCCCTAGCCTAAGGCTAGGGGAGCCCTAGACTTAGCCTAAGCCTAGGTGTGCCCTAACGTAAGCCTAGGGGAGACCTAGCCTTAGCCTAAGCCTACGGGTGCCCGAAACTAAGGCTAGGGGAGCCCTTGACTTAGCCTAAGCCTAGGGGTGCCTTAGCCTAAGGCTAGGGGAGCACTAGGCTAAGGCTAGGGGAGCCTTAGCCTAAGGCTAGGTGTGCCCTAGCCTAAAGTTAGGGGACCCCTAGCTTAAGGCTAGGGGAGCCCTAGCCTTAGCCTAAGCCTAAAAGTCCCTTAGCCTAAGGCTAGGGGAGCGCTAGCCTTACCCTAAGCCTAGGGGTGCCCTACCTAAGGCTATGGGAGCCCTAGGCTAAGGCTAGGGGAGCCCTAGCCTTAGCCTAAGCCTAGGGCTGCCATAGCCTAAGGCTAGAGGAGGCCTAACCTAAGGCTAGGGAGCCCTAGCCTTAGCTTAAGCCTAGGGGAGCCCTAGCCTAAGGCTAGGGGAGCCCTAGCCTTAGCCTAAGCCTTGGGGTGCCCAAGCCTGAGGCTAGGGGAGCCCTAGATTTAGCCTAAGCCTAGGGGTGCCCTCGCCTAATTCTAAGGGAGCCCTAGACTTAGCCTAAGCCTAGGGGTGCCCTAGCCTAAGGCTAGAGGAGGCCTAACCTAAGGCTAGGGAGCCCTAGCCTTAGCCTAAGCCTAGGGGAGCCCTAGCCTAAGGCTAGCGGAGCCCTAGCCTTAGCCTAAGCCTAGGGGTGCCCTAGCCTAAGGTTAGGGGAACACTAGCCTAAGATTAGGGGAGCCATAGCCTAAGGCTCGGGGAGCCCTAGCCTAAGCCTAGTGGTGCCCTTACCTAACGCTAGGGGAGCGCTAGCCTAAGCCTAGGAGTGCCCTAGCCTAAGGCAAGGGGAGCCCTAGCCTTATCCTAAGCCTAGGGGTGCCCTAGCTTAAGGCTAGGGGAGCCCTAGCCTTACCCTAAGCCTAAAAGTGCCTTAGCCTAAGGCTAGGGCAGCCCTAGCCTAAGGCTAGGGGAGCCCTAGCCTTAGCCTAAGCCTAGGGGTGCCCTAGCCCAAGGCTAGGGGAGCCCTAGCCTTAGCCTAAGCCTAGGGGTGCCCTAGCCGAAGGCTTGGGGAGCCCTAGCCTAAGGCTAGGGGAGCGCTAGCCTTAGCCTAAGCCTAGGGGTGCCCTAGCCCAAGGCTAGGGGAGCCCTAGCCTTAGCCTAAGCCTAGGGGTTCCCTAGCCTAAGCCTAGGGGTGCCCTAGCCGAAGGCTAGGGGAGCCCTAACCTAAGGCTAGGGGAGCCCTAACCTTAGCCTAAGCTTACAGGTGCCCGAAACTAAGGCTAGGGGAGCCCTTGAATTAGCCTAAGCCTACGGGTGCCTTAGCCTAAGGCTAGGGGAGCACTAGGCTAAGGCGAGGGGAGCCTTAGCCTAAGGCTAGGTGTGCCCTAGCCTAAAGTTAGAGGACCCCTAGCATAAGGCTAGGGGAGCCCAAGCCTAGGGCTAGGGGAGTCCTAGACTTTGCCTAAGCCTAGGTGTGCCCTAGCCTAAGGCTAGGGGATCCTTAGCCTAAGGCTAGGGGAGCCCTAGCCTTAGCCTAAGCCTAGGGGTGCCCTAGCCTAAGGCTAGCGGAGCCCTAGCTTAGCCTAAGCCTAAAAGTGCCCTAGCCTAAGGCTAGGGTAGCGCTAGCCTTAGCCCAAGCCTAGGGGTGCCCTAACCTAAGGCTAGGGAAGCCCTAGCCTAAGGTTAGGGTAGCCCTGGCCTAAGGCTAGGGGAGCCCTAGCCTTAGCCTAATCCTAGGGGTGCCCTAGCCTAAGGCTACGGGAGCCCTAACCTAAGGCTAGGGGAGCCCTAGCCTTAGCCTAAGCCTAGGGGAGCCCTAGCCTAAGGCTAGGGGAGCCCTAGACTTAGCCTAACCCTAGGGGTGCCCTAGCCTATGGCTAGGGAGCCCTAACCTAAGGCTAGGGGAGCCTTAGCCTTAGCGTAAGCCTAGGGGTGCCCTAGCCTAAGGCTAGAGGAGCCCTAGCCTTAGCCTAAGCCTAAAAGTGCCCTAGCCTAAGGCTAGGGGAGTGCTAGCTTTAGCCTAAGCCTAGTGGTGCCCTAACTTAAGGCTAGGGGAGCCCAAGCCTAAGGCTAGGGGAGCCCTAGCCTAAGCCTAGGGGTGCCCTTACCTAACGCTACGGGAGCCCTAGCCTTAGCCTAAGCCTAGTGGTGCCCTAGCATAAGGCTAGGGGAGCATTAGCGTAAGGCTTGGGGAGCCCTAGCCTTAGCCTAAGCCTAGGGGAGCCCTAGCCTAAGGTTAGGGGAACACTAGCCTAAAGCTAGGGGAGCCATAGCCTAAGGTTCGGGGAGCCCTAGCCTAAGGCTCGGGGAGCCCTACCCTTAGCCTAAGCCTAGGGGTGCCCTAGCCTAAGGCTAGGGGAGCACTAGCGTAAGGCTAGGGGAGCCCTAGCATTAGCCTAAGCCTAGGGGTGCCCTAGCCTAAGATTAGGGGAACACTAGCCTAAAGCTAGGGGAGCCATAGCCTAAGGTTCGGGGAGCCCTAGCCTAAGTCTCGGGGAGCCCTAGCCTAAGCCTAGGGGTGCCCTTACCTAGCTCTAGGGGAGCGCTAGCCTAAGCCTAGGAGTGCCCTAGGCTAAGGCTAGGGGAGACCTAGTTAAGGCTAGGGGAGCCCTAGCCTAAGGCTAGGGGAGCCCTAGCCTTAGCCTAAGCCTAGGAGTGCCCTAGCCTAAGGCTAGGGAGCCCTAACCTAAGGCTAGGGGAGCCTTAGCCTTAGCCTAAGCCTAGGGGTGCCCTAGCCTAAGGTAGTGGAGCACTAGGCTACGGCTAGTGGAGCCCTATACTTAGCCTAAGCCTTGGGGTGCCGTAGCCTAAGGCTAGGTGTGCCCTAGCCTAAAGTTAGGGGACCCCTAGCATAAGACTAGGGGAGCCCTAGCCTAGGGCAAGGGGAGTCCTATACTTAGCCTAAGCCTAGGGGTGCCCTAGACTAAGGCTAGGGGAGCCCTAACCTAAGGCTAGGGGAGTCCTAGCCTAAGCCTATGCCTAAAAGTGCCCTAACTTAAGGCTAGGGCAGCCCTAGCCTAAAGCTAGGGGAGCCCTAGCCTAAGGCTAGGGGAGCCCTAGCCTTAGCCTAAACCTAGGGGTGCTCTAGCCTAAGGCTAGGGGAGCCCTAACCTAAGGCTAGGGAGCCCTAACCTTAGCCTAAGCCTAGGGGAGCCCTAGCATAAGCCTAAGCCTAAAGGTGCCCTACCATAAGGCTAGAGGAGCACTAGCCTTAGCCGAAGCCTAGGGGTGGCCTAACCTAAGGATAGGGGAGACCTAGCCTAAGGCTAGGGGAGCCCTAGCCTTAGCCTAAGCCTAGGTGTGCCCTAACGTAAGGCTATGGAGCCCTAGCCTAAGGCTAGGGGATCCCTAGCCTTAGCCTAAGCCTAGGGGTGCCCTAGCCTAAGGCTAGGGGAGCCGTAACCTAAGGCTAGGGGTGCCCTAGCCTTAGCCTAAGCCTAGGGGTGCCATAGCCTAAGGCTAGGGGAGCCCTAGCCTAAGCCTAAGCCTAAAGGTGCCCTAGCCTAAGGCTAGGGGAGCCCTAGCCTAAGGATAGGGGAGCCCTAGCCTAAGGCTAGGGGAGCCCTAGCCTAAGGCTAGGGGAGCCCTAGCCTAAGGCTAGGGGAGCCCTAGCCTAAGGCTAGGGGAGCCCTAGCCTTAGCCTAAGCCTAGGTGTGCCCTAACGTAAGGCTATGGAGCCCTAGCCTAAGGCTAGGCGAGAACTAGCCTTAGCCTAAGCCTAGGTGTGCCCTAGCCTAAGGCTAGGGGAGCCCTAGCCTAAGGCTAGGGGAGCGCTAGCCTAAGGCTAGGGGAGCCATATCCTAAGGTTCAGAGAGCCCTAGCCTAAGGCTCGGGGAGCCCTAGCCTTAGCCTAAGTTTAGGGGTGCCCTAACCTAAGCCTAGGGGAGCCCTACCCTAAGGCAAGGGGAGCCCTAGCCTTAGCCTAAGCCTAGGGGTGCCCTAGCCTAAGGCTAAAGGAGCTCTAGACTTAGGCTAAGCCTAGGGGTGCCCTAGCCTAAGGCTAGCGGAGCCCTAGCCTTAGCCTAAGCCTAAAATGCCCTAGCCTAAGGCTAGGGGAGCGCTAGCCTTAGCCCAAGCCTAGGGGTGCCCTAACCTAAGGCTAGGGGAGCCCTAGCCTAAGGCTAGGGTAGCACTGGCCTAAGGCTAGTGGAGCCCTAGCCTTAGCCTAAGCCTAGGGAGGCCCTAGCCTAAGGCTAGGGGAGCCCTAACCTAAGGCTAGGGGTGACCTAGCCTTAGCCTAAGCTTAGGGGTGCCCTAGCCTAAGGCTAGGGGAGCCCTAGCCTAAGCCTAAGCCTAAAGGTGCCCTAGCATAAGGCTAGAGGAGCGCTAGCCTTAGCCGAAGCCTAGGGGTGCCCTAACCTAAGGCTAGGGGAGCCCTAGCCTAAGGCTAGGGGAGCCCTAGCCTTAGCCTAAGCCTAGGTGTGCCCTAACGTAAGGCTATGGAGCCCTAGCCCAAGGCTAGGGGAGCCCTAGCCTTAGCCTAAGCCTAGGGGTGACCTAGCCTAAGGCTAGGGGAGCCCTAACCTAAGGCTAGGGGTGCCCTAGCATTAGCCTAAGCCTAGGGGTGCCCTAGCCTAAGGCTAGGGGAGAATTAGCCTTAGCCTAAGCCTAGGTGTGCCCTAGCCTAAGGCTAGGGGAGCCCTAGCCTTAGGCTAGGGGAGCCCTAGCCTAAGGCTAGGGGAGCCCTAGCTTTAGCCTAAGCCTAGGGGAGCCCTAGCCAAAGGCTAGGGGAGCTCTAGCCTTAGCCTAAGCCTAGGGTTGCCCTAACCTAAGGCTAGGGGAGCCCTAGCCTTAGCCTAAGCCTAGGGGTGCCCTAGCCTAAGGCTAAAGAAGCCCTAGACTTAGGCTAAGCCTAGGGGTGCCCTAGCCTAAGGCTAGCGGAGCCCTAGCCTTAGCCTAAGCCTAAAAGTGCCCTAGCCTAAGGCTAGGGGAGCGCTAGCTTTAGCCTAAGCCTAGGGGTGCCCTATCCTAAGGCTAGGGAAGCCCAAGCCTTAGCCTAAGCCTAGTGGTGCCCTAGTCTAAGGCTAGGAGAGCACTAGCGTAAGGCTTGGGGAGCCCTACCCTTAGCCTAAGCCTAGGGGAGCCCTATCCCAAGGCTAGGGGAGCCTTAGCCTAAGGCTAGGGGAGCCCTAGCCTTAGCCTAAGCCTAGGGGTGCCCTAGCCTAAGGCTAGGGGAGCACTAGCGTAAGGCTAGGGGAGCCCTAGCCTTAGCCTAAGCCTAGGGGTGCCTTAGCCTAAGGTTAGGGGAACACTAGCCTAAAGCTAGGGGAGCCATAGCCTAAGGTTCGGGGAGCCCTAGCCTAAGGCTCGGGAAGCCCTAGCCTAAGCCTAGGGGTGCCCTTACCTAGCTCTAGAGGAGCACTAGCCTAAGCCTAAGAGTGCCCTAGCGTAAGCTAATGGAGCCCAAACCTAAGGCTAGGGGAGCCCTAGCCTTAGCCTAAGCCTAGGGGTTTCCTAGCATAATGCTAGGGGAGCCCTAGCCTAAGGCTAGGGGAGTCCTAGCCTTAGCCTAAGCCTAGGGGTGCCCTAGCCTAAGGCCTAGGGGAGCCCTAACCTAAGGCTAGGGAGCCATAGCCTTGGCCTAAGCCTAGGGGAGCCCTAGACTTAGCCTAAGACTAAAGGTGCCCTAGCATAAGGCTAGGGGAGCGCTAGCCTTAGCCTAAGCCTAGGGGTGCCCTATCCTAAGGTTAGGGGATCCCTACCCTAAGGCTAGGGGAGCCATAGCCTAAGGCTAGGGGAGCCCTTGCCTTAACCTAAGCCTAGGGGTGCCCTAGCCTAAGGCTAGGGGAGCCCTCGCCTAAGGCTTAGGGAGCCCTAGCCTAAGGCTAGGGGAGCCCTAGCCTTAGCCTAAGCCTAGGGGTGCCCTAGCCTAAAGCTAGGGAGCACTAGCCTAAGGCTAGGGGAGCACTAGCCTAAGGCTAGGGGAGCCCTATCCTTAGCCTAAGCCTAGGGGTGCCCTAGCCTAAGGCTAGGGGAGCCCTAGCCCTAAGTCTCAGGGAGCCCTAGCCTTAGCCTAAGCCTAGGGGTGCCCTAGCCTAAGGCTAGGGGATCCCTAGCCTAAGTCTCAGGGAGCCCTAGCCTTAGCCTAAGCCTAGGGGAGCCCTAGCCTAAGGCTAGGTGAGCCGTAGCCTTAGCCTAAGCCTAGGGGTGCCTAGCCTAAGGCTTGGGGAGCCCTAACCTAAGGCTACGGGTGGCCTAGCCTTAGCCTAAGCCTTGGTGTGCCCTAGCCTAAGGCTAGGGGAGCCCTAGCCTTAGCCTAAGCCTAGGGGTGCCCTAGCCCAAGGCTAGGGGAGCCCTAACCTAAGTCTAGGGCTGCGCTAGCCTTAGCCTAAGCCTAGGGGTGCCCTAGGCTAAAGCAAAGGGAGCACTAGCCTAAGGTTAGGGGAGCCCTAACCTTAGCCTAAGCTAGGGGAGCCCTAGCCTAAGGCCAGGGGAGCCCTAGCCTAAGCCTAAGCCTAGGGGTGCCCTAGCCTAAAGCTAGGGGAGCCCTAGCCCAAGGCTAGGGGAGCGCTAGTCTAAGCCTAGGGGTGCCCTAGCCTAAGCCTAGGGGTGCCCTAGCCTAAGGCTAGGGGAGACCTAGCCTTAGCCTAAGCCTAGGGGTGTCCTATCCTAAGGCTAGGGGAGCACTAGCCTAAGGCTAGGGGAGCGCTAGCCTAAGCCTAGGGGTGCCCTAGCCTAAGCCTAGGGGTGCCCTAGCCCTAAGGCTAGGGGAGCCCTAGCCTTAGCCTAAGCCTAGGGGTGTCCTAGCCTAAGCTAGGGGACTACTAGCCTAAGCCTAGGGGAGCCCTAGCCTTAGCCTAAGCCTAGGGGTGTCCTAGCCTAAGGCTAGGGGAGCACTAGCCTTAGCCTAGGGGAGCCCTAGCCTTAGCCTAGGGGTGCCCTAGCCTAAGGCTAGGGGAGAACTAGCCTTAGCCTAAGCCTAGGTGTGCCCTAGCCTAAGGCTAGGGGAGCCCTAGCCTAAGGCTAGGGGAGCCCTAGCCTTAGTCTAAGCCTAGGGGTGCCCTAGCCTAAGGCTAGGGGAGCGCTAGCTTTAGCCTAAGCCTAGGGGTGCCCTAACCTAAGGCTAGGGGAGCCCAAGCCTTAGCCTAAGCCTAGTGGTGCCCTAGTCTAAGGCTAGGGGAGCACTAGCGTAAGGCTTGGGGAGCCCTACCTTTAGCGTAAGCCTAGGGGAGCCCTAGCCCAAGGAAAGGGGATCCCTAGCCTAAGGCTAGGGGAGCCCTAGCCTTAGCCTAAGCCTAGGGGTGCCCTAGCCTAAGGCTAGGGGAACACTAGCGTAAGGCTAGGGGAGCCCTAGCCTTAGCCTAAGCCTAGGGGTGCCCTAGCCTAAGGTTAGGGGAACACTAGCCTAAAGCTAGCGGAGCCATAGCCTAAGGTTCGGGGAGCCCTAGCCTAAGGCTCGGGAAGCCCTAGCCTAAGCCTAGGTGTGCCCTTACCTAGCTCTAGAGGAGCGCTAGCCCAAGCCTAGGAGTGCCCTAGCCTAAGCTAATGGAGCCCAAACCTAATGCTAGCGGAACCCTAGCCTTAGCCTAAACCTAGGGGTTTCCTAGCATAATGCTAGGGGAGCCCTAGCCTAAGGCTAGGGGAGTCCTAGCGTTAGCCTAAGCCTAGGGGTGCCCTAGCCTAAGGCTAGGGGAGCCCTAACCTAAGGCTAGGGAGCCGTAGCCTTAGCCTAAGCCTAGGGGAGACCTAGACTTAGCATAAGACTAAAGGTGCCCTAGCATAAGGCTAGGGGAGCGCTAGCCTTAGCCTAAGCCTAGGGGTGCCCTATCCTAAGGTTAGGGGAGCCAAACCCTAAGGCTAGGGGAGCCATAGCCTAAGGCTAGGGGAGCCCTTGCCTTAACCTAAGCCTAGGGTTGCCCTAGCCTAAGGCTAGGGGAGCCCTAACCTAAGGCTTTGGGAGCCCTAGCCTAAGGATAGGGGAGCCCTATCCTTAGTCTAAGCCTAGGGGTGCCCTAGCCTAAGGCTAGGGGAGCCCTAGCCTAAGTCTCAGGGAGCCCTAGCCTTAGCCTAAGCCTAGGGGTGCCCTAGCCTAAGGGTAGGGGAGCCCTAGCCTAAGTCTCAGGGAGCCCTAGCCTTAGCCTAAGCCTAGGGGAGCCCTAGCCTAAGGCTAGGTGAGCCGTAGCCTTAGCCTAAGCCTAGGGGTGCCCTAGCCTAAGGCTAGGGGAGCCGTAACCTAAGGCTACGGGTGCCCTAGCCTTAACCTAAGCCTAGGTGTGCCCTAGCCTAAGGCTAGGGGAGCCCTATCCTTAGCCTAAGCATAGGGGTGCCCTAGCCTAAGGCTATGGGAGCCCTAACCTAAGTCTAGGGGTGCGCTAGCCTTAGCCTAAGCCTAGGGGTGTCCTAGGCTAAAGCAAAGGGAGCACTAGCCTAAGGCTAGGGGAGCCCTAACCTTAGCCTAAGCCTAGGGGAGCCCTAGCCTAAGGCTTGGGGAGTCCTAGCCTAAGCCTAAGCCTAGGGGAGCCCTAGCCTAAGTCTAGGGGAGCCCTAGCCTAAGCCTAAGCATAGGGGTGCCCTAGCCTAAAGCTAGGGGAGCCCTAGCCCAAGGCTAGGGGAGCCCTAGCCCAAGGCTAGGGGAGCCCTAGCCCAAGGCTAGGGGAGCCCTAGCCTAAGGCTAGGGGAGCCCTAGCCTTAGCCTAAGCCTAGGGGTGCCCTAGCCTAAGGCTAGGGGAGCACTAGCCTAAGGCTAGTGGAGCCCTAGCCTTAGCCTAAGCCTAAAGGTGCCCTAGCCTAAGACCAGGGGAACACTAGCCTAAGGCTCGGGGAGCCATAGCCTATGTTTCGGGGAGCCCTAGCCTAAGGCTCGGGGAGCCCTAGCCTAAGCCTACGGGTGCCCTTACCTAACGCTAGGGGAGCGCTAGCCTAAGCCTAGGAGTGCCCTTGCCTAAGGCTAGGGGAGCCCTAGCTTAAGTCTAGCGGTACCCTAGCCAAAGCCTTGGGGTGCCCAAGCGTAAGGCTAGGGGAGCCCTAGCCTTAGCCTAAGTCTAGGGGTGCCCTAGCCTAAGGCTAGGGGAGCCCTAGCCTAAGGCTTGGGGAGCCCTAGCCTAAGGCTAGGTGTGCCCTAGCCTAAGGTTAGGGGAGCCCTAGCATAAGGCTAGTGGAGCCCTAGCCTTAGCCTAAGCCTAGGGGTGCCCTAGCCTAAGGTTAGGGGAACACAAGCCTAAGGCTATGGGAGCCATAGCCTAAGGTTCGGGGAGCCGTAGCCTAAGGCTCGGGGAGCCCTAGCCTTAGCCTAAGCCTAGGGGAGTCCTAGACTAAGTCTAGGGGAGCCCTAGCCTAACCCTAACCCTAGGGGTGCCCTAGCCTAAGGCTAGGGAGCCCTTACCTAAGGCTAGGGGAGCCTTAGCCTTAGCCTAAGCCTAGGGCTGCCCTTGCCTAAGGCTAGGGGAGCCCTAGACTTAAGCTAAGCCTTGGGGTGCCCTAACCTAAGGCTAGGGGAGCCCTAGCCTTAGCCTAAGCCTAAAAGTGCCCTAGCCTAAGGCTAGGGGAACGCTAGCCTTAGCCAAAGCCTAGGGGTGCCCTAACCTAAGGGTAGAAAAGCCCTAGCCTAAGGCTACGGGAGCACTGGCCTAAGGCTAGGGGAGCTCTAGCTTTAGCCTAAGCCTAGGGCTGCCCTAGCCTAAGGCTAGAGGAGGCCTAACCTAAGGCTAGGGAGCCCTAGCCTTAGCCTAAGCCTAGGGGAGCCCTAGCCTAAGGCTAGCGGAGCCCTAGATTTAGCCTAAGCCTAGGGGTGCCCTCGCCTAATTCTAGGGGAGCCCTAGCCTTAGCCTAAGCCTAGGGGTGCCCTAGCCTAAGGCTAGAGGTGGCCTAACCTAAGGCTAGGGAGCCCTAGCCTTAGCCTAAGCTTAGGGGTGCCCTCGCCTAATTCTAGGGGAGCCCTAGCCTTAGCCTAAGCCTAGGGGTGCCCAGGCCTAAGGCTAGAGGAGGCCTAACCTAAGGCTAGGGAGCCCTAGCCTTAGCCTAAGCCTAGGGGAGCCCTAGCCTAAGGCTAGCGGAGCCCTAGCCTTAGCCTAAGCCTAGGGGTGCCCTAGCCTAAGGCTAGAGGAGGCCTAACCTAAGGCTAGGGAACCATAGCCTTAACCTAACCCTAGGGGTGCCCTAGCCTAAGGTTAGGGGAACACTAGCCTAAGATTAGGGGAGCCCTAGCCTAAGGTTCGGGGAGCCCTAGCCTAAGGCTCGGGGAGCCCTAGCCTAAGCCTAGGGGTGCCCTTACCTAACGCTAGGGGAGCGCTAGCCTAAGCCTAGGAGTGCCCTAGCCTAAGGCGAGGGGAGCCCTAGCCTTACCCTAAGCCTAGGGGTGCCCTAGCTTAAGGCTAGGGGAGCCCTAGCCTTAGCCTAAGCCTAAAAGTGCCTTAGCCTAAGGCTAGGGGAGCCCTAGGCTAAGGCTAGGGGAGCCCTAGACTTAGCCTAAGCCTAGGGGTGCCCTAGCCTAAGGCTAGGGGAGCCCTAGCCTTACCCTAAGCCTAAAAGTGCCCTAGCCTAAGGCTAGGGGAGCCCTATTCTAAGGCTAGGTGTGCCCTAGCCTAATGTTAGGGGCCCCTAACCTAAGGCTAGGGGAGCCCTAGCCTTAGCCTAATCCTAGGGGTTTCCAACCTAAGGCTAGGGGAGCCCTAGCCTTAGTCTAAGCCTAAAAGTGCCCTAACCTAAGGCTAGGGGAGCCCTAGCTTAAAGCTTGGGGAGCCCTAGACTAAGGCTAGGGGAGCCCTAGCATAAGGCTAGGGGAGTCCTAGGCTTAGCCTAAGCCTAGGGGTGCCCTAGCCTAAGGCTAGTGGAGCCCTAACCTAAGCCTAGGGGAGCCCTAGCCTTAGCCTAAGCCTAAAAGTGCCCTAGCCTAAGCCTAGGGGTGCCCTAGCCTAAAGCTCGTGGAGCACTAACCTAAGGCTTGGGAGCCCTAGCCTTAGCCTAAGCCTACGGGAGCCATAGCCTAAGGTCGGGTAGCCCTAGCCTAAGGCTCGGGGAGCGTTGGCCTTAGCCTAAGCCTAGGGGTGCCCTAGCCTAAGGCTAGGGGAGCCCTAGCCTAAGGCTCTGGGAGGCCTGCCTTAGCCTAAGCCTAGGGGAGCCCTAGCCTAAGGCTAGGGGAGCACTAGCCTTAGCCTAAGCCTAGGGGTGCCCTAGCCTAAGGCTAGGGTAGCCCTAGCCTAAGGATAGGGGAGCCCTAGCCTAAGGATAGGGGAGCCCTAGCCTTATCCTAAGCCTAGGGGTGCCCTAGCCTAAGGTTAGGGGAACACTAGCCTAAGGTTAGGGGAGCCATAGCCTATGGTTCGGGGAGACCTAGCCTAAGGCTCGGGGAGCCCTAGCCTAAGCCTAGGTGTGCCCTTACCTAACGCTAGGGGAGCGCTAGCCTAAGCCTAGGAGTGCCCTAGCCTAAGGCGAGGGGAGCCCTAGCCTTAGCCTAAGCCTAGGGGTGCCCTAGCCTAAGGCTAGGGGAGCCCTAGCCTTAGCCTAAGCCTAGGGGTGCCCTAGCCTAAGGCTAGGGGAGGCCTAACCTAAGGCTAGGGAGCCCTAGCCTTAGCCTAAGCCTAGGGGAGCCCTAGCCTTAGGCTAGGGGAGCCCTAGGCTAAGGCTAGGGGAGCCCTAGCCTTAGCCTAAGCCTACGGGGGCGCTAGCCTAAGGCTAGGGGAGCCCTAGCCTTAGCCTAAGCCTAGGGGAGCCCTAGCCTAAGGCTAGCGGAGCCCTAGATTTAGCCTAAGCCTAGGGGTGCCCTCGCCTAATTCTAGGGGAGCCCTAGCCTTAGCCTAAGCCTAGGGGTGCCCTAGCCTAAGGCTAGAGGTGGCCTAACCTAAGGCTAGGGAGCCCTAGCCTTAGCCTAAGCTTAGGGGTGCCCTCGCCTAATTCTAGGGGAGCCCTAGCCTTAGCCTAAGCCTAGGGGTGCCCAGGCCTAAGGCTAGAGGAGGCCTAACCTAAGGCTAGGGAGCCCTAGCCTTAGCCTAAGCCTAGGGGAGCCCTAGCCTAAGGCTAGCGGAGCCCTAGCCTTAGCCTAAGCCTAGGGGTGCCCTAGCCTAAGGCTAGAGGAGGCCTAACCTAAGGCTAGGGAACCATAGCCTTAACCTAACCCTAGGGGTGCCCTAGCCTAAGGTTAGGGGAACACTAGCCTAAGATTAGGGGAGCCCTAGCCTAAGGTTCGGGGAGCCCTAGCCTAAGGCTCGGGGAGCCCTAGCCTAAGCCTAGGGGTGCCCTTACCTAACGCTAGGGGAGCGCTAGCCTAAGCCTAGGAGTGCCCTAGCCTAAGGCGAGGGGAGCCCTAGCCTTACCCTAAGCCTAGGGGTGCCCTAGCTTAAGGCTAGGGGAGCCCTAGCCTTAGCCTAAGCCTAAAAGTGCCTTAGCCTAAGGCTAGGGGAGCCCTAGGCTAAGGCTAGGGGAGCCCTAGACTTAGCCTAAGCCTAGGGGTGCCCTAGCCTAAGGCTAGGGGAGCCCTAGCCTTACCCTAAGCCTAAAAGTGCCCTAGCCTAAGGCTAGGGGAGCCCTATTCTAAGGCTAGGTGTGCCCTAGCCTAATGTTAGGGGCCCCTAACCTAAGGCTAGGGGAGCCCTAGCCTTAGCCTAATCCTAGGGGTTTCCAACCTAAGGCTAGGGGAGCCCTAGCCTTAGTCTAAGCCTAAAAGTGCCCTAACCTAAGGCTAGGGGAGCCCTAGCCTAAAGCTTGGGGAGCCCTAGACTAAGGCTAGGGGAGCCCTAGCATAAGGCTAGGGGAGTCCTAGGCTTAGCCTAAGCCTAGGGGTGCCCTAGCCTAAGGCTAGTGGAGCCCTAACCTAAGCCTAGGGGAGCCCTAGCCTTAGCCTAAGCCTAAAAGTGCCCTAGCCTAAGCCTAGGGGTGCCCTAGCCTAAAGCTCGTGGAGCACTAACCTAAGGCTTGGGAGCCCTAGCCTTAGCCTAAGCCTACGGGAGCCATAGCCTAAGGTCGGGTAGCCCTAGCCTAAGGCTCGGGGAGCGTTGGCCTTAGCCTAAGCCTAGGGGTGCCCTAGCCTAAGGCTAGGGGAGCCCTAGCCTAAGGCTCTGGGAGGCCTGCCTTAGCCTAAGCCTAGGGGAGCCCTAGCCTAAGGCTAGGGGAGCACTAGCCTTAGCCTAAGCCTAGGGGTGCCCTAGCCTAAGGCTAGGGTAGCCCTAGCCTAAGGATAGGGGAGCCCTAGCCTAAGGATAGGGGAGCCCTAGCCTTATCCTAAGCCTAGGGGTGCCCTAGCCTAAGGTTAGGGGAACACTAGCCTAAGGTTAGGGGAGCCATAGCCTATGGTTCGGGGAGACCTAGCCTAAGGCTCGGGGAGCCCTAGCCTAAGCCTAGGTGTGCCCTTACCTAACGCTAGGGGAGCGCTAGCCTAAGCCTAGGAGTGCCCTAGCCTAAGGCGAGGGGAGCCCTAGCCTTAGCCTAAGCCTAGGGGTGCCCTAGCCTAAGGCTAGGGGAGCCCTAGCCTTAGCCTAAGCCTAGGGGTGCCCTAGCCTAAGGCTAGGGGAGGCCTAACCTAAGGCTAGGGAGCCCTAGCCTTAGCCTAAGCCTAGGGGAGCCCTAGCCTTAGGCTAGGGGAGCCCTAGGCTAAGGCTAGGGGAGCCCTAGCCTTAGCCTAAGCCTACGGGGGCGCTAGCCTAAGGCTAGGGGAGCCCTAGACTTAGCCTAAGCCTAGGGGTGCCATAGCCTAAGGCTAGGGGAACCCTGGCCTTAGCCTAAGCCTATAGGTGCCCTAGCATAAGGCTAGGGGAGCCCTAGCCTTAGCCTAAGCCTAGGGGTGCCCTATCCCAAGGCTAGTGGAGCCCTAACCTAAGGCTAGGGGTACCCTAGCCTTAGCATAAGCCTAGGGGTGCCCTAGCCTAAGGCTAGGGGAGCCCTAAACTAAGTCTAGGGGTGCCCTAGCCTTAGGCTAAGCCTAGGGGTGCCCTAGCCTAAGTCTAGGGGAGCCCTAGCCTAAGGCTAGGGGAGCCCTAGCCTTAGGCTAAGGGAGCCCTAGGCTAAGGCTAGGGGAGCCCTAGACTTAGCCTAAGCCTACGGGGGCGCTAGCCTAAGGCTAGGGGAGCCCTAGACTTAGCCTAAGCCTAGGGGTGCCATAGCCTAAGGCTAGGGGAACCCGGGCCTTAGCCTAAGCCTATAGGTGCCCTAGCATAAGGCTAGGGGAGCGCTAGCCTTAGCCTAAGCCTCGGGGTGCCCTAACCTAAGGCTAGGGGAGCCCTAGCCTTAGCCTAAGCCTAGGGGTGCCCTAGCCCAAGGCTAGTGGAGCCCTAACCTAAGGCTAGGGGTACCCTAGCCTTAGCATAAGCCTAGGGGTGCCCTAGCCTAAGGCTAGGGGAGCCCTAAACTAAGTCTAGGGGTGCCCTAGCCTTAGGCTAAGCCTAGGGGTGCCCTAGCCTAAGTCTAGGGGAGCCCTAGCCTTAGCCTAAGCCTAGGTGTGCCCTAGCCTAACGCTAGGGGAGCCCTAGCCTAAGGCTAAGGGAGCCCTAGCCTTAGCCTAAGCCTAGGGGTGCCCTAGCCTAAGGTTAGGGGAACATTAGCCTAAGGCTAGGGGATCCATAGCCTAAGGTTCAGGGAGCCCTAGCCTAAGGCTCCGGGAGCCCTAGCCTTAGCCTAAGCCTAGGTGTGCCCTAGCCTAAGGCTAGGGGAGCCCTAGCCTAAGGCTCGGGAAGCCCTAGCCTTAGCCTAAGCCTAGGGGAGCCCTAGCCAAAGGCTCGGGGAGCCCTAGCCTTAGCCTAACCCTTGGGGTGCCCTAGCCTAAGGCTAGGGAGCCCTAAGCTAAGGCTAGGGGAGCCATAGCCTTAGCCTAAGCCTAGGGTTGCCCTAGCTTAAGGCTAGGGGAGCCCTAGCCTACGGCTAGGCGAACCCTAACCTACGGCTAGGGGAGCCCTAGCCTTAACCTAAGCCTAGGGGTGCCCTTGCCTAAGGCTAGGGGAGCCCTAGACTTAGGCTAAGCCTTGGGGTGCCCTAGCCTAAGGCTAGGGGAGCCCTAGCCTTAGCCTAAGCCTAAAAGTGCCCTAGCCTAAGGCTAGGGGAACGCTAGCCTTAGCCAAAGCCTAGGGGTTCCCTAACCTAAGGGTAGAAAAGCCCTAGCCCAAGGCTACGGGAGCACTGCCCTAAGGTTAGGGAACTCTAGCTTTAGCCTAAGCCTAGGGGTGCCCTAGCCTAAGGCTAGGGGAGCCCTAGACTTAGCCTAAGCCTAGGTGTGCCCTAACGTAAGCCTAGGGGAGCCTTAGCCTTAGCCTAAGCCTACGGGTGCCCGAAACTAAGGCTAGGGGAGCCCTTGACTTAGCCTTAGCCTAGGGGTGCCTTAGCCTAAGGCTAGGGGAGCACTAGGCTAAGGCTAGGGGAGCCTTAGCCTAAGGCTAGGTGTGCCCTAGCCTAAAGTTAGGGGACCCCTAGCTTAAGGCTAGGGGAGCCCTAGCCTTAGCCTAAGCCTAAAAGTGCCTTAGCCTAAGGCTAGGGGAGCGCTAGCCTTAGCCTAAGCCTAGGGGTGCCCTACCTAAGGCTAGGGGAGCCCTAGGCTAAGGCTAGGGGAGCCCTAGCCTTAGCCTAAGCCTAGGGCTGCCCTAGCCTAAGGCTAGAGGAGGCCTAACCTAAGGCTAGGGAGCCCTAGCCTTAGCCTAAGCCTAGGGGAGCCCTAGCCTAAGGCTAGGGGAGCCCTAGCCTTAGCCTAAGCCTAGGGGTGCCCAAGCCTAAGGCTAGGGGAGCCCTAGATTTAGCCTAAGCCTAGGGGTGCCCTCGCCTAATTCTAAGGGAGCCCTAGCCTTAGCCTAAGCCTAGGGGTGCCCTAGCCTAAGGATAGAGGAGGCCTAACCTAAGGCTAGGGAGCCCTAGCCTTAGCCTAAGCCTAGGGGAGCCCTAGCCTCAGGCTAGCGGAGCCCTAGCCTTAGCCTAAGCCTAGGGGAGCCATAGCCTAAGGCTCGGGGAGCGCTAGCCTAAGCCTAGGAGTGCCCTAGCCTAAGGCGAGGGGAGCCCTAGCCTTATCCTAAGCCTAGGGGTGCCCTAGCTTAAGGCTAGGGGAGCCCTAGCCTTAGCCTAAGCCTAAAAGTGCCTTAGCCTAAGGCTAGGGGAGCCCTAGCCTAAGGCTAGGGGAGCCCTAGCCTTAGCCTAAGCCTAGGGGTGCCCTAGCCCAAGGCTAGGGGAGCCCTAGCCTTAGCCTAAGCCTAGGGGTGCCCTAGCCGAAGGCTTGGGGAGCCCTAGCCTAAGGCTAGGGGAGCCCTAGCCTTAGCCTAAGCCTAGGGGTGCCCTAGCCCAAGGCTAGGGGAGCCCTAGCCTTAGCCTAAGCCTAGGGGTGCCCTAGCCTAAGCCTAGGGGTGCCCTAGCTGAAGGCTAGGGGAGCCCTAACCTAAGGCTAGGGGAGCCCTAACCTTAGCCTAAGCCTACGGGTGCCCGAAACTAAGGCTAGGGGAGCCCTTGAATTAGCCTAAGCCTAGGGGTGCCTTAGCCTAAGGCTAGGGGAGCACTAGGCTAAGGCGAGGGGAGCCTTAGCCTAAAGCTAGGTGTGCCCTAGCCTAAAGTTAGGGGACCCCTAGCATAAGGCTAGGGGAGCCCTAGCCTAGGGCTAGGGGAGTCCTAGACTTAGCCTAAGCCTAGGTGTGCCCTAGACTAAGGCTAGGGGAGCCTTAACCAAAGGCTAGGGGAGCCCTAGACTTAGCCTAAGCCTAGGGGTGCCCTAGCCTAAGGCTAGGGGAGCCTTAGCCTAAGGCTAGGGGAGCCCTAGCCTTAGCCTAAGACTAGGGGTGCCCTAGCCTAAGGCTAGCGGAGCCCTAGCTTAGCCTAAGCCTAAAAGTGCCCTAGCCTAAGGCTAGGGGAGCGCTAGCCTTAGCCCAAGCCTAGGGGTGCCCTAACCTAAGGCTAGGGGAGCCCTAGCCTAAGGTTAGGGTAGCCCTGGCCTAAGGCTAGGGGAGCCCTAGCCTTAGCCTAATCCTAGGGGTGCCCTAGCCTAAGGCTACGGGAGCCCTAACCTAAGGCTAGGGGAGCCCTAGCCTTAGCCTAAGCCTAGGGGAGCCCTAGCCTAAGGCTAGGGGAGCCCTAGCCTTAGCCTAACGCTAGGGGTGCCCTAGCCTATGGCTAGGGAGCCCTAACCTAAGGCTAGGGGAGCCTTAGCCTTAGCCTAAGCCTAGGGGTGCCCTAGCCTAAGGCTAGAGGAGCCCTAGCTTTAGCCTAAGCCTAAAAGTGCCCTAGCCGAAGGCTAGGGGAGTGCTAGCTTTAGCCTAAGCCTAGTGGTGCCCTAAGTTAAGGCTAGGGGAGCCCAAGCCTAAGGCTAGGGGAGCCCTAGCCTAAGCCTAGGGGTGCCCTTACCTAACGCTACGGGAGCCCTAGCCTTAGCCTAAGCCTAGTGGTGCCCTAGCATAAGGCTAGGGGAGCATTAACGAAAGGCTTGGGGAGCCCTAGCCTCAGCCTAAGCCTAGGGGAGCCCTAGCCTAAGGTTAGGGGAACACTAGCCTAAACCTAGGGGAGCCATAGCATAAGGTTCGGGGAGCCCTAGCCTAAGGCTCGGGGAGCCCTACCCTTAGCCTAAGCCTAAGGGTGCCCTAGCCTAAGGCTAGGGGAGCACTAGCGTAAGGCTAGGGGAGCCCTAGCATTAGCCTAAGCCTAGGGGTGCCCTAGCCTAAGGTTAGGGGAACACTAGCCTAAAGCTAGGGGAGCCATAGCCTAAGGTTCGGGGAGCCCTACCCTAAGTCTCGGGGAGCCCTAGCATAAGCCTAGGGGTGCCCTTACCTAGCTCTAGGGGAGCGCTAGCCTAAGCCTAGGAGTGCCCTAGGCTAAGGCTAGGGGAGACCTAGTTAAGGCTAGGGGAGCGCTAGCCTAAGGCTAGGGGAATCCTAGATTTAGCCTAAGCCTAAGGGTGCCCTAGCCTAAGCTAATGGAGCCCTAACCTAAGGGTAGGGGAGCCCTAGCCTTAGCCTAAGACTAGGGGTTCCCTAGCATAAGGCTAGGGGAGGCCTAGCCTAAGGCTAGGGGAGCCCTAGCCTTAGCCTAAGGCTAGGAGTGCCCTAGCCTAAGGCTAGGGAGCCCTAACCTAAGGCTAGGGGAGCCTTAGCCTTAGCCTAAGCCTAGGGGTGCCCTAGCCTAAGGTAGTGGAGCACTAGGCTACGGCTAGTGGAGCCCTATACTTAGCCTAAGCCTAGGGGTGCCATAGCCTAAGGCTAGGGGAGCCCTAGCCTTAGCCTAAGCCTAAAAGTGCCCTAGCCTAAGACTAGGGGAGCCCTAGCCTAAGGCTAGGTGTGCCCTAGCCTAAAGTTAGGGGACCCCTAGCATAAGACTAGAGGAGCCCTAGCCTAGGGCAAGGGGAGTCCTATACTTAGCCTAAGCCTAGGGGTGCCCTAGACTAAGGCTAGGGGAGTCCTAACCTAAGGCTAGGGGAGCCCTAGCCTAAGCCTATGCCTAAAAGTGCCCTAACTTAACGCTAGGGGAGCCCTAGCCTAAAGCTAGGGGAGCCCTAGCCTAAGGCTAGGGGAGCCCTAGCCTAAGGCTAGGGGAGCCCTAGCCTAAGGCTAGGGGAGCCCTAGCCTTAGCCTAAACCTAGGGGTGCTCTAGCCTAAGGCTAGGGGAGCCCTAACCTAAGGCTAGGGAGCCCTAACCTTAGCCTAAGCCTAGGGGAGCCCTAGCCTAAGCCTAAGCCTAAAGGTGCCCTACCATAAGGCTAGAGGAGCGCTAGCCTTAGCCGAAGCCTAGGGGTGGCCTAACCTAAGGATAGGGGAGACCTAGCCTAAGGCTAGGGGAGCCCTAGCCTTAGCCTAAGCCTAGGTGTGCCCTAACGTAAGGCTATGGAGCCCTTGCCTAAGGCTAGGGGATCCCTAGCCTTAGCCTAAGCCTAGGGGTGCCCTAGCCTAAGGCTAGGGGAGCCGTAACCTAAGGCTACGGGTGCCCTAGCCTAAGCCTAAGCCTAGGGGTGCCCTAGCCTAAGGCTAGGGGAGCCCTAGCCTAAGCCTAAGCCTAAAGGTGCCCTAGCCTAAGGCTAGGGGAGCCCTAGCCTAAGGCTAGGGGAGCCCTAGCCTAAGGCTAGGGAAGCCCTAGCCTTAGCCTAAGCCTAGGTGTGCCCTAACGTAAGGCTATGGAGCCCTAGCCTAAGGCTAGGCGAGAACTAGCCTTAGCCTAAGCCTAGGTGTGCCCTAGCCTAAGGCAAGGGGAGCCCTAGCCTAAGGCTAGGGGAGCGCTAGCCTAAGCCTAGGGGAGCACTAGCCTAAGCCTAGGGGAGCCCTAGCCTTAGCCGAAGCCTATGGGTGCCCTAGCCTAAGGTTAGGGGAACACTAGCCTAAGGCTAGGGGAGCCATATCCTAAGGTTCAGAGAGCCCTAGCCTAAGGCTCGGGGAGCCCTAGCCTTAGCCTAAGCCTAGGGGTGCCCTAACCTAAGCCTAGGGGAGCCCTACCCTAAGGCAAGGGGAGCCCTAGCCTTAGCCTAAGCCTAGGGGTGCCCTAGCCTAAGGCTAAAGGAGCTCTAGACTTAGGCTAAGCCTAGGGGTGCCCTAGCCTAAGGCTAGCGGAGCCCTAGCCTTAGCCTAAGCCTAAAAGTGCCCTAGCCTAAGGCTAGGGGAGCGCTAGCCTTAGCCCAAGCCTAGGGGTGCCCTAACCTAAGGCTAGGGGAGCCCTAGCCTAAGGCTAGGGTAGCACTGGCCTAAGGCTAGGGTAGCCCTAGCCTTAGCCTAAGCCTAGGGAGCCCCTAGCCTAAGGCTAGGGGAGCCCTAACCTAAGGTTAGGGGTGACCTAGCCTTAGCCTAAGCCTAGGGGTGCCCTAGCCTAAGGCTAGGGGAGCCCTAACCTAAGGCTAGGGGTGCCCTAGCATTAGCCTAAGCCTAGTGGTGCCCTAGCCTAAGGCTAGGGGAGAACTAGCCTTAGCCTAAGCCTAGGTGTGCCCTAGCCTAAGGCTAGGGGAGCCCTAGCCTAAGGCTAGGGAAGCCCTAGCCTTAGCCTAAGCCTAGGTGTGCCCTAACGTAAGGCTATGGAGCCCTAGCCTAAGGCTAGGGGAGCCCTAGCCTTAGCCTAAGCCTAGGGGTGACCTAGCCTAAGGCTAGGGGAGCCCTAACCTAAGGCTAGGGGTGCCCTAGCATTAGCCTAAGCCTAGTGGTGCCCTAGCCTAAGGCTAGGGGAGAACTAGCCTTAGCCTAAGCCTAGGTGTGCCCTAGCCTAAGGCTAGGGGAGCCCTAGCCTAAGGCTAGGGAAGCCCTAGCCTAAGGCTAGGGGAGCCCTAGCTTTAGCCTAAGCCTAGGGGAGCCCTAGCCAAAGGCTAGGGGAGCTCTAGCCTTAGCCTAAGCCTAGGGTTGCCCTAGCCTAAGGCTAAAAGAGCCCTAGACTTAGGCTAAGCCTAGGGGTGCCCTAGCCTAAGGCTAGCGGAGCCCTAGCCTTAGCCTAAGCCTAAAAGTGCCCTAGCCTAAGGCTAGGGGAGCGCTAGCTTTAGCCTAAGCCTAGGGGTGCCCTAACCTAAGGCTAGGGAAGCCCAAGCCTTAGCCTAAGCCTAGTGGTGCCCTAGTCTAAGGCTAGGGGAGCACTAGCGTAAGGCTTGGGGAGCCCTACCATTAGCCTAAGCCTAGGGGAGCCCTATCCCAAGGCTAGGGGAGCCCTAGCCTAAGGCTAGGGGAGCCCTAGCCTTAGCCTAAGCCTATGGGTGCCCTAGCCTAAGGCTAGGGGAGCACTAGCGTAAGGCTAGGGGAGCCCTAGCCTTAGCCTAAGCCTAGGGGTGCCTTAGCCTAAGGTTAGGGGAACACTAGCCTAAAGCTAGGGGAGCCATAGCCTAAGGTTCGGGGAGCCCTAGCCTAAGGCTAGCGGAGCCCTAGCCTTAGCCTAAGCCTAAAAGTGCCCTAGCCTAAGGCTAGGGGAGCGCTAGCCTTAGCCCAAGCCTAGGGGTGCCCTAACCTAAGGCTAGGGGAGCCCTAGCCTAAGGCTAGGGTAGCACTGGCCTAAGGCTAGGGTAGCCCTAGCCTTAGCCTAAGCCTAGGGAGGCCCTAGCCTAAGGCTAGGGGAGCCCTAACCTAAGGTTAGGGGTGACCTAGCCTTAGCCTAAGCCTAGGGGTGCCCTAGCCTAAGGCTAGGGGAGCCCTAACCTAAGGCTAGGGGTGCCCTAGCATTAGCCTAAGCCTAGTGGTGCCCTAGCCTAAGGCTAGGGGAGAACTAGCCTTAGCCTAAGCCTAGGTGTGCCCTAGCCTAAGGCTAGGGGAGCCCTAGCCTAAGGCTAGGGAAGCCCTAGCCTTAGCCTAAGCCTAGGTGTGCCCTAACGTAAGGCTATGGAGCCCTAGCCTAAGGCTAGGGGAGCCCTAGCCTTAGCCTAAGCCTAGGGGTGACCTAGCCTAAGGCTAGGGGAGCCCTAACCTAAGGCTAGGGGTGCCCTAGCATTAGCCTAAGCCTAGTGGTGCCCTAGCCTAAGGCTAGGGGAGAACTAGCCTTAGCCTAAGCCTAGGTGTGCCCTAGCCTAAGGCTAGGGGAGCCCTAGCCTAAGGCTAGGGAAGCCCTAGCCTAAGGCTAGGGGAGCCCTAGCTTTACCTAAGCCTAGGGTAGCCCTAGCCAAAGGCTAGGGGAGCTCTAGCCTTAGCCTAAGCCTAGGGTTGCCCTAGCCTAAGGCTAAAAGAGCCCTAGACTTAGGCTAAGCCTAGGGGTGCCCTAGCCTAAGGCTAGCGGAGCCCTAGCCTTAGCCTAAGCCTAAAAGTGCCCTAGCCTAAGGCTAGGGGAGCGCTAGCTTTAGCCTAAGCCTAGGGGTGCCCTAACCTAAGGCTAGGGAAGCCCAAGCCTTAGCCTAAGCCTAGTGGTGCCCTAGTCTAAGGCTAGGGGAGCACTAGCGTAAGGCTTGGGGAGCCCTACCATTAGCCTAAGCCTAGGGGAGCCCTATCCCAAGGCTAGGGGAGCCCTAGCCTAAGGCTAGGGGAGCCCTAGCCTTAGCCTAAGCCTATGGGTGCCCTAGCCTAAGGCTAGGGGAGCACTAGCGTAAGGCTAGGGGAGCCCTAGCCTTAGCCTAAGCCTAGGGGTGCCTTAGCCTAAGGTTAGGGGAACACTAGCCTATAGCTAGGGGAGCCATAGCCTAAGGTTCGGGGAGCCCTAGCCTAAGGCTCGGGAAGCCCTAGCCTAAGCCTAGGGGTGCCCTTACCTAGCTCTAGAGGAGCGCTAGCCTAAGCCTAGGAGTGTCCTAGCCTAAGCTAATGGAGCCCAAACCTAAGGCTAGGGGAGCCCTAGCCTTAGCCTAAGCCTAGGGGTTTCCTAGCATAATGCTAGGGGAGCCCTAGCCTAAGGCTAGGGGAGTCCTAGCCTTAGCCTAAGCCTAGGGGTGCCCTAGCCTAAGGCTAGGGGAGCCCTAACCTAAGGCTAGGGAGCCATAGCCTTAGCCTAAGCCTAGGGGAGCCCTAGACTTAGCCTAAGACTAAAGGTCCCCTAGCATAAGGCTAGGGGAGCGCTAGCCTTAGCCTAAGCCTAGGGGTGCCCTATCCTAAGGTTAGGGGAGCCCTACCCTAAGGCTAGGGGAGCCATAGCCTAAGGCTAGGGTAGCCCTTGCCTTAACCTAACCCTTGGGGTGCCCTAGCCTAAGGCTAGGGGAGCTTTCGCCTAAGGCTTAGGGAGCCCTAGCCTAAGGCTAGGGGAGCCCTAGCCTTAGCCTAAGCCTAGGGGTGCCCTAGCCTAAGGCTAGGGGAGCACTAGCCTAAGGCTAGGGGAGCACTAGCCTAAGGCTAGGGGAGCCCTATCCTTAGCCTAAGCCTAGGGGTGCCCTAGCCTAAGGCTAGGGGAGCCCTAGCCTAAGTCTCAGGTAGCCCTAGCCTTAGCCTAAGCCTAGGGGTGCCCTAGCCTAAGGCTTGGGGAGCCCTAACCTAAGGCTACGGGTGACCTAGCCTTAGCCTAAGCCTAGGGGTGCCCTAGCCTAAGGCTAGGGGAGCCCTAACCTAAGTCTAGGGGTGCGCTAGCCTTAGCCTAAGGCTAGGGGTGCCCTAGGCTAAAGCAAAGGGAGCACTTGCCTAAGGTTAGGGGAGCCCTAACCTTAGCCTAAGCCTAGGGGAGCCCTAGCCTAAGGCTTGGGGAGTCCTAGCCTAAGCCTAAGCCTAGGGGAGCCCTAGCCTAAGGCCAGGGGAGCCCTAGCCTAAGCCTAAGCCTAGGGGTGCCCTAGCCTAAAGCTAGGGGAGCCCTAGCCCAAGGCTAGGGGAGGGCTAGCCTAAGCCTAGGGGTGCCCTAGCCTAAGCCTAGGGGTGCACTAGCCTAAGGCTAGGGGAGCCCTAGCCTTAGCCTAAGCCTAGGGGTGTCCTAGCCTAAGGCTAGGGGAGCACTAGCCTAAGGCTAGGGGAGCGCTAGCCTAAGCCTAGGGGTGCCCTAGCCTAAGCCTAGGGGTGCCCTAGCCTAAGGCTAGGGGAGCCCTAACCTTAGCCTAAGCCTAGGGGTGTCCTAGCCTAAGGCTAGGGGAGCACTAGCCTAAGCCTAGGGGAGCCCTAGCCTTAGCCTAAGCCTAGGGGTGTCCTAGCCTAAGGCTAGGGGAGCACTAGCCTTAGCCTAGGGGAGCCCTAGCCTTAGCCTAAGCCTAGGGGTGCCCTAACCTAAGCCTAGGGGAGCCCTTCCCTAAGGCAAGGGGAGCCCTAGCCTTAGCCTAAGCCTAGGGGTGCCCTAGCCTAAGGCTAAAGGAGCCCTAGACATAGGCTAAGCCTAGGGTTGCCCTAGCCTAAGGCAAGCGGAGCCCTAGCCTTAGCCTAAGCCTAAAAGTGCCCTAGCCTAAGTCTAGGGGAGCGCTAGCCTTAGCCCAAGCCTAGGGGTGCCCTAACCTAAGGCTAGGGGAGCCCTAGCCTAAGGCTAGGGTAGCCCTGGCCTAAGGCTAGGGGAGCCCTAGCCTTAGCCTAAGCCTAGGGAGGCCCTAGCCTAAGGCTAGGGGAGCCCTAACCTAAGGCTAGGGGTGACCTAGCCTTAGCCTAAGCCTAGGGGTGACCTAGCCTAAGGCTAGGGGAGCCCTAGCCTAAGCCTAAGCCTAAAGGTGCCCTAGCATAAGGCTAGAGGAGCGCTAGCCTTAGCCGAAGACTACGGGTGCCCAAACCTAAGGCTAGGGGAGCCCTAGCCTAAGGCTAGGGGAGCCCTAGCCTTAGCCTAAGCCTAGGTGTGCCCTAACGTAAGGCTATGGAGCCCTAGCCTAAGGCTAGGGGAGCCCTAGCCTTAGCCTAAGCCTAGGGGTGACCTAGCCTAAGGCTAGGGGAGCCCTAACGTAAGGCTAGGGGTGCCCTAGCATTAGCCTAAGCCTAGTGGTGCCCTAGCCTAAGGCTAGGGGAGAACTAGCCTTAGCCTAAGCCTAGGTGTGCCCTAGCCTAAGGCTAGGGGAGCCCTAGCCTAAGGCTAGGGAAGCCCTAGCCTAAGGCTAGGGGAGCCCTAGCTTTAGCCTAAGCCTAGGGGAGCCCTAGCCAAAGGCTAGGGGAGCTCTAGCCTTAGCCTAAGCCTAGGGTTGCCCTAGCCTAAGGCTAAAGGAGCCCTAGACTTAGGCTAAGCCTAGGGGTGCCCTAGCCTAAGGCTAGCGGAGCCCTAGCCTTAGCCTAAGCCTAAAAGTGCCCTAGCCTAAGGCTAGGGGAGCGCTAGCTTTAGCCTAAGCCTAGGGGTGCCCTAACCTAAGGCTAGGGAAGCCCAAGCCTTAGCCTAAGCCTAGTGGTGCCCTAATCTAAGGCTAGGGTAGCACTAGCGTAAGGCTTGGGGAGCCCTACCCTTAGCCTAAGCCTAGGGGAGCCCTATCCCAAGGCTAGGGGAGCCCTAGCCTAAGGCTAGGGGAGCCCTAGCCTTAGCCTAAGCCTATGGGTGCCCTAGCCTAAGGCTAGGGGAGCACTAGCGTAAGGCTAGGGGAGCCCTAGCCTTAGCCTAAGCCTAGGGGTGCCTTAGCCTAAGGTTAGGGGAACACTAGCCTAAAGCTAGGGGAGCCATAGCCTAAGGTTCGGGGAGCCCTAGCCTAAGGCTCGGGAAGCCCTAGCCTAAGCCTAGGGGTGCCCTTACCTAGCTCTAGAGGAGCGCTAGCCTAAGCCTAGGAGTGCCCTAGCCTAAGCTAATGGAGCCCAAACCGAAGGCTAGGGGAGCCCTAGCCTTAGCCTAAGCCTAGGGGTTTCCAAGCATAATGCTAGGGGAGCCTTAGCCTAAGGCTAGGGGAGTCCTAGCCTTAGCCTAAGCCTAGGGGTGCCCTAGCCTAAGGCTAGGGGAGCCCTAACCTAAGGCTAGGGAGCCATAGCCTTAGCCTAAGCCTAGGGGAGCCCTAGACTTAGCCTAAGACTAAAGGTCCCCTAGCATAAGGCTAGGGGAGCGCTAGCCTTAGCCTAAGCCTAGGGGTGCTCTATCCTAAGGTTAGGGGAGTCCTAACCTAAGGCTAGGGGAGCCATAGCCTAAGGCTAGGGTAGCCCTTGCCTTAACCTAAGCCTTGGGGTGCCCTAGCCTAAGGCTAGGGGAGCTTTCGCCTAAGGCTTAGGGAGCCCTAGCCTAAGGCTAGGGGAGCCCTAGCCTTAGCCTAAGCCTAGGGGTGCCCTAGCCTAAGGCTAGGGGAGCACTAGCCTAAGGCTAGGGGAGCACTAGCCTAAGGCTAGGGGAGCACTAGCCTAAGGCTAGGGGAGCCCTATCCTTAGCCTAAGCCTAGGGGTGCCCTAGCCTAAGGCTAGGGGAGCCCTAGCCTAAGTCTCAGGGAGCCCTAGCCTTAGCCTAAGCCTAGGGGTGCCCTAGCCTAAGGCTAGGGGATCCCTAGCCTAAGTCTCAGGGAGCCCTAGCCTTAGCCTAAGCCTAGGAGAGCCCTAGCCTAAGGCTAGGTGAGCCGTAGCCTTAGCCTAAGCCTAGGGGTGCCCTAGCCTAAGGCTTGGGGAGCCCTAACCTAAGGCTACGGGTGGCCTAGCCTTAGCCTAAGCCTAGGGGTGCCCTAGCCTAAGGCTAGGGGAGCCCTAACCTAAGTCTAGGGGTGCGCTAGCCTTAGCCTAAGGCTAGGGGTGCCCTAGGCTAAAGCAAAGGGAGCACTTGCCTAAGGTTAGGGGAGCCCTAACCTTAGCCTAAGCCTAGGGGAGCCCTAGCCTAAGGCTTGGGGAGTCCTAGCCTAAGCCTAAGCCTAGGGGAGCCCTAGCCTAAGGCCAGGGGAGCCCTAGCCTAAGCCTAAGCCTAGGGGTGCCCTAGCCTAAAGCTAGGGGAGCCCTAGCCCATGGCTAGGGGAGGGCTAGCCTAAGCCTAGGGGTGCCCTAGCCTAAGCCTAGGGGTGCACTAGCCTAAGGCTAGGGGAGCCCTAGCCTTAGCCTAAGCCTAGGGGTGTCCGAGCCTAAGGCTAGGGGAGCACTAGCCTAAGGCTAGGGGAGCCCTAACCTTAGCCTAAGCCTAGGGGTGTCCTAGCCTAAGGCTAGGGGAGCACTAGCCTAAGCCTAGGGGAGCCCTAGCCTTAGCCTAAGCCTAGGGGTGTCCTAGCCTAAGGCTAGGGGAGCACTAGCCTTAGCCTAGGGGAGCCCTAGCCTTAGCCTAAGCCTATGGGTGCCCTAGCCTAATGTTAGGGGAACACTAGCCTAAGGCTAGGGGAGCCATATCCTAAGGTTCGGAGAGGCCTAGCCTAAGGCTCGGGGAGCCCTAGCCTTAGCCTAAGCCTAGGGGTGCCCTAACCTAAGCCTAGGGGAGCCCTTCCCTAAGGCAAGGGGAGCCCTAGCCTTAGCCTAAGCCTAGGGGTGCCCTAGCCTAAGGCTAAAGGAGCCCTAGACATAGGCTAAGCCTAGGGGTGCCCTAGCCTAAGGCAAGCGGAGCCCTAGCCTTAGCCTAAGCCTAAAAGTGCCCTAGCCTAAGGCTAGGGGAGCGCTAGCCTTAGCCCAAGCCTAGGGGTGCCCTAACCTAAGGCTAGGGGAGCCCTAGCCTAAGGCTAGGGTAGCCCTGGCCTAAGGCTAGGGGAGCCCTAGCCTTAGCCTAAGCCTAGGGAAGCCCTAGCCTAAGGCTAGGGGAGCCCTAACCTAAGGCTAGGGGTGACCTAGCCTTAGCCAAAGCCTAGGGGTGACCTAGCCTAAGGCTAGGGGAGCCCTAGCCTAAGCCTAAGCCTAAAGGTGCCCTAGCATAAGGCTAGAGGAGCGCTAGCCTTAGCCGAAGACTACGGGTGCCCAAACCTAAGGCTAGGGGAGCCCTAGCATACGGCTAGGGGAGCCCTAGCCTTAGCCTAAGCCTAGGTGTGCCCTAACGTAAGGCTATGGAGCCCTAGCCTAAAGCTAGGGAGCCCTAGCCTTAGCCTAAGCCTAGGGGTGACTTAGCCTAAGGCTAGGGGAGCCCTAACCTAAGGCTAGGGGTGCCCTAGCCTTAGCCTAAGCCTAGGGGTGCCCTAGCCTAAGGCTAGGGGAGAACTAGCCTTAGCCTAAGCCTAGGGGTGCCCTAGCCTAAGGCTAGGGGAGCGCTAGCTTAACCTAAGCCTAGGGGTGCCCTAACCTAAGGCTAGGGGAGCCCAAGCCTTAGCCTAAGCCTAGTGGTGCCCTAGTCTAAGGCTAGGGGAGCACTAGCGTAAGGCTAGGGGAGCCCTACCCTTAGCCTAAGCCTAGGGGAGCCCTAGCCCAAGGCAAGGGGAGCCCTAGCCTAAGGCTAGGGGAGCCCTATCCTTAGCCTAAGCCTAGGGGTGCCCTAGCCTAAGGCTAGGGGAACACTAGCGTAAGGCTAGGGGAGCCCTAGCCTTAGCCTAAGCCTAGGGGTGCCCTAGCCTAAGGTTAGGGGAACACTAGCCTAAAGCTAGGTGAGCCATAGCCTAAGGTTCGGGGAGCCCTAGCCTAAGGCTCGGGAAGCCCTAGCCTAAGCCTAGGGGTGCCCTTACCTAGCTCTAGAGGAGCGCTAGCCCAAGCCTAGGAGTGCCCTAGCCTAAGCTAATGGAGCCCAAACCTAAGGCTAGGGGAGCCCTAGCCTTAGCCTAAACCTAGGGGTTTCCTAGCATAATGCTAGGGGAGCCCTAGCCTAAGGCTAGGGGAGTCCTAGCCTTAGCCTAAGCGTAGGGGTGCCCTAGCCTAAGGCTAGGGGAGCCCTAATCTAAGGCTAGGGAGCCGTAGCATTAGCCTAAGCCTAGGGGAGACCTAGATTTAGCATAAGACTAAAGGTGCCCTAGCATAAGGCTAGGGGAGCGCTAGCCTTAGCCTAAGCCTAGGGGTGCCCTATCCTAAGGTTAGGGGAGCCATACCCTAAGGCTAGGGGAGCCATAGCCTAAGGCTAGGGGAGCCCTTGCCTTAACCTAAGCCTAGGGTTGCCCTAGCCTAAGGCTAGGGGAGCCCTAACCTAAGGCTTTGGGAGCCCTAGCCTAAGGCTAGGGGAGCCCTAGCCTTAGCCTAAGCCTAACAGTGCCGTAGCTTAAGGCTAGGGGAGCGTTACCCTTAGCCTAAGCCTAGGGGTGCCCTAACCTAAGGCTAGGGGAGCCCTAGCGTAAGGCTAGGGGAGCCCTAGCCTTAGCCTAATCCTAGCAGTGCCCTATCCTAAGGCTAGGGGAGCACTAGCCTAAGGCTAGGGGAGCCCTAGCCTTAGCCTAAGCCTAGGGGTGCTCTAGCCTAAGGTTAGGGGAACACTAGCCTAAGGCTCGGGGAGCCCTAGCCTAAGCCTAGGGGTGCCCTTACCTAACGCTAGGGGAACGCTAGCCTAAGCCAAGGAGTGCACTAGCTTAAAGCTAAGAGAGCCCTAGCCTAAGGCTAGGGGAGCCCTAGCCTTAGCCTAAACCTAGGGATGCCCTAGCCTAAGGCTAGGGGAGCCCTAGGCTTAGCCTAAGCCTAGGGGAGCCCTAGCCTAAGGCTAAGGGAGCCCTAGCCTAAGGCTAGGGGTGTCCTAGCCTAGCCTAAACCTAGGGGTGCCCTAGTCTAAGGATAGGGGTGACCTAGCCTTAGCCAAAGCCTTGGGGTGCCCTAGCCTATGGCTAGGGGAGCCTTAGCCTTAGCCTAAGCCTAGGGGTGCCCTAGCCTAAGGCTAGGGGAGCGTTAGCCTTAGCCTAAGCCTAGGGTTACCCTAACCTAACCTAGGGGAGCCCTAGCGTAAGGCTAGAGAGCCCTAGCCTTAGCCTAAGCCTAGCGGTGCCCTAGCCTGAGGCTAGGGGAGCCCTAGCCTTAGCCTAAGCCTAGGGGTGCTCTAGCTTAAGGTTAGGGGAACACTAGCCTAAGGCTCGGGGAGCCCTTACCTAAGCCTAGGGGTGCCCTTACCAAACGTTGGCGGAGTGCTAGCCTACGCTTAGGAGTGCCCTAGCCTAAGGCTAGGGGACCCCTAGCTTAAGGCTAGCGGTGCCCTAGCCTAAGGCCAGGGGAGCACTAGCCTAAGGCTAAGGGAGCCCTAGCCTTAGCCTAAGCTTAGGGGAGCCCTCGCCTAAGGCTAAGGGAGCCCTAACCTAAGGCTAGGGGAGCCCTAGCATAGCCTAAACGTAGGGGTGCCCTAGCCTAAGGCTAGGGGAGCCCTAGCCTTAGCCAAAGCCTTGGGGTGCCCTAGCCTATGGCTAGGGGATCCCTAGCTTTAGCCTAAGCCTAGGGGTGCCCCAGCCTAAGGCTAGGGGAGCCCTAGCCTAAGGCTAGCGGAGCCGTAGCCTAAAGCTAGGGGAGCCCTAGCCTAAGGCTAGGTGTGCCCTAGCATAAGGTTAGGGGAGCCCTAGCATAAGGCTAGGGGAGCCCTAGCCTAAGTCTAGGGGAGTCCTAGACTTAGCCTAAGCCTAGGGGTGCCCTAGCCTAAGTCTAGGGGAGCCCTAACATAAGGCTAGGGGAGACCTAGCCTTAGCCTAGGGGAGCCCTAGCCTAAGGCTAGGGGAGCCCTAGCCTTAGCCTAAGCCTAGGGGAGCCCTAGCCTTAGCCTAAGCCTAGGGGTGCCCTAGCCTAAGGCTAGGGGAGCCCTAACCTAAGGCTAGGGGAGCCATAGCCTTAGCCTAAGCCTAGGGGTGCCCTAGCCTAAGTCTAGGGGAGCCCTAGCCTTAGCCTAAGCCTAGGGGTGCCCTAGCCTAAGTCTAGGGGAGCCCTAACCTAAGGCTAGGGGAGCCCTAGCCTTAGCCTAAGCCTAGGGGAGCCCTAGCCGAAGCCTAGGGGAGCCCTAGCCTAAGGCTAGGGGAGCCCGAGCCTTAGCCTAAGCCTAGGGGTGCCCTAGCCTAAGGATAGGGGAGCCCTAACCTAAGGCTAGGGG
This sequence comes from Tenrec ecaudatus, assembly GCF_050624435.1. Lineage (NCBI taxonomy): Eukaryota > Metazoa > Chordata > Mammalia > Afrosoricida > Tenrecidae > Tenrec > Tenrec ecaudatus. The sequence goes on from NW_027459669.1 coordinate 325,125, forward strand.
AGCCATAGCCTTAGCCTAAGCCTAGGGGTGCCCTAGCCTAAGTCTAGGGGAGCCCTAGCCTTAGCCTAAGCCTAGGGGTGCCCTAGCCTAAGTCTAGGGGAGCCCTAACCTAAGGCTAGGGGAGACCTAGCCTTAGCCTAGGGAGCCGTAGCCTAAGGCTAGGGGAGCTCTAGCCTAAGGCTAGGGGTGCCCTAGCCTAAGGCTAGAGGAGCCCTAGCCTAAGGCTAGGGGAGCCCTAGCCTTAGTCTAAGCCTAGGGGTGCCCTAGCCTAAGTCTAGGGGAGCCCTAGCCTTAGCCTAAGCCTAGGGGTGCCCTAGCCTAAGGCTAGGGGAGCCCTAGCCTTAGCCTAAGCCTAAAAGTACCCTAGTCTAAGGCTAGGGGAGCGCTAGCCTTAGGCTAAGTAAAGGGGTTCCCTAACCTAAGGCTAGAAAAGCCTTAGCCTAAGGCTACGGGAGCTCTAACCTAAGGCTAGGGGAGCACTAGCCTTAGCCTAAGACTAGGGGAGCCCTAGCCAAAGGCTAGGGGAGCTCTAGACTTAGCCTAAGATTAGGGATGCCCTAGCCTAAAGCTAGGGGAGCCCTATCCTTAGCCTAAGCCTAGGGGTGCCCTAACGTAAGGCTAGGGGAGCCATAGCCTAAGGCTTAGGGAGCGCTAGCCTAAGCCTAGGGGAGCCCTAGCCTAAGGCTACGGGAGCCCTAACCTAAGTCTAGGGATGCACTAACCTTAGCCTAAGCCTAGGGGTGCCCTAGCCTAAGGCTAAGGGAGCCCTAGCCTTAGCCTAAGCCTATGTGTGCCCTAGCCTAATGTTAGGGGAGCCCTAACCTAAGCCTAGGGGTGCCCTAGCCTAAGGCTAGGGGAGCCCTAGCGTAAGGCTATTGGAGCCCTAGCCTAAGCCTAGGGGTGCCCTAGCCTAAGGCTAGCGGAGCCCTAGCCTTAGCCTAAGCCTAGGGGTCCCCTAGCCTAAGGCTAGGGGAGCCCTAGTCTAAGGCTAGGGGAGCGCTAGCCTAAGCCTAGGGGAGCCCTAACCTAAGGCTAGGTGTGCCCTAGCCTAAGGTTAGGGGAGCCCTAGCATAAGGCTAGGGAGCCCTAGCCTAAGTCTAAGGGAGTCCTAGATTTAGCCTAATTCTAGGGGTGCCCTAGTCTAGGCTAGGGGAGCCCTAACCTAAGGCTAGGGGAGCCCTAGCCTAAGCCTAAGCCTAGGGGTGCCCTAGCCTAAGGCTAGGGGAGCCCTAGCATTACCCTAAGCCTAACAGTGCCATAGCCTAAGACTAGGGGAGCGCTAGCCTTAGCCTAAGCCTAGGGGTCCCCTTACCTAAGGCTAGGGAGCCCTAGCCTTAGCCTAAGCCTAGGGGTGCCCTAGCCTAAGTCTAGGGGAGCCCTAGCCTTAGCCTAAGCCTAGGGGTGCCCTAGCCTAAGGCTAGGGGAGCCCTAGCCTTAGCCTAAGCTTAAAAGTGCCCTAGCCTAAGTCTAGGGGAGCCCTAGCCTTAGCCTAAGCCTAGGGGTGCCCTAGCCTAAGGCTAGGGAGCCCTAGCCTTAGCCTAAGCCTAGGGGTGCCCTAGCCTAAGTCTAGGGGAGCCCTAGCCTTAGCCTAAGCCTAGGCGTGACCTAGCCTAAGGCTAGGGGAGCCCTAGCCTTAGCCTAAGCCTAACAGTGCCCTAACCTAAGGCTAGGGGAGCGCTAGCCTTAGGCTAAGTAATGGAGTTCCCTAACTTAAGGCTAGAAAAGCCCTAGCCTAAGGCTAGGGGAGCCCTAGCCTAAGCCTAAGCCTAGGGGTGCCATAGTCTAAGTCTAGGGGAGCCCTAACCTAAGGCTAGGGGAGACCTAGCCTTAGCCTAGGGGAGCCCTAGCCTAAGCCTAGGGGAGCCCTAGCCTAAGCCTAGGGGAGCCCTAGCCTAAGGCTAGGGGAGCCCTAGCCTAAGCCAAGGGAGCCCTAGGCTTAGCCTAAGCCAAGGGGTGCCCTAGCCTAAGGCTAGGGGAGCCCTAACCTAAGGCTAGGGGTGCCCTAACCTTAGCCTAAGCCTAGGGGTACCCTAGCCTAAGGCTAGGGGAGCCCTAGCCTTAGCCTAAGCCTAGGGGTGCCCTAGCCTTAGGCTAGGGGAGCTCTAGCCTAAGGCTAGGGGAGCCCTACCTAAGCCTAGGGGTGCCCTAGCCTTAGCCTAAGCCTAGGGGTGCCCTAGCCTAAGGCTAGAGGAGCCCTAGCCTAAGTCTAGGGGAGCCCTAGCCTTAGCCTAAGCCTAGGGGTGCCCTAACGTAAGGCTAGGGGAGCCATAGCCTAAGGCTTGGGGAGCGCTAGCCTTAGCCTAAGCCTAGGGGTGCCCTAACGTAAGGCTAGGGGATCCCTAGCCTAAGGCTAGGGGAGCGCTAGCCTTAGCCTAAGCCTAGGGGTGCCCGAAACTCAGGCTAGGGGAGCCCTAGCCTTAGCCTCAGCCTAGGGGTTCCCTAGCCGAAGGCTAGGGGAGCCATAGCCTAAGGCTTGGGGAGCGCTAGCCTAAGCCTAGGGGAGCTCTAGCCTAAGGCTACGGGAGCCCTAACCTAAGTCTAGGGGTGCACTAACCTTAGCCTAAGCCTAGGGGCACCCTAGCCTAAGGCTAGGGGAGCCCTAGCCTTAGCCTAAGCGTAGGTGTGCCCTAGCTTAAGGTTAGGGGAGCCCTCGCCTAAGGCTAGGGGAGCCCTAACCTAAGCCTAGGGGTGCCCTAGCCTAAGGCTAGGGGAGCCCTACCCTAAGGCTATTGGAGCCCTAGCCTTAGGCTAAGCCTAGGGGTGCCCTAGCCTAAGGCTAGGGGAGCCTTAGCCTAAGTCTTAGGGAGCCCTAGCCTTAGCCTAAGCCTAGGGGAGCCCTAGCCTTAGACTAAGCCTAGGGGTGCCCTAGACTAAGGCTAGGGGAGCCCTAACCTAAGGATAGGGGTGCCCTAACCTTAGCCTAAGCCTAGGGGTGCCCTAGCCTAAGGCTAGGGTAGCCGTAGCCTTAGCCTAAGCCTAGTGGTGCCCTAGCCTAAGGCTAGGGGAGTTCTAGCCTAAGGCTAGGGTGCCCTAGCCTAAGCCTAGGGGTGCCCTAGCCTAAGGCTAGGGGAGCCCTAGCCTTAGCCTAAGCCTAGGGGTGCCCAGCCTAAGGCTAGGGGAGCCCTAGCCTTAGCCTAAGCCTAGGGGTGCCCTAGCCTAAGGCTAGAGGAGCACTAGCCTAAGGCTAGTGGAGCCCTAGCCTTAGCCTAAGCCTAGGGTTGTCCTAGCCTAAGGCTAGGGGAGCCCTAGCCTTAGCCTAAGCCTAGGGGAGCCCTAGCCTTAGCCTAAGCCTAAAAGTGCCCTAGCCTAAGGCTAGGGGAGCGCTAGCCTTAGGCTAAGCAAAGGGGTGCCCTAACCTAAGGCTAGAAAAGCCCTAGCCTAAGGCTAGGGGAGCCCTAGCCTAAGGCTCGGGGAGCCCTAACCTAAGACTAGGGGTGCCCTAGCCTAAGGCTAGGGGAGCCTTAGTCTAACACTTGGGGAGCGCTAGCCTAAGCCTAGGGGAGCCCTAGCCTAAGGCTACGGGAACCCTAACCTAAGGCTAGGGGTGCCTTAACCTTAGCCTAAGCCTAGGGGGGCCCTAGCCTAAGGCTATGGGAGCCCCAGCCTTAGCCTAAGCCTAGGTGTGCCCTAGCCTAAGGTTTGGGGAGCCCTAGCCTAAGGCTAGGGGAGCCCTAACCAAAGCCTAGGGGTGCCCTAGCCTAAGGCTAGGGGAGCCCAAGCCTAAGGCTAGGGGAGCCCTAGCCTTAGCCTAAGCCTAGGGGTGCCCTAGCCTAAGACTAGGGGAGCCCTAGCCTTAGCCTAAGCCTAGGGGTGCCCTAGCCTAAGGCTAGGGGAGCCCTAGCCTAAGGCTAGGGGAGCCCTAGCCTAAGCCTAGGGGAGCCCTAGCCTAAGGCTAGGTGTGCCCTAGCCTAAGGTTAGGGGAGCCCTAGCATAAGGCTAGGGGAGCCCTAACCTATGTCTAAGGGAGTCCTAGATTTAGCCTAATCCTAGGGGTGCCCTATCCTAGGCTAGGGGAGCCCTAACCTAAGGCTAGGGGAGCCCTAGCCTTAGTCTAAGCCTAGGGGGTGCCCTAGCCTAAGGCTAGGGGACCCCTAACCTTAAGCTAGAGGAGCCCTAGCCTTAGCCTAAGCCTAGGGGTGCCCTAGCCTAAGGCTAGGGGAGCCCTAGCCTTAGCCTATGCCTAACAGTGCCGTAGCCTAAGGCTAGGGGAGCGCTAGCCTTAGCCTAAGCCTAGGGGTGCCCTAACCTAAGGCTAGGGGAGGCCTAGCCTAAGGCTAGGGGAGCCCTAGACTTAGCCTAAGCCTAGGGGTGCCCTAACCTAAGGCTAGGGGAGCCCTAACCTAAGGCTAGGGAGCCCTAGCCTTAGCCTAAGCCTAGGGGTGGCCTAGCCTAAGGCTAGGGGAGCCCTAGCCCAAGGCTAGTGGAGCACTAGCCTAAGGCTAGAGGAGCCCTAGCCTTAGCCTAAGCCTAGAGGTGCCCTATCCTAAGGCTAGGGGAGCACTAGCCTAAGGCTAGGGGAGCCCTAGCCTTTGCCTAAGCCTAGGTGTGCTCTAGCCTAAGGTTAGGGGAACAATAGTCTAAGGCTAGGGGAGCCATAGCCTAAGTTTCGGGGATCCCTAGCCTAAGGCTACGGTAACCCTAGCCTAAGCCTAGGAGGGCCCTAGCCTTAGCCTAAGCTTAGGGGTGCCCTAGCCTAAGTCTAGGGGAGCCCTAGCCTTAGCCTAAGCCTAGGGGTGCCCTAGCCTAAGGCTAGAGGAGCGCTAGCCTTAGGCTAAGTAAAGGGGTTCCCTAACCTAAGGCTAGAAAAGTCTTAGCCTAAGGCTACGGGAGCTCTGACCTAAGGCTAGGGGAGCACTAGCCTTAGCCAAAGCCTAGGGGAGCCCTAGCCAAAGGCTAGGGGAGCTCTAGACTTAGCCTAAGACTAGGGATGCCCTAGCCTAAAGCTAGGGGAGCCCTAGCCTTAGCCTAAGCCTAGGGGTGCCATAACGTAAGGCTAGGCGATCCCTAGCCTAAGGCTAGGGGAGCGCTAGCCTTAGCCTAAGCCTAGGGGTGCCCGAAACTCAGGCTAGGGGAGCCCTAGCCTTAGCCTAAGCCTAGGGGTTCCCTAGCCGAAGCCTAGGGGAGCCATAGCCTAAGGCTTGGGGAGCGCTAGCCTAAGCCTAGGGGAGCCCTAGCCTAAGGCTACGGGAGCCCAAACCTAAGTCTAGGGGTGCACTAACCTTAGCCTAAGCCTAGGGGTGCCCTAGCCTAAGGCTAGGGGAGCCCTAGCCTTAGCCTAAGCCTAGGTGTGCCCTAGCCTAAGGTTAGGGGTGCCCTAGCCTAAGGCTAGGGGAGCCCTAGCCTAAGGCTATTGGAGCCCTAGCCTTAGGCTAAGCCTAGGGGTGCCCTAGCCTAAGGCTAGGGGAGCCTTAGCCTAAGTCTTAGGGAGCCCTAGCCTTAGCCTAAGCCTAGGGGAGCCCTAGCCTTAGCCTAAGCCTAGGGGTGCCCTAGCCTAAGGCTAGGGGAGCCCTAACCTAAGGATAGGGGTGCCCTAACCTTAGCCTAAGCCTAGGGGTGCCCTTGCCTTAGGCTAAACCTAGAGGAGCCCTAGCCTTAGCCAAAGCCTTGGGGAGCCCTAGCCTAAGGCTAGGGGAGCCCTAGCCTTTGCCTAAGCCTAGGGGTGCCCTAGCCTAAGGCTAGGGGAGCCCTAACCTAAGGCTAGGGGTGCCCTAACCTTAGCCAAAGCCTAGGGGTGCCCTAGCCTAAGGCTAGGGGAGCCCTAGCCTTAGCCTAAGCCTAGGGGTGCCCTAGCCTAAGGCTAGGGGAGCTCTAGCCTAAGGCTAGGGGAGCCCTACCTAAGCCTAGGGGTGCCCTAGCCTAAGGTTAGGTGAGCCCTAGCCTTAGGCTAGGGGAGCCCTAGCCTAAGGCTAGGGGAGCCCTAGCCTTAGCCTAAACTTAGGGGTGCCCTAGCCTAAGGCTAGGGGAGTCCTAGACTTAGCCTAAGCCTAGGGGTGCCCTAGCCTAAGCCTAGAGGAGCCCTAGCCTAAGTCTAGGGGAGCCCTAGCCTTAGCCTAAGCTTAGGGGTGCCCTAGCCTAAGTCTAGGGGAGCCCTAGCCTTAGCCTAAGCCTAGGGGTGCCCGAGCCTAAGGCTAGAAGAGCGCTAGCCTTAGGCTAAGTAAAGGGGTTCCCTAACCTAAGGCTAGAAAAGTCTTAGCCTAAGGCTACGGGAGCTCTGACCTAAGGCTAGGGGAGCACTAGCCTTAGCCAAAGCCTAGGGGAGCCCTAGCCAAAGGCTAGGGGAGCTCTAGACTTAGCCTAAGACTAGGGATGCCCTAGCCTAAAGCTAGGGGAGCCCTAGCCTTAGCCTAAGCCTAGGGGTGCCATAACGTAAGGCTAGGGGATCCCTAGCCTAAGGCTAGGGGAGCGCTAGCCTTAGCCTAAGCCTAGGGGTGCCCGAAACTCAGGCTAGGGGAGCCCTAGCCTTAGCTTAAGCCTAGGGGTTCCCTAGCCGAAGCCTAGGGGAGCCATAGCCTAAGGCTTGGGGAGCGTTAGCCTAAGCCTAGGGGAGCCCTAGCCTAAGGCTACGGGAGCCGTAACCTAAGTCTAGGGGTGCACTAACCTTAGCCTAAGCCTAGGGGTGCCCTAGCCTAAGGCTAGGGGAGCCCTAGTCTTAGCCTAAGCCTAGGTGTGCCCTAGCCTAAGGTTAGGGGTGCCCTAGCCTAAGGCTAGGGGAGCCCTAGCCTAAGGCTATTGGAGCCCTAGCCTTAGGCTAAGCCTAGGGGTGCCCTAGCCTAAGGCTAGGGGAGCCTTAGCCTAAGTCTTAGGGAGCCCTAGCCTTAGACTAAGCCTAGGGGAGCCCTAGCCTTAGCCTAAGCCTAGGGGTGCCCTAGCCTAAGTCTAGGGGAGCCCTAGCCTTAGCCTAAGCCTAGGGGTGCCCTAGCCTAAGGATAGGGGAGCCCTAGCCTTAGCCTAAGCCTAAAAGTGCCCTAACCTAAGGCTAGGGGAGCGCTAGCCTTAGGCTAAGTAATGGAGTTCCCTAACTTAAGGCTAGAAAAGCCCTAGCCTAAGGCTAGGGTGCCCTAGCCTAAGCCTAAGCCTAGGGGTGCCATAGTCTAAGTCTAGGGGAGCCCTAACCTAAGGCTAGGGGAGACCTAGCCTTAGCCTAGGGGAGCCCTAGCCTAAGGCTAGGGGAGCCCTAGCCTTAGCCTAAGCCTAGGGGAGCCCTAGCCTAAGCCTAGGGGAGCCCTAGCCTAAGGCTAGGGGAGCCCTAGCCTAAGCCTAGGGGAGCCCTAGGCTTAGCCTAAGCCAAGGGGTGCCCTAGCCTAAGGCTATGGGAGCCCTAACCTAAGGCTAGGGGTGCCCTAACCTTAGCCTAAGCCTAGGGGTACCCTAGCCTAAGGCTAGGGGAGCCCTAGCCTTAGCCTAAGCCTAGGGGTGCCCTAGCCTTAGGCTAGGGGAGCTCTAGCCTAAGGCTAGGGGAGCCCTACCTAAGCTTAGGGGTGCCCTAGCCTAAGGCTACGGGAGCCCTAGCCTTAGCCTAAACTTAGGGGTGCCCTAGCCTAAGGCTAGGGGAGTCCTAGCCTTAGCCTAAGCCTAGGGGTGCCCTAGCCTAAGGCTAGAGGAGCCCTAGCCTAAGTCTAGGGGAGCCCTAGCCTTAGCCTAAGCCTAGGGGTGCCCTAGCCTAAGTCTAGGGGAGCCCTAGCCTAAGCCTAAGCCTAGGGGTGCCCTAGCCTAAGGCTAGGGGAGCGCTAGCCTTAGGCTAAGTAAAGGGGTTCCCTAACCTAAGGCTAGAAAAGTCTTAGCCTAAGGCTACGGGAGCTCTGACCTAAGGCTAGGGGAACACTAGCCTTAGCCTAAGCCTAGGTGAGCCCTAGCCAAAGGCTAGGGGAGCTCTAGACTTAGCCTAAGACTAGGGATGCCCTAGCCTAAAGCTAGGGGAGCCCTAGCCTTAGCCTAAGCCTAGGGGTGCCCTAACGTAAGGCTAGGGGAGCCATAGCCTAAGGCTTGGGGAGCGCTAGCCTTAGCCTAAGCCTAGGGGTGCCCTAACGTAAGGCTAGGGGATCCCTAGCCTAAGGCTTGGGGAGCGCTAGCCTTAGCCTAAGCCTAGGGGTGCCCGAAACTCAGGCTAGGGGAGCCCTAGCCTTAGCCTCAGCCTAGGGGTTCCCTAGCCGAAGGCTAGGGGAGCCATAGCCTAAGGCTTGGGGAGCGCTAGCCTAAGCCTAGGGGAGCTCTAGCCTAAGGCTACGGGAGCCCTAACCTAAGTCTAGGGGTGCACTAACCTTAGCCTAAGCCTAGGGGCGCCCTAGCCTAAGGCTAGGGGAGCCCTAGCCTTAGCCTAAGCCTAGGTGTGCCCTAGCTTAAGGTTAGGGGAGCCCTCGCCTAAGGCTAGGGGAGCCCTAACCTAAGCCTAGGGGTGCCCTAGCCTAAGGCTAGGGGAGCCCTACCCTAAGGCTATTGGAGCCCTAGCCTTAGGCTAAGCCTAGGGGTGCCCTAGCCTAAGGCTAGGGGAGCCTTAGACTAAGTCTTAGGGAGCCCTAGCCTTAGCCTAAGCCTAGGGGAGCCCTAGCCTTAGACTAAGCCTAGGGGTGCCCTAGACTAAGGCTAGGGGAGCCCTAACCTAAGGATAGGGGTGCCCTAACCTTAGCCTAAGCCTAGGGGTGCCCTAGCCTAAGGCTAGGGTAGCCGTAGCCTTAGCCTAAGCCTAGTGGTGCCCTAGCCTAAGGCTAGGGGAGTTCTAGCCTAAGGCTAGGGGAGCCCTAGCCTAAGCCTAGGGGTGCGCTAGCCTAAGGCTAGGGGAGCCCTAGCCTTAGCCTAAGCCTAGGGGTGCCCAGCCTAAGGCTAGGGGAGCCCTAGCCTTAGCCTAAGCCTAGGGGTGCCCTAGCCTAAGGCTAGAGGAGCACTACCCTAAGGCTAGTGGAGCCCTAGCCTTAGCCTAAGCCTAGGGGAGCCCTAGCCTTAGCCTAAGCCTAAAAGTGCCCTAGCCTAAGGCTAGGGGAGCGCTAGCCTTAGGCTAAGCAAAGGGGTGCCTTAACCTAAGGCTAGAAAAGCCCTAGCCTAAGGCTAGGGGAGCCCTAGCCCAAGGCTAGTGGAGCACTAGCCTAAGGCTAGAGGAGCCCTAGCCTTAGCCTAAGCCTAGAGGTGCCCTATCCTAAGGCTAGGGGAGCACTAGCCTAAGGCTAGGGGAGCCCTAGCCTTTGCCTAAGCCTAGGTGTGCTCTAGCCTAAGGTTAGGGGAACAATAGTCTAAGGCTAGGGGAGCCATAGCCTAAGTTTCGGGGATCCCTAGCCTAAGGCTACGGTAACCCTAGCCTAAGCCTAGGAGGGCCCTAGACTAAGGCTAGGGGAGCCCTAGCTTAAGGCTAGCGGTGCCCTAGCCTAAGGCCAGGGGAGCACTAGCCTAAGGCTAGGGGAGTCCTAGCCTAAACTAGGGGAGCCCTAACCTAAGGCTAAGGGAGCCCTAGCCTTAGCCTAAGCATAGGGGTGCCCTAGCCTAAGGATAGGGGAGCTCTAGCCTTAGCCTAAGCCTAAAAGTGCCCTAGCCTAAGGCTAGGGGAGCGCTAGCCTTAGGCTAAGCAAAGGGGTGCCCTAACCTAAGGCTAGAAAAGCCCTAGCCTAGGGCTTGGGGAGCCCTAGCCTTAGCCTAAGCCTAGGTGTGCCCTAGCCTAAGGTTAGGGGAGCCCTCGCCTAAGGCTAGGGGAGCCCTAACCTAAGCCTAGGGGTGCCCTAGCCTAAGCCTAGAGGAGCCCTAGCCTAAGTCTAGGGGAGCCATAGCCTTAGCCTAAGCTTAGGGGTGCCCTAGCCTAAGTCTAGGGGAGCCCTAGCCTTAGCCTAAGCCTAGGGGTGCCCGAGCCTAAGGCTAGAGGAGCGCTAGCCTTAGGCTAAGTAAAGGGGTTCCCTAACCTAAGGCTAGAAAAGTCTTAGCCTAAGGCTACGGGAGCTCTGACCTAAGGCTAGGGGAGCACTAGCCTTAGCCAAAGCCTAGGGGAGCCCTAGCCAAAGGCTAGGGGAGCTCTAGACTTAGCCTAAGACTAGGGATGCCCTAGCCTAAAGCTAGGGGAGCCCTAGCCTTAGCCTAAGCCTAGGGGTGCCATAACGTAAGGCTAGGGGATCCCTAGCCTAAGGCTAGGGGAGCGCTAGCCTTAGCCTAAGCCTAGGGGTGCCCGAAACTCAGGCTAGGGGAGCCCTAGCCTTAGCTTAAGCCTAGGGGTTCCCTAGCCGAAGCCTAGGGGAGCCATAGCCTAAGGCTTGGGGAGCGTTAGCCTAAGCCTAGGGGAGCCCTAGCCTAAGGCTACGGGAGCCGTAACCTAAGTCTAGGGGTGCACTAACCTTAGCCTAAGCCTAGGGGTGCCCTAGCCTAAGGCTAGGGGAGCCCTAGTCTTAGCCTAAGCCTAGGTGTGCCCTAGCCTAAGGTTAGGGGTGCCCTAGCCTAAGGCTAGGGGAGCCCTAGCCTAAGGCTATTGGAGCCCTAGCCTTAGGCTAAGCCTAGGGGTGCCCTAGCCTAAGGCTAGGGGAGCCTTAGCCTAAGTCTTAGGGAGCCCTAGCCTTAGACTAAGCCTAGGGGAGCCCTAGCCTTAGCCTAAGCCTAGGGGTGCCCTAGCCTAAGTCTAGGGGAGCCCTAGCCTTAGCCTAAGCCTAGGGGTGCCCTAGCCTAAGGATAGGGGAGCCCTAGCCTTAGCCTAAGCCTAAAAGTGCCCTAACCTAAGGCTAGGGGAGCGCTAGCCTTAGGCTAAGTAATGGAGTTCCCTAACTTAAGGCTAGAAAAGCCCTAGCCTAAGGCTAGGGTGCCCTAGCCTAAGCCTAAGCCTAGGGGTGCCATAGTCTAAGTCTAGGGGAGCCCTAACCTAAGGCTAGGGGAGACCTAGCCTTAGCCTAGGGGAGCCCTAGCCTAAGGCTAGGGGAGCCCTAGCCTTAGCCTAAGCCTAGGGGAGCCCTAGCCTAAGCCTAGGGGAGCCCTAGCCTAAGGCTAGGGGAGCCCTAGCCTAAGCCTAGGGGAGCCCTAGGCTTAGCCTAAGCCAAGGGGTGCCCTAGCCTAAGGCTATGGGAGCCCTAACCTAAGGCTAGGGGTGCCCTAACCTTAGCCTAAGCCTAGGGGTACCCTAGCCTAAGGCTAGGGGAGCCCTAGCCTTAGCCTAAGCCTAGGGGTGCCCTAGCCTTAGGCTAGGGGAGCTCTAGCCTAAGGCTAGGGGAGCCCTACCTAAGCTTAGGGGTGCCCTAGCCTAAGGCTACGGGAGCCCTAGCCTTAGCCTAAACTTAGGGGTGCCCTAGCCTAAGGCTAGGGGAGTCCTAGCCTTAGCCTAAGCCTAGGGGTGCCCTAGCCTAAGGCTAGAGGAGCCCTAGCCTAAGTCTAGGGGAGCCCTAGCCTTAGCCTAAGCTTAGGGGTGCCCTAGCCTAAGTCTAGGGGAGCCCTAGCCTAAGCCTAAGCCTAGGGGTGCCCTAGCCTAAGGCTAGGGGAGCGCTAGCCTTAGGCTAAGTAAAGGGGTTCCCTAACCTAAGGCTAGAAAAGTCTTAGCCTAAGGCTACGGGAGCTCTGACCTAAGGCTAGGGGAGCACTAGCCTTAGCCTAAGCCTAGGTGAGCCCTAGCCAAAGGCTAGGGGAGCTCTAGACTTAGCCTAAGACTAGGGATGCCCTAGCCTAAAGCTAGGGGAGCCCTAGCCTTAGCCTAAGCCTAGGGGTGCCCTAACGTAAGGCTAGGGGAGCCATAGCCTAAGGCTTGGGGAGCGCTAGCCTTAGCCTAAGCCTAGGGGTGCCCTAACGTAAGGCTAGGGGATCCCTAGCCTAAGGCTTGGGGAGCGCTAGCCTTAGCCTAAGCCTAGGGGTGCCCGAAACTCAGGCTAGGGGAGCCCTAGCCTTAGCCTCAGCCTAGGGGTTCCCTAGCCGAAGGCTAGGGGAGCCATAGCCTAAGGCTTGGGGAGCGCTAGCCTAAGCCTAGGGGAGCTCTAGCCTATGGCTACGGGAGCCCTAACCTAAGTCTAGGGGTGCACTAACCTTAGCCTAAGCCTAGGGGCGCCCTAGCCTAAGGCTAGGGGAGCCCTAGCCTTAGCCTAAGCCTAGGTGTGCCCTAGCTTAAGGTTAGGGGAGCCCTCGCCTAAGGCTAGGGGAGCCCTAACCTAAGCCTAGGGGTGCCCTAGCCTAAGGCTAGGGGAGCCCTACCCTAAGGCTATTGGAGCCCTAGCCTTAGGCTAAGCCTAGGGGTGCCCTAGCCTAAGGCTAGGGGAGCCTTAGACTAAGTCTTAGGGAGCCCTAGCCTTAGCCTAAGCCTAGGGGAGCCCTAGCCTTAGACTAAGCCTAGGGGTGCCATAGACTAAGGCTAGGGGAGCCCTAACCTAAGGATAGGGGTGCCCTAACCTTAGCCTAAGCCTAGGGGTGCCCTAGCCTAAGGCTAGGGTAGCCGTAGCCTTAGCCTAAGCCTAGTGGTGCCCTAGCCTAAGGCTAGGGGAGTTCTAGCCTAAGGCTAGGGGAGCCCTAGCCTAAGCCTAGGGGTGCGCTAGCCTAAGGCTAGGGGAGCCCTAGCCTTAGCCTAAGCCTAGGGGTGCCCAGCCTAAGGCTAGGGGAGCCCTAGCCTTAGCCTAAGCCTAGGGGTGCCCTAGCCTAAGGCTAGAGGAGCACTACCCTAAGGCTAGTGGAGCCCTAGCCTTAGCCTAAGCCTAGGGTTGTCCTAGCCTAAGGCTAGGGGAGCCCTAGCCTTAGCCTAAGCCTAGGGGAGCCCTAGCCTTAGCCTAAGCCTAAAAGTGCCCTAGCCTAAGGCTAGGGGAGCGCTAGCCTTAGGCTAAGCAAAGGGGTGCCTTAACCTAAGGCTAGAAAAGCCCTAGCCTAAGGCTAGGGGAGCCCTAGCCCAAGGCTAGTGGAGCACTAGCCTAAGGCTAGAGGAGCCCTAGCCTTAGCCTAAGCCTAGAGGTGCCCTATCCTAAGGCTAGGGGAGCACTAGCCTAAGGCTAGGGGAGCCCTAGCCTTTGCCTAAGCCTAGGTGTGCTCTAGCCTAAGGTTAGGGGAACAATAGTCTAAGGCTAGGGGAGCCATAGCCTAAGTTTCGGGGATCCCTAGCCTAAGGCTACGGTAACCCTAGCCTAAGCCTAGGAGGGCCCTAGACTAAGGCTAGGGGAGCCCTAGCTTAAGGCTAGCGGTGCCCTAGCCTAAGGCCAGGGGAGCACTAGCCTAAGGCTAGGGGAGTCCTAGCCTAAACTAGGGGAGCCCTAACCTAAGGCTAAGGGAGCCCTAGCCTTAGCCTAAGCATAGGGGTGCCCTAGCCTAAGGATAGGGGAGCCCTAGCCTTAGCCTAAGCCTAAAAGTGCCCTAGCCTAAGGCTAGGGGAGCGCTAGCCTTAGGCTAAGCAAAGGGGTGCCCTAACCTAAGGCTAGAAAAGCCCTAGCCTAGGGCTTGGGGAGCCCTAGCCTTAGCCTAAGCCTAGGTGTGCCCTAGCCTAAGGTTAGGGGAGCCCTCGCCTAAGGCTAGGGGAGCCCTAACCTAAGCCTAGGGGTGCCCTAGCCTATGGCTAGGGGAGCCCTACCCTAAGGCTATTGGAGCCCTAGCCTTAGGCTAAGCCTAGGGGTGCCCTAGCCTAAGGCCATGGGAGCCTTAGCCTAAGTCTTAGGGAGCCCTAGCCTTAGCCTAAGCTTAGGGGAGCCCTAGCCTTAGCCTAAGCCTAGGGGTGCCCTAGCCTAAGGCTAGGGGAGCCCTAACCTAAGGATAGGGGTGCCCTAACCTTAGCCTAAGCCTAGGGGTGCCCTAGCCTAAGGCTAGGGTAGCCGAAGCCTTAGCCTAAGCCTAGTGGTGCCCTAGCCTAAGGCTAGGGGAGTTCTAGCCTAAGGCTAGGGGAGCCCTAGCCTAAGCCTAGGGGTGCCCTAGCCTAAGGCTAGGGGCCCCCTAGCCTTAGCCTAAGCCTAGGGGTGCGCAGCCTAAGGCTAGGGGAGCCCTAGCCTTAGGCTAAGCCTAGGGGTGCCCTAGCCTAAGGCTAGAGGAGCACTAGCCTAAGGCTAGGGGAGCCCTAGCCTTAGCCTAAGCCTAGGGCTGTCCTAGCCTAAGGCTAGGGGAGCCCTAGCCTTAGCCTAAGCCTAGGGGTGCCCTAGCCTAAGGCTAGGGGAGCCCTAGCCTTAGCCTAAGCCTAAAAGTGCCCTAGCCTAATGCTAGGGGAGCGCTAGCCTTTGGCTAAGCAAAGGGGTGCCCTAACCTAAGGCTAGAAAAGCCCTAGCCTAAGGCTAGGGGAGCCCTAGCCTAAGTCTAGGGGAGCCTTAGCCTTAGCCTAAGCCTAGGGGTGCCATAGCCTAAGGCTAGGGGAGCCCTAGCCTAAGGCTCGGGAGCCCTAACCTAAGATTAGGGGTGCCCTAGCCTAAGGCTAGGGGAGCCTTAGTCTAACACTTGGGGAGCGCTAGCCTAAGCCTAGGGGAGCCCTAGCCTAAGGCTACGGGAGCCCTAACCTAAGGCTAGGGGTGCCTTAACCTTAGCCTAATCCTAGGGGGGCCCTAGCCTAAGGCTAAGGGAGCCCCAGCTTTAGCCTAAGCCTAGGTGTGCCCTAGCCTAAGGTTAGGGGAGCCCAAGCCTAAGGCTAGGGGAGCCCTAGCCTTAGCCTAAGCCTAGGGGTGCCCTAGCCTAAGACTAGGGGAGCCCTAGCCTTAGCCTAAGCCTAGGGGTGCCCTAGCCTAAGGCTAGGGAAGCCCTAGCCTAAGGCTAGGGGAGCCCTAGCATAAGCCTAGGGGAGCCCTAGCCTAAGGCTACGTGTGCCCTAGCCTAAGGTTAGGGGAGCCCTAGCATAAGGCTAGGGGAGCCCTAGCCTTAGTCTAAGCCTAGGGGGTGCCCTAGACTAAGGCTATGGGACCCCTAACCTTAGGCTAGGGAAGCCCTAACCTTAGCCTAAGCCTAGGGCTGCCCTAGCCTAAGGCTAGGGGAGCCCTAGCCCTAGCCTAAGCCTAACAGTGCCATAGCCTAAGGCTAGGGGAGCGCTAGCCTTAGCCTAAGCCTAGGGGTGCCCTAACCTAAGGCTAGGGGAGCCCTAGCCTAAGGCTAGGGGAGTCCTAGACTTAGCCTAAGCCTAGGGGTGCCCTAGCCTAAGGCTAGGGGAGCCCTAACCTAAGGCTAGGGAGCCCTAGCCTTAGCCTAAGCCTAGGGGTGCCCTAGCCTAAGGCTAGGGGAGCCCTAGCCCAAGGCTAGTGGAGCACTAGCCTAAGGCTAGAGGAGCCCTAGCCTTAGCCAAGCCTAGAGGTGCCCTATCCTAAGGCTAGGGGAGCACTAGCCTAAGGCTAGGGGAGCCCTAGCCTTTGCCTAAGCCTAGGTGTGCTCTAGCCTAAGGTTAGGGGAACAGTAGTCTAAGGCTTTGGGAGCCATAGCCTAAGTTTCGGGGATCCCTAGCCTAAGGCTATGGTAGCCCTAGCCTAAACTAGGGGTGCCCTTACCTAACGCTAGGGGAGCGCTAGCCTAAGCCTAGGAGGGCCCTAGCCTAAGACTAGGGGAGCGCTAGCCTTAGCCTAAGCCTAGGAGTGCCCTAGCCTAAGGCTAGGGGAGCCCTAGCCTAAGGCTAGGGGAGCGCTAGCCTAAGCCTAGGGGAGCCCTAGCCTAAGGCTAGGTGTGCCCTAGCCTAAGGTTAGGGGAGCCCTAGCATAAGGCTAGGGGAGCCCTAGCCTAAGTCTAAGGGAGTCCTAGATTTAGCCTAATCCTAGGGGTGCCCTAGCCTAGGCTAGGGGAGCCCTAACCTAAGGCTAGGGGAGCCCTAGCCTTAGTCTAAGCCTAGGGGGTGCCCTAGCCTAAGGCTAGGGGAGCCCTAGCCTTAGCCTAAGCATAACAGTGCTGTAGCCTAAGGCTAGGGGAGCGCTAGCCTTAGCCTAAGCCTAGGGGTGCCCTAACCTAAGGCTAGGGGAGCCCTAGCCTAAGGCTAGGGGAGCCCTAGCTTAAGGCTAGGGGAGCCCTAGCCTTAGCCTAAGCCTAGGGGTGCCCTAGCCTAAGGCTAGGGGAGCCCTAACCTAAGGCTAGGGAGCCCTAGCCTTAGCCTAAGCCTAGGGGTGCCCTAGCCTAAGGCTAGGGGAGCCCTAGCCCAAGGCTAGTGGAGCACTAGCCTAAGGCTAGAGGAGCCCTAGCCTTAGCCTAAGCCTAGAGGTGCCCTAGCCTAAGGCTAGGGGAGCCTAACCTTAGCCTAAGCCTAGGTGTGCTCTAGCCTAAGGTTAGGGGAACAGTAGTCTAAGGCTAGGGGAGCCATAGCCTAAGTTTCGGGGATCCCTAGTCTAAGGCTCCGGTAGCCCTAGCCTAAGCCTAGGGGTGCCCTTACCTAACGCTAGGGGAGCGCTAGCCTAAGCCTAGGAGGGCCCTAGACTAAGGCTAGGGGAGCCCTAGCTTAAGGCTAGCGGTGCCCTAGCCAAAGGCCAGGGGAGCATTAGCCTAAGGCTAGGGGAGCCCTAGCCTTAGCCTAAGCCTAGGGGAGCCCTAGCCTAAACTAGGGGAGCCCTAGCCTTAGCCTAAGCCTAACAGTGCCGTAGCCTAAGGCTAGGGGAGCGCTAGCCTTAGCCCATGCCTAGGGGTGCCCTAACTTAAGGCTAGGGGAGCCCTAGCCTAAGGCTAGGGGAGCCCTAGCCTAAGGTTAGGGGAGCCCTAGCCTAAGGCTAGGGGAGCCCTAACCTAAGTCTAGGGGAGCCCTAGCCTTAGCCTAAGCCTAGGGGTGCCCTAGCCTAAGGCTAGGGGAGCCCTAGAGTTAGCCTAAGTCTAGGGGTGCCCTAGCCTAAGGCTAGGGGAGCCCTAGCCTTAGGCTAGGGTAGCCCTAGCCTTGGCCTAAGCTTAGGGGTGCTCTAGCCTAAGGTTAGGGGAAGACTAGCCTAAGGCTAGGGGAGCCATAGCCTAAGTTTCGGGGAGCCCTAGCCTAAGCCTAGGGGTGCCCTTACCTAACGCTAGGAGAGCGCTAGCCTAAGCCTAGGAGTGCCCTAGCCTAAGGCTAGGGGAGCCCTAGCTTAAGGCTAGTGGTGCCCAAGCCTAAGGCCAGGGGAGCACTAGCCTAAGGCTAGGGGAGCCCTAGCCTCAGTCCAGGGGAGCACTAGCCTAAGGCTAGGGGAGCCCTAGCCTTAGCCTAAACCTAGGGGTGCCCTAGCCGAATGCTAGGGGAGCCCTAGCCTTAGCCAAAGCCTTGGGGTGCCCTAGCCTATGGCTAGGGGAGCCCTAGCCTTAGCCTAAGCCTAGGGGTGCCCTAGCCTAAGGCTAGGGGAGCCCTATCCTAAGTCTAGGGGAGTCCTAGACTTAGCCTAAGCCTAGGGGTGCCCTAGTCTAAGGCTAGGGGTGCCCTTACCTAAGGCTAGGGATCCCTAGCCTTAGCCTAAGCCTAGGGGAGAACCTAGCCTAAGGCTAGGGGAGCCCAAGCCTAAGGCTAGGGGAGCCCTAGCCTTAGCCTAAGCCTAGGGGTGCCTTAGTCTAAGGCTAGGGGAGCCCTAGACTTAGCCTAAGCCTAGGGGTGCCCTAGCCTAAGACTAGGGGAGCCCTAGCCTTAGCTGAAGCCTAAAGGTGCCCTAGCATAAAGCTAGGGGAGCGCTAACCTTAGCATAACCCTAGGGGTGCCCTAACCTAAGGCTAGGGGAGCCCTAGCCTAAGGCTAGGGGATCCCTAGCCTTGGCCTAAGCCTAGGGGTGCCCTAATGTAAGGCTAGGGGAGCCCTAGCCTAAGGCTAGGGGAGCACTAGCCTTAGCCTAAGCCTAGGGATGCCCTTACCTAAGGCTAGGGGATCCTTAGCCTAAGGATAGGGGAGCCATAGCCTAAGGCTAGGGGAGGTCTTGCCTTAACCTAAGACTCGGGGTGCCCTAGCCTAAGGCTACGGGAGCCCTAGCCTTAGGCTAGTGGAGCCCTAGCCTTACCCTAAGCCTAGGGGTGCCCTAGCCTAAGGCTAGGGGAGCCCTAGCCTTACCCTAAGCCTAGGGGTGCCCTAGCCTAAGCTAGGGAGCACTAGCCTAAGGCTAGGGAAGCCCTAGCCTTAGCCTAAGCCTAGGGGTGCCCTAGCCTAGGCTATGGGAGCCTTAGCCTAAGGCTAGGGGAGCCCTAGCCTTAGCCTAAGCCTAGGGGTGCCCTAACGTAAGGCTAGGGGAGCCCTAGCCTAAGGCTAGGGGAGCGCGAGCCTTAGCCTAAGCCTAGGGGTTCCCTAGCCTAAGGCTAGGGGAGCCATAGCCTAAGGCTAAGGGAGCCCTAGCCTAAGGCTCGGGGAGCCCTAGCCTAAGCCTAGGGGTGCCCTAGCCTAAGGCTAGGGAACTCTATCCTAATCGTAGGGGTTCCGTAGCCTTGGTTAGAGTAGCCCTAACCTAAGGCTAGTGGAGCCCTATCCTTAGCCTAAGCCTAGGGGTGCCCTAGCCTAAGGCTAGGGGAGCTCTAGCCTAAGGCCAGGGGAGCCCTAACCTTAGCCTAAGCCTAGGGGTGCCCTAGCCTCAGGCTAGGGGAGCCCTAGCCTTAGCCTAAGCCTAGGGGTGTCCTCGCCAAAGGCTAGGGGAGCCCTAACCTTAGCCTAAGTCTAGGGGTGCCATAGCCTAAAGTTAGGGGAGCCTAGCCTAAGGCTAGGGAAGCCCTAGCTTAAGGCTAGAGGAGCACTAGCCTAAGGCTACGGGAGCCCTAGCCTTAACCTAAACCTAGGGGTGCCCGAAGCTAAGGCTAGGGGATCCCTAGTCTTACCCTCAGCTTAGGGGTTCCCTAGCCTAAGGCTAGGGGAGCCATAGCCTAAGGCTAGGGGAGCCCTTGCCTTGGCCTAAGCCTAGGGGTGCCCTAGCCTAAGGCTATGGGAGCCCTAGCCTAAGGCTAGGGGAGGCCTAGCCTTAGACTAAGCCTAGGGGTGCCCTAGCCTAAGGCTAGGGGAGCCCTAGCCCAAGGCTAGGGGAGCCCTAGCTTAAGGCTAGGGGAGCCATAGCCTAAGGTTCAGGGAGCCCTAACCTAAGCCTAGGGGAGCCGTAACCTAAGCCTAGGGGAGCCCTAGCCTAAGGCTAGGGGAGCCCTAGCCTAAGCCTAGGGAAGCCTAGCCTAAGGATAGGGTAGCCCGAGCTTTAGCCTAAGCCTAGGGGTGCCCTAGCCTAAGGCTAGGGGAGCCGTAGCCTAAGGCTAGGGGAGCCCTAGCCTTAGCCTAAGCCTAGGGGTGCCCTAGCCTAGGCTATGGGAGCCTTAGCCTAAGGCTAGGGGAGCCCTAGCCTTAGCCTAAGCCTAGGGGTGCCCTAGCCTAAGGCTAGGGGAGCCCTCGCCTACGGCTATGGGAGCCCTTGCCTTAGCCTAAGCCTAGGTTTGCCCTAGCCTAAGGCTAGGGGAGCCCTAGCCTAAGGCTAGGGGATTCCTACCCTTAGCCTAAGCCTACGGGTGCCCTAGTCTAAGGCTAGGGGAGCCCTAGCCTAAGTCGCAGGGAGCCCTGGCCTTAGCCTAAGCCTAGGGGAGCCCTAGCCTAAGGCTAGGGGAGCCCAAGCCTTAGCCTAAGCCTAGGGGTGCCCTAGCCTAAGGCTAGGGGAGCACTAACCTAAGCTGGGGGAGCCCTAACCTTACCCTAAGCCTAGGGGTGCCCTAGCCTAAGACTAGGGGAGCCCTAGACTTAGCCTAAGCCTAGGGGTGCACTAGCCTAAAGCGAGGGGAGCCCTAGTCTTAGCCTAAGCCTAAAAGTGCCCTAGCCTAAGGCTAGGGGAGCGCTACCCTTAGCCTAAGCAAAGGGGTGCCCTAACATAAGGCTAGAAAAGCCCTAGCCTAAGGCTAGGGGAGCCCTAGCCTAAGGCTAGGGGAGCCCTAGCCTAAGGCTAGGGGAGCCCTAGCCTTAGCCTAAGCCTAGGGGTGCCCTAGCCTAAGGCTACGGGAGCCCTAACCTAAGGCTGTGGGAGCCCTAGCCTTAGGCTAAGCCTATAGGAGCACTAACCAAAGGCTAGGGGAGCTCTAGACTTAGCCTAAGCCTAGGGATACCCTAGCCTAAAGCTAGGGGAGCCCTAGCCTTAGCCTAAGCCTAGGGGTGCCCTAACGTAAGGCTAGGGGAGCCATAGCCTAAGGCTAGGGGAGCTGAGCCTTAGCCTAAGCCTAGGGGATCCCTAGCCTAAGGCTTGGGGAGCCCTAGCCTAAGGCTCGGGGAGCCCTAGCCTCAGCCTAGGGTTCCCTAGCATAAGGCTAGGGAACTCTATCCTAATCCTTGGGGTTCCCTAGTGTAGGTTAGGGGAGCCCTAACCTTAGGATAGTGGAGCCCTATCCTTATCCTAAGCCTAGGGGTGCCCTAGCCTAAGGCTAGGGGAGCCCTAGCCTAAGGCCAGGGGAGCCCTAGCCTAAGGCCAGGGGAGCCCTAGCCTTAGCCTAAGCCTAGGGGTGCCCTAGCCACAGGCTAGGGGAGCCCTAGCCTTAGCCTAAGCCTAGGGGTGTCCTAGCCAAAGGCTAGAGGAGCCCTAGCCTTAGCCTAAGTCTAGGGGTGCCCTAGCCTAAAGTTAGGGGAGCCTAGCCTAAGGCTAGGGAAGCCCTAGCCTAAGGTTAGAGGAGCACTAGCCTAAGGCTACGGGAGGCCTAGCCTTAGCCTAAGCCCAGGGGTGCCCTAGCCTAAGGCTAGGAGAGCGGTAGCCTAAGGCTAGGGGTGCCCTAGCCATAGCCTAAGCCTAGGGGTGCCCTAGCCTAGGATAGGGGAGCCTTAGGCTAAGGCTAGGGGAGCCATAGCCTAAGGTTCAGGGAGCCCTAACCTAAGCCTAGGGGAGCCCTAGCCTAAGACTAGGGGTGCCCTAGCCTAAGGCTAGGGGAGCGCTAGCCTAAGCCTAGGGGAGCCATAGCCTAAGCCTAGGGAAGCCTAGCCTAAGGCTAGGGTAGCCCGAGTTTTAGCCTAAGCCTAGGAGTGCCCTAGCCTAAGGCTAGGGGAGCCGTAGCCTAAGGCTACTGGAGCCCTAGCCTTAGCCTAAGCCTAGGGGTGCCCTAACCTAAGCCTAGGGTAGCCTAGCCTAAAGCTAGGAGAGTCCTAGCCTAAGACTAGGGGAGCCCTAGCCTTAGCCAAGCCTAGGGGAGTCCTAGCCTAAGGCTGGCGGAGCCCTAGCCTTAGCGTAAGCCTAGGTGTGCCCTAGCCTAAGGCTAGGGGAGACCTAGCCTAAGGCTAGGGGAGACCTACCCTTAGCCTAAGCCTAGGGGTGCCCTAGCTTAAGGCTAGGGTAGCCCTAAACTAAGGCTAGGGGAGCGCTAGCCTTAGCCTAAGCCTAGGGGTGCCCTAGCCTAAGGTTAG
Source organism: Tenrec ecaudatus (assembly GCF_050624435.1). Taxonomy (NCBI): domain Eukaryota; kingdom Metazoa; phylum Chordata; class Mammalia; order Afrosoricida; family Tenrecidae; genus Tenrec; species Tenrec ecaudatus. The sequence goes on from NW_027459669.1 coordinate 346,252, forward strand.
GGGAGCCCTAGCCTAAGGATCGGGGAGCCCTAGCCTTAGCCTAAGCCTAGGAGTGTCCTAGCCTAAAGCTAGGGGAGCCCTAGCCTAAAGCTAGGGGAGCCCCAGCCTTAGCCTAAGCCTAAAAGTGCCCTAGCCTAAGGCTAGGGGAGCACTAGCCTTAGCCTAAGCAAAGGGGTGCCCTAACCTAAGGCTAGAAAAGCCCTAGCCTAAGGCTAGGGGAGCCCTAGCCTTAGCCTAAGCCTAGAGACTGCCCTAGCCTAAGGCTACGGGAGCCCTAACCTAAGGCTAGGGGAGCCCTAACATAAGGCAAGGGGAGCCCTAGCCTAAGGCTAGGAGAGTGCTAGCCTTAGCCTATGCCTAGGTGTGCCCGAAACTAAGGCTATGGGAGCCCTAACCTAAGGCTAGGGGAGTCCTAACATAAGGCAATGGGAGCCCTAGCCTAAGGCTAGGAGTGTGCTAGCCTTAGCCTAAGCCTAGGCGTGCCCGAAACTAAGGCTAGGGGATCCATAGCAAAAGGCTAGGGGAGCCCTAGCCTAAGCCTCTGGGAGCCCTAGCCAAAGCCTAGGGGTGCCTTAGCCTAAGGCTAGGGGAGCTCTATCCTAAGACTAGGGGTTCCCTAGCCTAGGCTAGGGGAGGCCTAGCCTAAGGCTAGGGGAGCCCTATCCTTAGCCTAAGCCTAGGGGTGCCCTAGCCTAAGGCTAGGGGAGCCCTAGCCTAAGGCTAGGGGAGCCCTAGCCATATCCTAAGCATAGGGGAGCCCTAGCCTTAGCCTAAGCCTAGGGGTGTCCTAGCCTAAGCCTAGGGGAGTCCTAGCCTTAGCCTAAGCCTAGGGGTGCCCTAGCCTAAAGTTAGGGGAGCCTAGCCTAAGGCTAGGGAAGCCCTAGCCTACGGCTACGGGATCCCTAGCCTTAGGCTAGGGGAGCCCTAGTAAGGCTACGGGAGCCCAAGCCTTAGCCTAAACTTAGGGTTTCCCGAAGCTAAGGCTAGGGGAGCCCTAGCCTTAGCCTAAGCCTAGGGGTGCCCTAGCCTAAGGCTAGGGAGCCCCAGCCTAAGGCTAGGGGAGCCCTTGCCATACCCTAAGCCTAGGGGTGCCCTAGCCTAAGGCTAGGGAAGCTCTAGCCTAAGGCTAGAGGAGCCCTAGCCTAAGGTTAGGGGAGCCCTAACCTTAGCCTAAGCCTAGGGGAGCCCTAGCTTAAGGCTAGGGGAGCCCTAGCCTAAGGCTAGGGGAGCGCTAGCCTAAGGCTAAGGGAGCCCTAGACTTAGCCTATGCCTAAGGGTTCCCTAGCCTAAGGCTAGAGGAGCCCTAGACTTAGCCTAAGCCTAGGGGTGCCCTAACCTAAGGTTAGAAAACCCTAGCCTAAGGCTAGGGGAGCCCTAGTCTTAGCCTAAGCCTAGGGGTGACATAGCCAAAGGCTACGGGAGCCCTAGCCTAAGGTTCGGGGAGCCCTAGTCTTAGCTTAAGCCTAGGGGTTCCCTAGCCTAAGGCTAGGGGAGCCCTAGCCAAAGGTTAGGGGAGCGCTAGCCTAAGCCTAGGGGAGCCCTAGCCTAATGCTAGGGGAGCCCTAGCCTAAGCCTAGGGGAGCCTAGCCTAAGGCTAGGGGAGCCCGAGCTTTAGCCTAAGCCTAGGGGTGCTCTAGCCTAAGGCTAGGGGAGTCCTAGCCTTAGCCTAAGCCTAGGGGTGCCCTAGCCTAGGCTAGGGGAGCCCTAGCATTAGCCTAAGCCAAGGGGTGCCCTAACCTAAGCCTAGGGGAGCCTAGCCTAAAGCTAGGGGAGTCCTAGCCTAAGGCTAGGGGAGCCCTAGCCTTAGCCTAAGCCTAGGGGTGACCTAACGTAAGGCTAGGGGAGGCCTATCCTTAGCCTAAGCCTAGGGGTGCCCTAGCCTAAGGCTAGGGGAGCCCTAGCCTTAGCCTAAGCCTAGGGGTGACCTAACGTAAGGCTAGGGGAGCCCTATCCTTAGCCTAAGCCTAGGGGTGCCCTAGCCTAAGGCTAGGGGAGCATTAGCCTATGGCAAGGGGAGCCCTAGCCTTAGCCTAAGCCTAGGGGATCCCTAGCCTAAGGCTTGGGGAGCCCTAGCCTAAGGCTCGGGGAGCCCTAGCCTCAGCCTAGGGTTCCCTAGCATAAGGCTAGGGAACTCTATCCTAATCCTTGGGGTTCCCTAGGGTAGGTTATGGGAGCCCTAACCTTAGGATAGTGGAGCCCTATCCTTATCCTAAGCCTAGGGGTGCCCTAGCCTAAGGCTAGGGGAGCCCTAGCCTAAGGCCAGGGGAGCCCTAGCCTAAGGCCAGGGGAGCCCTAGCCTTAGCCTAAGCCTAGGGGTGCCCTAGCCACAGGCTAGGGGAGCCCTAGCCTTAGCCTAAGCCTAGGGGTGTCCTAGCCAAAGGCTATAGGAGCCCTAGCCTTAGCCTAAGTCTAGGGGTGCCCTAGCCTAAAGTTAGGGGAGCCTAGCCTAAGGCTAGGGAAGCCCTAGCCTAAGGTTAGAGGAGCACTAGCCTAAGGCTACGGGAGGCCTAGCCTTAGCCTAAGCCCAGGGGTGCCCTAGCCTAAGGCTAGGAGAGCGGTAGCCTAAGGCTAGGGGTGCCCTAGCCATAGCCTAAGCCTAGGGGTGCCCTAGCCTAGGATAGGGGAGCCTTAGGCTAAGGCTAGGGGAGCCATAGCCTAAGGTTCAGGGAGCCCTAACCTAAGCCTAGGGGAGCCCTAGCCTAAGACTAGGGGTGCCCTAGCCTAAGGCTAGGGGAGCGCTAGCCTAAGCCTAGGGGAGCCATAGCCTAAGCCTAGGGAAGCCTAGCCTAAGGCTAGGGTAGCCCGAGTTTTAGCCTAAGCCTAGGAGTGCCCTAGCCTAAGGCTAGGGGAGCCGTAGCCTAAGGCTACTGGAGCCCTAGCCTTAGCCTAAGCCTAGGGGTGCCCTAACCTAAGCCTAGGGTAGCCTAGCCTAAAGCTAGGGGAGTCCTAGCCTAAGACTAGGGGAGCCCTAGCCTTAGCCAAGCCTAGGGGAGTCCTAGCCTAAGGCTGGCGGAGCCCTAGCCTTAGCGTAAGCCTAGGTGTGCCCTAGCCTAAGGCTAGGGGAGACCTAGCCTAAGGCTAGGGGAGACCTACCCTTAGCCTAAGCCTAGGGGTGCCCTAGCTTAAGGCTAGGGTAGCCCTAAACTAAGGCTAGGGGAGCGCTAGCCTTAGCCTAAGCCTAGGGGTGCCCTAGCCTAAGGTTAGGGGAGCCCTAGCCTAAGGATCGGGGAGCCCTAGCCTTAGCCTAAGCCTAGGAGTGTCCTAGCCTAAAGCTAGGGGAGCCCTAGCCTAAAGCTAGGGGAGCCCCAGCCTTAGCCTAAGCCTAAAAGTGCCCTAGCCTAAGGCTAGGGGAGCACTAGCCTTAGCCTAAGCAAAGGGGTGCCCTAACCTAAGGCTAGAAAAGCCCTAGCCTAAGGCTAGGGGAGCCCTAGCCTTAGCCTAAGCCTAGAGACTGCCCTAGCCTAAGGCTACGGGAGCCCTAACCTAAGGCTAGGGGAGCCCTAACATAAGGCAAGGGGAGCCCTAGCCTAAGGCTAGGAGAGTGCTAGCCTTAGCCTATGCCTAGGCGTGCCCGAAACTAAGGCTATGGGAGCCCTAACCTAAGGCTAGGGGAGTCCTAACATAAGGCAATGGGAGCCCTAGCCTAAGGCTAGGAGTGTGCTAGCCTTAGCCTAAGCCTAGGCGTGCCCGAAACTAAGGCTAGGGGATCCATAGCAAAAGGCTAGGGGAGCCCTAGCCTAAGCCTCTGGGAGCCCTAGCCAAAGCCTAGGGGTGCCTTAGCCTAAGGCTAGGGGAGCTCTATCCTAAGACTAGGGGTTCCCTAGCCTAGGCTAGGGGAGGCCTAGCCTAAGGCTAGGGGAGCCCTATCCTTAGCCTAAGCCTAGGGGTGCCCTAGCCTAAGGCTAGGGGAGCCCTAGCCTAAGGCTAGGGGAGCCCTAGCCATATCCTAAGCATAGGGGAGCCCTAGCCTTAGCCTAAGCCTAGGGGTGTCCTAGCCTAAGCCTAGGGGAGTCCTAGCCTTAGCCTAAGCCTAGGGGTGCCCTAGCCTAAAGTTAGGGGAGCCTAGCCTAAGGCTAGGGAAGCCCTAGCCTACGGCTACGGGATCCCTAGCCTTAGGCTAGGGGAGCCCTAGTAAGGCTACGGGAGCCCAAGCCTTAGCCTAAACCTAGGGTTTCCCGAAGCTAAGGCTAGGGGAGCCCTAGCCTTAGCCTAAGCATAGGGGTGCCCTAGCCTAAGGCTAGGGAGCCCCAGCCTAAGGCTAGGGGAGCCCTTGCCATACCCTGAGCCTAGGGGTGCCCTAGCCTAAGGCTAGGGAAGCTCTAGCCTAAGGCTAGAGGAGCCCTAGCCTAAGGTTAGGGGAGCCCTAACCTTAGCCTAAGCCTAGGGGAGCCCTAGCTTAAGGCTAGGGGAGCCCTAGCCTAAGGCTAGGGGAGCGCTAGCCTAAGGCTAAGGGAGCCCTAGACTTAGCCTATGCCTAAGGGTTCCCTAGCCTAAGGCTAGAGGAGCCCTAGACTTAGCCTAAGCCTAGGGGTGCCCTAACCTAAGGTTAGAAAACCCTAGCCTAAGGCTAGGGGAGCCCTAGTCTTAGCCTAAGCCTAGGGGTGACATAGCCAAAGGCTACGGGAGCCCTAGCCTAAGGTTCGGGGAGCCCTAGTCTTAGCTTAAACCTAGGGGTTCCCTAGCCTAAGGCTAGGGGAGCCCTAGCCAAAGGTTAGGGGAGCGCTAGCCTAAGCCTAGGGGAGCCCTAGCCTAATGCTAGGGGAGCCCTAGCCTAAGCCTAGGGGAGCCTAGCCTAAGGCTAGGGGAGCCCGAGCTTTAGCCTAAGCCTAGGGGTGCTCTAGCCTAAGGCTAGGGGAGTCCTAGCCTTAGCCTAAGCCTAGGGGTGCCCTAGCCTAGGCTAGGGGAGCCCTAGCCTTAGCCTAAGCCTAGGGGTGCCCTAACCTAAGGCTAGGGAAGCCTAGCCTAAAGCTAGGGGATTCCTAGCCTAAGGCTAGGGGAGCGCTAGCCTTAGCCTAAGCCTAGGGGTGACCTAACGTAAGGCTAGGGGAGCCCTATCCTTAGCCTAAGCCTAGGGGTGCCCTAGCCTAAGGCTAGGGGAGCATTAGCCTATGGCAAGGGGAGCCCTAGCCTTAGCCTAAGCCTAGGGGAGGCCTAGCCTAACGCTAGGGGAGCCCTAGCCTTAGCCTAAGCCTATGGGTGCCCAAACCTAAGGCTAGGGGAGCCTAGCCTAAAGCTAGGCGAGTCCTAGCCTAAGGCTAGGGGAGCCCTAGCCTTAGCCTCAGCCTAGGGGTGCCCTAACGTAAGGCTAGGGGAGCCCTAGCCTAAGGCTAGGGGTGCCCTAGCCCTAGCCTAAGCCTAGGGGAGACCTAGCCTAAGGCTGGCGGAGCCCTAGCCTTAGCCTAAGCCTAGGTGTTCCCTAGCAAAGGCTAGGAGAGCCCTAGCCTAAGGCTAGGGGAGCCCTAGCCTAAGGCTTGGGGAGCCCTAGCCTAAGGCCAGGGGAGCCCTAGCCCAAGGCCTGGGGAGCCCTAGCCTTAGCCTAAGCCTAGGGGTGCCCTAGCCTAAGGCTAGGGGAGCCCTATCCTTAGCCTAAGCCTAGGGGTGCCCTAGCTTAAGGCTTGGGGAGCCCTAGCCTTAACCTAAGCCAAGGGGTGACCTAACCTAAGGCTAGGGGAGCCCAGCCTAAAGCTAGGGGAGTCCTAGTCTAAGGCTAGGGGAGCCCTAGTCTTAGCCTAAGCCTAGGGGTGCCCTAACGTAAGGCTAGGGGAGCCCTAGCCTAAGGCTAGGGGAGCCCTAGCCTTAGCCTAAGCTTAGGGGAGCCCTAGCCTAAGGCTGGCGGAGCCCTAGCCTTAGCCTAAGCCTAGGTGTGCCCTAGCCTAAGGCTAGGGGAGCCCTAGCCTAAGGGTAGGGGAGCAATAGCCTAAGGCTAGGGGAGCCCTAGCCTTACCCTAAGCATAGGGATGCCCTAGCCCAAGGCTAGGGGAGCCTTAGCCCAAGGCTAGGGGAGCCCTAGCCTTAGCCTAAGCCTAGGGATGCCCTAGCCTAAGGCTAGGGGAGCCTTAGCCTAAGGCTAGGGGAGCCCTATCCTTAGCCTAAGCCTAGGGGTGCCCTACCCTAAGGCTAGGGGAGCCATAGCCTTAGCCTAAGCCTAGGGGTGCCCTACCCTAAGGCTAGGGGAGCCCTAGCCTAAGGCTAGGGGTGCACTAGCCTAAGGCTAGGGGAGCCCTAGCCATAGCCTAAGCCTAGGGGTGCCCGAAACTAAGGCTAGGGGAGACCTAGCCTTAGCCTAAGTCTAGGGGTTCCCTAGCCTAAGGCTAGGGGAGCCATACCCTAAGGCTAGGGGAGCACTAGCCTTTGCCTAAGCCTAGGGGTGCCCTAGCCTAAGGTTATGGGAGCCCTAGCCTTAGCCTAAGCCTAGGGGTGGCCTAGCCTAAGGCTAGGGGAGCCCTAGCCTTAGCCTAAGCCTAGGGGTGCCCTAACCTAAGGCTAGGGGAGCCCTAGCCTAAGGCTAGGGGAGCCCTAGCCTAAGGCTTGGGGCGCCCTAGCCTAAGGATAGGGGAGCCCTAGCCCAAGGCTAGGGGAGCCCTAGACTTAGCCTAAGCCTAGGGGTTCCCTAGCCCAAGGCTATGGGAGCCTTAGCCTAAGGCTAGGGGAGCCCTATCCTTAGCCTAAGCTTAGGGGTGCCCTAGCCCAAGGCTAGGGGAGCCCTAGCCTTAGCCTAAGCCTAGGGATGCCCTAGCCTAAGGCTAGGGGAGCCTTAGCCTAAGGCTAGGGGAGCCCTAGCCTTAGCCTAAGCCTAGGGGTGCCCTAACCTAAGGCTAGAGGAGCCTAGCCTAAAGCTAGGCGAGTCCTAGCCTAAGGCTTGGGGAGCCCTAGCCTTAGCCTAAGCCTAGGGGAGCCCTAGCCTAAGGCTGGCGGAGCCCTAGCCTTAGCCTAAGCCTAGGTGTGCCCTAGCCTAAGGCTAGGGGAGCCCTAGCCTGGGGCTAGGGGAGCCCTAGCCTAAGGCTAGGGGAGCCCTTGCCTTAGCCTAAGCATAGGTGTGCCCTAGCCTAAGGCTATGGGAGCCCTAGCCCAAGGCTAGGGGAGCCCTAGCCCAAGGCTAGGGGAGCCCTATCCTTAGCCTAAGCCTAGGGGTGCCCTAGCCTAAGGCTAGGGGAGCCTTAGCCTAAGGCTAGGGGAGCCCTATCCTTAGCTTAAGCCTAGGGGTGCCCTAGCCTAAGGCTAGGGGAGCCCTAGCCTTAGCCTAAGCCTAGGGGTTCCCTAACCTAAGTCTAGGGGAGCCTAGCCTAAAGTTGGGGATTCCTAGCCTAAGGCTAGGGGAGCCCCAGCCTTAGCCTAAGCCAAGGGGTGTCCTAACGTAAGGCTATGGGAGCCCTAGCCTAAGGCTAGGTGAGCCCTAGCCTTAGCCTAAGCCTAGGGGAGCCCTAGCCTAAGGCTAGGGGAGCCCTAGCCTAAGGCTAGGGGTGCACTAGCCTAAGGCTAGGGGAGCCCTAGCCTTAGCCTAAGCCTAGGGGTGCCCGAAACTAAGGCTAGGGGAGACCTAGCCTTAGCCTAAGTCTAGGGGTTCCCTAGCCTAAGGCTAGGGGAGCCATACCCTAAGGCTAGGGGAGCACTAGCCTTTGCCTAAGCCTAGGGGTGCCCTAGCCTAAGGTTATGGGAGCCCTAGCCTTAGCCTAAGCCTAGGGGTGGCCTAGCCTAAGGCTAGGGGAGCCCTAGCCTTAGCCTAAGCCTAGGGGTGCCCTAACCTAAGGCTAGGGGAGCCCTAGCCTAAGGCTAGGGGAGCCCAAGCCCAAGGCTAGGGGAGCCCTAGACTTAGCCTAAGCCTAGGGGTGCCCTAGCCCAAGGCTATGGGAGCCTTAGCCTAAGGCTATGGGAGCCCTATCCTTAGCCTAAGCCTAGGGGTGCCCTAGCCCAAGGCTAGGGAGCCCTAGCCTTAGCCTAAGCCTAGGGATGCCCTAGCCTAAGGCTAGGGGAGCCTTAGCCTAAGGCTAGGGGAGCCCTAGCCTTAGCCTAAGCCTAGGGGTGCCCTAGCCTAAGGCTATGGGAGCCCAAGCCTAAGGCTATTGGAGCCCTAGTCTTAGCCTAAGCCTAGGGGTGCCCAAGCTTAAGCCTAGGGGTTCCCCAGCCTAGGCTAGGGGAGCCCTACCCTGAGCCTAAGTCTAGGGGTGCCCTAACCTAAGGCTAGGGGACCCTAGCCTAAAGCTAGGGGAGTCCTAGCCTAAGGCTAGGGGAGCCCTAGCCTTAGCCTAAGCCTAGGGGTAACCTAACGTAAGGCTAGGGGAGCCCTATCCTTAGCCTAAGCCTAGGGGTGCCCTAGCCTAAGGCTAGGGGAGCCTTAGCCTAAGGCTAAGGGAGCCCTATCCTTAGCCTAACCCTAGGTGTGCCCTAGCCTAAGGTTAGGGGAGCCCTAGCCTTACCCTAAGCCTAGGGGTGGCCAAGCCTAAGGCTAGGGGAGCCCTAGCCTTAGCCTAAGCCTAGGGGTGCCCTAACCTAAGGCTAGGGGAGCCTAGCCTAAAGCTAGGCGAGTCCTAGCCTAAGGCTTGGGGAGCCCTGCCTTAGCCTAAGCCTAGGGGAGCCCTAGCCTAAGGCTGGCGGAGCCCTAGCCTTAGCCTAAGCCTAGGTGTGCCCTAGCCTAAGGCTAGGGGAGCCCTAGCCTGGGGCTAGGGGAGCCCTAGCCTAAGGTTAGGGGAGCCCTTGCCTTAGCCTAAGCATAGGGGTGCCCTAGCCTAAGGCTATGGGAGCCCTAGACTAAGGCTAGGGGAGCCCTAGCCTTAGCCTAAGCCTAGGGGTGCCCTAGCCTAAGGCTAGGGGAGCCCTAGCCCAAGTCTAGGGGAGCCCTAGCCCAAGGCTAGGGGAGCCCTATCCTTAGCCTAAGCCTAGGGGTGCCCTAGCCTAAGGCTAGGGGAGCCTTAGCCTAAGGCTAGGGGAGCCCTATCCTTAGCTTAAGCCTAGGGGTGCCCTAGCCTAAGGCTAGGGGAGCCCTAGCCTTAGCCTAAGCCTAGGGGTTCCCTAACCTAAGTCTAGGGGAGCCTAGCCTAAAGTTGGGGATTCCTAGCCTAAGGCTAGGGGAGCCCTAGCCTTAGCCTAAGCCTAGGGGTGTCCTAACGTAAGGCTATGGGAGCCCTAGCCTAAGGCTAGGTGAGCCCTAGCCTTAGCCTAAGCCTAGGGGAGCCCTAGCCTAAGGCTGGCGGAGCCCTAGCCTTAGCCTAAGCCTAGGTGTGCCCTAGCCTAAGGTTAGGGGAGCCCTAGCATTAGGCGAGGGAAGCCCTATCCTAAGGCTAGAGGAGCCCTAGCCTAAGGCTAGGGCAGCCCTAGCCTAAGGCTTTGGAAGCCCTAGCCTTAGCCTAAGCCTAGGGGTGCCCGAAACTAAGGCTAGGGGAGACCTAGCCTTAGCCTAAGAATAGGGGTTCCCTAGCCTAAGGCTAGGGGAGTCCTAGCCTAAGGCTAGGGGAGCCCTAGCCTTAGCCTAAGCCTAGGGGTAACCTAACGTAAGGCTAGGGGAGCCCTATCCTTAGCCTAAGCCTAGGGGTGCCCTAGCCTAAGGCTAGGGGAGCCTTAGCCTAAGGCTAAGGGAGCCCTATCCTTAGCCTAACCCTAGGTGTGCCCTAGCCTAAGGTTAGGGGAGCCCTAGCCTTACCCTAAGCCTAGGGGTGGCCAAGCCTAAGGCTAGGGGAGCCCTAGCCTTAGCCTAAGCCTAGGGGTGCCCTAACCTAAGGCTAGGGGAGCCTAGCCTAAAGCTAGGCGAGTCCTAGCCTAAGGCTTGGGGAGCCCTGCCTTAGCCTAAGCCTAGGGGAGCCCTAGCCTAAGGCTGGCGGAGCCCTAGCCTTAGCCTAAGCCTAGGTGTGCCCTAGCCTAAGGCTAGGGGAGCCCTAGCCTGGGGCTAGGGGAGCCCTAGCCTAAGGCTAGGGGAGCCCTTGCCTTAGCCTAAGCATAGGGGTGCCCTAGCCTAAGGCTATGGGAGCCCTAGACTAAGGCTAGGGGAGCCCTAGCCTTAGCCTAAGCCTAGGGGTGCCCTAGCCTAAGGCTAGGGGAGCCCTAGCCCAAGTCTAGGGGAGCCCTAGCCCAAGGCTAGGGGAGCCCTATCCTTAGCCTAAGCCTAGGGGTGCCCTAGCCTAAGGCTAGGGGAGCCTTAGCCTAAGGCTAGGGGAGCCCTATCCTTAGCTTAAGCCTAGGGGTGCCCTAGCCTAAGGCTAGGGGAGCCCTAGCCTTAGCCTAAGCCTAGGGGTTCCCTAACCTAAGTCTAGGGGAGCCTAGCCTAAAGTTGGGGATTCCTAGCCTAAGGCTAGGGGAGCCCTAGCCTTAGCCTAAGCCTAGGGGTGTCCTAACGTAAGGCTATGGGAGCCCTAGCCTAAGGCTAGGTGAGCCCTAGCCTTAGCCTAAGCCTAGGGGAGCCCTAGCCTAAGGCTGGCGGAGCCCTAGCCTTAGCCTAAGCCTAGGTGTGCCCTAGCCTAAGGTTAGGGGAGCCCTAGCATTAGGCGAGGGAAGCCCTATCCTAAGGCTAGAGGAGCCCTAGCCTAAGGCTAGGGCAGCCCTAGCCTAAGGCTTTGGAAGCCCTAGCCTTAGCCTAAGCCTAGGGGTGCCCGAAACTAAGGCTAGGGGAGACCTAGCCTTAGCCTAAGAATAGGGGTTCCCTAGCCTAAGGCTAGGGGAGCCATACCCTAAGGCTAGGGGAGCCCTAGCCTTAGCCTAAGCCTAGGGGTGCCCTAGCCTAAGGCTAGGGGAGCCCTAGCCCAAGGCCTGGGGAGCACTAGCCTAAGGCTATGGGATCACTAGCCTAAGCCTAGGGGAGCACTAGCCTAAGGCTAGGGGAGCTCTAGCCAAAGCCTAGGGGAGCCTAGCCTAAGGCTAGGGGAGCCCTAGCCTTAGCTTAAGCCCAGGGGTGCCCTAGCATAGGCTAGGGGAGCCTTAACCTAAGGCTAGGGGAGCTTTATCCTTAGCCTAAGCCTAGGGGTGCCCTAGCCTAAGGCTAGGGGAGCCCTAGCCTTAGCCTAAGCCTAAGCGTGCCCTAGCCTAAGGCTAGGGCAGCCCTAGCCTTAGCCTAAGCCTAGGGGTGCCCTAACATAAGGCTAGGGGAGCCCTAGCCTAAGGCTAGGGGAGCCCTAGCCTAAGGCTTGGGGCGCCCTAGCCTAAGGCTAGGGGAGCCCTAGCCCAAGGCTAGGGGAGCCCTAGCCTTAGCCTAAGCCTAGGGGTGCCCTAGCCCAAGGCTAGGGGAGCCTTAGCCTAAGGCTAGGGGAGACCTATCCTTAGCCTAAGCCTAGGGGTGCCCTAGCCCAAGGCTAGGGGAGCCCTAACCTTAGCCTAAGCCTAGGGATCCCCTAGCCTAAGGCTAGGGGAGCCTTAGCCTAAGGCTAGGGGAGCCCTATCCTTAGCCTAAGCCTAGGGGTGCCCTACCCTAAGGCTAGGGGAGCCATAGCCTTAGCCTAAGCCTAGGGGTGCCCTAGCCTAAGGCTAGGGGAGCGCTAGCCTTAGCCTAAGCCTAGGGGTGCTCTAACCTAAGGCTAGGGGAGCCTAGCCTAAAGTTGGGGAGTCCTAGCCTAAGGCTAGGGGAGCCCAAGCCTTATCCTAAGCCTAGGGGTGTCCTAATGTAAGGCTAGGGGAGCCCTAGCCTTAGCCTAAGCCTAGGGGAGCCCTAGCCTAAGGCTGGCGGAGCCCTAGCCTTAGCCTAAGCCTAGGTGTGCCCTAGCCTAAGGTTAGGGGAGCCCTAGCCTAAGGCTAGGGGAGCACTAGCCTAAGGCTAGGGGAGCCCTAGCCTAAGGCTAGGGGAGCCCTAGCCTAAGGCTAGGGGAGCCCTAGCCTAACCCAAGCCTAGGGGTGCCCGAAACTAAGGCTAGGGGAGACCTAGCCTTACCTAAGTCTAGGGGTTACCTAGCCTAAGGTTAGGGGAGCCATACCCTAAGGCTAGGGGAGCACTAGCCTTAGCCTGAGCCTAGGGGTGCCCTAGCCTAAGCCTAGGGGAGCCCTAGCCCAAGCCTAGGGGAGTCCTAGCCTAAGGCTGGCGGAGCCCTAGCCTTAGCGTAAGCCTAGGTGTGCCCTAGCCTAAGGCTAGGGGAGACCTAGCCTAAGGCTAGGGGAGACCTACCCTTAGCCTAAGCCTAGGGGTGCCCTAGCTTAAGGCTAGGGTAGCCCTAAACTAAGGCTAGGGGAGCGCTAGCCTTAGCCTAAGCCTAGGGGTGCCCTAGCCTAAGGTTAGGGGAGCCCTAGCCTAAGGATCGGGGAGCCCTAGCCTTAGCCTAAGCCTAGGAGTTTCCTAGCCTAAAGCTAGGGGAGCCCTAGCCTAAGGCTAGGGGAAACCTAGACTTAGCCTAAGCCTAGGGTGCCCTAGCCTAAGGCAAGGGGAGCCCTAGCCTTAGCCTAAGCCTAAAAGTGCCCTAGCCTAAGGCTAGGGGAGCACTAGCCTTAGCCTAAGCAAAGGGGTGCCCTAACCTAAGGCTAGAAAAGCCCTAGCCTAAGGCTAGGGGAGCCCTAGCCTTAGCCTAAGCCTAGAGACTGCCCTACCCTAAGGCTACGGGAGCCCTAACCTAAGGCTAGGGGATCCCTAACATAAGGCAAGGGGTGCCCTAGCCTAAGGCTAGGAGAGTGCTTGCCTTAGCCTATGCCTAGGCGTGCCCGAAACTAAGGCTATGGGAGCCCTAACCTAAGGCTAGGGGAGTCCTAACATAAGGCAAGGGGAGCCCTAGCCTAAGGCTAGGAGTGTGCTAGCCTTAGCCTAAGCCTAGGCGTGCCCGAAACTAAGGCTAGGGGAGCCATAGCAAAAGGCTAGGGGAGCCCTAGCCTAAGCCTCTGGGAGCCCTAGCCTAAGCCTAGGGGTGCCTTAGCCTAAGCCTAGGGGTGCCCTAGCCTAAGGCTAGGGGAGCCCTAGCCTAAGGCTAGGGGAGCCCTAGCCTAAGGCTAGGGGAGCCCTAGCCATATCCTAATCATAGGGGAGCCCTAGCCTTAGCCTAAGTCTAGGGGAGCACTAGCCATATCCTAAGCATAGGGGAGCCCTAGCCTTAGCCTAAGCCTAGGGGTGTCCTAGCCTAAGCCTAGGGGAGTCCTAGCCTTAGCCTAAGCCTAGGGGTGCCCTAGCCTAAAGTTAGGGGAGCCTAGCCTAAGGCTAGGGAGGCCCTAGCCTAAGGCTACGGGATCCCTAGCCTTAGGCTAGGGGAGCCCTAGTAAGGCTACGGGAGCCCAAGCCTTAGCCTAAACCTAGGGTTTCCCGAAGCTAAGGCTAGGGGAGCCCTAGCCTTAGCCTAAGCCTAGGGGTGCCCTAGCCTAAGGCTAGGGAGCCCCAGCCTAAGGCTAGGGGAGTCCTTGCCATACCCTAAGCCTAGGGGTGCCCTAGCCTAAGGCTAGGGAAGCCCTAGCCCAAGGCTAGAGGAGCCCTAGCCTAAGGTTAGGGGAGCCCTAACCTTAGCCTAAGCCTAGGGGAGCCCTAGCTTAAGGCTAGGGGAGCCCTAGCCTAAGGCTAGGGGAGCGCTAGCCTAAGGCTAAGGGAGCCCTAGACTTAGCCTATGCCTAAGCGTTCCCTAGCCTAAGGCTAGAGGAGCCCTAGACCTAGCCTAAGCCTAGGGGTGCCCTAACCTAAGGTTAGAAAACCCTAGCCTAAGGCTAGGGGAGCCCTAGTCTTAGCCTAAGCCTAGGGGTGACCTAGCCTAAGGCTACGGGAGCCCTAGCCTAAGGTTCGGGGAGCCCTAGTCTTAGCTTAAGCCTAGGGGTTCCCTAGCCTAAGGCTAGGGGAGCCCTAGCCAAAGGCTAGGGGAGCGCTAGCCTAAGCCTAGGGGAGCCCTAGCCTAATGCTAGGGGAGCCCTAGCCTAAGCCTAGGGGAGCCTAGCCTAAGGCTAGGGGAGCCCGAGCTTTAGCCTAAGCCTAGGGGTGCTCTAGCCTAAGGCTAGGGGAGCCCTAGCCTTAGCCTAAGCCTAGGGGTGCCCTTGCCTAGGCTAGGGGAGCCCTAGCCTTAGCCTAAGCCTAGGGGTGCCCTAACCTAAGGCTAGGGGAGCCTAGCCTAAAGCTAGGGGAGTCCTAGCCTAAGGCTAGGGGAGCCCTAGCCTTAGCCTAAGCCTAGGGGTGACCTAACGTAAGGCTAGGGGAGGCCTATCCTTAGCCTAAGCCTAGGGGTGCCCTAGCCTAAGGCTAGGGGAGCCCTAGCCTTAGCCTAAGCCTAGGGGTGACCTAATGTAAGGCTAGGGGAGCCCTATCCTTAGCCTAAGCCTAGGGGTGCCCTAGCCTAAGGCTAGGGGAGCATTAGCCTAAGGCAAGGGGAGCCCTAGCCTTAGCCTAAGCCTAGGGGAGGCCTAGCCTAACGCTAGGGGAGCCCTAGCCTTAGCCTAAGCCTATGGGTGCCCAAACCTAAGGCTAGGGGAGCCTAGCCTAAAGCTAGGCGAGTCCTAGCCTAAGGCTAGGGGAGCCGTAGCCTTAGCCTAAGCCTAGGGGTGCCCTAACGTAAGGCTAGGGGAGCCCTAGCCTAAGGCTAGGGGTGCCCTAGCCCTACCCTAAGCCTAGGGGAGACCTAGCCTAAGGCTGGCGGAGCCCTAGCCTTAGCCTAAGCCTAGGTGTGCCCTAGCCTAAGGCTAGGGGAGCCCTAGTCTGGGGCTAGGGGAGCCCTAGCCTAAGGCTAGGGGAGCCCTAGCCTTAACCTAAGCCAAGGGGTGAACTAACCTAAGGCTAGGGGAGCCCAGCCTAAAGCTAGGGGAGTCCTAGCCTAAGGCTAGGGGAGCCCTAGCCTAAGGGTAGGGGAGCCCTAGCCTAAGGGTAGGGGAGCCCTAGCCTAAGGCTAGGGGAGCCGTTGCCTTAGCCTAAGCATAGGGGTGCCCTAGCCTAAGGCTAGGGGAGCCCTAGCCTAAGGCTAGGGGAGCCCTAGCCTAAGGCTAGGGGAGCCCTAGCCTTACCATAAGCCTAGGGATGCCCTAGCCCAAGGCTAGGGGAGCCCTAGCCCAAGGCTAGGGGAGCCCTAGCCTTAGCCTAAGCCTAGGGATGCCCTAGCCTAAGGCTAGGGGAGCCTTAGCCTAAGGCTAGGGGAGCCCTATCCTTAGCTTAAGCCTAGGGGTGCCCTACCCTAAGGCTAGGGGAGCCATAGCCTTAGCCTAAGCCTAGGGGTGCCCTACCCTAAGGCTAGGGGAGCCCTAGCCTAAGGCTAGGGGAGCACTAGCCTAAGGATAGGGGAGCCCTAGCCTTAGCCTAAGCCTAGGGGTGCCCGAAACTAAGGCTAGGGGAGACCTAGCCTTAGCCTAAGTCTAGGGGTTCCCTAGCCTAAGGCTAGGGGAGCCATACCCTAAGGCTAGGGGAGCACTAGCCTTAGCCTAAGCCTAGGGGTGGCCTAGCCTAAGGCTAGGGGAGCCCTAGCCTTAGCCTAAGCCTAGGGGTGCCCTAACCTAAGGTTAGGCGAGCCCTAGCCTAAGGCTAGGGGAGCCCTAGCCTAAGGCTTGGGGCGCCCTAGCCTAAGGCTAGGGGAGCCCTAGCCCAAGGCTAGGGGAGCCCTAGCCTTAGCCTAAGCCTAGGGGTGCCCTAGCCCAAGGCTAGGGGAGCCTTAGCCTAAGGCTAGGGGAGCCCTATCCTTAGCCTAAGCCTAGGGGTGCCCTAGCCCAAGGCTAGGGGAGCCCTAGCCTTAGCCTAAGCCTAGGGATGCCCTAGCCTAAGGCTAGGGGAGCCTTAGCCTAAGGCTAGGGGAGCCCTAGCCTTAGCCTAAGGCTAGGGGAGCCCTAGCCTTAGCCTAAGCCTAGAGGTGCCCTAGCCTAAGGCTATGGGAGCCCAAGCCTAAGGCTATTGGAGCCCTAGTCTTAGCCTAAGCCTAGGGGTGCCCAAGCTTAAGCCTAGGGGTGCCCCAGCCTAGGCTAGGGGAGCCCTAGCCTTAGCCTAAGTCTAGGGGTGCCCTAACCTAAGGCTAGGGGACCCTAGCCTAAAGCTAGGGGAGTCCTAGCCTAAGGCTAGGGGAGCCCTAGCCTTAGCCTAAGCCTAGGGGTAACCTAACGTAAGGCTAGGGGAGCCCTATCCTTAGCCTAAGCCTAGGGGTGCCCTAGCCTAAGGCTAGGGGAGCCTTAGCCTAAGGCTAAGGGAGCCCTATCTTAGACTAACCCTAGGTGTGCCCTAGCCTAAGGTTAGGGGAGCCCTAGCCTTACCCTAAGCCTAGGGGTGGCCTAGCCTAAGGCTAGGGGAGCCCTAGCCTTAGCCTAAGCCTAGGGGTGCCCTAACCTAAGGCTAGGGGAGCCTAGCCTAAAGCTAGGCGAGTCCTAGCCTAAGGCTTGGGGAGCCCTAGCCTTAGCCTAAGCCTAGGGGAGCCCTAGCCTAAGGCTGGCGGGGCCCTAGCCTTAGCCTAAGCCTAGGTGTGCCGTAGCCTAAGGCTAGGGGAGCCCTAGTCTGGGGCTAGGGGAGCCCTAGCCTAAGGCTAGGGGAGCCCTTGCCTTAGCCTAAGCATAGGGGTGCCCTAGCCTAAGGCTATGGGAGCCCTAGACTAAGGCTAGGGGAGTCCTAGCCTTAGCCTAAGCCTAGGGGTGCCCTAGCCTAAGGCTAGGGGAGCCTTAGCCTAAGGCTAGGGGAGCCCTATCCTTAGCTTAAGCCTAGGGGTGCCATAGCCTAAGGCTAAGGGAGCCCTAGCCTTAGCCTAAGCCTAGGGGAGCCCTAGCCTAAGGCTGGCGGAGCCCTAGCCTTAGCCTAAGCCTAGGTGTGCCCTAGCCTAAGGTTAGGGGAGCCCTAGCCTTAGGCTAGGGAAGCCCTATCCTAAGGCTAGAGGAGCCCTAGCCTAAGGCTAGGGCAGCCCTAGCCTAAGGCTTGGGAAGCCCTAGCCTTAGCCTAAGCCTAGGGGTGCCCGAAACTAAGGCTAGGGGAGACCTAGCCTTAGCCTAAGAATAGGGGTTCCCTAGCCTAAGGCTAGGGGAGCCATACCCTAAGGCTAGGGGAGCCCTAGCCTTAGCCTAAGCCTAGGGGTGCCCTAACCTAAGGCTTGGCTAGCCTAGCCTAAAGCTAGGGGAGTCCTAGCCTAAGGCTAGGGGAGCCCTAGCCTTAGCCTAAGACTAGGGGAGCCCTAGCCTAAGGCTAGGGGAGCCCTAGACTTAGCCTAAGCCTAGGGGTGCCCTAGCCTAAGGCTAGGGGAGCCCTAGCCTTAGCTTAAGCCTAAAAGTGCCATAGCCTAAGGCTAGGGGAGCACTAGCCTTAGCCAAAGCAAAGGGGTGCCCTAACCTAAGGCTAGAAAAGCCCTAGCCTAAGGCTAGGGGAGCCCTAGCCTTAGCCTAAGCCTAGAGACTGCCCTAGCCTAAGGCTACGGGAGCCCTAACCTAAGGCTAGGGGAGCCCTAACATAAGGCAAGGGGAGCCCTAGCCTAAGGCTAGGAGAGTGCTACCCTTAGCCTAAGCCTAGGCGTGCCCGAAACTAAGGCTACGGGAGCCCTAACCTAAGGCTAGGGGGGCCCTAACATAAGGCAAGGGGAGCCCTAGCCTAAGGCTAGGAGAGTGCTAGCCTTAGCCTAAGCCTAGGCGTGCCCGAAACTAAGGCTAGGGGAGCCATAGCCAAAGGCTAGGGGAGCCCTAGCCTAAGGCTCTGGGTGCCCTAGCCTAAGCCTAGGGGTGCCCTAGCCTAAGGCTAGGGGAGCTCTATCCTCAGACTAGGGGTTCCCTAACCTAGGCTAGGGGAGCCCTAGCCTAAGGCTAGGGGAGCCCTATCCTTAGCCTAAGCCTAGGGGTGCCCTATCCTAAGGCTAGGGGAGCACTAGCCTTAGCCTAAGCCTAGGGGAGTCCTAGCCTAAGTCCAGGGGTGTCCTAGCCTTAGCCTAAGCCTAGGGGTGCCCTAACCTAAAGTTAGGGGAGCCTAGCCTAAGGCTAGGTTAGCCTAGGCTAGGGGAGCCCTGGAAGGCTACGGGAGCCCAAGTCTTAGCCTAAACCTAGGGTTTCCCGAAGCTAAGGCTATGGTGCCCTTGCCTTAGCCTAAGCCTAGGGGTGCCCTAGCCTAAGGCTAGGGGAGCCCTAGCCTAAGGCTAGGGGTGCGCTAGCCTAAGGCTAGGGGAGCCCAAGACTTAGTCTAAGCCTAGGGGTGCCCTAACCTAAGGTTAGAAAAGCCCTAGCCTAAGGTTAGGGGAGCCCTAGCCTTAGCCTAAGCCTAGGGGTGCCCTAGCCTAAGGCTATGGGAGCCCAAGCCTAAGGCTATGGGAGCCCTAGTCTTAGCCTAAGCCTAGGGGTGCCCAAGCCTAAGCCTAGGCGTGCCCCAGCCTAAGGCTTGGGGAGCCCTAGCCTTAGCCTAAGCCTAGGGGTGCCCTAACCTAAGGCTAGGGGAGCATAGCCTAAATCTAGGGGAGTCCTAGCCTAAGGCTAGGGGAGCCCTAGCTTTAGCCTAAGCCTAGGGGTGCCCTAAAGAAAAGCTAGGGGAGCCCTAGCCTTAGCCTAAGCCTAGGGGAGCCCAGCCTAAGCCTGGCTGAGCCCTATCCTTAGCCTAAGCCTAGGTGTGCCCTAGCCTAAGGCTAGGGGAGCCCTAGCCTAAGGCATGGGGAGCTCTAGCCTAAGGCTAGGGGAGATTTAGCCTAAGGCTAGGGGAGCCCTTGCCTTAGCCTAAGCATAGGGGTGCCCCAGCCTAAGGCTAGGGGAGCACTATCCTAAGGCTAGGGGAGCCTTAGACTTAGCCTAATCCTAGGGGTGCCCTCGCCTAACGCTAGGGAAGCTCTATCCTAAGACTAGGGGTTCCCTAGCCTAGGCTAGGGGAGCCCTAGCCTAAGGCTAGGGGAGCCCTAGCCTTAGCCTAAGCCTAAGGGTGCCCTAACCTAAGGCTAGGGGAGCCTAGCCTTAGCCTAAGCCTAGGCGTTTCCTAGCCTAAAACTAGGGGAGCCCTAGCTAAGCCTAGGGGTGCCCTAGCCTAAGGCTAGGGGAGCGCTAGCCTAAGCCTAGGGATGCCCTAGCCTAAGGCTAGGGGAGCCCTAGCCTAAGCCTAGGGGAGCTTAGCCTAAGGCTAGGGTAGCCCGAGCTTTAGCCTAAGCCTAGGGGTGCCCTAGCCTAAGGCTAGGGTAGCCCTACCCTTAGCCTAAGCCTAGGGGTTCCATAAACTAAGGCTAGGGGAGCCCTAGACTAAGGATAGGGGAGCCCTAGCATAATCCTAAGCCTAGGGGAGCCCAGCATAAGGCTGGCGGATTCCTGGCCTTAGCCTCAACCTAGGGGTGCCCTAGCCTATGGCTAGGGTAGCCCTAGCGTAAGGCTAGGGGAGCCCTAGCCTAAGGCTAGGGGAGCCCTAGCCTAAGGCTAGGGGAGCGCTAGCCTTAGCCTAAGCCTAGGGGTGCCCTAGCCTAAGGTTAGGGGAGCCCTAGCCTAAGGCTCGGGGAGTCCTAGCCTTAGCCTAAGCCTAGGGGTGTCCTAGCCTAAGGCTAGTGGAGCCCTACCCTAAGGCTAGGGGAGCCCTAGCCTTACCCTAAGACTGGGGGTGCCCTAGCATAAGCCTATGGGGGGCCCTAACCTAAGCCTAGGGGTGCCCTAGCCTAAGCCTAGGGGTGCTCTAGCCATAGGCTAGGTGAGCCCTAGCCTTAGCCTAAGCCTAGGGGTGCCCTAGCCTAAGCCTAGGGGTGAACTAGCCTGAGGCTAGGGGAGCCCTTGCCTTAGCCTAAGCCAAGGGGTGCCCTAGCCTAAGCCTAGGGGTGCCCTAGCCTGAGACTAGGGGTGCCCTAGCCTAAGCCTAGGGGTTCCCTAGCCTTAGGCTAGGGGAACCCTAGCCTTAGCCTTAGCCTAGGGGTGCCCTAGCCTAAGCCTAGGGGTGCCCTAGCCTGAGCCTAGGAGTGCCCTAGCGTAAGCCTAGGTGTGCCCTAGCCTAAGCCTAGGGGTGCCCTAGCCTAAGGCTAGCAGTGCCCTAGCCTAAGCCTAGGGGTGCCCTAACCTTAGGCTAGGGGAGCCCTAGCCTTAGCCTAAGCCTAGGGGTTCCCTAGCCTAAGCCTAGGGGTGCCCTAGCCTAAGCCTAGGGGTGCCCTAGCCTTAGGCTAGGGGAACCCTAGCCTTAGTTTAAGCCTAGGGCTCCCCTAGCCTAAGCCTAGGGGTGCCCAAGCCTAAGCCTAGGGTTGCCAAGCCTAAGCCTAGGGGTGCCCTAGCCTAAGCCTAGGTCTGTCCTAGCCTAACCCTAGGGCTGCCCTAGCCTAAGCCTAGGGGTGCCCTAGCCTGAGCCTAGGGGTGCCCTAGCCTGAGGCTCGGGGAGCCCTAGCCTTAGTCTACCCTAGGATTACCCTAGCCTAAGCCTAGGGGTGCCATAGCCTGAGTCTAAGGTTAGCCTAGCCTGAGGCTAGGGGAATCGTAGCCTTAGCCTAAGCTTAGGGGTGCCCTAGCCTAAGCCTAGGGGTGCCCTGGCCTAAGCCTAGGGTTGCCCTAGCCTAAGCCTAGGGGTGCCCTAGCCTAAGCCTAGGGGTGCCCTAGCCTAAAACGAGGGGTGCCCTAGCCTAAAACTTGGGGTGCCCTAGCCTAGCCCTAGGGGTGCCATAGCCTTAGGCTAGGGGAGCACTAGCCTTAGTCTAAGCCTAGGGGTGCCGTAGCCTAAGCCTAGGGTTGCCCTAGCCTAAGCCTAGGGGTGCCCAGGCCTTAGGCTAGGGGAGCCCTAGCCTTAGCGTGAGCCTATGGCTGCCCTAGCCTAAGCCTAGGGGTGCCATAGCCTAAACCTAGGGGTGCCCTAGCCTATCCCTAGGGGTGCCCTAGCCTTAGGCTAGGGGAGCACTAGCCTTAGCCTGAGCCTAGGGGTGCCCTAGCCTAA
Organism: Tenrec ecaudatus; assembly: GCF_050624435.1. Lineage (NCBI taxonomy): Eukaryota > Metazoa > Chordata > Mammalia > Afrosoricida > Tenrecidae > Tenrec > Tenrec ecaudatus. The sequence goes on from NW_027459669.1 coordinate 366,920, forward strand.
GCCTAGGGGTGCCCTACCCTAAGCCTATGGGTGCCCTAGCCTAAGCCAAGGGGTACCCTAGCCTTATGCTAGCTGAGTCCTAGCCTTAGCCTAAGCCTAGGGGTGCCCTAGCCTAAGCCTAGGCGTGCCCTAGCCTAAGCCTAGAGGTGCCCTATCCTAAGCCTAGGGGTGCCCTAGCCTAAGCCTTGGGGTGCCCTTGCCTAAGCCTAGGGGTGCCCTAGCCTTAGGTTAGGGGAGCCCTAGCCTTAGCCTAAGCCTAGGGATGCCCTAGCCTAAGACTAGAGGTGCCCTAACCTAAGCTTAGGGGTGCACTAGCCTAAGCCTAGGGGTTCCCTAGCCTAAGGCTAGGGGTGCCCTAGGGTTAGGCTAGGGGAGCCCTAGCCTTACCCTAAGACTAGGGGTGCCCTAGCATAAGCCTATGGGGGCCCTAACCTAAGCCTAGGGGTGCCCTAGCCTAAGCCTAGGGGTGCTCTAGCCTTAGGCTAGGGGAGCCCTAGCCTTAGCCTAAGCCTAGGGGTGCCCTAGCCTAAGCCTAGGGGTGAACTAGCCTGAGGCTAGGGGAGCCCTTGCCTTAGCCTAAGCCAAGGGGTGCCCTAGCCTAAGCCTAGGGGTGCCCTAGCCTGAGCCTAGGGGTGCCCTAGCCTGAGCCTACGGGTGCCCTAGCCTAAGCCTAGGGGTGCCCTAGCCTTAGGCTAGGCGAACCCTAGCCTTAGCTTAAGCCTATGGCTGCCCTAGCCTAAGCCTAGGGGTGTCATAGTCTGAGTCTAGGGGTGCACTAGCCTGAGGCTAGGGGAGCCGTAGCCTTAGCCGAAGCCTACGGGAGCGCTAGCTAAAGCCTAGGGGTGCTCTAGCCTTAGCCTAGGTGTGCCGTAGCCTAAGCCTAGGTGTGCCCTAGCCTTAGGCTAGGGGAGCCCTAGCCTTAGCCTAAGCCAAGGGGTGCCCTAGCCTAAGCCTAGGGGTGCCCTACCCTAAGCCTATAGGTGCCCTAACCTAAGCTTAGGGGTGCCCTAGCCTGAGTCTCGGGGTGCCCTAACCTGAGCCTAGTGGAGCCGTTTCCTTAGTCTAAGTCTAGGGGTGCCCTAGCCTAAGCCTAGGGGTGCCCTACCTAAGCCTAGGGGTGCCCTAACCTTAGGCTAGGGGTTCCCTAGCCTAAGCCTAGGGGTGCCCTAGCCTAAGCCTAGGGGTGCCCTAGGCTCAGACTAGAGGAGCCCTAGCCTTTGCCTAAGCCGAGGGGTGCCCTAGCCTAAGCCTAGGGGTGCCCTAGCCTGAGTCTAGGGGTGACCTCGCCTAAGCCTACGGGTGCCCTAGCCTGACGCTAGGGGAGCCGTAGCCTTAGTCTATCCTAGGATTGCCCTAGCCTAAGCCTTGGGGTGCCATAGCCTAAGTCGAGGGGTGCCCTAGAATGAGGCTAGGGGAGCGGTAGCCTTACCCTAAGCCTATGGGTGCCTTATCCTAATCCAAGGGTGCCCTAGCCTGAGCCTACGGGTGCCCTAGACTGAGGCTAGGGGAACCCTAGCCTTAGTCCAGCCTAGGAATGCCCTAGCCTAAGCTTAGGGGTGCCATAGCCTGAGTCTAGGGGTGCCCTATCCTGAAGTTAAGGGAGCCGTAGCCTTAGCCTAAGCCTAGGGGTGCCCTAGCCTAAGCCTAGGGGTGCCCTAGCCTAAGCCTAAGGGTGCCATAGCCTTAGGCTAGGGGAGCCCTAGCCTTAGCCTTAGCCTAGGGGTGCCCTAGCCTAAGCCTAGGGGTGCCCTAGCCTGAGCCTAGGGGTGCCCTAGCCTAAGCCGAGGGGTGCCATAGCCTAAGCCAAGGGGTGCCCTAGCCTAAGGCTAGCGGTTCCCTAGCCTATGCCTAGGGGTGCCCTAGCCTGAGGATAGGGGAGCCCTAGCGTTAGTCTAGCCTAGGATTGCCCTAGCCTAAGCCTAGGGGTGTCATAGCCTGAGTCTAGGGGTGCACTAGCCTGAGGCTAGGGGAGCCGTAGCCTTAGCCTAAGCCTAGTGGAGCCCTTGCTAAAGCCTAGGGGTGCCCTAGCCTAAGCCTAGGGGTTCCCTAGCCTACGCCTAGGTGTGCCCTAGCCTTAGGGTAGGGGAGCCCTAGCCTTTTCCTAAGCCTAGGGGTGCCATAGCCTGAGTCTAAGGGTGCCCTAGCCTGAGGCTAGGGGAACCGTAGCCTTAGCCTAAGCTTAGGGGTGCCCTAGACTAAGCCTAGGCGAGCCCTAGCCTAAGCCTAGGGGTGCCCTGGCCTAAGCCAAGGGGTGCCCTAGCCTAAGCCTAGGGGTGCCCTAGCCTTAGGCAGGGGAGCCCTAGCCTGAGCCTAAGCATAGGGATGCCCTAGCCTAAGCCTAGGGGTGCCCTAGCCTTAGCCTAGGGGAGCCCTAGCCTTAGCCTAAGCATAGGGGTGCCCTAGCCTTAGGCTAGGGGAGCCCTAGCCTTACCCTAAGCCTAGGGGTGCCCTAGCCTAAGCCTAGGAGTGCCCTTGCCTAAGCCTAGGGCTGCCCTAGCCTTAGGTTAGGGGAGCCCTAGCCTTAGCCTAAGCCTAGGGTGCCCTAGCCTAAGACTAGGGGTACCCTAGCCTAAGCTTAGGGGTGCACTAGCCTAAGCCTAGGGGTGCCCTAGCCTAAGCTTAGGGTGCCCTAGGGTTAGGCTGGGGGAGCCCTAGCCTTACCCTAAGCCTAGGGGTGCCGTAGCCTAAGCCTAGGGGCACCCTAACTTAAACCTAGGGGTGCCCTAGCCTAAGCCTAGGGGTGCTCTAGCCTTAGGCTAGGGGAGCCCTAGCCTTAGCCTAAGCCTAGGGGTGCCCTAGCCTAAGCCTAGGGGTGACCTAGCCTGAGGCTAGGGGAGCCCTATCCTTAGCCTAAGCCAAAGGGTGCCCTAGCCTGAGCCTAGGGGTGCCCTAGCCTGAGCCTACTGGTGCCCTAGCCTGAGGATAGGGGAGCCCTAGCGTTAGTCTAGCCTAGGATTGCCCTAGCCTAAGCCTAGGGGTGTCATAGCCTGAGTTTAGGGGTGCACTAGCCTGAGGCTAGGGGAGCCGTAGCCTTAGCCTAAACCTAGGGGAGCCCTAGCTAAAGCCAAGGGGTGCCCTAGCCTAAGCCTAGGGGTTCCCTAGCCTACGCCTAGGTGTGCCCTAGCCGTAGGCTAGGGGAGCCCTAGCCTTTTCCTAAGCCTAGGGGTGCCCTAGTCTAAGCCTCGGTGTGCCCTAGCCTGAACATAGGGGTGCCGTAGCCTTAGGCTAGGGGTGCCCTTAAGTGAGGCTAGTGGAGCCGTGCCTTAGCCTAAGTCTAGCTGTGCCCTAGCCTAAGACTAGGGGTGCCCTACCTAAGCCTAGGGGTGCCGTAGCCTAAGCTTAGGGGTGCCCTAGCCTGAGTCTCGGGGTGCCCTAACCTGAGGCTAGTGGAGCCGTTGCCTTAGCCTAAGTCAAGGAGTGCCCTACCCCAAGCCTAGGGTTGCCCTACCCTAAGCCTAGCGGTGCCCTAGCCTTAGACTAGGGGTGCCCTAGCCTGAGCCTAGGGGTGCCCTAGCCTAAGCCTACTGGTGCCCTAGCCTTAGGCTAGGGGATCCCTAGCCTTAGCCTAAGCCTAGGGGTGCATTAGCGTAAGCCTAGCGGTGCCCTATCCTAAGCCAAGGGGTGCCCAGGCCTTAGGCTAGGGGAGCCCTAGCCTTAGCCTAAGCCTATGGCTGCCCTAGCCTAAGCCTAGGGGTGCCCTAGCCTGAGCCTACGGGTGCTCTAGCCTGAGGCTCGGGGAGCCCTAGCCTTAGTCTAGCCTAGGATTGCCCTACCCTAAGCATAGGGGTGCCATAGACTGAGTCTATGGGTCCCCTAGCCTGAGGCTAAGGGAACCGTAGCCTTACCCTAAGCCTGGGGGTGCCCTAGCCTAAGCCTAGGGCTGCCCTAATCTAAGCCTAGGGGTGCCCTTGCCTTAGGCTAGGGGAGCCCTAGACTTAGCCTAAGCCTAGGGGTGCCCTAGCCTTAGCCTAAGGCTAGGGGTGCCCTAGCCTAAGCCTAGGGGTGCTCTAGCCTAAGTCTAGGGAGACCTAGCCTGAGGCTAGGGGAGCCCTAGCCTTATCCTAAGCCTAGGGGTGCCCTAGCCTAAGCCTTGGGGTTCTCTAACCTTAGGCTAGGGGAGCCCTAGCCTTATCCTAAGCCTAGGGGTGCCCTAGCCTAAGCCATGGGGTGCTCTAGCCTTAGGGTAGGGGAGCCCTAGCCTTATCCTAAGCCTAGGGGTGCCCTACCTAAGCTTGGTGTGCCCTAGCCTTAGGCTAGGGGTTCCCTAACCTTAACCTAGGGGTACCCTAGCCTAATCCTACGGGTGCCCTAGCCTAAGCCTAGAGGTGCCATAGCCTTAGGCTAGGGGAGCCCTTACCTTAGCGTAAGCCTAGGGGTGCCTTAGCCTAAGCCTTGGGGTGCCATAGCCTAAGCCTAGGGGTGTCCTAGCCTAAGCCTAGGGGTGCCCTAGCCTTAGGCTATGGGAGCCCTAGCCTTAGCCTAATCCTAGGGGTGCCCTAGCCTAAGCCTAGGAGTACCCTAGTCTAAGCCTAGAAGTTCCCTATCATAAGCCTAGGGGTGCCCTAGCCTTAGGCTACCGGAGCCCTAGCCTTAGGTTACCGGAGCCCTAGCCTTAGCCTAAGCCTAGGGGTGCACTAGCCTAAGCCTAGGGGTGCCCTAGCCTAAGCCTAGGGGTGCCCTAGCCTTAGGCTAGGGGAGCCCTAGCCTTAGCCTACCTAGGGGTGCCCTAGTCAAAGCCTAGGATTGCCCTAGCCTAAGCCTAGGGGTGCCCTAGCCTTAGGCTAGGGGAGTCCTAGCCGAAGCCTAGGGCTGCCCTAGCCTAAGCTTAGGGGTGCCCGAGCCTAAGCCTAGGGGTGCCCTAGCCTAAGCCTAGGGGTGCCCTAGCTTAAGCCTAGGGGTGCCCTAGCCTAAGCCTAGGGTTGCCTTAGCCTAAGCATAGGGGTGCCCTAGCCTAAGCCTAGGTGTGCCCTAGCCTTAGGCTAGGCGAGCCCTATCCTTAGCCTAAGCCTACGGCTGCCCTAGCCTAAGCCTAGGGGTGCCAAGCCTTAGCCTAGGTGTGCCCTAACGTAAGCCTAGGTCTGTCCTAGCCTAAGCCTAGGGGTGCCCTAGCCGTAGGATAGGCGAGCCCTAGCCTTAGCCTAAGCCTAGGGGTGCACTAGCCTAAGCCTAGGGGTGCCCTAGCCTTAGGCTAGGGGTTCCCTAGCCTAAGCCTAGGGGTGCCCTAGTCTAAACCTAGGGGTGCCCTAGCCTTACGCTAGGTGAGCCCTAGCCTTGGCTAAGCCTAGGGGTGCCGTAGCCTAAGCCTAGGGGTGCCCTAGCCTAAGCCTAGGGGTGCCCTAGACTAAGCCTAGGGGTACCCTAGCCTAAGCCTAGGGGTGCCCTAGCCTAAGCCTAGGGCTGCCCTAGCCTTAGGCTAGGCGAAACCTAGCCTTAGCATAAGCCTAGGGCTGCCCTAGCCTAAGCCTAGGGTTGCCCAAGCCTAAGCCTAGGGGTGCCAAGCCTAAGCCTAGGGGTGCCCTAGCCTAAGCCTAGGGCTGCCCTAGCCTAAGCCTACGGGTGCCCTAGCCTTAGGCTAGGGGATCCCTAGCCTTAGCCTAAGCCTAGGGGTGCCCTAGCCTAAGCCCAGGGGAGCCCTAACTAAAGCCTACGGGTGCCCTAGCCCAAGCCTAGGGGTTCCCTAGCCTACGCCTAGGTGTGCCCTAGCCTTAGGCTAGGGTAACCCTACCCTTTTCCTAAGCCTAGGGGTGCCCTAGTCTAAGCCTAGGTGTGCCCTAGCATGAACCTAGGGGTGCCGTAGCCTTAGGCTAGGGGTGCCCTAAACTGAGGCTAGTGGAGCCATTGCCTTAGCCTAAGGCTAGGGGTGCCCTAGCCTAAGCCTAGGGGTGCCCTACCTAGGCCTAGGGGTGCCCTAGCCAAAGCTTAGGGGTGCCCTAGCCTGAGTCTCGGGGTGCCCTAACCTGAGGCTAGTGGAGCCGTTGCCTTAGCCTAAGTCTAGGGGTGCCCTAGCCTAAGCCTAGGGTTGCCCTAGCCTAAGACTAGGGGTGCCCTAGCCTTAGACTAGGGGACCCCTAGCCTTTGCCTAAGCCTAGGGGTGCCCTAGCCTAAGCCTAGGGGTGCCCTAGCCTAAGCCTAGGGCTGCCCTAGCCTGAGCCTAGGGGTGCCCTAGCCTAAGCCTACGGGTGCCCTTGCCTTAGCTAGGGGATCCCTAGCCTTAGCCTAAGCCTAGGGGTGCCCTAGCGTAAGCCTAGGGGTGCCCTATCCTAAGCCTAGGGGTGCCCAGGCCTTAGGCTAGGGGAGCCTTAGACTTAGCCTAAGCCTATGGCTGCCCTAGCTTAAGCCTAGGGGTGCCCTAGCCTGAGCCTACGGGTGCTCTAGCCTGAGGCACGGGGAGCCCTAGCCTTAGTCTAGCCTAGGATTGCCCTAGCCTAAGCATAGGGGTGCCATAGCCTGAGTCTAGGGGTCCCCTAGCCTGAGGCTAAGGGAACCGTAGCCTTAGCCTAAGCCTGGGGGTGCCCTATCCTAAACCTAGGGCTTCCCTAATCTAAGCCTAGGGGTGCCCTAGCCTTAGGCTAGGGGAGCCCTAGACTTAGCTTAAGCCTAGGGGTGCCCTAGCCTTAGCCTAAGCCTAGGGGTGCCTTAGCCTAAGCCTAGGGGTGCTCTAGCCTTAGGCTAAGGGAGCCCTAGCCTTAGCCTAAGCCTTTGGGGTGCCCTAGGCTAAGTCTAGGGAGACCTAGCCTGAGGCAAGGGGAGCCCTAGCCTTAGCCTAAGCCTAGGGGTGCCCTAGCCTAAGCCATGGTGTGCTCTAGCCTTAGGGTAGGGGAGCCATAGCCTTAGAATAAGCCTAGGGGTGCCCTACCTAAGCTTGGGGTGCCCTAGCCTTAGGCTAGGGGTTCCCTAACCTTAACCTAGGGGTGCCCTAGCCTAAACCTAGGGGTGGCCTAGCTTAAGCCTAGAGGTGCCATAGCCTTAGGATAGGGGAGCCCTTACCTTAGCGTAAGCCTAGGGGTGCCTTAGCCTAAGCCTTGGGGTGCCATAGCCTAAGCCTAGGGGTGTCCTAGCCTAAGCCTAGGGGTGCCTTAGCCTTAGGCTAGGGGATCCCTAGCCTTAGCCTAAACCTAGGGTTGCCCTAGCCTAAGCCTAGGGGTGCCCTATCCTAAGCCGATGGTTGCCCTAGCCTAAGGCTAGTGGAGCCCTAGCCTTAGCTTAAGACTAGGGGTGCCCTAGTCTAAGCCTAGGGGTGCCCTAGCCTAAGCCTAGGGGTGCCCTAGCCTAAGCCTTGGGGTGCCCTACCCTAAGCCTAGGGGTGCCCAGGCCTTAGGCTAGATGAGCCCTAGCCTTAGCCTAAGCCTATGGCGGCCCTAGTCTAAGCCTAGGGTGCCCTAGCCTAAGCCTAGGGGTGCCCTAGCCTAACCCTAGGGGTGCCCTAGCCTTAGGATAGGGGAGCCCTAGCCTTAGCCTAAGCCTAGGGGCACCCTAGCCTAAACCTAGGGGTGCCCAAGCCGAAGCCTATGGGTGCCCTAGCCTTGGGCTTGGGGAGCCATAGCCTTAGCCTAAGCCTAGGGGTGCCCCAGCCTAAGCCTAGGGGTGCCCTAGTCTACGTCTAGGGGTGCCCTAGCCTAAGCATAGGGGTGCTCTAACCAAAGTCTAGGCATTCCCTACCTAAGCCTAGGGGTGCCCTAGCCTAAGCCTAGGGGTGCCCTAGCCTTGTGCAAGGGAAGCCATAGCCCTAGCCTAAGTCTAGGTGTGCCTTAGTCTTAGCCTAAGCCTTGGGGTTCCCTAGCCTAAGCCTAGGGGTGCCCTAGCCTAAGCGTAGGGGTGCCCTAGCCTTAGGCTACCGGAGCCCTAGCCTTAGGTTAGCGGAGCCCTAGCCATAGCCTAAGCCTAGGGGTGTCCTAGCCTAAGCCTTGGGGTTTCCTACCCTAAGCCTAGGGGTGCCCAGGCCTTAGGATAGGGGAGCCCTAGCCTTAGCCTAAGCCTAGGGGCACCCTAGCCTAAACCTAGGGGTGCCCTAGCCTAACCCTAGGGGTGCCCTAGCCTTAGGATAGGGGAGCCCTAGCCTTAGCCTAAGCCTAGGGGCACCCTAGCCTAAACCTAGGGGTGCCCTAGCCGAAGCCTATGTGTGCCCTAGCCTTGGGCTTGGGGAGCCCTAGCCTTAGCCTACCTAGGGGTGCCCTAGTCAAAGCCTAGGAGTGCCCGAGCCTAAGCCTAGGGGTGCCCTAGCCTTAGGCTAGGGGAGTCCTAGCCGAAGCCTAGGGCTGCCCTAGCCTAAGCCTAGGGGTGCCCGAGCCTAAGCCTAGGGGTGCCCTAGCCTAAGCCTAGGGGTGCCCTAGCTTAAGCCTAGGGGTGCCCTAGCCTAAGCCTAGGGTTGCCCTAGCCTAAGCATAGGGGTGCCCTAGCCTAAGCCTAGGTGTGCCCTAGCCTTAGGCTAGGCCAGCCCTATCCTTAGCCTAAGCCTAGGGCTGCCCTAGCCTAAGCCTAGGGGTGCCAAGCCTTAGCCTAGGTGTGCCCTAACGTAAGCCTAGGTCTGTCCTACCCTAAGCCTAGGGGTGCCCTAGCCTTGGGCTAGGGAAGCCACAGCCCTAGCCTAAGTCTAGGTGTGCCTTAGCCTTAGCCTAAGCCTAGGGGTCCCCTAGCCTAAGCCTAGGGGTGCCCTAGCCTAAGCGTAGGGGTGCCCTAGCCTTAGGCTACCGGAGCCCTAGCCTTAGGTTAGCGGAGCCCTAGCCTTAGCCTAATCCTAGGGGTGCACTAGCCTAAGCCTAGGGGTGCCCTAGCCTAAGCCTAGGGGTGCCCTAGCCTTAGGCTAGGGGAGCCCTAGCTTAAGCCTAGTGGTGCCCTAGCCTAAGCCTAGGGTTGCCCTAGCCTAAGCATATGGGTGCCCTAGCCTAAGCCTAGGTGTGCCCTAGCCTTAGGCTAGGTGAGCCCTATCCTTAGCCTAAGCCTAGGGCTGCCCTAGCCTAAGCCTAGGGGTGCAAAGCCTTAGCCTAGGTGTGCCATAACCTAAGCCTAGGTCTGTCCTACCCTAAGCCTAGGGGTGCCCTAGCCTTAGGATAGGCGAGCCCTAGCCTTAGCCTAAGCCTAGGGGTGCAATAGCCTAAGCCTAGGGGTGCCCTAGCCTAAGCTTAGGGGTGCCCTAGCCTTAGGCTAGGGGTTCCCTAGCCTAAGCCTAGGGGTGCCTTAGTCTAAGCCTAGGGGTGCCCTAGCCTTAGGCTAGGTGAGCCCTAGCCTTAGCCTAAGCCTAGAGGTGCCCTAGCCTAAGCCTAGGGGTGCCCTAGTCTAAGCCTAGGGATGCCCTAGCCTTTGGCTAGGGTATCCCTAGCCTTAGCCTAAACCTAGGGGTGCCCTAGCCTAAGCCTATGGGTGCCCTATCCTAAGCCGATGGGTGCCCTAGCCTAAGGCTAGTGGAGCCCTAGCCTTAGCTTAAGACTAGGGATGCCCTAGCCTAAGCCTAGGGGTGCCCTAACCTAAGCCTAGGGGTGTCCTAGCCTAAGCCTTGGGGTGCCCTACCCTAAGCCTAGGGGTGCCCAGGCCTTAGGCTAGATGAGCCCTACCTTTAGCCTAAGCCTATGGGTGCCCTATCCTAAGCCGATGGGTGCCCTAGCCTAAGGCTTGTGGAGCCCTAGCCTTAGCTTAAGACTAGGGGTGCCCTAGCCTAAGCCTAGGTGTGCAATAGCCTAAGCCTAGGGGTGCCCTAGCCTAAGCCTAGGGGTGCCCTAGCCTAACCCTAGGGGTGCCCTAGCCTTAGGATAGGGGAGCCCTAGCCTTAGCCTACCTAGGTGTGCCCTAGTCAAAGCCTAGGAGTGCCCTAGCCTAAGCCTAGGGGTGCCCTAGCCTTAGGCTAGGGGAGTCCTAGCCGAAGCCTAGGGCTGCCCTAGCCTAAGCCTAGGGGTGCCCGAGCCTAAGCATAGGGGTGCCCAAGCCTAAGCCTAGGGGTGCCCTAACTTAAGCCTAGGGGTGCCCTAGCCTAAGCCTAGGGTTGCCCTAGCCTAAGCATAGGGGTGCCCTTGCCTAAGCCTAGGTGTGCCCTAGCCTTAGGCTAGGCGAGCCCTATCCTTAGCCTAAGACTAGGGCAGCCCTAGCCTAAGCCTAGGGGTGCCAAGCCTTAGCCTAGGTGTGCCCTAACGTAAGCCTAGGTCTGTCCTAGCCTAAGCCTAGGGGTGCCCTAGCCTTAGGATAGGCGAGCCCTAGCCTTAGCCTAAGCCTAGGGGTGCACTAGCCTAAGCCTAGGGGTGCCCTAGCCTAAGCCTAGGGGTGCCCTAGCCTTAGGCTAGGGGTTCCCTAGCCTAAGCCTAGGGGTGCCCTAGTCTAAGCCTAGGGGTGCCCTAGCCTTAGGCTAGGTGAGCCCTAGCCTTAGCCTAAGCCTAGGGGTGCCCTAGCCTAAGCCTAGGATTGCCATAGCCTAAGCCTAGGGGTACCATAGCCTAAGCCTAGGGGTGCCCTAGCCTAAGCCTAGGGCTGCCCTAGCCTTAGGCTAGGCGAAACCTAGCCTTAGCATAAGCCTAGGGCTGCCCTAGCCTAAGCCTAGGGTTGCCCAAGCCTAAGCCTAGGGGTGCCAAGCCTAAGCCTAGGGGTGCCCTAGCCTAAGCCTAGGGCTGCCCTAGCCTAAGCCTAGGGCTGCCCTAGCCTAAGCCTACGGGTGCCCTAGCCTTAGGCTAGGGGATCCCTAGCCTTAGCCTAAGCCTAGGGGTGCCCTAGCCTAAACCTAGGGGTGCCCTAGCCTAAGCCTAGGGGTGCCCTATCCTAAGCCCAGGGTTCCCCTAGCCTAAGCCTTGGGGTGCCCTAGCCTAAGCATAGGGGTGCCCTAGCCTTAGGCTAGGTGAGCCCTAGCCTTAGCCTAAGCTTTGAGGTGCCCTAGCCTAAGCCTTTGGGGTGCCCTAGCCTAAGCCTATGGCTGCCCTAGCCTAAGCCTAGGGGTGCCCTAGCCTTAGGCTAGGCGAGCCCTAGCCTTAGCCTAAGCCTAGGGTTGCCCTAGCCTCAGCCTAGGGGTGCGCAAGCCTAAGCCTAGGGGTGCCAAGCCTAAGCCTAGGGGTGCCCTAGCCTAAGCCTAGGTGTGCCCTAGCCTAAGCCTAGGGCTGCCCTTGCCTAAGCCTAGGGGTGCCCAAGCCTAAGCCTAGGGGTGCCAAGCCTAAGCCTAGGGGTGCCCTAGCCTAAGCCTAGGTCTGTCCTAGCCTAAGCCTAGGGGTGCCCTAGCCTTAGGCTAGGCGAGCCCTAGCCTTAGCCTAAACCTAGGGGTGCACTAGTCTAATCCTAGGGGTGCCCTAGCCTAAGCCTAGGGGTGCCCTAGCCTAAGCCTAGGGGTGCACAGGCCTAAGCCTAGGGGTGCCCTAGCCTAAGCCTAGGGCTGCCCTAGCCTAAGCCTAGGGGTGCCCAAGCCTAAGTCTAGGCGTGCCAAGCCTAAGCCTAGGGGTGCCCTAGCCTAAGCCTAGGTCTGTCCTAGCCTAAGCCTAGGGGTGCCCAAGCCTTAGGATAGGCGAGCCCTAGCCTTAGCCTAAGCCTAGGAGTGCCCTAACCTAAGCCTAGGGGTGCCCTAGCCTAAGCCTAGGGGTGCCCTAGTCTAAGCCTAGGGGTGCGGTAGCCTTAGGCTAGGTGAGCCCTAGCCTTAGCCTAAGCCTAGGGTTGCCCTAGCCTAAGCCTAGGGGTGCCGTAGCCTAAGCCTAGGGGTGCCCTAGCCTAAGCCTAGGGGTGCCCTAGCCTAAGCCTAGTGGTGCCCTACCCTTAGGCTAGGCGAGCCTTAGCCTTAGCCTAAGCCTAGGGCTGCCCTAGCCTAAGCCTAGGGGTGCCCTAGCCTAAGCCTAGGGGTGCCCTAGCCTAAGCCTAGGGGTGCCCAGACCTTAGGCTAGGGGAGCACTAGCCTTAGCCTAAGCCTATGACTGCCCTAGCCTAAGCCTAGGGGTGCCCTAGCCTAAGCCTAGCGGTGCCCTAGCCTAAGCCTACGGCTGCCCTAGTCTGAGCCTAGGGGTGCCCTAGCCTGAGCCTACGGGTGCCCTAGCCTGAGGCTAGGGCAGCCCTAGCCTTAGTCTAGCCTAGGATTGCCCTAGCCTAAGCCTAGGGGTGCCCTAGTCTTAGGCTAGGGGTGCCCTAGCCTATGGCTAGGGGTGCCCTAGCCTAAGCCTAGGGGTGCCCTAACCTTAGGCTAGGTGAGCCCTAGCCTTAGCGTAAGCCTATGCGAGCCCTAGCCTAAGCCTAGGGGTGCCCTAGCCTAAAGCTAGGGGTGCCCTAGCCTAAGCATAGGGGTGCCCTGGCCTTAGGCTAGGGGAGCCCTAGCCTTAGCCTAAGCCTAGGGGTGCCCTAGCCTAAGCCTAGGGGTGCCCTAGCCTTAGGCTAGGTGAGCCCTATCCTTAGTTTAAGCCTACGGCTGCCCTAGCCTAAGCCTAGGGGTGCCCAAGCATAAGCCTAGGGGTGCCAAACCTAAGCCTAGGGGTGCCCTAGCCTAAGCCTAGGGTTGTCCTACCCTAAGCCTAGGGATGCCTTAGCCTAAGCCTAAGGGTGCCCAGACCTTAGGCTAGGGGAGCCCTAGCCTTAGCCTAAGCCTATGACTGCCCTAGACTAAGCCTAGGGGTGCCCTAGCCTAAGCCTACGGCTGCCCTAGCCTGAGCATAGTGGTGCCCTAGCCTGAGCCTACGGGTGCCCTAGCCTGAGGCTAGGGGTGCCCTAGCCTTAGGCTAGGTGAGCCCTAGCCTTAGTGTAAGCCTAGGCGTACCCTAGCCTAAGCCTAGGGGTGCCCTTGCCTAAGCCTAGGTCTGTCCTAGCCTAAGCTTTGGGGTGCCCTAGCCTAAGCCTAGGGGTGCCCTAGCCTAAGCATAGGGGTGCCCAGGCTTTAGGCTAGGGGAACTCTATCCTTAGCCTAAGCCTATGACTGCCCTAGCCTAAGCCTAGGGGTGCCCTAGCATGAGGCTAGGGGAACCGTAGCCTTAGCCTAAACCTAGGGGTGCCCTAGCCTTAGGTTATGGGTTCCATAGCCTAAGCCTAGGGGTGCCTTAGCCTAAGCCTAGAGGTGCTCTAGCCTTAGGTTAGCCGAACCCTAGCCTTAGCTTAAGCCTAGGGCTGCCCTAGCCTAAGCCTAGGGGTGCCCAAGCCTAAGCCTAGGGGTGCCAAGCCTAAGCCTAGGGGTGCCCTAGCCTAAGCCTAGGTCTGTCCTAGCCTAAGCCTAGGACTGCCATAGCCTAATCCTAGGGGTGCCCTATCCTAAGCCTAGGGGTGCCCAGGCTTTAGGCTAGGGGAACTCTATCCTTAGCCTAAGCCTATGACTGCCCTAGCCTAAGCCTAGGGGTGCCCTAGCCTGTGGCAGGGGAACCGTAGCCTTAGCCTAAACCTAGGGGTGCCCTAGCCTAAGCCTATGTGTGCCCTATCCTAAGCCTAGGGGTGCCCTGGCCTAAGCCTAGGGTTTCCCTAGCCTAAGCCTAGGGGTGCCCTAGCCTTAGGCTAGGGGAGCCCTAGCCTAAGCCTAAGCCTAGGGGAGCCCTAGCCTAAGCCTAAGCCTAGGGGTGCCCTAGTCTAAGCCTAGGGGTGCCCTAGCCTAAGCCTAGGGGTGCCCTAGCCTTAGGCTAGGGGACCCTAGGCTTAACCTAAGGCAAGGGGTGCCCAGGCCGAAGCCTAGGGGTCCCCTAGCCTAAGCCTAGGGGTGCTCTAGCCTTAGGCTAGGGGAGCCCTAGGCTTAGCCTAAGCCTAGGGGTGCCCTAGCCTAAGCCTTGGGGTGCCCTAGCCTGAGGCTAGGGGAGCCCTAGCCTTAGTCTAGCCTAGGATTGCCCTAGGTTAAGCCAAGGGGTGCCCTAGCCTAAGCCTAGGGGTGCCCTAGCCTTAGGCTAGGGGAGCCCTAGCCTTTTCCTAAGCTGAGGGGTGCCGTAGCCTAAGCCCAGGGGTGCCCTAGCCTGAGCCAAGGGGTGCCGTAACCTTAGGCTAGGGGAACCCTAGCCTTAGTCTAGCCTAGGATTGCCCTAGGCTAAGCCTAGGGGTGCCACAGCCTGAGTCTAGGGGTGCCCTAGCCTTAGGCTAGGGGAGCCGTAGCCTTAGCCTAAGCCTAGGGGTGCCCTAGCCTTAGACTAGGGGTTGACTAGCCTAAGCCTAGGGGTGCCCTAGCCTAATCCTTGGGGTGCCCTAGCCTTAGGCTAGGCGAGCCCTAGCCTTAGCTTAAGACTAGGGCTGCCCTAGCCTAATCCTAGGGGTGCCCAAGCCTAAGCCTAGGGGTGCCAAGCCTAAGCCTAGGGGTGCCCTAGCCTTGGGCTAGGCGAGCCCTAGCCTTATCCAAAGCCTAGGGATTGCCTTAGCCTAATCCTAGGGGTGCCTTAGCCTAAAACTAGGGGTGCCCTAGCCTAAGGCTAGGGGATCCCTAGCCTTAGCCTAATCCTTGGGGTACCCTAGCCTAAGCCTAGGGGTGCCCTATCCTAAGCCTAGGGGTGCCCAGGCCTTAGGCTAGGGGAGCCCTAGCCATAGCCTAAGCCTATGGGTGCACTAGCCTAAGCCTAGGGGTGCCCTAGCCTGATCCTACGGGTGCCCTAGCCTGAGGATCCGGGAGCCCTAGCCTTATTCTAGCCTAGGATTGCCCTAACCTAAGTCTAGGGGTGCCGTAGCCTGAGTCTAGTGGTGCCCTAGCCTGAGGCTAGGGGAACCGTAGCCTTAGCCTAAACCTAGGGGTGCCCTAGCCTAAACCTAAGGGTGCCCAAGCCTAAGGTTAGGGGTGCAGTAGCCTTAGCCTAGGGGAGCCCTAGACTTAGCCTAAGCCTAGGGGTGCCCTAGCCTAAGCCTAGGGGTGCCCTAGCCTAAGCCTAGGGTGCCCTACCCTTAGGCTAGGGGAGCCCTAGCCTAAGCCTAAGCCTAGGGGTGCCCTAGCCTAAGCCTAGGGGTGCCTTAGCCTTAGGCTAGGGGACCCTAGCCTTAACCTAAGGCAAGGGGTGCCCTGGCTGAAGCCTAGGGGTGCCCTAACCTAAGCCTAGGGGTGCTCTAGCCTTAGGCTAGGGGAGCCCTAGCTTCAGCCTAAGCCTAGGGGTGCCCTAGCCTGAGCCTACGGGTGCCCTAGCCTGCGGCTAGGGGAGCCCTAGCCTTAGTCTAGCCTAGGATTGCCCTAGCCTAAGCCTAGGGGTGTCATAGCCTGAGTCTAGGGGTGCACTAGCCTGAGGCTAGGGGAGCCATAGCCTTAGCCTAAGCCTAGGGGAGCCCTAGCTAAAGCCTAGGGGTGCCCTAGCCTAAGCCTAGGGGTGCCCTAGCTTTAGGCTCGGGGAGCCCTAGCCTTTTTAGCCCTAGCCTTAGTCTAGCCTAGGATTGCCCTAGCCTAAGCCTAGGGGTGCCATAGCCTGAGTCTAGGGGTGCCCTAGCCTGAAGCTAGGGGAGCCGTAGCCTTAGCCTAAGCCTAGGGGTACCCTAGCCTAAGTCTAGGGGTGCCCTAGCCTAAGCCTAGGGGTACCCTAGCCTAAGCCTAGGGGTGCTCTAGCCTTAGGCTAGGGGAGCCCTAGCCTTAGCCTAAGCCTAGGGTTGCCCTAGCCTAAGCCTAGGGGTGACCTAGCCTGAGGCTAGGGGAGCCCTAGCCTTAGCCTAAGCCTAGGGGTGCCCTAGTCTAAGCCTAGGGGTGCTCTAGTCTTAGGCTAGGGGAGCTCTAGCCTTAGCCTAAGCCTAGGGGTGCCCTAGCCTAAGCCTAGGGGTGACCTAGCCTGAGGCTAGTGGAGCCCTAGCCGTAGCCTAAGCCTAGGGGTGCCCTAGCCTAAGCCTAGGGGTGCCCTTGCCTGAGCCTAGGGGTGCCCTAGCCTGAGCCTACGAGTGCCCTAGCCTGAGGATAGGGGAGCCCTAGCGTTAGTAGCCTAGGATTGCCCTAGCTAAAGCCTAGGGGTACCCTAGCCTAAGCCTAGGGGTGCCCTACCCTAAGCCTAGGTGTGCCCTACCCTTAGGCTAGGGGAGCCCTAGCCTTTTCCTAAGCCTAGGGGTGCCCTAGTCTAAGCCTTGGGGTGCCATAGCCTGATTCTAGGGGTAACCTAGTCTGAGGTTAGGGGAGCCCTAGCCTTAGCTAAGCCTAGGATTGCCCTAGCCTAAGCTTAGGGGTGCCCTAGCCTGAGTCTAGGGGTGCCCTAACCTGAGGCTAGTGGAGCCGTTGCCTTAGCCTAAGTCTAGGGGTGCCCTAGACTAAACCTAGGGGTGCCCTACCTAAGCTTGGGGTGCCCTAGCCTTAGGCTAGGGGTTTCCTAGCCTTAGCCTAGGGGTGCCCTAGCCTAAACCTAGGGGTGCCCTAGCATTAGACTAGGGCTGCCCTAGCCTGAGGCTAGGCGTGCCCTAGCCTGAGCCTACGGGTGCCCTAGCCTGAGGCTAGGGGAGCCCTAGCCTTAGTCTAGCATAGGATTGCCCTAGCCTAATTCTAGTGGTGCCATAGCTTGAGTCTAGGGGTGCCCAGCCTGAGGCTAGGGGAGCCGTAGCCTTAGCCTAAGCCTAGGGGTGCCCTAGCCTAAGCCTAGGTGTGCTCTAGCCTAAGCCTAGGGGTGCCCTAGCCTAAGCCTAGGGGTGCCCTAGCCTAAGCCTAGGGGTGCCCAAGCCTAAGCCTAGGGGTGCCCTTGCATTAGGCTATGGGAGACCTAGCCTTAGCCTAAGCCTAGGGATGTCCTAGCCAAAGCCTAGGGGTGCCGTAGCCTGAGCCTAGGGGTGCCCTAGCCTAAGCCTAGGGGTGCCCTAGCCTAAGGCTAGGGGTGCCTTAGCCTTAGACTAGGGGAGCCCTAGCCTTAGCCTAAGCCTAGGGGTGCCCTAGCCTAAGCCTAGGGGTGCCCTAGCCTAAGCCTAGGGGTGCCATAACCTAAGCCTAGGGCTGCCCTAGCCTAAGCCAGGGGTGCCCTAGCCTAAGCCTAGGGGTGCCCTAGCCTTAGGCTAGGCGAGCCCTACCCTTAGCCTAAGCCTAGGGATGCCCTAGCCTAAGCCTAGGGGTGCCCCAGCCTGAGGCTAGGGGTGCCAAGCCTAAGCCTAGGTCTGCCCTAGTCTAAGCCTAGGGGTGCCCTAGCCTTAGGCTAGGGGAGCCCTAGCGTTAGCCTAAGCCTAGCGCTGCCCTAGCCTAAGCCTAGGGGTGCCATAGCCTAAGTCTAGGGGTGCCCTAGTTTAGGCTAGGGGAACCCTAGCCTTAGCCTAAGCCTAGGGGTGCACTAGCCTAAGCCTAGGGGTGCCCTAGCCAAAGCCTAGGTGTGCCCAAGCCTTAGGATAGAGGAGCCCTAGCCTTAGCCTAAGCCTAGGGGTGCCCTAGCCTATCCCTAGGGGTGCCCTAGCCTTAGGCTAGGGAAGCACTAGCCTTAGCCTGAGCCTAGGGGTGTCCTAGCCTAAGCCTAGGGGTGCCCTAACCCTAAGCCTATGGGTGCCCTAGCCTAAGCCCAGGGGTGCCCTAGCCTTATGCTAGCTTAGCCCTAACCTTAGCCTAAGCCTAGGGCTGCCCTAGACTAAGCCTAGGGGTGCACTAGCCTAAGCCTAGGGGTGCCCATGCCTAAGCCTAGGGGTGCCCTTGCCTTAGGCTAGGGGAGCCCTAGCCTTAGCCTAAGCCTAGGGGTGTCCTAGCCTAAGAATGGGGGTGCCCTAGCCTAAGCTTAAGGGTGCACTAGCCTAAGCTTAGTGGTGCCCTAGCCTAAGCCTAGGGGTGCCCTAGGGTTAGGCTCGGGGAGCCCTAGCCTTACCCTAAGACTAGGGGTGCCCTAGCATAAGCCTATGGGGGCCCTAACTTAAGCCTAGGGGTGCCCTAGCCTAAGCCTAGGGGTGCTCTAGCCTAAGCCTAGGTGTGCCCTAGCCTAAGCCTAGGGGTGCCCTACCCTAAGGCTAGGGGAGCCCTAGCCTTAGCCTAAGCCAAGGGGTGCCCTAGCCTAAGCCTAGGGGTGCCCTAGCCTGAGGCTAGGGGTGCCCTAGCCTGAGCCTACGGGTGCCCTAGCCTGAGGATAGGGGAGCCCTAGCGTTAGTCTAGCCTAGGATTGCCCTAGCCTAAGCCTAGGGGTGTCATAGCCTGAGTCTAGGGGTGCACTAGCCTGAGGCTAGGGGAGCCGTAGCCTTAGCCTAAGCCTAGGGGAGCCCTAGCAAAAGCCTAGTGGTGCCCTAGCCTAAGCCTAGGGCTGCCCTAGCCTAAGCCCGGTGTGCCCTAGCCTAAGGCTAGGGGAGCCCTAGCCTTAGCCTAAGCCAAGGGGTGCCCTAGCCTAAGGCTAGGGGTGCCCTAGCCTAAGCCTATAGGTGCCCTAGCCTAAGCTTTGGGGTGCCCTAGCCTGAATCTCGGGGTGCCCTAACCTGAGGCTAGTGGAGCCGTTGCCTAAGCCTAAGTCTAGGGGTGCCCTAGCCTAAGCCTAGGGGTGCCCTACCTAAGCCTAGGGGTGCCCTAGCCTGAGGCTAGGGGAGCGGTAGCCTTAGCCTAAGCCTAGGGGTGCCCTAGCCTAAGCCAAGGGTGCCCTAGCCTTAGCCTAAGCCTAGGGCTGCCCTAGCCTGAGCCTACGGGTGCCCTAGACTGAGGCTAGGGGAGCCCTAGCCTTAGTCTAGCCTAGGATTGCCCTAGCCTAAGCCTAGGGGTGCCATAGCCTGAGTCTAGGGGTGCCCTAGCCTGAGGCTGAGGGAACCGTAGCCTTAGCCTAAGCCTAGGGGTGCCCTAGCCTAAGCCTAGGTGTGCCCTAGCCTGAGCCTAGGGGTGCCCTAGCCTAAGCCTAGGGGTGCCCTAGCCTAAGCCTAGGGGTGCCCTAGCCTAAGGCTAGCGGTGCCCTAGCCTAAGCCTAGGTTTACCCTAGCCTTAGGCTAGGGGAGCCCTAGCCTTAGCCTAAGCCTTGGATTGCCCTAGCCTAAGCTTAGGGGTGCCCTAGCCTGAGTCTAGGGGTGCCCTAACCTGAGGCTAGTGCAGCCGTTGCCTTAGCCTAAGTCTAGGGGGCCCTAGCCTAAACCTAGGGGTGCCCTACCTAAGCTTGGGGTGCCCTAGCCTTACTGCTAGGGGTTTCCTAGCCTTAGCCTAGGGGTGCCCTAGCCTAAACCTAGGGGTGCCCTAGCCTTAGACTAGGGCTGCCCTAGCCTGAGGCTAGGGGTGCCCTAGCCTGAGCCTACGGGTGCCCTAGCCTAATGCTAGGGGAGCCCTAGCCTTAGTCTAGCCTAGGGGTGCCCTAGCCTAAGCCTAGGGGTGCCCTAGCCTAAGCCTAGGGGTCCCCTAGCCTAAGCCTAGGGGTGCCCTAGCCTAAGCCTAGGGGTGCCCTAGCCTAAGCCTAGGGGTGCCCTAGCCTAAGCCTAGGGGTGCCCTAGCCTAAGCCTAGGGGTGCCCTAGCCTTAGGCTAGGGGAGCCCTAGCCTTAGACTAAGCATAGGGATGTCTTAGCCTAAGCCTAGGGGTGCCCTAGCCTGAGCCTAGGGGTGCCCTAGCCTTAGCCTAAGTCTAGGGGTGCCCTAGCCTAAGCCTAGGGGTGCCCTAGCCTAAGCCTAGGGGTGCCCTAGCCTAAGCCTTGGGTTGCCCTAGCCTAAGCCTAGGGCTGCCCTAGCCTAAGCCTAGGGGTGCCCTAGTTTAGGCTAGGGGAACCCTAGCCTTAGCCTAAGCCTAGGGCTGCCCTAGCCTAAGCCTAGGGCTGCCCTAGACTAAGTCTAGGGGTGCCCTAGTTTAGGCTAGGGGAACCCTAGCCTTAGCCTAAGCCTAGGGGTGCACTAGCCTAAGCCTAGGGGTGCGCCAGCCAAATCCTAGGTGTGCCCAAGCCTTAGGCTAGAGGAGCCCTAGCCTTAGCCTAAGCCTAGGGGTTCCTAGCCTAAGCCTTGGGGTGCCTAAGCCTAATCCTAGGGGAGCCCTAGCTAAAGCCTAGGGGTGCCCTAGCCTTAGGCTAGGGAAGCACTAGCCTTAGCCTGAGCCTAGGGGTGTCCTAGCCTAAGCCTAGGGGTGCCCTACCCTAAGCCTATGGGTGCCCTAGCCTAAGTCCAGGGGTGCCCTAGCCTTATGCTAGCTTAGCCCTAACCTTAGCCTAAGCCTAGGGGTGCCCTAGCCTAAGCCTAGGGGTGCCCTAGCCTAAGCCTAGGGGTGCCCTTGCCTAAGCCTAGGGGTGCCCTTGCCTTAGGCTAGGGGAGCCCTAGCCTTAGCCTAAGCCTAGGGGTGTCCTAGCCTAAGAATGGGGGTGCCCTAGCCTAAGCTTATGGGTGCACTAGCCTAAGCCTAGGGGTGCCCTAGCCTAAGCCTAGGGGTGCCCTAGGGTTAGGCTAGGGGAGACCTAGCCTTACCCTAAGACTAGGGGTGCCCTAGCATAAGCCTAGGGGTGCTCTAGCCTAAGCCTAGGTGTGCCCTAGCCTGAGCCTAGGGGTGCCCTAGCCTGAGGCTAGGGGAGCCGTAGCCTTAGCCTAAGCCTAGGGGTGCCCTAGCCTAAGCCTAGGCGTGCCCTAGCCTAAGCATAGGGGTCCCCTAGCCTAAGCCTAGGGGTGCCCTAGCCTAAGCCTAGGGGTGCCCTAGCCTAAGCCTAGGGGTGCCCTAGCCTAAGCCTAGGGGTGCCCTAGCCTAAGCCTAGGGGTGCCCTAGCCTTAGGCTAGGGGAGCCCTAGCCTTAGACTAAGCATAGGGATGTCTTAGCCTAAGCCTAGGGGTGCCCTAGCCTGAGCCTAGGGGTGCCCTAGCCTTAGCCTAAGTCTAGGGGTGCCCTAGCCTAAGCCTAGGGGTGCCCTAGCCTAAGCCTAGGGGTGCCCTAGCCTAAGCCTAGGGTTGCCCTAGCCTAAGCCTAGGGCTGCCCTAGCCTAAGCCTAGGGGTGCTCTAGTTTAGGCTAGGGGAACCCTAGCCTTAGCCTAAGCCTAGGGCTGCCCTAGCCTAAGCCTAGGGCTGCCCTAGACTAATTCTAGGGGTGCCCTAGTTTAGGCTAGGGGAACCCTAGCCTTAGCCTAAGCCTAGGGATGCACTAGCCTAAGCCTAGGGGTGCGCTAGCCAAATCCTAGGTGTGCCCAAGCCTTAGGCTAGAGGAGCCCTAGCCTTAGCCTAAGCCTAGGGGTTCCTAGCCTAAGCCTTGGGGTGCCCTAGCCTAAGCCTAGGGGTGCCCTAGCCTAAGCCTAGGGGTGCCCTAGCCTAAGACTAGGGGTGCCCTAGCCTAAGACTATGGGTGCCCTGTCCTAACCCTAGGGGTGCCATAGCCTTAGGCTAGGGGAGCACTATCCTTAGCCTAAGCCTAGGGGTGCCGTAGCCTAAGCCTAGGGGTGCCGTAGCCTAAGCCTAGGGGTGCCCTAGCCTGAGGCTAGGCGTGCCCTAGCCTGAGCCTACGGGTGCCCTAGCCTGAGGCTAGGGGAGCCCTAGCCTTAGTCTAGCCTAGGATTGCCCTAGCCTAAGTCTAGTGGTGCCATAGCTTGAGTCTAGGGGTGCCCTAGCCTGAGGCTACGGGAGCCGTAGCCTTAGCCTAAGCCTAGGAGTGCCCTTGCCTAAGCCTAGGGGTGCCCTAGCCTAAAACTAGGGGTGCCCTTGCATTAGGCTAGGGGAGCCCTAGCCTTAGACTAAGCCTAGGGATGCCCTAGCCAAAGCCTAGGGGTGCCCTAGTCTGAGCCTAGGGGTGCCCTAGCCTTAGCCTAAGTCTAGGGGTGCCCTAGCCTAAGCCTAGGAGTGCCCTGGCCTAAGGCTAGGGGTGCCTTAGCCTTAGACTAGGGGAGCCCTAGCCTTAGCCTAAGCCTAGGGGTGCCCTAACCTAAGCCTAGGGGTGCCCTAGCCTAAGCCTAGGGGTGCCCTAGCCTAAGCCTCGGGGTGCCATAGCCTAAGCCTAGGGCTGCCCTAGCCTAAGCCCGGGGTGCCCTAGCCTAAGCCTAGGGGTGCCCTAGCCTTAGGCTAGGCGAGCCCTACCCTTAGCCTAAGCCTGGGGATGCCCTAGCCTAAGCCTAGGGGTGCCCCAGCCTAAGGCTAGGGGTGCCAAGCCTAAGCCTAGGTCTGCCCTAGTCTAAGCCTAGGGGTGCCCTAGCCTTAGGCTAGGGGAGCCCTAGCCTTAGCCTAAGCCTAGCGCTGCCCTAGCCTAAGCCTAGGGGTGCCATAGCCTAAGCCTAGGAGTGCCCTAGTTTAGGCTAGGGGAACCCTAGCCTTAGCCTAAGCCTAGGGGTGTACTAGCCTAAGCCTAGGTGTGCCCTAGCCAAAGCCTAGGTGTGCCCAAGCCTTAGGATAGAGGAGCCCTAGCCTTAGCCTAAGCCTAGGGGTGCCCTAGCCTATCCCTAGGGGTGCCCTAGCCTTAGGCTAGGGGAGCACTAGCCTTAGCCTGAGCCTAGGGGTGTCCTAGCCTAAGCCTAGGGGTGCCCTACCCTAAGCCTATGGGTGCCCTAGCCTAAGCCTAGGGTTGCCCTAGCCTTATGCTAGCTTAGCCCTAACCTTAGCCTAAGCCTAGGGGTGCCCTAGCCTAAGCCTAGGGGTGACCTAGCCTAAGAATGGGGGTGCCCTAGCCTAAGCTTAGGGGTGACCTAGCCTAAGCCAAGGGGTGCCCTAGGGTTAGGCTAGGGGAGCCCTAGCCTTACACTAAGACTAGGGGTGCCCTAGCATAAGCCTATGGGGGCCCTAACTTAACCCTGGGGTGCCCTAGCCTAAGCCTAGGGGTGCTCTAGCCTTAGGCTAGGGGACCCCTAGCCTTAGCCTAAGCCTAGGGGTGCCCTAGCCTTAGCATAAGTCAAGGGGTGCCCTAGCCTAAGGCTAGTGGTGCCCTAGCCTAAGCCTTTAGGTGCCCTATCCTAAGCCTAGGGGTGCCCTAGCCTAAGACTAGGGGTGCCCTAGCCTAAGCTTAGGGGTGCACTAGCCTAAGCCTAGGGGTGGCCTAGCCTAAGCCTAGGGGTGCCGTAGGGTTAGGCTAGGGGAGCCCTAGCCTTACCCTAAGACTAGGGTGCCCTAGCATAAGCCTACGGGGGCCCTAACCTAAGCCTAGGGGTGCCCTAGCCTAAGCCTAGGGGTGCTCTAGCCTTAGGCTAGGGGAGCCCTAGCCTTAGCCTAAGCCTAGGGGTGCCCTAGCCTAAGCCTAGGGGTGACCTAGCCTGAGGCTAGGGGAGCCCTAGCCTTAGTCTAAGCCAAGGGGTGCCCTAGCCTAAGCCTAGGGGTGCCCTAGCCTGAGCCTAGGGGTGCCATAGCCTGAGCCTACGGGTGCCCTAGCCTGAGGATAGGGGAGCCGTAGCGTTAGTCTAGCCTAGGATTGCCCTAGCTTAAGCCTAGGGGTGTCATAGCCTGAGTCTAGTGGTGCACTAGCCTGAGGCTAGGGGAGCCGTAACATTAGCCTAATCCTAGGGGAGCCCTAGCTAAAGCCTTGGGGTGCCCTAGCCTTAGGCAAGGGAAGCACTAGCCTTAGCCTGAGCCTAGGGGTGTCCTAGCCTAAGCCTAGGGGTGCCCTACCCTAAGCCTATGGGTGCCCTAGCCTAAGCCCAGGGGTGCCCTAGCTTTATGCTAGCTTAGCCCTAACCTTAGCCTAAGCCAAGGGGTGCCCTAGCCTAAGCCTAGGGGTGCCCTAGCCTAAGCCTAGGGGTGCCCTTGCCTAAGCCTAGGGGTGCCCTTGCCTAAGCCTAGGGGTGCCCTTGCCTTAGGCTAGGGGAGCCCTAGCCTTAGCCTAAGCCTAGGGGTGTCCTAGCCTAAAATGGGGGTGCCCTAGCCTAAGCTTATGGGTGCACTAGCCTAAGCCTAGGGGTGCCCTAGCCTAAGCCTAGGGGTGCCCTAGGGTTAGGCTAGGGGAGACCTAGCCTTACCCTAAGACTAGGGGTGCCCTAGCATAAGCCTATGGGGGCCCTAACTTAAGCCTAGGGGTGCCCTAGCCTAAGCCTAGGGGTGCTCTAGCCTAAGCCTAGGTGTGCCCTAGCCTGAGCCTAGGGGTGCCCTAGCCTGAGGCTAGGGGAGCCCTAGCCTTAGCCTAAGCCAAGGGGTGCCCTAGCCTAAGCCTAGGGCTGCCCTAGCCTGAGGCTACGGGTGCTCTAGCCTGAGCCTACGGGTGCCCTAGCCTGAGGATAGGGGAGCCCTAGCGTTATTCTAGCCTAGGATTGCCCTAGCCTAAGCCTAGGGGTGTCATAGCCTGAGTCTAAGGGTGCACTAGCCTGAGGCTAGGGGAGCCGTAGCCTTAGCCTAAGCCTAGGGGAGCCCTAGCAAAAGCCTAGGGGTGCCCTAGCCTAAGACTAGGGCTGCCCTAACCTAAGCCCGGTGTGCCCTAGACTAAGGCTAGGGCAGCCCTATCCTTAGCCTAAGCCAAGGGGTGCCCTAGCCTAAGGCTAGGGGTGCCCTAGCCTAAGCCTATAGGTGCCCTAGCCTAAGCTTTGGGGTGCCCTAGCCTGAATCTCGGGGTGCCCTAACCTGAGGCTAGTGGAGCCGTTGCCCTAGCCTAAGTCTAGGGGTGCCCTTGCCTTAGCCTAGGGGTGCCCTACCTAAGCCTAGCGGTGCCCTAGCCTGAGGCTAGGGGAGCGGTAGCCTTAGCCTAAGCCTAGGGGTGCCCTAGCCTAAGCCAAGGGTGCCCTAGCCTTAGCCTAAGCCTAGGGCTACCCTAGCCTGAGCCTACGGGTGCCCTAGACTGAGGCTAGGGGAGCCCTAGCCTTAGTCTAACCTAGGATTGCCCTAGCCTAAGCCTAGGGGTGCCATAGCCTGAGTCTAGGGGTGCCCTAGCCTGAGGCTAAGGGAACCGTAGCCTTAGCCTAAGCCTAGGGGTGCCCTAGCCTAAGCCTAGGTGTGCCCTAGCCTGAGCCTAGGGGTGCCCTAGCCTAAGCCTAGGGGTGCCCTAGCCTAAGCCTAGGGGTTCCCTAGCCTAAGGCTAGCGGTGCCCTAGCCTAAGCCTAGGTTTACCCTAGCCTTAGGCTAGAGGAGCCCTAGCCTTAGCCTAAGCCTTGGATTGCCCTAGCCTAAGCTTAGGGGTGCCCTAGCCTGAGTCCAGGGGTGCCCTAACCTGAGGCTAGTGCAGCCGTTGCCTTAGCCTAAGTCTAGGGGGCCCTAGCCTAAACCTAGGGTTGCCCTATCTAAGCTTGGGGTGCCCTAGCCTTAAGCTAGGGGTTTCCTAGCCTTAGCCTAGGGGTGCCCTAGCCTAAACCTAGGGGTGCCCTAGCCTTAGACTAGGGATGCCCTAGCCTGAGGCTAGGAGTGCCCTAGCCTGAGCCTACGGGTGCCCTAGCCTAATGCTAGGGGTGCCCTAGCCTTAGTCTAGCCTAGGATTGCCCTAGCCTAGGTCTAGTGGTGCCATAGCTTGAGTCTAGGGGTGCCCTAGCATGAGGCTAGGGGAGCCGTAGCCTTAGCCTAAGTCTAGGGGTGCCCTAGCCTAAGCCTAGGGGTGCCCTAGCCTAAGCCTAGGGCTGCCCTAGCCTAAGCCTAGGGGTGCCCTCGTTTAGGCTAGGGGAACCCTAGCCTTAGCCTAAGCCTAGGGCTGCCCTAGCCTAAGCCTAGGGCTGCCCTAGCCTAAGCCTAGGGGTGCTCTAGTTTAGGCTAGGGGAACCCTAGCCTTAGCCTAAGCCTAGGGCTGCCCTAGCCTAAGCCTAGGGCTGCCCTAGACTAAGTCTAGGGGTGCCCTAGTTTAGGCTAGGGGAACCCTAGCCTTAGCCTAAGCCTAGGGATGCACTAGCCTAAGCCTAGGGGTGCGCTAGCCAAATCCTAGGTGTGCCCAAGCCTTAGGCTAGAGGAGCCCTAGCCTTAGCCTAAGCCTAGGGGTTCCTAGCCTAAGCCTTGGGGTGCCCTAGCCTAAGCCTAGGGGTGCCCTAGCCTAAGCCTAGGGGTGCCCTAGCCTAAGACTAGGGGTGCCCTAGCCTAAGACTATGGGTGCCCTGTCCTAACCCTAGGGGTGCCATAGCCTTAGGCTAGGGGAGCACTATCCTTAGCCTAAGCCTAGGGGTGCCGTAGCCTAAGCCTAGGGGTGCCGTAGCCTAAGCCTAGGGGTGCCCTAGCCTGAGGCTAGGCGTGCCCTAGCCTGAGCCTACGGGTGCCCTAGCCTGAGGCTAGGGGAGCCCTAGCCTTAGTCTAGCCTAGGATTGCCCTAGCCTAAGTCTAGTGGTGCCATAGCTTGAGTCTAGGGGTGCCCTAGCCTGAGGCTACGGGAGCCGTAGCCTTAGCCTAAGCCTAGGAGTGCCCTTGCCTAAGCCTAGGGGTGCCCTAGCCTAAAACTAGGGGTGCCCTTGCATTAGGCTAGGGGAGCCCTAGCCTTAGACTAAGCCTAGGGATGCCCTAGCCAAAGCCTAGGGGTGCCCTAGTCTGAGCCTAGGGGTGCCCTAGCCTTAGCCTAAGTCTAGGGGTGCCCTAGCCTAAGCCTAGGAGTGCCCTGGCCTAAGGCTAGGGGTGCCTTAGCCTTAGACTAGGGGAGCCCTAGCCTTAGCCTAAGCCTAGGGGTGCCCTAACCTAAGCCTAGGGGTGCCCTAGCCTAAGCCTAGGGGTGCCCTAGCCTAAGCCTCGGGGTGCCATAGCCTAAGCCTAGGGCTGCCCTAGCCTAAGCCCGGGGTGCCCTAGCCTAAGCCTAGGGGTGCCCTAGCCTTAGGCTAGGCGAGCCCTACCCTTAGCCTAAGCCTGGGGATGCCCTAGCCTAAGCCTAGGGGTGCCCCAGCCTAAGGCTAGGGGTGCCAAGCCTAAGCCTAGGTCTGCCCTAGTCTAAGCCTAGGGGTGCCCTAGCCTTAGGCTAGGGGAGCCCTAGCCTTAGCCTAAGCCTAGCGCTGCCCTAGCCTAAGCCTAGGGGTGCCATAGCCTAAGCCTAGGGGTGCCCTAGTTTAGGCTAGGGGAACCCTAGCCTTAGCCTAAGCCTAGGGGTGTACTAGCCTAAGCCTAGGTGTGCCCTAGCCAAAGCCTAGGTGTGCCCAAGCCTTAGGATAGAGGAGCCCTAGCCTTAGCCTAAGCCTAGGGGTGCCCTAGCCTATCCCTAGGGGTGCCCTAGCCTTAGGCTAGGGGAGCACTAGCCTTAGCCTGAGCCTAGGGGTGTCCTAGCCTAAGCCTAGGGGTGCCCTACCCTAAGCCTATGGGTGCCCTAGCCTAAGCCTAGGGTTGCCCTAGCCTTATGCTAGCTTAGCCCTAACCTTAGCCTAAGCCTAGGGGTGCCCTAGCCTAAGCCTAGGGGTGACCTAGCCTAAGAATGGGGGTGCCCTAGCCTAAGCTTAGGGGTGACCTAGCCTAAGCCAAGGGGTGCCCTAGGGTTAGGCTAGGGGAGCCCTAGCCTTACACTAAGACTAGGGGTGCCCTAGCATAAGCCTATGGGGGCCCTAACTTAACCCTGGGGTGCCCTAGCCTAAGCCTAGGGGTGCTCTAGCCTTAGGCTAGGGGACCCCTAGCCTTAGCCTAAGCCTAGGGGTGCCCTAGCCTTAGCATAAGTCAAGGGGTGCCCTAGCCTAAGGCTAGTGGTGCCCTAGCCTAAGCCTTTAGGTGCCCTATCCTAAGCCTAGGGGTGCCCTAGCCTAAGACTAGGGGTGCCCTAGCCTAAGCTTAGGGGTGCACTAGCCTAAGCCTAGGGGTGGCCTAGCCTAAGCCTAGGGGTGCCGTAGGGTTAGGCTAGGGGAGCCCTAGCCTTACCCTAAGACTAGGGGTGCCCTAGCATAAGCCTATGGGGGCCCTAACCTAAGCCTAGGGGTGCCCTAGCCTAAGCCTAGGGGTGCTCTAGCCTTAGGCTAGGGGAGCCCTAGCCTTAGCCTAAGCCTAGGGGTGCCCTAGCCTAAGCCTAGGGGTGACCTAGCCTGAGGCTAGGGGAGCCCTAGCCTTAGTCTAAGCCAAGGGGTGCCCTAGCCTAAGCCTAGGGGTGCCCTAGCCTGAGCCTAGGGGTGCCATAGCCTGAGCCTACGGGTGCCCTAGCCTGAGGATAGGGGAGCCCTAGCGTTAGTCTAGCCTAGGATTGCCCTAGCTTAAGCCTAGGGGTGTCATAGCCTGAGTCTAGGGGTGCACTAGCCTGAGGCTAGGGGAGCCGTAACATTAGCCTAATCCTAGGGGAGCCCTAGCTAAAGCCTTGGGGTGCCCTAGCCTTAGGCAAGGGAAGCACTAGCCTTAGCCTGAGCCTAGGGGTGTCCTAGCCTAAGCCTAGGGGTGCCCTACCCTAAGCCTATGGGTGCCCTAGCCTAAGCCCAGGGGTGCCCTAGCTTTATGCTAGCTTAGCCCTAACCTTAGCCTAAGCCAAGGGGTGCCCTAGCCTAAGCCTAGGGGTGCCCTAGCCTAAGCCTAGGGGTGCCCTTGCCTAAGCCTAGGGGTGCCCTTGCCTAAGCCTAGGGGTGCCCTTGCCTTAGGCTAGGGGAGCCCTAGCCTTAGCCTAAGCCTAGGGGTGTCCTAGCCTAAAATGGGGGTGCCCTAGCCTAAGCTTATGGGTGCACTAGCCTAAGCCTAGGGGTGCCCTAGCCTAAGCCTAGGGGTGCCCTAGGGTTAGGCTAGGGGAGACCTAGCCTTACCCTAAGACTAGGGGTGCCCTAGCATAAGCCTATGGGGGCCCTAACTTAAGCCTAGGGGTGCCCTAGCCTAAGCCTAGGGGTGCTCTAGCCTAAGCCTAGGTGTGCCCTAGCCTGAGCCTAGGGGTGCCCTAGCCTGAGGCTAGGGGAGCCCTAGCCTTAGCCTAAGCCAAGGGGTGCCCTAGCCTAAGCCTAGGGCTGCCCTAGCCTGAGGCTACGGGTGCTCTAGCCTGAGCCTACGGGTGCCCTAGCCTGAGGATAGGGGAGCCCTAGCGTTATTCTAGCCTAGGATTGCCCTAGCCTAAGCCTAGGGGTGTCATAGCCTGAGTCTAAGGGTGCACTAGCCTGAGGCTAGGGGAGCCGTAGCCTTAGCCTAAGCCTAGGGGAGCCCTAGCAAAAGCCTAGGGGTGCCCTAGCCTAAGACTAGGGCTGCCCTAACCTAAGCCCGGTGTGCCCTAGACTAAGGCTAGGGCAGCCCTATCCTTAGCCTAAGCCAAGGGGTGCCCTAGCCTAAGGCTAGGGGTGCCCTAGCCTAAGCCTATAGGTGCCCTAGCCTAAGCTTTGGGGTGCCCTAGCCTGAATCTCGGGGTGCCCTAACCTGAGGCTAGTGGAGCCGTTGCCCTAGCCTAAGTCTAGGGGTGCCCTTGCCTTAGCCTAGGGGTGCCCTACCTAAGCCTAGCGGTGCCCTAGCCTGAGGCTAGGGGAGCGGTAGCCTTAGCCTAAGCCTAGGGGTGCCCTAGCCTAAGCCAAGGGTGCCCTAGCCTTAGCCTAAGCCTAGGGCTACCCTAGCCTGAGCCTACGGGTGCCCTAGACTGAGGCTAGGGGAGCCCTAGCCTTAGTCTAACCTAGGATTGCCCTAGCCTAAGTCTAGGGGTGCCATAGCCTGAGTCTAGGGGTGCCCTAGCCTGAGGCTAAGGGAACCGTAGCCTTAGCCTAAGCCTAGGGGTGCCCTAGCCTAAGCCTAGGTGTGCCCTAGCCTGAGCCTAGGGGTGCCCTAGCCTAAGCCTAGGGGTGCCCTAGCCTAAGCCTAGGGGTTCCCTAGCCTAAGGCTAGCGGTGCCCTAGCCTAAGCCTAGGTTTACCCTAGCCTTAGGCTAGAGGAGCCCTAGCCTTAGCCTAAGCCTTGGATTGCCCTAGCCTAAGCTTAGGGGTGCCCTAGCCTGAGTCCAGGGGTGCCCTAACCTGAGGCTAGTGCAGCCGTTGCCTTAGCCTAAGTCTAGGGGGCCCTAGCCTAAACCTAGGGTTGCCCTACCTAAGCTTGGGGTGCCCTAGCCTTAAGCTAGGGGTTTCCTAGCCTTAGCCTAGGGGTGCCCTAGCCTAAACCTAGGGGTGCCCTAGCCTTAGACTAGGGATGCCCTAGCCTGAGGCTAGGAGTGCCCTAGCCTGAGCCTACGGGTGCCCTAGCCTAATGCTAGGGGTGCCCTAGCCTTAGTCTAGCCTAGGATTGCCCTAGCCTAGGTCTAGTGGTGCCATAGCTTGAGTCTAGGGGTGCCCTAGCATGAGGCTAGGGGAGCCGTAGCCTTAGCCTAAGTCTAGGGGTGCCCTAGCCTAAGCCTAGGGGTGCCCTAGCCTAAGCCTAGGGCTGCCCTAGCCTAAGCCTAGGGGTGCCCTCGTTTAGGCTAGGGGAACCCTAGCCTTAGCCTAAGCCTAGGGCTGCCCTAGCCTAAGCCTAGGGCTGCCCTAGCCTAAGCCTAGGGGTGCTCTAGTTTAGGCTAGGGGAACCCTAGCCTTAGCCTAAGCCTAGGGCTGCCCTAGCCTAAGCCTAGGGCTGCCCTAGACTAAGTCTAGGGGTGCCCTAGTTTAGGCTAGGGGAACCCTAGCCTTAGCCTAAGCCTAGGGATGCACTAGCCTAAGCCTAGGGGTGCGCTAGCCAAATCCTAGGTGTGCCCAAGCCTTAGGCTAGAGGAGCCCTAGCCTTAGCCTAAGCCTAGGGGTTCCTAGCCTAAGCCTTGGGGTGCCCTAGCCTAAGCCTAGGGGTGCCCTAGCCTAAGCCTAGGGGTGCCCTAGCCTAAGACTAGGGGTGCCCTAGCCTAAGACTATGGGTGCCCTGTCCTAACCCTAGGGGTGCCATAGCCTTAGGCTAGGGGAGCACTATCCTTAGCCTAAGCCTAGGGGTGCCGTAGCCTAAGCCTAGGGGTGCCGTAGCCTAAGCCTAGGGGTGCCCTAGCCTGAGGCTAGGCGTGCCCTAGCCTGAGCCTACGGGTGCCCTAGCCTGAGGCTAGGGGAGCCCTAGCCTTAGTCTAGCCTAGGATTGCCCTAGCCTAAGTCTAGTGGTGCCATAGCTTGAGTCTAGGGGTGCCCTAGCCTGAGGCTACGGGAGCCGTAGCCTTAGCCTAAGCCTAGGAGTGCCCTTGCCTAAGCCTAGGGGTGCCCTAGCCTAAAACTAGGGGTGCCCTTGCATTAGGCTAGGGGAGCCCTAGCCTTAGACTAAGCCTAGGGATGCCCTAGCCAAAGCCTAGGGGTGCCCTAGTCTGAGCCTAGGGGTGCCCTAGCCTTAGCCTAAGTCTAGGGGTGCCCTAGCCTAAGCCTAGGAGTGCCCTGGCCTAAGGCTAGGGGTGCCTTAGCCTTAGACTAGGGGAGCCCTAGCCTTAGCCTAAGCCTAGGGGTGCCCTAACCTAAGCCTAGGGGTGCCCTAGCCTAAGCCTAGGGGTGCCCTAGCCTAAGCCTCGGGGTGCCATAGCCTAAGCCTAGGGCTGCCCTAGCCTAAGCCCGGGGTGCCCTAGCCTAAGCCTAGGGGTGCCCTAGCCTTAGGCTAGGCGAGCCCTACCCTTAGCCTAAGCCTGGGGATGCCCTAGCCTAAGCCTAGGGGTGCCCCAGCCTAAGGCTAGGGGTGCCAAGCCTAAGCCTAGGTCTGCCCTAGTCTAAGCCTAGGGGTGCCCTAGCCTTAGGCTAGGGGAGCCCTAGCCTTAGCCTAAGCCTAGCGCTGCCCTAGCCTAAGCCTAGGGGTGCCATAGCCTAAGCCTAGGGGTGCCCTAGTTTAGGCTAGGGGAACCCTAGCCTTAGCCTAAGCCTAGGGGTGTACTAGCCTAAGCCTAGGTGTGCCCTAGCCAAAGCCTAGGTGTGCCCAAGCCTTAGGATAGAGGAGCCCTAGCCTTAGCCTAAGCCTAGGGGTGCCCTAGCCTATCCCTAGGGGTGCCCTAGCCTTAGGCTAGGGGAGCACTAGCCTTAGCCTGAGCCTAGGGGTGTCCTAGCCTAAGCCTAGGGGTGCCCTACCCTAAGCCTATGGGTGCCCTAGCCTAAGCCTAGGGTTGCCCTAGCCTTATGCTAGCTTAGCCCTAACCTTAGCCTAAGCCTAGGGGTGCCCTAGCCTAAGCCTAGGGGTGACCTAGCCTAAGAATGGGGGTGCCCTAGCCTAAGCTTAGGGGTGACCTAGCCTAAGCCAAGGGGTGCCCTAGGGTTAGGCTAGGGGAGCCCTAGCCTTACACTAAGACTAGGGGTGCCCTAGCATAAGCCTATGGGGGCCCTAACTTAACCCTGGGGTGCCCTAGCCTAAGCCTAGGGGTGCTCTAGCCTTAGGCTAGGGGACCCCTAGCCTTAGCCTAAGCCTAGGGGTGCCCTAGCCTTAGCATAAGTCAAGGGGTGCCCTAGCCTAAGGCTAGTGGTGCCCTAGCCTAAGCCTTTAGGTGCCCTATCCTAAGCCTAGGGGTGCCCTAGCCTAAGACTAGGGGTGCCCTAGCCTAAGCTTAGGGGTGCACTAGCCTAAGCCTAGGGGTGGCCTAGCCTAAGCCTAGGGGTGCCGTAGGGTTAGGCTAGGGGAGCCCTAGCCTTACCCTAAGACTAGGGGTGCCCTAGCATAAGCCTATGGGGGCCCTAACCTAAGCCTAGGGGTGCCCTAGCCTAAGCCTAGGGGTGCTCTAGCCTTAGGCTAGGGGAGCCCTAGCCTTAGCCTAAGCCTAGGGGTGCCCTAGCCTAAGCCTAGGGGTGACCTAGCCTGAGGCTAGGGGAGCCCTAGCCTTAGTCTAAGCCAAGGGGTGCCCTAGCCTAAGCCTAGGGGTGCCCTAGCCTGAGCCTAGGGGTGCCATAGCCTGAGCCTACGGGTGCCCTAGCCTGAGGATAGGGGAGCCCTAGCGTTAGTCTAGCCTAGGATTGCCCTAGCTTAAGCCTAGGGGTGTCATAGCCTGAGTCTAGGGGTGCACTAGCCTGAGGCTAGGGGAGCCGTAACATTAGCCTAATCCTAGGGGAGCCCTAGCTAAAGCCTTGGGGTGCCCTAGCCTTAGGCAAGGGAAGCACTAGCCTTAGCCTGAGCCTAGGGGTGTCCTAGCCTAAGCCTAGGGGTGCCCTACCCTAAGCCTATGGGTGCCCTAGCCTAAGCCCAGGGGTGCCCTAGCTTTATGCTAGCTTAGCCCTAACCTTAGCCTAAGCCAAGGGGTGCCCTAGCCTAAGCCTAGGGGTGCCCTAGCCTAAGCCTAGGGGTGCCCTTGCCTAAGCCTAGGGGTGCCCTTGCCTAAGCCTAGGGGTGCCCTTGCCTTAGGCTAGGGGAGCCCTAGCCTTAGCCTAAGCCTAGGGGTGTCCTAGCCTAAAATGGGGGTGCCCTAGCCTAAGCTTATGGGTGCACTAGCCTAAGCCTAGGGGTGCCCTAGCCTAAGCCTAGGGGTGCCCTAGGGTTAGGCTAGGGGAGACCTAGCCTTACCCTAAGACTAGGGGTGCCCTAGCATAAGCCTATGGGGGCCCTAACTTAAGCCTAGGGGTGCCCTAGCCTAAGCCTAGGGGTGCTCTAGCCTAAGCCTAGGTGTGCCCTAGCCTGAGCCTAGGGGTGCCCTAGCCTGAGGCTAGGGGAGCCCTAGCCTTAGCCTAAGCCAAGGGGTGCCCTAGCCTAAGCCTAGGGCTGCCCTAGCCTGAGGCTACGGGTGCTCTAGCCTGAGCCTACGGGTGCCCTAGCCTGAGGATAGGGGAGCCCTAGCGTTATTCTAGCCTAGGATTGCCCTAGCCTAAGCCTAGGGGTGTCATAGCCTGAGTCTAAGGGTGCACTAGCCTGAGGCTAGGGGAGCCGTAGCCTTAGCCTAAGCCTAGGGGAGCCCTAGCAAAAGCCTAGGGGTGCCCTAGCCTAAGACTAGGGCTGCCCTAACCTAAGCCCGGTGTGCCCTAGACTAAGGCTAGGGCAGCCCTATCCTTAGCCTAAGCCAAGGGGTGCCCTAGCCTAAGGCTAGGGGTGCCCTAGCCTAAGCCTATAGGTGCCCTAGCCTAAGCTTTGGGGTGCCCTAGCCTGAATCTCGGGGTGCCCTAACCTGAGGCTAGTGGAGCCGTTGCCCTAGCCTAAGTCTAGGGGTGCCCTTGCCTTAGCCTAGGGGTGCCCTACCTAAGCCTAGCGGTGCCCTAGCCTGAGGCTAGGGGAGCGGTAGCCTTAGCCTAAGCCTAGGGGTGCCCTAGCCTAAGCCAAGGGTGCCCTAGCCTTAGCCTAAGCCTAGGGCTACCCTAGCCTGAGCCTACGGGTGCCCTAGACTGAGGCTAGGGGAGCCCTAGCCTTAGTCTAACCTAGGATTGCCCTAGCCTAAGTCTAGGGGTGCCATAGCCTGAGTCTAGGGGTGCCCTAGCCTGAGGCTAAGGGAACCGTAGCCTTAGCCTAAGCCTAGGGGTGCCCTAGCCTAAGCCTAGGTGTGCCCTAGCCTGAGCCTAGGGGTGCCCTAGCCTAAGCCTAGGGGTGCCCTAGCCTAAGCCTAGGGGTTCCCTAGCCTAAGGCTAGCGGTGCCCTAGCCTAAGCCTAGGTTTACCCTAGCCTTAGGCTAGAGGAGCCCTAGCCTTAGCCTAAGCCTTGGATTGCCCTAGCCTAAGCTTAGGGGTGCCCTAGCCTGAGTCCAGGGGTGCCCTAACCTGAGGCTAGTGCAGCCGTTGCCTTAGCCTAAGTCTAGGGGGCCCTAGCCTAAACCTAGGGTTGCCCTACCTAAGCTTGGGGTGCCCTAGCCTTAAGCTAGGGGTTTCCTAGCCTTAGCCTAGGGGTACCCTAGCCTAAACCTAGGGGTGCCCTAGCCTTAGACTAGGGATGCCCTAGCCTGAGGCTAGGAGTGCCCTAGCCTGAGCCTACGGGTGCCCTAGCCTAATGCTAGGGGTGCCCTAGCCTTAGTCTAGCCTAGGATTGCCCTAGCCTAGGTCTAGTGGTGCCATAGCTTGAGTCTAGGGGTGCCCTAGCATGAGGCTAGGGGAGCCGTAGCCTTAGCCTAAGTCTAGGGGTGCCCTAGCCTAAGCCTAGGGGTGCCCTAGCCTAAGCCTAGGGCTGCCCTAGCCTAAGCCTAGGGGTGCCCTCGTTTAGGCTAGGGGAACCCTAGCCTTAGCCTAAGCCTAGGGGTGCACTAGCCTAAGCCTAGGGGTGCCCTAGCCTGAGGCTAGGCGTGCCCTAGCCTGAGTCTACGGGTGCCCTAGCCTGAGGCTAGGGGATCCCTAGCCTTAGTCTAGCCTAGGATTGCCCTAGCCTAAGTCTAGTGTTGCCATAGCTTGAGTCTAGGGGTGCCCTAGCCTGAGGCTAGGGGAGCCGTAGCCTTAGCCTAAGGCTAGGAGTGCCCTAGCCTAAGCCTAGGGGTGCCCTTGCCTAAGCCTAGGGGTGCCCTAGCCTAAACCTAGGGGTGCCCTTGCATTAGGCTAGGGGAGCCCTAGCCTTAGACTAAGCCTAGGGATGCCCTAGCCAAAGCCTAAAGGTGCCCTAGCCTGAGCCTAGGGGTGCCTTAGCCTAGCCTAAGTCTAGGGGTGCCCTAGCCTAAGCCTAGGGGTGCCCTAGCCTAAGGCTAGGGGTGCCTTAGCCTTAGACTAGGGGAGCCCTAGCCTTAGCCTAAGCCTAGGGGTGCCCTAGCCTAAGCCTAGGGGTGCCCTAGCCTAAGCCTAGGGGTGCCATAGCCTAAGCCTAGGGCTGCCCTAGCCTAAGCCCGGGGTGCCCTAGCCTAAGCCTAGGGGTGCCCTAGCCAAAGCCTAGGTGTGCCCAAGCCTTAGGATAGAGGAGCCCTAGCCTTAGCCTAAGCCTAGGGGTGCCCTAGCCTATCCCTAGGGGTGCCCAAGCCTTAGGCTAGGGGAGCACTAGCCTTAGTCTGAGCCTAGGGGTGTCCTAGCCTAAGCCTAGGGGTGCCCTACCCTAAGCCTAGGGGTGCCCTAGCCTAAGCCTAGGGGTGCCTTAGCCTAAGCCTAGGTGTGCCCTAGACTGAGCCTAGGGGTGCCCTAGCCTAAGCCTAGGGGTGCCCTAGCCTAAGCCTAGGGGTGCCCTAGCCTAAGGATAGCGGTGCCCTAGCCTAAGCCTAGGTTTGCCCTAGCCTTAGGCTAGGGGAGCCCTAGCCTTAGCCTAAGCCTAGGATTGCCCTAGCCTAAGCTTAGGGGTGCCCTAGCCTGAGTCTAGGGGTGCCCTAACCTGAGGCTAGTGGAGCCGTTGCCTTAGCCTAAGTCTAGGGGTGCCCTAGCCTAAACCTAGGGGAGACCTACCTAAGCTTGGGGTGCCCTAGCCTTAGGCTAGGGGTTTCCTAGCCTTAGCCTAGGGGTGCCCTAGCCTATACCTAGGGGTGCCCTAGCCTTAGAGTAGGGCTGCCCTAGCCTGAGGCTAGCGGTGCCCTAGTCTGAGCCTACGGGTGCCCTAGCCTAATGCTAGGGGAGCCCTAGCCTTAGTCTAGCCTAGGATTGCCCTAGCCTAGGTCTAGTGGTGCCATAGCTTGAGTCTAGGTGTGCCCTAGCCTGAGGCTAGGGGAGCCGTAGCCTTAGCCTAAGCCTAGGGGTGCCCTAGCCTAAGCCTAGGGGTGCCCTAGCCTAAGTCTAGGGGTGCCCTAGCCTAAGCCTAGGGGTGCCCTAGCCTAAGCCTAGGGGTGCCCTAGCCCAAGCCTTGGGGTGCCCTAGCCTTAGGCTAGGGGAGCCCTAGCCTTAGCCTAAGCCTAGGGATGCCTTAGCCTAAGCCTAGGGGTGCCCTAGCCTGAGCCTAGGGGTGCCCTAGCCTTAGCCTAAGTCTAGGGGTGCCCTAGCCTAAGCCTAAGGGTGCCCTAGCCTAAGCCTAGGGGTGCCCTAGCCTAAGCCTAGGGCTACCCTAGCCTAAGCCTAGGGGTGCCCTAGTTTAGGCTAGGGGAACCCTAGCCTTAGCCTAAGCCTAGGGGTGCACTAGCCTAAGCCTAGGGGTGCGCTAGCCAAATCCTAGGTGTGCACAAGCCTTAGGCTAGAGGAGCCCTAGCCTTAGCCTAAGCCTAGGGGTTCCTAGCCTAAGCCTTGGGGTGCCCTAGCCTAAGCCATGGGGTGCCCCAGCCTAAGCCTAGGGGTGCCCTAGCCTAAGACTAGGGGTGCCCTAGCCTAAGCCTAGGGGTGCCCTGTCCTAACCCTAGGGGTGCCATAGCCTTAGGCTAGGGGATCACTAGCCTTAGCCTAAGCCTAGGGGTGCCGTAGCCTAAGCCTAGGGGTGCCCTAGTTTAGGCTAGGGGAACCCTCGCCTTAGACTAAGCCTAGGGGTTCCTAGACTAAGCCTTGGGGTGCCCCAGACTAAACCTAGGGGTGCCCTAGCCTAAGCCTAGGGGTGCACTAGCCTAAGCCGAGGGGTGCCCTAGCCTAACCCTAGGGGTGCAATAGCCTTAGGCTAGGGGAGCACTAGCCTTAGCCTAAGCCTAGGGGTGGCCTAGGGTTAGGCTAGGGGAGCCCTAGCCTTAACCTAAGACTAGGGGTGCCCTAGCATAAGCCTATGGGGGCCCTAACCTAAGCCTAGGGGTGCCCTAGCCTAAGCGTAGGGGTGCTCTAGCCTTAGGCTAGGGGAGCCCTAGCCTTAGTCTAAGCCAAGGGGTGCCCTAGCCTAAGCCTAGGGGTGCCCTAGCCTGAGCCTAGGGGTGCCATAGCCTGAGCCTACGGGTGCCCTAGCCTGAGGATAGGGGAGCCCTAGCGTTAGTCTAGCCTAGGATTGCCCTACCTTAAGCCTAGGGGTGTCATAGCCTGAGTCTAGGGGTGCACTAGCCTGAGGCTAGGGGAGCCGTAGCATTAGCCTAATCCTAGGGGAGCCCTAGCTAAAGCCTAGGGGTGCCCTAGCCTAAGCCTAGGTGTGCCCTAGCCCTAGGCTAGGGGAGCCCTCGCCTTAGCCTTAGCCAAGGGGTGGCCTAGCCTAAGCCTAGGGGTGCCCTAGCCTAAGCCTATAGGTGCCCTAGCCTAAGCTTAGGGGTGCCCTAGCCTGAGGCTAGTGGAGCCGTTGCCTTAGCCTAAGTCTAGGGGTGCCCTAGCCTAAGCCTAGGGGTGCCCTACCTAAGCCTAGGGGTGCCCTAGCCTTAGGCTAGGGGTTCCCTAGCCTAAGACTACGGGTGTCCTAGCCTGACGCTAGGGGAGCCGTAGCCTTAGTCTATCCTAGGATTGCCCTAGCCTAAGCCTTGGGGTGCCATAGCCTAAGTCTAGGGGTGCCCTAGCCTGTGGCTAGGGGAGCGGTAGCCTTAGCCTAAGCCTTGGGGTGCCCTAGCCTAAGCCAAGGGTGCCCTAGCTTAAGCCTAAGCCTAGGGCTGTCCTAGCCTGAGCCTACGGGTGTCCTAGACTGAGGCTAGGGGAGCCCTAGCCTTAGTCTAGCCTAGGATTGCCCTAGCCTAAGCCTAGGGGTGCCATAGCCTGAGTCTAGGGGTGCCCTAGACTGAGGCTAAAAGAGCCGTAGCCTTAGCCTAAGCCTAGGGGTGCCCTAGCCTAAGCCTAGGGGTGCCCTAGCCCAAGCCTAGGGGTGCCCTAGCCCAAGCCTAGGGGTGCCCTAGCCTAAGCCTAGGGGTGCCCTAGCCTTAGGCTAGGGGAGCCCTAGCCTTAGCCTTAGCCTAGGGGTGCCCTAGCCTAAGCCTAGGGCTGCCCTAGCCTGAGCCTAGGAGTGTCCTAGCCTAAGCCTAGGGGTGCCCTAGCCTAATCCTAGGGGTGCCCTAGCCTAAGGCTAGCGGTGCCCTAGCCTAAGCCTAAGCCTAGGGGTTCCCTAGCCTAAGCCTAGGGGTGCACTAGCCTTAGGCTAGGTGAACCCTAGCCTTAGCTTAAGCCTAGGGCTGCCCTAGCCTAAGCCTAGGGGTGCCCAAGCCTAAGCCTAGGGGTGCCAAGCCTAAGGCTAGGGGTGCCCTAGCCTAAGCCTAGGGGTGCCCTAGCCTGAGCCTAGGGGTGCCCTAGACTGAGGCTAAAAGAGCCGTAGCCTTAGCCTAAGCCTAGGGGTGCCCTAGCCTAAGCCTAGGGGTGCCCTAGCCTAAGCCTAGGGGTGCCCTAGCCAAAGCCTAGGGGTGCCCTAGCCTAAGCCTAGGGGTGCCCTAGCCTTAGGCTAGGGGAGCCCTAGCCTTAGCCTTAGCCTAGGGGTGCCCTAGCCTAAGCCTAGGGGTGCCATAGCCTAAGCCTAGGGCTGCCCTAGCCTAAGCCCGGGGTGCCCTAGCCTAAGCCTAGGGGTGCCCTAGCCAAAGCCTAGGTGTGCCCAAGCCTTAGGATAGAGGAGCCCTAGCCTTAGCCTAAGCCTAGGGGTGCCCTAGCCTATCCCTAGGGGTGCCCAAGCCTTAGGCTAGGGGAGCACTAGCCTTAGTCTGAGCCTAGGGGTGTCCTAGCCTAAGCCTAGGGGTGCCCTACCCTAAGCCTAGGGGTGCCCTAGCCTAAGCCTAGGGGTGCCTTAGCCTAAGCCTAGGTGTGCCCTAGACTGAGCCTAGGGGTGCCCTAGCCTAAGCCTAGGGGTGCCCTAGCCTAAGCCTAGGGGTGCCCTAGCCTAAGGATAGCGGTGCCCTAGCCTAAGCCTAGGTTTGCCCTAGCCTTAGGCTAGGGGAGCCCTAGCCTTAGCCTAAGCCTAGGATTGCCCTAGCCTAAGCTTAGGGGTGCCCTAGCCTGAGTCTAGGGGTGCCCTAACCTGAGGCTAGTGGAGCCGTTGCCTTAGCCTAAGTCTAGGGGTGCCCTAGCCTAAACCTAGGGGAGACCTACCTAAGCTTGGGGTGCCCTAGCCTTAGGCTAGGGGTTTCCTAGCCTTAGCCTAGGGGTGCCCTAGCCTATACCTAGGGGTGCCCTAGCCTTAGAGTAGGGCTGCCCTAGCCTGAGGCTAGGGGTGCCCTAGTCTGAGCCTACGGGTGCCCTAGCCTAATGCTAGGGGAGCCCTAGCCTTAGTCTAGCCTAGGATTGCCCTAGCCTAGGTCTAGTGGTGCCATAGCTTGAGTCTAGGTGTGCCCTAGCCTGAGGCTAGGGGAGCCGTAGCCTTAGCCTAAGCCTAGGGGTGCCCTAGCCTAAGCCTAGGGGTGCCCTAGCCTAAGTCTAGGGGTGCCCTAGCCTAAGCCTAGGGGTGCCCTAGCCTAAGCCTAGGGGTGCCCTAGCCCAAGCCTTGGGGTGCCCTAGCCTTAGGCTAGGGGAGCCCTAGCCTTAGCCTAAGCCTAGGGATGCCTTAGCCTAAGCCTAGGGGTGCCCTAGCCTGAGCCTAGGGGTGCCCTAGCCTTAGCCTAAGTCTAGGGGTGCCCTAGCCTAAGCCTAAGGGTGCCCTAGCCTAAGCCTAGGGGTGCCCTAGCCTAAGCCTAGGGCTACCCTAGCCTAAGCCTAGGGGTGCCCTAGTTTAGGCTAGGGGAACCCTAGCCTTAGCCTAAGCCTAGGGGTGCACTAGCCTAAGCCTAGGGGTGCGCTAGCCAAATCCTAGGTGTGCACAAGCCTTAGGCTAGAGGAGCCCTAGCCTTAGCCTAAGCCTAGGGGTTCCTAGCCTAAGCCTTGGGGTGCCCTAGCCTAAGCCATGGGGTGCCCCAGCCTAAGCCTAGGGGTGCCCTAGCCTAAGACTAGGGGTGCCCTAGCCTAAGCCTAGGGGTGCCCTGTCCTAACCCTAGGGGTGCCATAGCCTTAGGCTAGGGGATCACTAGCCTTAGCCTAAGCCTAAGGGTGCCGTAGCCTAAGCCTAGGGGTGCCCTAGTTTAGGCTAGGGGAACCCTAGCCTTAGACTAAGCCTAGGGGTTCCTAGACTAAGCCTTGGGGTGCCCCAGACTAAACCTAGGGGTGCCCTAGCCTAAGCCTAGGGGTGCACTAGCCTAAGCCGAGGGGTGCCCTAGCCTAACCCTAGGGGTGCAATAGCCTTAGGCTAGGGGAGCACTAGCCTTAGCCTAAGCCTAGGGGTGGCCTAGGGTTAGGCTAGGGGAGCCCTAGCCTTAACCTAAGACTAGGGGTGCCCTAGCATAAGCCTATGGGGGCCCTAACCTAAGCCTAGGGGTGCCCTAGCCTAAGCGTAGGGGTGCTCTAGCCTTAGGCTAGGGGAGCCCTAGCCTTAGTCTAAGCCAAGGGGTGCCCTAGCCTAAGCCTAGGGGTGCCCTAGCCTGAGCCTAGGGGTGCCATAGCCTGAGCCTACGGGTGCCCTAGCCTGAGGATAGGGGAGCCCTAGCGTTAGTCTAGCCTAGGATTGCCCTACCTTAAGCCTAGGGGTGTCATAGCCTGAGTCTAGGGGTGCACTAGCCTGAGGCTAGGGGAGCCGTAGCATTAGCCTAATCCTAGGGGAGCCCTAGCTAAAGCCTAGGGGTGCCCTAGCCTAAGCCTAGGTGTGCCCTAGCCCTAGGCTAGGGGAGCCCTCGCCTTAGCCTTAGCCAAGGGGTGGCCTAGCCTAAGCCTAGGGGTGCCCTAGCCTAAGCCTATAGGTGCCCTAGCCTAAGCTTAGGGGTGCCCTAGCCTGAGGCTAGTGGAGCCGTTGCCTTAGCCTAAGTCTAGGGGTGCCCTAGCCTAAGCCTAGGGGTGCCCTACCTAAGCCTAGGGGTGCCCTAGCCTTAGGCTAGGGGTTCCCTAGCCTAAGACTACGGGTGTCCTAGCCTGACGCTAGGGGAGCCGTAGCCTTAGTCTATCCTAGGATTGCCCTAGCCTAAGCCTTGGGGTGCCATAGCCTAAGTCTAGGGGTGCCCTAGCCTGTGGCTAGGGGAGCGGTAGCCTTAGCCTAAGCCTTGGGGTGCCCTAGCCTAAGCCAAGGGTGCCCTAGCTTAAGCCTAAGCCTAGGGCTGTCCTAGCCTGAGCCTACGGGTGTCCTAGACTGAGGCTAGGGGAGCCCTAGCCTTAGTCTAGCCTAGGATTGCCCTAGCCTAAGCCTAGGGGTGCCATAGCCTGAGTCTAGGGGTGCCCTAGACTGAGGCTAAAAGAGCCGTAGCCTTAGCCTAAGCCTAGGGGTGCCCTAGCCTAAGCCTAGGGGTGCCCTAGCCCAAGCCTAGGGGTGCCCTAGCCCAAGCCTAGGGGTGCCCTAGCCTAAGCCTAGGGGTGCCCTAGCCTTAGGCTAGGGGAGCCCTAGCCTTAGCCTTAGCCTAGGGGTGCCCTAGCCTAAGCCTAGGGCTGCCCTAGCCTGAGCCTAGGAGTGTCCTAGCCTAAGCCTAGGGGTGCCCTAGCCTAATCCTAGGGGTGCCCTAGCCTAAGGCTAGCGGTGCCCTAGCCTAAGCCTAAGCCTAGGGGTTCCCTAGCCTAAGCCTAGGGGTGCACTAGCCTTAGGCTAGGTGAACCCTAGCCTTAGCTTAAGCCTAGGGCTGCCCTAGCCTAAGCCTAGGGGTGCCCAAGCCTAAGCCTAGGGGTGCCAAGCCTAAGGCTAGGGGTGCCCTAGCCTAAGCCTAGGGGTGCCCTAGCCTGAGCCTAGGGGTGCCCTAGACTGAGGCTAAAAGAGCCGTAGCCTTAGCCTAAGCCTAGGGGTGCCCTAGCCTAAGCCTAGGGGTGCCCTAGCCTAAGCCTAGGGGTGCCCTAGCCAAAGCCTAGGGGTGCCCTAGCCTAAGCCTAGGGGTGCCCTAGCCTTAGGCTAGGGGAGCCCTAGCCTTAGCCTTAGCCTAGGGGTGCCCTAGCCTAAGCCTAGGGGTGCCCTAGCCTGAGCCTAGGAGTGTCCTAGCCTAAGCCTAGGGGTGCCCTAGTCTAATCCTAGGGGTGCCCTAGCCTAAGGCTAGCGGTGCCCTAGCCTAAGCCTAAGCCTAGGGGTTCCCTAGCCTAAGCCTAGGGGTGCACTAGCCTTAGGCTAGGTGAACCCTAGCCTTAGCTTAAGCCTAGGGCTGCCCTAGCCTAAGCCTAGGGGTGCCCAAGCCTAAGCCTAGGGGTGCCAAGCCTAAGGCTAGGGGTGCCCTAGCCTAAGCCTAGGGGTGCCCTAGCCTGAGCCTAGGGGTGCCCTAGCCTGAGGCTCGGGGAGCCCTAGCCTTAGTCTACCCTAGTATTGCCCTACCCTAAGCCTAGGGGAGCCATAGCCTGAGTCTAAGGGTAGCCTAGCCTGAGGCTAGGGGAACCGTAGCCTTAGCCTAAGCTTAGGGGTGCCCTAGCCTAAGCCTAGGGGTGCCCTAGCCTAAGCCTAGGGGTGCCCTAGCCTAAGCCTAGGGGTGCCCTAGCCTAAGCCTAGGGGTGCCCTGGCGTAAGCCTAGGGGTGCCCTAGCCTAAGCCTAGGGGTGCATAGCCTAAACATAGGGGTGCCCTAGCCTAAGCCTAGGGGTGCCCTAGCCTAAGACTAGGGGTGCCTTAGCCTAACCCTAGGGGTGCCATTCCCTTAGGCTAGGGGAGCACTAGCCTTAGCCTAAGCCTAGGGGTGCCGTAGCCTAAGCCTAGGGGTGCCCAAGCCTAAGTCTAGGGGTGCCAAGCCTAAGCCTAGGGGTGCCCTAGCCTAAGCCTAGGTCTGTCCTAGCCTAAGCCTAGGGCTGCCCTAGCCTAAGCCTAGGGGTGCCCTAGCCTGAGCCTAGGGGTGCTCTAGCCTGAGCCTCGGGGAGCCCTAGCCTTATTCTACCCTAGGATTGCCCTAGCCTAAGCCTAGGGGTGCCATAGCCTGAATCTAAGGGTGCCCTAGCCTGAGGCTAGGGGAACCGTAGCCTTAGCCTAAGCTTAGGGGTGCCCTAGCCTAACCCTAGGGGTGCCCTAGCCTAAGCCTAGGGGTGCCCTGGCCTAAGCCTAGGGGTGCCCTAGCCTAAGCCTAGGGGTGCCCTAGCCTTAGGCTAGGGGAGCCCTAGCCTTAGCCTAAGCCTAGGGGTGCCCTAGCCTAAGCCTAGGAGTGCCCTTCCCTAAGCCTAGGGGTGCCATAGCCTTAGGTTAGGGGAGCCCTAGCCTTAGCCTAAGCCTAGGGGTGCCCTAGTCTAAGACTAGAGGGGCCCTAGCCTAAGCTTATGGGTGCACAAGCCTAAGCCTAGGGGTGCCCTAGCCTAAGCCTAGGGGTGCCCTAGTGTTAGGCTATGGGAGCCCTAGCCTTACCCTAAGCCTAGGGGTGCCCTAGCCTAAGCCTAGGGGTGCCCTAGCCTAAGGCTAGGGGTGCCCTAAACTAAGCCTAGGTGTGTCCTAGCCTAAGCCTAAACTTAGGGGTGCCCTAGGCTAAGCCTAGGGGTGCCCAAGCCTAAGCATAGGGGTGAATTAGCCTTAGGCTAGGGGATCCCTAGCTTTAAACTAAGCCTAGGGGAGCCCTAGCCTAAGCCTAGGGGTGCCCTACCCTAAGCCTAGGGGTGCCCTAGCCTTAGGCTCGGGGAGCCCTAGAATTAGCCTAATCCTAGGAGTGACCTAGCCTAAGCCTAGGGCTGCCCTAGCCTAAGCCTAGGGCTGCCCTAGCCTACGCCTAGGGGTGCCCTAGCCTAAGCTTAGGGGTGCCCTAGCCAAAGCCTAGCGGTGCCCTAGCCTAACCTTAGAGGTGCCATAGCCTTAGGCTAGGGGAGCCCTTACCTTAGCGTAAGCCTAGGGGTGCCTTAGCCTAAGTCTTGGGGTGCCATAGCCCAAGCCTAGGGGTGTCCTAGCCTAAGCCTAGAGGTGCCCTAGCCTTAGGCTAGGGGAGCCCTAGCCTTAGCCTAATCCGAGGGGTGCCCTAGCCTAAGCCTAGGAGTGCCCTAGTCTAAGCCTTGAAGTTCCCTATCATAAGCCTAGGGGTGCCCTAGCCAAAGCCTACGGGTGCCCTAGCTTAAGCCTAGGGGTGCCCTAGCCCAAGCCTAGGGGTGCCCTAGCCTTAGGCTAGGGGACCCCTAGCCTTAGCCTAAACCTAGGGGTGCCCTAGCCTAAGCCTAGGGGTGCCCTAGCCTAAGCTTAGGGGTGCCCTAGCCTTACGCTAGGGGAGCCCTAACCTTAGCTTAAGCCTAGGGGTACCTTAGCCTAATACTAGGGTGCCCTAGCCTAAGCTTAGGGGTGCCGTAGCCTAAGCCTAAGGGTGCCCTAGCCTAAGCCTAGCGGTGCCCTAGGGTTAGGCTAGGGGAGCCCTAGCATTAGCCTAAGCCTAGGGGTGCCCTAGCCTAAGCCTAGGGGTGCCCTAGTCTAAGCCTTGGGGTGCCCTAGCCTAAGCCTAGGGGTGCCCTAGCCTGACTAGTATGCCCTAGCCTTAGGCTAGGGGAGCCCTAGCCTTAGCCTAAGCCTAGGGGTGCCCTAGCCTAAGACTAGGGGTGCCCTAGCCTTAGGCTAGGGGAGCCCTAGTCTTAGCCTAAGCCTAGGGTTGCCCTAGCCTAAGCCTAGGGGTGCCCTAGCCTAAGCCTAGGGGTGCCCTAGCCTTAGGCTAGGGGAGCCCTAGCCTTATCCTAAGCCTAGGGGTGCCCTAGCCTAAGCCTAGGGATGCGCTAGCCTAAGCCTAGGGGTTCCCTAGTCTAAGCCTAGGGGTGCCCTAGCCTTAGGCTAGGGGAGCCCTAGCTTTATCCTAAGCCTAGGGGTGCC
The DNA here is from genome assembly GCF_050624435.1 of Tenrec ecaudatus. Lineage (NCBI taxonomy): Eukaryota > Metazoa > Chordata > Mammalia > Afrosoricida > Tenrecidae > Tenrec > Tenrec ecaudatus. Next base: position 411,624 of record NW_027459669.1, read on the forward strand.
CTAGCCAAAGCCTAGGGGTGCCGTAGCCTAAGCCTAAGGGTGAATTAGCCTTAGGCTAGGGGATCCCTAGCCTTAAACTAAGCCTAGGGGAGCCCTAGCCTAAGCCTAGGGGTGCCCTACCCTAAGCCTAGGGGTGCCCTAGCCTTAGGCTCGGAGACCCCTAGAATTAGCCTAATCCTAGGAGTGACCTAGCCTAAGCCTAGGGCTGCCATAGCCTACGCCTAGGAGTGCCCTAGCCTAAGCCTAAGGGTGCCCTAGCCAAAGCCTAGCGGTGCCCTAGCCTAAGCCTAGAGGTGCCATAGCCTTAGGCTAGGGGAGCCCTTACCTTAGCGTAAGCCTAGGGGTGCCTTAGCCTAAGCCTTGGGGTGCCATAGCCTAAGCTTAGGGGTGTCCTAGCCTAAGCCTAGAAGTTCCCTATCATAAGCCTAGGGGTGCCCTAGCCAAAGCCTAGGGGTGCCCTAGCCTTAGGCTAGGGGAGCCCAACCTTAGCCTAAGCCTACGGGTGCCCTAGCCTTAGGCTAGGGGACCCCTAACCTTAGCCTTAACTTAGGGGTGCCCTAGCCTAAGCCTAAGGGTGCCCTAGCCTAAGCTTAGGGGTGCCCTAGCCTTACGCTAGGGGAGCCCTAACCTTCGCCTAAACCTAGGGGTGCCCTAGCCTAATACTAGGGTGCCCTAGCCTAAGCTTAGGGGTGCCCTAGCCTACGCCTAGGGGTGCCCTAGCCTAAGCATAGCGGTGCCCTAGGGTGAGGCTAGGGGAGCCCTAGCGTTAGCCTAAGCCTAGGGGTGCCCTAACCTAAGCCTAGGGGTGCCCTAGCCTAAGCCTAGGGGTGCCCTAGCCTTAGACTAGGGGATCCCTACCTTATCCTATGCCTAGGGGTGCTCTAGCCTAAGCGTAGGGATGCCCTAGCCTAAGCCTAGGGGTGCCCTAGCCTAAGCCTAGGGTGCCCTAGCCTTAGGCTAGGGAAGCCTTAGCCTTAGCCTAAGCCTAGGGGTGCCCTAGCTTAAGCCTAGGGGTGCCCTAGCCTAAGCGTAGGGGAGCCCTATCCTAAGCCTAGGGGTGCCCTAGCCTAAGGCTAGGGGTGCCCTAGCCTTTGTCTAGTGGAGCCCAAGCCTTAGCTTAAGCCTAGCGGTGCCCAAGCCTAAGCCTAGGGGTGCCCTAGCCTAAGCCTAGGGGTGTCCTATCCTAAGCCTAGGGGTGCCCTAGCCTTAGGCTAGGGGAGCCCTAGCTGTAGCCTAAGCCTAGGGGCTCCCTAGCCTAAATGTAGGGGTGCCCTAGCCTAAGCCTAAGAGTGCCCTAGCCTTGGGCTAGGGGAGCCCTAACCTTAGCGTAAGCGTAGGGGTGCCCTAGCCTAAGACAAGGCTGCCCAAACTAAGCTTAGGAGTGTCCTAGCCTAAGCCTAGGGGTGCCCAAGCCTAAGCCTAGGGGTGCCCTAGCTTAAGCTTAGGGGTGCCCTAGCCTAAGCCTAAGGGTGCCCTAGCCTTAGGCTAGGGGAGCCATAGCCTTAGCCTAAACCTAGAGGTACCCTAGCCTAAGCCTAGGGGTGCCCTAGCCTAAGCCTAGGGGTGCCCTAGCCTTAGGCTAGGGGAGCCGTAACCTTAGCCTAAGCCTAGGGGTGCCCTAGCCTAAGACTAGGCTGCCCAAACTAAGTTTAGGGGTGCCCTAGCCTAAGCCTAGGGGTGCCCAAGCCTAAGCCTAGGGGTGCCCTAGGGTTAGGCTAGGGGAGCCCTAGCCTTAGCCTAAGCCTAGGGGTGCCCTACCATAAGCCTAGGGGTGCCCTAACCTAAGCATAGGGGTGCCCTAGCCTAAGCCTTGGGGTGCCCTAGCCTAAGCCTACTGTGCCCTAGCCTTAGGCTAGGGGAGCCCTATCCTTAGACTAAGCCTAGGGGTGCCCTAGCCTAAGTATAGGGGTGCCCTAGCCTTAGGCTAGGGGAGACCTAGCCTTAAACTAAGCCTAGGGGAGCCCTAGCCTAAGCCTAGGGGTGCCCTAGCCTAAGCCTCGGAGTGCCCTAGCTTAAGGCTAGGGGAGCCCTAGAATTAGCCTATTCCTAGGAGTGACCTAGCCTAAGCCTAGGGGTGCCCTAGCCTAAGCTTAGGGCTGCCCTAGCCTAAGCCTAGGGGTGCCCTACCCTAAGCCTAGGGCTGCCCTACCCTACGCCTAGGGGTGCCCTAGCCTAAGCCTAGGGGTGCCCTGGCCTAAGCCTAGGGGTGCCCTAGCCTAAGTCTAGGGGTGCCCTAGCCTTAGGCTAGGGGAGCCCTAGCCTTAGCCTAAGCCTAGGGGTGCCCTAGCCTAAGCCTAGGAGTGCCCTTCCCTAAGCCTAGGGGTGCCATAGCCTTAGGTTAGGGGAGCCCTAGCCTTAGCCTAAGCCTAGGGGTGCCCTAGTCTAAGACTAGAGGGGCCCTAGCCTAAGCTTATGGGTGCACAAGCCTAAGCCTAGGGGTGCCCTAGCCTAAGCCTAGGGGTGCCCTAGTGTTAGGCTATGGGAGCCCTAGCCTTACCCTAAGCCTAGGGGTGCCCTAGCCTAAGCCTAGGGGTGCCCTAGCCTAAGGCTAGGGGTGCCCTAAACTAAGCCTAGGTGTGTCCTAGCCTAAGCCTAAACTTAGGGGTGCCCTAGGCTAAGCCTAGGGGTGTCCAAGCCTAAGCATAGGGGTGAATTAGCCTTAGGCTAGGGGATCCCTAGCTTTAAACTAAGCCTAGGGGAGCCCTAGCCTAAGCCTAGGGGTGCCCTACCCTAAGCCTAGGGGTGCCCTAGCCTTAGGCTCGGGGAGCCCTAGAATTAGCCTAATCCTAGGAGTGACCTAGCCTAAGCCTAGGGCTGCCCTAGCCTAAGCCTAGGGCTGCCCTAGCCTACGCCTAGGGGTGCCCTAGCCTAAGCTTAGGGGTGCCCTAGCCAAAGCCTAGCGGTGCCCTAGCCTAACCTTAGAGGTGCCATAGCCTTAGGCTAGGGGAGCCCTTACCTTAGCGTAAGCCTAGGGGTGCCTTAGCCTAAGTCTTGGGGTGCCATAGCCCAAGCCTAGGGGTGTCCTAGCCTAAGCCTAGAGGTGCCCTAGCCTTAGGCTAGGGGAGCCCTAGCCTTAGCCTAATCCGAGGGGTGCCCTAGACTAAGCCTAGGAGTGCCCTAGTCTAAGCCTTGAAGTTCCCTATCATAAGCCTAGGGGTGCCCTAGCCAAAGCCTACGGGTGCCCTAGCTTAAGCCTAGGGGTGCCCTAGCCCAAGCCTAGGGGTGCCCTAGCCTTAGGCTAGGGGACCCCTAGCCTTAGCCTAAACCTAGGGGTGCCCTAGCCTAAGCCTAGGGGTGCCCTAGCCTAAGCTTAGGGGTGCCCTAGCCTTACGCTAGGGGAGCCCTAACCTTAGCCTAAGCCTAGGGGTACCTTAGCCTAATACTAGGGTGCCCTAGCCTAAGCTTAGGGGTGCCGTAGCCTAAGCCTAAGGGTGCCCTAGCCTAAGCCTAGCGGTGCCCTAGGGTTAGGCTAGGGGAGCCCTAGCATTAGCCTAAGCCTAGGGGTGCCCTAGCCTAAGCCTAGGGGTGCCCTAGTCTAAGCCTTGGGGTGCCCTAGCCTAAGCCTAGGGGTGCCCTAGCCTGACTAGTATGCCCTAGCCTTAGGCTAGGGGAGCCCTAGCCTTAGCCTAAGCCTAGGGGTGCCCTAGCCTAAGACTAGGGGTGCCCTAGCCTTAGGCTAGGGGAGCCCTAGTCTTAGCCTAAGCCTAGGGTTGCCCTAGCCTAAGCCTAGGGGTGCCCTAGCCTAAGCCTAGGGGTGCCCTAGCCTTAGGCTAGGGGAGCCCTAGCCTTATCCTAAGCCTAGGGGTGCCCTAGCCTAAGCCTAGGGATGCGCTAGCCTAAGCCTAGGGGTTCCCTAGTCTAAGCCTAGGGGTGCCCTAGCCTTAGGCTAGGGGAGCCCTAGCTTTATCCTAAGCCTAGGGGTGCCCTAGCCAAAGCCTAGGGGTGCCGTAGCCTAAGCCTAAGGGTGAATTAGCCTTAGGCTAGGGGATCCCTAGCCTTAAACTAAGCCTAGGGGAGCCCTAGCCTAAGCCTAGGGGTGCCCTACCCTAAGCCTAGGGGTGCCCTAGCCTTAGGCTCGGAGACCCCTAGAATTAGCCTAATCCTAGGAGTGACCTAGCCTAAGCCTAGGGCTGCCATAGCCTACGCCTAGGAGTGCCCTAGCCTAAGCCTAGGGGTGCCCTAGCCAAAGCCTAGCGGTGCCCTAGCCTAAGCCTAGAGGTGCCATAGCCTTAGGCTAGGGGAGCCCTTACCTTAGCGTAAGCCTAGGGGTGCCTTAGCCTAAGCCTTGGGGTGCCATAGCCTAAGCCTAGGGGTGTCCTAGCCTAAGCCTAGAAGTTCCCTATCATAAGCCTAGGGGTGCCCTAGCCAAAGCCTAGGGGTGCCCTAGCCTTAGGCTAGGGGAGCCCAACCTTAGCCTAAGCCTACGGGTGCCCTAGCCTTAGGCTAGGGGACCCCTAACCTTAGCCTTAACTTAGGGGTGCCCTAGCCTAAGCCTAAGGGTGCCCTAGCCTAAGCTTAGGGGTGCCCTAGCCTTACGCTAGGGGAGCCCTAACCTTCGCCTAAACCTAGGGGTGCCCTAGCCTAATACTAGGGTGCCCTAGCCTAAGCTTAGGGGTGCCCTAGCCTACGCCTAGGGGTGCCCTAGCCTAAGCATAGCGGTGCCCTAGGGTGAGGCTAGGGGAGCCCTAGCGTTAGCCTAAGCCTAGGGGTGCCCTAACCTAAGCCTAGGGGTGCCCTAGCCTAAGCCTAGGGGTGCCCTAGCCTTAGACTAGGGGATCCCTACCTTATCCTATGCCTAGGGGTGCTCTAGCCTAAGCGTAGGGATGCCCTAGCCTAAGCCTAGGGGTGCCCTAGCCTAAGCCTAGGGTGCCCTAGCCTTAGGCTAGGGAAGCCTTAGCCTTAGCCTAAGCCTAGGGGTGCCCTAGCTTAAGCCTAGGGGTGCCCTAGCCTAAGCGTAGGGGAGCCCTATCCTAAGCCTAGGGGTGCCCTAGCCTAAGGCTAGGGGTGCCCTAGCCTTTGTCTAGTGGAGCCCAAGCCTTAGCTTAAGCCTAGCGGTGCCCAAGCCTAAGCCTAGGGGTGCCCTAGCCTAAGCCTAGGGGTGTCCTATCCTAAGCCTAGGGGTGCCCTAGCCTTAGGCTAGGGGAGCCCTAGCTGTAGCCTAAGCCTAGGGGCTCCCTAGCCTAAACGTAGGGGTGCCCTAGACTAAGCCTAAGAGTGCCCTAGCCTTGGGCTAGGGGAGCCCTAACCTTAGCGTAAGCGTAGGGGTGCCCTAGCCTAAGACAAGGCTGCCCAAACTAAGCTTAGGAGTGTCCTAGCCTAAGCCTAGGGGTGCCCAAGCCTAAGCCTAGGGGTGCCCTAGCTTAAGCTTAGGGGTGCCCTAGCCTAAGCCTAAGGGTGCCCTAGCCTTAGGCTAGGGGAGCCATAGCCTTAGCCTAAACCTAGAGGTACCCTAGCCTAAGCCTAGGGGTGCCCTAGCCTAAGCCTAGGGGTGCCCTAGCCTTAGGCTAGGGGAGCCGTAACCTTAGCCTAAGCCTAGGGGTGCCCTAGCCTAAGACTAGGCTGCCCAAACTAAGTTTAGGGGTGCCCTAGCCTAAGCCTAGGGGTGCCCAAGCCTAAGCCTAGGGGTGCCCTAGGGTTAGGCTAGGGGAGCCCTAGCCTTAGCCTAAGCCTAGGGGTGCCCTACCATAAGCCTAGGGGTGCCCTAACCTAAGCATAGGGGTGCCCTAGCCTAAGCCTTGGGGTGCCCTAGCCTAAGCCTACTGTGCCCTAGCCTTAGGCTAGGGGAGCCCTATCCTTAGACTAAGCCTAGGGGTGCCCTAGCCTAAGTATAGGGGTGCCCTAGCCTTAGGTTAGGGGAGACCTAGCCTTAAACTAAGCCTAGGGGAGCCCTAGCCTAAGCCTAGGGGTGCCCTAGCCTAAGCCTCGGAGTGCCCTAGCTTAAGGCTAGGGGAGCCCTAGAATTAGCCTATTCCTAGGAGTGACCTAGCCTAAGCCTAGGGGTGCCCTAGCCTAAGCTTAGGGCTGCCCTAGCCTAAGCCTAGGGGTGCCCTACCCTAAGCCTAGGGCTGCCCTACCCTACGCCTAGGGGTGCCCTAGCCTAAGCCTAGGGGTGCCCTAGCCAAAGCCTAGGGTTGCCCTAGCCTAAGCCTAGAGGGGACCTAGCCTTAGGCTCGGGGAGGCCTAACCTTAGCATAAGCGTAGGGGTGCCTGAGCCTACGCCTTGGGGTGCCATAACCTAAGCCCAGGGGTGCCCTAGCCTAAGCCTAGGGGTGCCCAACCCTAAGCCTAGGGGTGCCCTAGGGTTAGGCTAGGGTAGCCCTAGCTTTAGCCTAAGCCTAGGGGTGCCCTCGCCTAAGCCTAGGGGTGCCCTCGCCTAAGCCTAGGGGTGCCCTAGCCTAAGCCTAGGGGTGCCCTAGCCTAAGCCTAGGGGTGCCCTAGCCTAAGCCTAGGGGATGACCTAGCCTAAGCCTAGTGTGCCCTAGCCTTAGGCTAGGGAGCCCTATCCTTAGCCTAAGCCTAGGGGTGCCCTCGCCTAAGACTAGGGTGCCCTAGCCTAAGCTTAGGGGTGCCCTAGCCTAAGCCTAGTGGTGCACTAGCCTCAGCCTAGGGGTGCCCTAGGGTTAGTCTAGGGGAGCCCTAGCCTTAGCCTAAGCCTAGGGGTGCCCTAGCCTAAGCCTAGGGGTGCCCTAGCCTTAGGCTAGGGGAGCCCTAGCCTTAAACTAATCCTAGAGGAGCCCTAGCCTAAGCCTAGGGGTGCCCTAGCCTAAGCCTCGGGGTGTCCTAGTCTAAGCCTAGAAGTTCCCTATCATAAGCCTAGGGGTGCCCTAGCCAAGGCCTAGGGGTGCCCTAGCCTTAGGCTAGGGGAGCCCTAGCCTTAGCCTAAGCCTACGGGTGCCCTAGCTTAAGCCTAGGGGTGCCCTAGCCTAAGCCTAGGGGTGCCCTAGTCTAAGCCTAGAAGTTCCCTATCATAAGCCTAGGGGTGCCCTAGCCAAAGCCTAGGGGTGCCCTAGCCTTAGGCTAGGGGAGCCCAACCTTAGCCTAAGCCTACGGGTGCCCTAGCCTTAGGCTAGGGGACCCCTAACCTTAGCCTTAACCTAGGGGTGCCCTAGCCTAAGCCTAAGGGTGCCCTAGCCTAAGCTTAGGGGTGCCCTAGCCTTACGCTAGGGGAGCCCTAACCTTAGCCTAAGCCTAGGGGTGCCCTAGCCTAATACTAGGGTGCCCTAGCCTAAGCTTAGGGGTGCCCTAGCCTACGCCTAGGGGTGCCCTAGCCTAAGCATAGCGGTGCCCTAGGGTGAGGCTAGGGGAGCCCTAGCGTTAGCCTAAGCCTAGGGGTGCCCTAACCTAAGCCTAGGGGTGCCCTAGCCTAAGCCTAGGGGTGCCCTAGCCTTAGACTAGGGGATCCCTACCTTATCCTATGCCTAGGGGTGCTCTAGCCTAAGCGTAGGGATGCCCTAGCCTAAGCCTAGGGGTGCCCTAGCCTAAGCCTAGGGGTGCCCTAGCCTTAGGCTAGGGAAGCCTTAGCCTTAGCCTAAGCCTAGGGGTGCCCTAGCTTAAGCCTAGGGGTGCCCTAGCCTAAGCGTAGGGGAGCCCTATCCTAAGCCTAGGGGTGCCCTAGCCTAAGGCTAGGGGTGCCCTAGCCTTTGTCTAGTGGAGCCCAAGCCTTAGCTTAAGCCTAGCGGTGCCCAAGCCTAAGCCTAGGGGTGCCCTAGCCTAAGCCTAGGGGTGTCCTATCCTAAGCCTAGGGGTGCCCTAGCCTTAGGCTAGGGGAGCCCTAGCTGTAGCCTAAGCCTAGGGGCTCCCTAGCCTAAACGTAGGGGTGCCCTAGCCTAAGCCTATGAGTGCCCTAGCCTTGGGCTAGGGGAGCCCTAACCTTAGCGTAAGCGTAGGGGTGCCCTAGCCTAAGACAAGGCTGCCCAAACTAAGCTTAGGAGTGCCCTAGCCTAAGCCTAGGGATGCCCAAGCCTAAGCCTAGGGGTGCCCTAGCTTAAGCTTAGGGGTGCCCTAGCCTAAGCCTAAGGGTGCCCTAGCCTTAGGCTAGGGGAGCCATAGCCTTAGCCTAAACCTAGAGGTACCCTAGCCTAAGCCTAGGGGTGCCCTAGCCTAAGCCTAGGGGTGCCCTAGCCTTAGGCTAGGGGAGCCGTAACCTTAGCCTAAGCCTAGGGGTGCCCTAGCCTAAGACTAGGCTGCCCAAACTAAGTTTAGGGGTGCCCTAGCCTAAGCCTAGGGGTGCCCAAGCCTAAGCCTAGGGGTGCCCTAGGGTTAGGCTAGGGGAGCCCTAGCCTTAGCCTAAGCCTAGGGGTGCCCTACCATAAGCCTAGGGGTGCCCTAACCTAAGCATAGGGGTGCCCTAGCCTAAGCCTTGGGGTGCCCTAGCCTAAGCCTACTGTGCCCTAGCCTTAGGCTAGGGGAGCCCTATCCTTAGACTAAGCCTAGGGGTGCCCTAGCCTAAGTATAGGGGTGCCCTAGCCTTAGGCTAGGGGAGACCTAGCCTTAAACTAAGCCTAGGGGAGCCCTAGCCTAAGCCTAGGGGTGCCCTAGCCTAAGCCTCGGAGTGCCCTAGCTTAAGGCTAGGGGAGCCCTAGAATTAGCCTATTCCTAGGAGTGACCTAGCCTAAGCCTAGGGGTGCCCTAGCCTAAGCTTAGGGCTGCCCTAGCCTAAGCCTAGGGGTGCCCTACCCTAAGCCTAGGGCTGCCCTACCCTACGCCTAGGGGTGCCCTAGCCTAAGCCTAGGGGTGCCCTAGCCAAAGCCTAGGGTTGCCCTAGCCTAAGCCTAGAGGGGACCTAGCCTTAGGCTCGGGGAGGCCTAACCTTAGCATAAGCGTAGGGGTGCCTGAGCCTACGCCTTGGGGTGCCATAACCTAAGCCCAGGGGTGCCCTAGCCTAAGCCTAGGGGTGCCCAACCCTAAGCCTAGGGGTGCCCTAGGGTTAGGCTAGGGTAGCCCTAGCTTTAGCCTAAGCCTAGGGGTGCCCTCGCCTAAGCCTAGGGGTGCCCTCGCCTAAGCCTAGGGGTGCCCTATCCTAAGCCTAGGGGTGCCCTAGCCTAAGCCTAGGGGTGCCCTAGCCTAAGCCTAGGGGATGACCTAGCCTAAGCCTAGTGTGCCCTAGCCTTAGGCTAGGGAGCCCTATCCTTAGCCTAAGCCTAGGGGTGCCCTCGCCTAAGACTAGGGTGCCCTAGCCTAAGCTTAGGGGTGCCCTAGCCTAAGCCTAGTGGTGCACTAGCCTCAGCCTAGGGGTGCCCTAGGGTTAGTCTAGGGGAGCCCTAGCCTTAGCCTAAGCCTAGGGGTGCCCTAGCCTAAGCCTAGGGGTGCCCTAGCCTTAGGCTAGGGGAGCCCTAGCCTTAAACTAATCCTAGAGGAGCCCTAGCCTAAGCCTAGGGGTGCCCTAGCCTAAGCCTCGGGGTGTCCTAGTCTAAGCCTAGAAGTTCCCTATCATAAGCCTAGGGGTGCCCTAGCCAAGGCCTAGGGGTGCCCTAGCCTTAGGCTAGGGGAGCCCTAGCCTTAGCCTAAGCCTACGGGTGCCCTAGCTTAAGCTAGGGGTGCCCTAGCCTAAGCCTAGGGGTGCCCTAGCCTAAGGCTAGGGCTGCCCTAGCCTTAGGCTAGGGGAGCCCTAGCCTTAGCTTAAAACTAGGGGTGCCCTAGCCTAAGCCTAGGGGTGCCCTTGCCTAAGCCTAGGGGTGCCCTAGCCTAAGCCTAGGGGTGCCCTAGGGTTAGGCTAGGGGAGCCCTAGCTTTAGCCTAAGCCTAGGGGTGCCCTAGCCTAAGCCTAGGGGTGCCCTAGCCTAAGCCTCGGGGTGCCATAGCCAAAGCCTAAGGCTGCCCTAGCCTAAGCCTAGGGGTGCCCTAGCCTAAGCCTACTGTCCCCTAGCCTTAGGCTAGGGGAGCCCTAGCCTTAGCCTAAGCCTAGGGCTGCCTAGCCTAAGCCTAGAGGTGCCATAGCCTTAGGCTAGGGAAGCCCTATCCTTACCCTAAGCCTAGGGGTGCCCTAGCCTAAGCCTAGGGGTGCCCTAGCCTTAGGCTGGGGGAGCCCTAGTCTTAGCCTAAGCCTAGGGGTGCCCTAGCCTAAGCCTAGGGGTGCCCTAGACTAAGCCTAGGGGTGCCATAACCTAAGCCTAGGGGTGCCCTAGCCTAAGGCTCGGGGTGCCCTAGCCTAAGGCTCGGGTGCCCTAGCCTTAGTCTAGTGGAGCCTTAGCCTTAGCCTAAGCCTATGGGTGCCCTATCCTAAGCCTAGTGGTGCCCTAGCCAAAGCCTAGGGGTACCCGAGCCTAAGCCTAGGGGTGCCCTAGCCTAAGCCTAGGGGTGCCCTAGCAGAAGACTAGGGTTGCCCTAGCCTAAGCCTAGGGGTGCCCTAGCCTAAGCCTAGGGGTGCCCTAGCCTTAGGCTAGGGGAGCCCTAACCTTAGCCTAAGCCTAGGGGTGCCCTAGCCTAAGACTAGGGGTGCCCTAGCCTAAGCTTAGGGGTGCCCTAGCCTAAGCCTAGTGGTGCCCTAGCCTAAGGCTCGGGGTGCCCTAGCCTTAGTCTAGTGGAGCCTTAGCCTTAGCCTAAGCCTAGGGGTGCCCTATCCTAAGCCTAGGGGTGCCCTAGCCAAAGCCTAGGGGTGCCCGAGCCTAATCCTAGGGTTGCCCTAGCCAAAGACTTGGGGTGCCCTAGCCTTAGTCTAGTGGAGCCTTAGCCTTAGCCTAAGCCTAGGGGTGCCCTATCCTAAGCCTAGGGGTGCCCTAGCCTAAGCCTAGGGGTGCCCTAGCCTAAGCCTAGGGGTGCCCTAGCCTAAGCCTAGGGGTGCCCTAGCCTTAGCCTAGGGGAGCCCTAACCTTAACCTAAGCCTAGGGGTGCCCTAGCCTAAGACTAGGGGTGCCATAGCCTAATCCTAGGGGTGTCCTAGCCTAAGCCTAGGCGTGCCCTAGCCTTAGGCTAGGGGAGCCCTAGCCTTAGCCTAATCCTAGGTGTGCCCTAGCCTAAGCCTAGGGTTGCCCTAGTCTAAGCCTAGAAGTTCACTATCATAAGCCTAGGGGGTGCCCTAGCCAAAGCCTAGGGGTGCCCTAGCCTTAGGCTAGGGGATCCCTAGCCTTAGCCTAAGCCTACGGGTGCCCTAGCTTAAGCCTAGGGGTGCCCTAGCCTAAGCCTAGCGGTGCCCTAGCCTTAGGCTAGGGGAGCCCTAGCATTAGCCTAAGCCTAGGGGTGCCCTATCCTAAGCCTAGGGGTGCCCTAGCCAAAGCCTAGGGGTGCCCGAGCCTAAGCCTAGGGTTGCCCTAGCCAAAGCCTTGGGGTGCCCTAGCCTTAGTCTAGTGGAGCCTTAGCCTTAGCCTAAGCCTAGGGGTGCCCTATCCTAAGCCTAGGGGTGCCCTAGCCTAAGCCTAGGGGTGCCCTAGCAGAAGCCTAGGGGTGCCCTAGCCTAAGCCTAGGGGTGCCCTAGCCTAAGCCTAGCGGTGCCCTAGCCTTAGGCTAGGGGAGCCCTAACCTTAGCCTAAGCCTAGGGGTGCCCTAGCCTAAGACTAGGGGTGCCCTAGCCTAAGCTTAGGGGTGCCCTAGCCTAAGCCTATGGGTGCCCTAGCCTAAGCCTAGGGGTGCCCTAGGGTTAGGAAAGGGGAACCCTAGCCTTAGCCTAAGACTAGGGGTGCCTTAGCGTAAGTCTAGGGGTGCCCTAGCCAAAGCCTAGGGGTGCCCGAGCCTAAGCTTAGGGTTGCCCTAGCCAAAGTCTTGGGGTGCCCTAGCCTTAGGCTAGGGGAGCCCTAACCTTACCCTAAGCCTAGGGTTGCCCTAGCCAAAGCCTTGGGGTGCCCTAGCCTTAGTCTAGTGGAGCCTTAGCCTTAGCCTAAGCCTAGGGGTGCCCTATCCTAAGCCTAGGGGTGCCCTAGCCTAAGCCTAGGGGTGCCCTAGCAGAAGCCTAGGGGTGCCCTAGCCTAAGCCTAGGGGTGCCCTAGCCTAAGCCTAGGGGTGCCCTAGCCTTAGGCTAGGGGAGCCCTAACCTTAGCCTAAGCCTAGGGGTGCCCTAGCCTAAGACGAGGGGTGCTCTAGCCTAAGCTTAGGGGTGCCCTAGCCTAAGCCTAGTGGTGCCCTAGCCTAAGGCTCAGGGTGCACTAGCCTTAGCCTAGTGGAGCCTTACCCTTAGCCTAAGCCTAGGGGTGCCCTATCCTAAGCCTAGGGGTGCCCTAGCCAAAGCCTAGGGGTGCCCGAGCCTAAGCCTAGGGTTGCCCTAGCCAAAGCCTTGGGGTGCCCTAGCCTTAGGCTAGGGGAGCCCTAACCTTAGCCTAAGCCTAGGGTTGCCCTAGCCAAAGACTTGGGGTGCCCTAGCCTTAGTCTAGTGGAGCCTTAGCCTTAGCCTAAGCCTAGGGGTGCCCTAGCCTAAGCCTAGGGGTGCCCTAGCCTAAGCCTAGGGGTGCCCTAGCATAAGCCTAGGGGTGCCATAGCCTAAGCCTAGGGGTGCCCTAGCCTTAGGCTAGGGGAGCCCTAACCTTAGCCTAAGCCTAGGGGTGCCCTAGCCTAAGCCTAGGGGTGCCCTAGCCAAAGCCTGGGGGTGCCCGAGCCTAAGACTAGGGTTGCCCTAGCCAAAGCCTTGGGGTGCCCTAGCCTTAGGCTAGGGGAGCCCTAACCTTAGCCTAAGCCTAGGTTTGCCCTAACCAAAGACTTGGGGTGCCCTAGCCTTAGTCTAGTGGAGCCTTAGCCTTAGCCTAAGCCTAGGGGTGCCCTATCCTAAGCCTAGGGGTGCCATAGCCTAATCCTAGGGGTGTCCTAGCCTAAGCCTAGGCGTGCCCTAGCCTTAGGCTAGGGGAGCCCTAGCCTTAGCCTAATCCTAGAGGTGCCCTAGCCTAAGCCTAGGGTTGCCCTAGTCTAAGCCTAGAAGTTCACTATCATAAGCCTAGGGGGTGCCCTAGCCAAAGCCTAGGGGTGCCCTAGCCTTAGGCTAGGGGATCCCTAGCCTTAGCCTAAGCCTACGGGTGCCCTAGCTTAAGCCTAGGGGTGCCCTAGCCTAAGCCTAGCGGTGCCCTAGCCTTAGGCTAGGGGAGCCCTAGCCTTAGCCTAAGCATAGGGGTGCCCTATCCTAAGCTTAGGGGTGCCCTAGCCAAAGCCTAGGGGTGCCCGAGCCTAAGCCTAGGGTTGCCCTAGCCAAAGCCTTGGGGTGCCCTAGCCTTAGTCTAGTGGAGCCTTAGCCTTAGCCTAAGCCTTGGGGTGCCCTATCCTAAGCCTAGGGGTGCCCTAGCCTAAACCTAGCGGTGCCCTAGCAGAAGCCTAGGGGTGCCCTAGCCTAAGCCTAGGGGTGCCCTAGCCTAAGCCTAGGGGTGCCCTAGCCTTAGGCTAGGGGAGCCCTAACCTTAGCCTAAGCCTAGGGGTGCCCTAGCCTAAGACTAGGGGTGCCCTAGCTTAAGCTTAGGGGTGCCCTAGCCTAAGCCTATGGGTGCCCTAGCCTAAGCCTAGGGGTGCCCTAGGGTTAGGCTAGGGGAACCCTAGCCTTAGCCTAAGACTAGGGGTGCCTTAGCGTAAGTCTAGGGGTGCCCTAGCCTAAGCCTAGGGGTGCCCTAGCCTAAGCCTAGGGGTCCTTAGCCTAAGCCTAGGGGTGCCCTAGCCTAAGCCTAGGGGTGCCCTAGCCTAAGCCTAGGGGTGCCCTAGCCTAATCCTAGGGGTGCCCTAGCCTTAGGCTAGAGGAGCCCTAGCCTTAACCTAAGCCTAGGTGTGCCCTAGCCTTACCCTGGGGTGCCCTAGCTTAAGGCTAGGGGTGCCCTAGCCTAAGCGTAGGGGTGGCCTAGCTTAAGCCTAGGGGTGCCCTAGCCTAAGGCTAGGGGTGCCCTAGCCTTAGTCTAGTGGAGCCCTAGCCTTAGCCTAAGCCTAGGGGTTCCCAAGCCTAAGACTAGGGGTGCCCTAGCCTAAGCTTAGGAGTGGTCTATCCTAAGCCTAGGGGTAACCTAGCCTAAGCCTAGGGGTGCCCTAGCCTAAGCTTAGGGGTACTCTAGCCTAAGTTTAGGGGTGCCCTAGCCTAAGGTTAGGGTGCCCTAGCCTAAGCCTAGGGTTACCCTAGCCTTAGGCTAGTGGAGCCCTAACCTTAGCCTAAGCCTAGGGGTCCCCTAGCCTTAGCCTAAGCCTAGTGGTGCCTTAGACTAAGCCTTGGGGTGCCCTAGCCTAAGCCTAGGGGTGCCCTAGCCTAAGCCTAGGGGTGCCCTAGCCTAAGCCTAGGGGTGCCCAAGCCTAAGCCTAGGGGAGCCCTAATCTTAGCCTTAGCCTAGGGGTGCCCTAGCCTAAGCTTAGGGGTGCCCTAGCCTAAGCTTAGGGGAGCCCTAGCCTAAGGTTAGGGTGCCCTAGCCTAAGCCTAGGGTTACCCTAGCCTTAGGCTAGTGGAGCCCTAGCCTTAGCCTAAGCCTAGGGGTCCCCTAGCCTTAGCCAAGCCTAGTGGTGCCCTAGACTAAGCCTAGGGGTGCCCTAGCCTAAGCCTAGGGGTGCCCTAGCCTAAGCCTATGGGTGCCCTACACTAAGCCTAGGGGTGCCCAAGCCTAAGCCTAGGGGAGTTCTAGCCTAAGCCTAAGCCTAGGGTTGCCCTAGCCTAAGATTAGGGGTGCCCTAGCCTTAGGCTAGGGGAGCCCTAGCCTTAACCTAAGCCTAGGGGTGCCCTAGCCTAAGCCTAGGGGTGCTCGAGCCTTAGGCTAGGGAAGCCCTAGCGTTAGCCTAAGCCTAGGGGTGCCCTAGCCTAAGCCTAAGGGTGGCCTAGCCTGAGGCTAGGGGAGCCCTAGCCTTAGCCTAAGCCTCCGGGTGCCATAGCCTAAGCTTAGGGGTGCCCTAGCCTGAGCCTAGGGGTGCCCTAGCTTGAGCCTGTGGGTGCCCTAGCCTTAGGCTAGGGGAGCCCTAGCCTTTTCCTAAGCCTAGGGGTTGCCCTAGTCTAAGCCTATGGGTGCCCTACCCTGAGCCTAGGGGTGCCGTAGCCTTAGGCTAGGGGAGCCCTAGCCTTCGGCTAAGTCTAGGGGAGCCCTAGCCTTAGCCTAAGCCTAGGATTTCCCTAGCCTAAGCTTAGGGGTGCCCTAGCCTGAGTCTAAGTGTGCCCTAACCTGAGGTGAGTGGAGCCCTAGCCTTAGCCTAAGCCTAGGGGTGCCCTATCCTAAGCCTAGGGGTGCCCTAGCCTAAGCCTAGGGTTGCCTAAGCCTAAGCCAAGGGGTGCCCTAGCCTAAGCCTAGGTGTGTCCTAGCCTAAGTCTGGGGGTGCCCTAGACTTAGTCTAGTGGAGCCCTAGCCTTAGCCTAAGCATAGGGGTACCCTATCCTAAGCGTAAGGGTGCCCTATCCTTAGGATAGGGGAGTCCTCGCCTTAGCCCACACCTTGGGGTTCCCTAGCCTAAGCCTAGGGGTGCCCTAGCCTAAGCCTAGGGGTGCCCTAGCCTAAGCCTATGGGTACCCTAGGCTTAGGCTAGGGGAGCCCTAGCCTTAGCCTAAGCCTAGGGGTGCCCCAGCCTAAACTTAGGGGAGCCCTAGCCTACGTCTAGGGGTGCCTTGCCTAAGCATAGGGGTGCCCTAACCTAAGCTTAGGGGTTCCCTACCTAAGCCTAGGGGTGCCCTAGCCTTAGCCTAAGCCTAGGGGTGCCCTAGCCTAAGCCTAGGGTTGCCTTAGCCTAAGCCACAGGGTCCCCAAGCCTTACCCTAAGCCTAGGGGTGCCTTAGCCTAAGCCTAGGGGTGCCCTAGCCTAAGCCTAGGGGTGCCTTAGCCTAAGTCTAGGGGTCCCCTAGCCTTAGCCTAAGCGTAGGGGTGCCCTAGCCTAAACCTAGGGGTGCCCTAGCCTAAGCGTAGGGGTGCCTTAGCCTAAGCCTAGGGGTCCCCTAGCCTTAGCCTAAGCCTAGGGGTGCCCGAGCCTAAGCCTAGCGTTGCCCTACCCTAAGGTCTAGGGGTGCCCTAGCCTTAGCCTAAGCCTAGGGGTGCCCGAGCCTACGCCTAGTGGTGCCCTAACCTAAGCTTAGGGGTACCCTAGCCTAATCCTAGGGGTGCCCTAGCCTAAACCTAGGGGTGCCCTTGCCTGAGCCTAAGGGTGCCCTAGCCTGAGCCTACGGGTGCCCTAGCCTGAGGCTAGGGGAGCCCTAGATTTAGTCTAGCCTAGGATTGCCCTAGCCTAAGCCAGGGGTGCCCTAGCCTAAGGTTAAGGGTGCCCTGGCCTAAGCCTACGGGTGCTCTAGCCAAAGCCTAGGGGTGCCTTTTCCTAAGCCTAGGGGTTCCCTAGCCTAAGCCTGGGGGTGCCCTAGCCTGAACCTAGTGGTGCCCTAGCCTTAGGCTATGGGAGCCCTAGCCTTTGCCTAAGCCTAGGGGTGCCCTAGCCTAAGCCAGGGGTGCCCTAGCCTAAGGCTAAGGGTGCCCTGGCCTAAGCCTACGGGTGCTCTAGCCAAAGCCTAGGGGTGCCCTAGCCTTAGGATAGGCGAGCCCTAGCCTTAGCCTAAGCCTAGGGCTGCCCTAGCCTAAGCCTAGGGCTGCCCTAGCCTAAGCCTAGGGGTGCCCTAACCTTAGGGTAGAGGTGCCCTAGCCTAAAACTAGGGGTGCCCTAGCCTTAGGATAGGGGAGCCCTAGCCTTAGCCTAAGCCAAGGGGTGCCCTAGCCTAAGCCTAGGGGTACCCTAGCCCAAGCCTCGGTGTGCCCAGGTCTTAGGCTAGGGGAGCCCTAGCCTTAGCCTAAGCCTATGGCTGCCCTAGCCTAAGCCTAGGGGTGCCCTAGCCTTAGGCTAGGGGAGCCCTAGGCTTAACCTAAGCCTAGAGGTGCCCTAGCCTAAGCCTATGGGTGCTGGAGCCTTAGGCTAGGGGAGCCCTAGCATTAGCCTAAGCCTAGGGGTGCCCTCGACTAAGCCTAGGGGGGGCCTAGCCTGAGGCTAGGGGAGCCCTAGCCTTAGCCTAAGCCTAGAGGTGCCCTAGCCTAAGCCTAGGGGTGCCCTAGCCTGAGCCTAGGGGTGCCCTAGCCTGAGCCTACGGGTGTCCTAGCCTGAGGATAGGGGAGCTCTAGCGTTAGTGTAGCCTAGGATTGCCCTAGCCTAAGCCTAGGGGTGTCATAGCCTGAGCCTAAGGGTGTACTAGCCTGAGGCTAGGGGAGCCGTAGCCTTAGCCTAAGCCTAGGGGAGCCCTAGCTAAAGCCTAGGGGTGCACTAGCCTAAGCCTAGGGGTGCCTTAGCCTAAGCCTAGGGGTGCCCTAGCCTTAGGCTGGGGAGCCCTAGCCTTAGCCTAAGCCTTGGGGCACCCTAGCCTAAGCCTAGTGGTGCCCTAGCCTAAGCCTAGGGGTGCCCTAGCCTAAGCCTATGTGTGTCCTAGCCTAAGGCTAGGGGTGCCCTATACTTAGTTTAATGGAGCCCTAGTTTAGCCTAAGCATAGGGGTGCCCTTGCCAAAGCCTAGGGGTGCGCTAGCCTGAGGCTAGGGTGGCCCTAGCCTTAGCCTAAGCCTATGGGTGCCCTAGCCTAAGCCTAGTGGTGCCTTAGCATAAGCCTAGGGGTGACCTCGCCTCAGCCTAAGCCTAGGGGTGCCCTAGCCTAAACCTAGGGGTGCTCTAACCTAAGCCTAGGCGTTCCCTACCTAAGCTTAGGGATGCCCAAGCCTAAGCCTAGGGGTGCCCTAACCTAAGCCTAGGGTGCCCTAATCTAAGCCTAAGGGTGCCTTAGCCTATGCCTAGGAGTCCCCTAACCTTAGCCTAAGCCTAGGGGTGCCCTAGCCTAAGCCTAGGGGTGCCCTAGCTTAAGCCTAGTGGTGCCCTAGCCTAAGCCTAGGGATGCCGTAGCCTAAGCCTAGGGGTGCCCTACACTAAGCCTAGGGGTGCCCTAGCCTAAGCCTAGGGGTGCCCTAGCCTTAGGCTAACTGAGCCCTAGCCTTAGCCTAAGCCTAGGGGTGCTCTAGCCTAAGCCTAGGGGAGCACAAGAGTAAGCCTAGGGGTGCCGTAGCCTAAGCCTAGGGGTGCCCTAGCCTAAGCTTAGGGGTGCCCTAGCCTTAGGCTAGGGGAGCCCTAGCCTTAGCCTAAGCCTAGGGTTGCCCTAGCCTAAGCCTAGGGGTGCCCTAGCCTTAGGCTAGGGGGGGCCAAGCCTTAGCCTAAGCCTAGGGGTGCCCAAGCCTAAGACTAGTGGTGCCCTAGCCTAAGCTTAGGAGTGGTCTATCCTAAGCCTAGGGGTACCCTAGCCTAAGCCTAGGGGTGCCCTAGCCTAAGCTTAGGGGTGCTCTAGCCTAAGCTTAGGGTGCCCTAGCCTAAGGTTAGGGTGCCCTAGCCTAAGCCTAGGGTTACCTTAGCCTTAGGCTAGTGGAGCCCTAGCCTTAGCCTAAGCCTAGGGGTTTCCTAGCCTTAGCCTAACCCTGGTGGTGCCCTAGACTAAGCCTAGGGGTGCCCTAGCCTAAGCCTAGGGGTGCCCTAGCCTAAGCCTAGGGGTGCCCTAGCCTAAGCCTAGGGGTGCCCTAGCCTAAGCCTAGGGGTGCCCAAGCCTAAGCCTAGGGGAGTTCTAGCCTAAGCCTAAGCCTAGGGGTGCCCTAGCCTGAGATTAGGGGTGCCCTAGCCTTAGGCTAGGGGAGCCCTAGCCTTAACCTAAGCCTAGGGGTGCCCTAGCCTAAGCCTAGGGGTGCTCGAGCCTTAGGCTAGGGAAGCCCTAGCGTTAGCCTAAGCCTAGGGGTGCCCTAGCCTAAGCCTAGGGGTGGCCTAGCCTGAGGCTAGGGGAGCCCTAGCCTTAGCCTAAGCCTCCGGGTGCCATAGCCTAAGCTTAGGGGTGCCCTAGCCTGAGCCTAGGGGTGCCCTAGCTTGAGCCTGTGGGTGCCCTAGCCTTAGGCTAGGGGAGCCCTAGCCTTTTCCTAAGCCTAGGGGTTGCCCTACTCTAAGCCTACGGGTGCCCTACCCTGAGCCTAGGGGTGCCGTAGCCTTAGGCTAGGGGAGCCCTAGCCTTAGGCTAAGTCTAGGGGTGCCCTAGTCTAAGCCTAGTGGTGCCCAAGAGTGAGCCTAGGGGTGCCCTAGTCTGAGGCTAGGGGAGCCCTAGCCTTAGCCTAAGCCTAGGATTTCCCTAGCCTAAGCTTAGGGGTGCCCTAGCCTGAGTCTAAGGGTGCCCTAACCTGAGGTGAGTGGAGACCTAGCCTTAGCCTAAGCCTAGGGGTGCCCTATCCTAAGCGTAGGGGTGCCCTAGCCTAAGCCTAGGGTTGCCTAAGCCTAAGCCAAGGGGTGCCCTAGCCTAAGCCTAGGTGTGTCCAAACCTAAGCCTAGGGGTGCCCTAGACTTAGTCTAATGGAGCCCTAGCCTTAGCCTAAGCATAGGGGTGCCCTATCCTAAGCCTAAGTGTGCCCTATCCTTAGGCTAGGGGAGTCCTCGCCTTAGCCGAAACCTTGGGGTGCCCTAGCCTAAGCCCAGGGGTGCCCTAGCCTAAGTCTAGGGGTGCCCTAGCCTAAGCCTAGGGGTGCCCTAGCCTAAGTCTAGGGGTGCCCTAGCCTAAGCCTATGTGTACCCTAGCCTTAGGCTAGGGGAGCCCTAGCCTTAGCCTAAGCCTAGGGGTGCCCCAGCCTAAACTTAGGGGAGCCCTAGCCTACGTCTAGGGGTGCCTTGCCTAAGCATAGGGGTGCCCAAACCTAAGCTTAGGGGTTCCCTACCTAAGCCTAGGGGTGCCCTAGCCTTAGCCTAAGCCTAGGGGTGCCCTAGCCTAAGCCTAGGGTTGCCTTAGCCTAAGCCACGGGGTCCCCTAGCCTTAGCCTAAGCCAAGGGGTGCCATAGCCTAAGCCTAGGGGTGCCTAAGCCTAAGCCTAGGGGTCCCCTAGCCTTAGCCTAAGCCTAGGGGTGCCCTAGCCTAAACCTAGGCGTGCCCTAGCCTAAGCGTAGGGGTGCCTTAGCCTAAGCCTAGGGGTCCCCTAGCCTTAGCCTAAGCCTAGGGGTGCCCGAGCCTAAGCCTAGCGTTGCCCTACCCTAAGCCTAGGGGTGCCCTAGCCTTAGCCTAAGCCTAGGGGTGCCCGAGCCTACGCCTAGGGGTGCCCTAGCCTAAGCTTAGGGGTACCCTAGCCTAAGCCTAGGGGTGCCCTAGCCTAAGCCTAGGGGTGCCCTTGCCTGAGCCTAAGGGTGCCCTAGCCTGAGCCTACGGGTGCCCTAGCCTGAGGCTAGGGGAGCCCTAGATTTAGTCTAGCCTAGGATTGCCCTAGCCTAAGCCAGGGGTGCCCTAGCCTAAGGTTAAGGGTGCCCTGGCCTAAGCCTACGGGTGCTCTAGCCAAAGCCTAGAGGTGCCCTAGCCTAAGCCTAGGGGTTCCCTAGCCTAAGCCTGGGGGTGCCCTAGCCTGAACCTAGGGGTGCCCTAGCCTTAGGCTATGGGAGCCCTAGCCTTTGCCTAAGCCTAGGGGTGCCCTAGCCTAAGCCAGGGGTGCCCTAGCCTAAGGCTAAGGGTGCCCTGGCCTAAGCCTACGGGTGCTCTAGCCAAAGCCTAGGGGTGCCCTAGCCTTAGGATAGGCGAGCCCTAGCCTTAGCCTAAGCCTAAGGCTGCCTTAGCCTAAGCCTAGGGCTGCCCTAGCCTAAGCCTAGGGGTGCCCTAACCTTAGGGTAGAGGTGCCCTAGCCTAAAACTAGGGGTGCCCTAGCCTTAGGTTAGGGGAGCCCTAGCCTTAGCCTAAGCCAAGGGGTGCCCTAGCCTAAGCCTAGGGGTACCCTAGCCTAAGCCTCGGTGTGCCCAGGCCTTAGGCTAGGAGAGCCCTAGCCTTAGCCTAAGCCTATGGCTGCCCTAGCCTAAGCCTAGGGGTGCCCTAGCCTTAGGCTAGGGGAGCCCTAGGCTTAACCTAAGCCTAGAGGTGCCCTAGCCTAAGCCTATGGGTGCTCGAGCCTTAGGCTAGAGGAGCCCTAGCATTAGCCTAAGCCTAGGGGTGCCCTCGACTAAGCCTAGGGGGGGCCTAGCCTGAGGCTAGGGGAGCCCTAGCCTTAGCCTAAGCCTAGAGGTCCCCTAGGCTAAGCCTTGTGGTGCCCTAGCCTGAGCCTAGGGGTGCCCTAGCCTGAGCCTACGGGTGTCCTAGCCTGAGGATAGGGGAGCTCTAGCGTTAGTGTAGCCTAGGATTGCCCTAGCCTAAGCCTAGGGGTGTCATAGCCTGAGCCTAAGGGTGCACTAGCCTGAGGCTAGGGGAGCCGTAGCCTTAGCCTAAGCCTAGGGGAGCCCTAGCTAAAGCCTAGGGGTGCACTAGCCTAAGCCTAGGGGTGCCTTAGCCTAAGCCTAGGGGTGCCCTAGCCTTAGGCTGGGGAGCCCTAGCCTTAGCCTCAGCCTTGGGGCGCCCTAGCCTAAGCCTAGGGGTGCCCTAGCCTAAGCCTAGGGGTGCCCTAGCCTAAGCCTATGTGTGTCCTAGCCTAAGGCTAGGGGTGCCCTAGCCTTAGTCTAGTGGAGCCCTAGCCTTAGCCAAGCCTAGGGGTGCCCTATCCTAAGCCTAGGGGTGCCCTATCGTAAGCCTAGTGATGCCCTAGTCTAAGCCTAGGGGTGCCCTAGCCTTAGGGTAGGGGAGCCCTAGCCTTAGTCCAAGCCTAGGCGTGCCCTAGCCTAAGCCTAGGGGTGCCCTATCCTTAGGCTAGGGGAGTCCTCGCCTTAGCCGAAGCCTTGGAGTGCCCTAGCCTAAGCCTAGGGGTGCCCTAGCCCAAGTCTAGGGGTGCCCTAGCCTAAGCCTAGGTGTACCCTAGCCTTAGGCTAGGGGAGCCCTAGCCTTAGCCTAAGCCTAGGGGTGTCCTAGCCTATGTCTAGGGGTGCCTAGCCTAAGAATAGGGGTGCCCTAACCTAAGCTTAGGGGTTCCCTACCTAAGCCTAGGGGTGCCATAGCCTTAGGTAGGGAAGCCCTAGCCTTAGCCTAAGAATAGGGGAGCCCTAGCCTAAGCCTTGGGTTGCCCTAGCCAAAGCCTAGGGGTGTCCTAGCCTAAGCCTAGGGGTGCCCTAGCCTAAGCCTAGGGATGCCCTAGCCTAAGCATAGGGGAGCCCTAGCCTAAGCCTAGGGGTGCCCTAGTCTAAGCCTAAGGGTGCCCTAGCCTTAGACTAGGGGAGCCCTAGCCTTAGCCTAAGCCTAGGGGTGCCCTAGTCTAAGCCTAGGGGTGCCCTAGCCTAAGCCTAGGGTTGCCTTAGCCTAAGCCTAGGGGTGACCTAGCCTTAGGCTGGGGAGCCCTAGCCTTAGCCTAAACCTAGGGGTAACCAAGCTTAAGCCTAGGGGTGCCCTAGCCTAAGCCTATGGGTGCCTTAGCCTTAGGCTAGGGGATCCCTAGCCTTAGCCTAAACCTAGGGGTAACCAAGCATAAGCCTAGTGGTGCCCTAGCAAAAGCCTAGTGGTGCCCTAGCCTAAGCCTAAGGGTGCCCTAGCCTAAGCCTAGGGATGCCCTAGCCTAAGCATAGGGGAGCCCTAGCCTAAGCCTAGGGGTGCCCTAGTCTAAGCCTAAGGGTGCCCTAGCCTTAGACTAGGGGAGCCCTAGCCTTAGCCTAAGCCTAGGGGTGCCCTAGTCTAAGCCTAGGGGTGCCCTAGCCTAAGCCTAGGGTTGCCTTAGCCTAAGCCTAGGGCTGACCTAGCCTTAGGCTGGGGAGCCCTAGCCTTAGCCTAAACCTAGGGGTAACCAAGCTTAAGCCTAGGGGTGCCCTAGCCTAAGCCTATGGGTGCCTTAGCCTTAGGCTAGGGGATCCCTAGCCTTAGCCTAAACCTAGGGGTAACCAAGCATAAGCCTAGTGGTGCCCTAGCAAAAGCCTAGTGGTGCCCTAGCCTAAGCCTAAGGGTGCCCTAGCCTAAGCCTAGGGGTGCCCTAGCCTAAGCCTAGGGGTGCCCTAACCTTAGATTAGGGGAGCCCTAGCCTTAGCCTAAGCCTACGGGTGCCCTAGCCTAAGCCTAGGGGTGCCCAAGCCTGAGCCTAGGGGTGCACTAGCTTGAGCCTGTGGGTGCCCTAGCCTTAGGCTAGGGGAGCCCTAGCCTTTTCCTAAGCCTAGGGGTGCCCTAGTCTAAGCCTACGGTTGCACTAGCCTGAGCCTAGGGGTGCCGTAGCCTTAGGCTAGGGGAGCCCTAGCCTTAGGCTAAGTCTAGGGGAGCCCTAGTGTAAGCCTGGTGGTGCCCTACCATGAGCCTAGGGGTGCCCTAGTCTGAGGCTAGAGGAGCCCTAGCCTTAGCCAAAGCCTAGGATTGCCCTAGCCTAAGCTTAGGGGTGCCCTAGCCTGAGTGTAAGAGTGCCCTAATCTGAGGTTAGTGGAGCCCTAGCCTTAGCCTAAGCCTAGGGGTGCCCTATCCTAAGCCTAGGGGTGCCCTATTCTAAGCCTAGGGGTGCCCTAGCCTGAGCCTAGGGTTGCCCAAGGCTAAGCCTAGGGGTGCCCTAGGCTTAGGCTAGGGGTGCCCTAGCCTTAGGCTAGGGGAGCCCTAGCCTTAACCTAAGCCTAGGGGTGCCCTAGCCTAAGCCTAGGGGTGCCCTAGCCTAAGCCTACGGGTGTTCTAGACTAAGCCTAGGGGTGCCCTAGCCTAAGCCTAGGGGTTCCCTAGCCTTAGTCTAGGGGAGCCCTAGCCTTAGCCTAAGCCTTGGGGCGCCCTAGCCTAAACCTAGGGGTGCCCTAGCCTAAGCCTAGGGATGCCCTAGTGTAAGCCTAGGGGTGCCCTAGCCTAAGCCTAGGTGTATCCTAGCCTAAGGCTAGGGGTGCCCTAGACTTAGTCTAGTGGAGCCCTAGCCTTAGCCTAAGCATAGGGGTGCCCTATCCTAAGCCTAGGGGTGCACTAGCCTAAGCCTAGGGGTGCAATAGCCTAAGCCTACGGGTGTTCTAGCCTAAGCCTAGGGGTGCCCTAGCCTAAGCTTAGGGGTGCCCTAGCCTTAGTCTAGGGGAGCCCTAGTCTAAGCCTAGGGGTGCCCTAGCCTAAGCCTAGGTGTGTCCTAGCCTAAGGCTAGGGGTGCCCTAGACTTAGTCTAGTGGAGCCCTAGCCTTAGCCTAAGCATAGGGGTGCCCTATCCTAAGCCTAGGGGTGCACTAGCCTAAGCCTAGGGGTGCAATAGCCTAAGCCTACGGGTGTTCTAGCCTAAGCCTAGGGGTGCCCTAGCCTAAGCCTCAGGATGCCCTAGCCTTAGTCTGGGGGAGCCCTAGCCTTAGTCCAAGCCTAGGGGTGCCCTAGCATAAGCCTAAGGGTGCCCTATCCTTAGGCTAGGGGAGTCCTCGCCCTAGCCGAAACCTTGGGGTGCCCTAGCCTAAGCCTAGGGGTGCCCTAGCCTAAGCCTATGGGTGCCTTAGCCGTAGGCTAGGGGAGCCCTAGCCTTAGCCTAAGCCTAGGGGTGTCCTAGCCTAAACCTAGTTGTGGCCTACCCTGAGGACAGGGGAGCCCTAGCCTTAGCCTAAGCCTAGGGGTGCCCTAGCCTAAGCCTAGGGGTGCCCTAGCCTGAGCCTAGGGGTGCCCTAGCCTGAGCCTACGGGTGTCCTAGTCTGAGGATAGGGGAGCTCTAGCGTTATTCTAGCCTAGGATTGCCCTAGCCTAAGCTTAGGGGTGTCATAGCCTGAGTCTAGGGGTGCACTAGCCTGAGGCTAGGGGAGCCGTAGCCTTAGCCTAAGCCTTGGGGCGCCCTAGCCTAAGCCTAGGGGTGCCCTAGCCTAAGCCTAGGGGTGCCCTAGCCTAAGCCTATGTGTGTCCTAGCCTAAGGCTAGGGGTGCCCTAGCCTTAGTCTAGTGGAGCCCTAGCCTTAGCCTAAGCCTAGGGGTGCCCTATCCTAAGCCTAGGGGTGCCCTAGCGTAAGCCTAGGGGTGCCCTAGTCTAAGCCTAGGGGTGCCCTAGCCTTAGGCTCGGGCACCCCTAGCCTTATTCAATGCCTAGGGGTGCCCTAGCCTAAGCCTAGGGGTGCCCTATCCTTAGGCTAGGGGAGTCCTCGCCTTAGCCGAAGCCTTGGGGTGCCCTTGCCTAAGCCTAGGGGTGCCCTAACCCAAGTCTAGGTGTGCCCTAGCCTTAACCTAAGCCTAGGGGTGCCCTACCCTAAACCTAGGGGTGCCCTAGCCTAAGCGTAGGGGTGCCCTAGCCTAAGCCTAGGGGTCCCCTAACCTTAGCCTAAGCCTAGGGGTGCCCGAGCCTAAGCCTAGCGTTGCCCTACCCTAAGCCTTGGGGTGCACTAGCCTTAGCCTAAGCCTAGGGGTGCCCGAGCCTACGCCTAGGGGTGCCCTAGCCTAAGCTTAGGGGTACCCTAGCCTAAGCCTAGGGGTGCCCTATCCTAAGCCTAGGGGTGCCCTTGCCTGAGCCTAAGGGTGCCCTAGCCTGAGCCTACGGGTGCCATAGCCTGAGGCTAGGGGAGCCCTAGATTTAGTCTAGCCTTGGATTGCCCTAGCCTAAGCCAGGGGTACCCTAGCCTAAGGTTAAGGGTGCCCTGGCCTAAGCCTACGGGTGCTCTAGCCAAAGCCTAGGGGTGCCCTAGCCTAAGCCTAGGGGTGCCCTAGCCTAAGCCTGGGGGTGCCCTAGCCTGAGCCTAGGGGTGCCCTAGCCTTAGGCTATGGGAGCCCTAGCCTTTGCCTAAGCCTAGGGGTGCCCTAGACTACGCCAGGGGTGCCCTAGCCTAAGGCTAAGGGTGCCCTGGCCTAAGCCTACGGGTGCTCTAGCCAAAGCCTAGGGGTGCCCTAGCCTTAGGATAGGCGAGCCCTAGCCTTAGCCTAAGCCTAGGGCTGCCCTAGCCTAAGCCTAGGGCTGCCTTAGCCTAAGCCTAGGGGGCCCTAACCTTAGGGTAGAGGTGCCCTAGCCTAAACCTAGGGGTGCCCTAGCCTTAGGCTAGGGAGCCCTAGCCTTAGCCTAAGCCAAGGGGTGCCCTAGCCTAAGCCTAGGGGTACCCTAGCCTAAGACTCGGGGTGCCCAGGCCTTAGGCTAGGGGAGCCCTAGCCTTAGCCTAAGCCTATGGCTGCCCTAGCCTAAGCCTAGTGGACTTCTAGCCTAAGCCTAGGGGTGCCCTAGCCTAAGTCTAGGGGTGCCCTAGCCTTAGGCTAGGGGAGCACTAGCCTTAGCCTAAGCCTAGGGGTGCTCTAGCCTAAACCTAGGGGTGCCCTAGCCTAAGCCTAGGGGTGCTCTAGGCTAAGCATAGGGGTGTCCTAGCCTAAGCCTAGGGGTGCCCTAGCCTAAGCTAGGGGTGCCCTAGTCTTAGGCTAGGGGTGCCCTAGCCTTAGCCTAAGCCTAGGGGTGCCCTAGCCTAAGCCTAGGGGTGCCCTAGCCTAAGCCTTGGTGTGCCCTAGCTTAAGCCTATGGGTGCCCTAGCCTAAACCTAGGGGTACCCTAGCCTAAGCCTAGGGGTGCCTTAGCCTAAGCCTAGGAGTGCCCTAGCCTAAGGCTAGGGGTGCCTTAGCCTTAGTCTAGGGGAGCCCTAGCCTTAGCCTAAGCCTAGGGGTGCCATATCCTAAGCCTAGGGGTTCCCTAGCCTAAGCCTAGGGGTGCCCTAGCCTAAGCCTAGTGGTGTCCAATCCTTAGCCTGGGGGAGCCCTAGCCTTAGCCTAGGGGAGCCCTAGCCTAAGTCTAAGCATAGGGTTGCCCTATCCAACGCCTATGGGTGCCCTATACTTAGTCTAGGGGAGTCCTCGCCTTAGCCGAAGCCTTAGGGTGCCCTAGCCTAAGCCTAGGGGTGCCCTAGCCTAAGCCTAGGGGTGCCCTAGCCTTAGGCTAGGGGAGCCCTAGCCTTAACCTAAGCCTAGGGGTGCCCTAGGCTAAGCCTATGGGTGCACGAGCCTTAGTCTAGGGGAGCCCTAGCGTTAGCCTAAGCCTAGGGGTGCCCTAGACTAAGCCTAGGGGTGGCCTAGCCTGAGGCTAGGGGAGCCCTAGCCTTAGCCTAAGCCTAGGGGTGCCCTATCCTGAGCCTAGGGGTGCCCTAGCCTAAGCCTACGGGTGTCCTAGCCTGAGGATAGGGGAGCTCTAGCGTTAGTCTATCCTAGGTTGCCCTAACCTAAGCCTAGGGGTGTCATAGCCTGAGCCTATGGGTGCACTAGCCTGAGGCTAGGGGAGCCGTAGCCTTAGCCAAAGCCTAGGGGAGCCCTAGCTAAAGCCTAGGGGTGCACTAGCCTAAGCCTAGGGGTGCCCTAGTCTAAGCCTTGGGGTGCCCTAGCCTTAGTCTATGGGAGCCCTAGCCTTAGCCTAAGCCTTGGGGAGCCCTAGCCTAAGCCTAGGGGTGCCCTAGCCTAAGCTTAGGGGTGCCCTAGCCTAACCCTATGTGTGTCCTAGCCTAAGGCTAGGGGTGCCCTAGCCTAAACCAAGGGGAGCCCTAGCCTAAGCCTAGGGGTGCCCTAGTCTAAGCCTAAGGGTTCCCTAGCCTTAGACTAGGGGAGCCCTAGCCTTAGCCTAAGCCTAGGGGTGCCCTAGCCTAAGCCTAGGGGTGCCTTAGCCTAAGCCTAGCGGTGCCCTAGCCTTAGCCTAAGCCTAGGGGTGCCTTATCCTAAGCCTAGGGGTTCCCTAGCCTAAGCCTAGGGGTGCCCTAGCCTAAGCCTAGGGGTGTCCAATCCTTAGGCTGGGGGAGCCCTAGCCTAAGTCTAAGCATAGGGGTGCCCTATCCAACGCCTAGGGGTGCCCTATACTTAGTCTAGGGGAGTCCTCGCCTTAGCCGAAGCCTTAGGGTGCCCTAGCCTAAAACTAGGGGTGCCCTAGCCTAAGCCTAGGGGTGCCCTAGCCTTAGGCTAGGGGAGCCCTAGCCTTAACCTAAGCCTAGGGGTGCCCTAGGCTAAGCCTATGGGTGCTCGAGCCTTAGTCTAGGGGAGCCCTAGCGTTAGCCTAAGCCTAGGGGTGCCCTAGACTAAGCCTAGGGGTGGCCTAGCCTGAGGCTAGGGGAGCCCTAGCCTTAGCCTAAGCCTAGGGGTGCCCTAGCCTAAGCCTAGGGGTGCCCTATCCTGAGCCTAGGGGTGCCCTAGCCTGAGCCTACGGGTGTCCTAGCCTGAGGATAGGGGAGCTCTAGCGTTAGTCTAGCCTAGGATTGCCCTAGCCTAAGCCTAGGGGTGTCATAGCCTGAGCCTAAGGGTGCACTAGCCTGAGGCTAGGGGAGCCGTAGCCTTAGCCAAAGCCTAGGGGAGCCCTAGCTAAAGCCTAGGGGTGCACTAGCCTAAGCCTAGGGGTGCCCTAGCCTAAGCCTAGGGGTGCCCTAGCCTGAGTCTATGGGAGCCCTAGCCTTAGCCTAAGCCTTGGGGAGCCCTAGCCTAAGCCTAGGGGTGCCCTAGCCTAAGCTTAGGGGTGCCCTAGCCTAACTCTATGTGTGTCCTAGCCTAAGGCTAGGGGTGCCCTAGCCTAAAACAAGGGGAGCCCTAGCCTAAGCCTAGGGGTGCCCTAGTCTAAGCCTAAGGGTTCCCTAGCCTTAGACTAGGGGAGCCCTAGCCTTAGCCTAAGCCTAGGGGTGCCCTAGCCTAAGCCCAGGGGTGCCTTAGCCTAAGCCTAGGGGTGCCCTAGCCTTAGCCTAAGCCTAGGGGTGCCATATCCTAAGCCTAGGGGTTCCCTAGCCTAAGCCTAGGGGTGCCCTAGCCTAAGCCTAGGGGTGTCCAATCATTAGGCTGGGGGAGCCCTAGCCTTAGCCTAGGGGAGCCCTAGCCTAAGTCTAAGCATAGGGGTGACCTATCCAACGCCTAGGGGTGCCCTATACTTAGTCTAGGGGAGTCCTCGCCTTAGCCGAAGCCTTAGGGTGCCCTAGCCTAAAACTAGGGGTGCCCTAGCCTAAGCCTTGGGGTGCCCTACCTTAGGCTAGGGGAGCCCTAGCCTTAACCTAAGCCTAAGGGTGCCCTAGGCTAAGCCTATGGGTGCTCGAGCCTTAGTCTAGGGGAGCCCTAGCGTTAGCCTAAGCCTAGGGGTGCCCTAGACTAAGCCTAGGGGTGGCCTAGCCTGAGGCTAGGGGAGCCCTAGCCTTAGCCTAAGCCTAGGGGTGCCCTAGCCTAAGCCTAGGGGTGCCCTATCCTGAGCCTAGGGGTGCCCTAGCCTGAGCCTACGGGTGTCCTAGCCTGAGGATAGGGGAGCTCTAGCGTTAGTCTAGCCTAGAATTGCCCTAGCCTAAGCCTAGGGGTGTCATAGCCTGAGCCTAAGGGTGCACTAGCCTGAGGCTAGGGGAGCCGTAGCCTTAGCCTAAGTCTAGGGGAGCCCTAGCTAAAGCCTAGGGGTGCACTAACCTAAGCCTAGGGGTGCCCTAGTCTAAGCCTAGGGGTGCCCTAGCCTTAGTCTATGGGAGCCCTAGCCTTAGCCTAATCCTTGGGGAGCCCTAGCCTAAGCCTAGGGGTGCCCTAGCCTAAGCCTAGGGGTGCCCTAGCCTAAGCCTATGTGTGTCCTAGCCTAAGGCTAGGGGTGCCCTAGCCTAAACCTAGGGGAGCCCTAGCCTAAGCCTAGGGGTGCCCTAGCTAAAGCCTAGGGGTGCACTAACCTAAGCCTAGGGGTGCCCTAGTCTAAGCCTAGGGGTGCCCTAGCCTTAGTCTATGGGAGCCCTAGCCTTAGCCTAATCCTTGGGGAGCCCTAGCCTAAGCCTAGGGGTGCCCTAGCCTAAGCCTAGGGGTGCCCTAGCCTAAGCCTATGTGTGTCCTAGCCTAAGGCTAGGGGTGCCCTAGCCTAAACCTAGGGGAGCCCTAGCCTAAGCCTAGGGGTGCCCTAGTCTAAGCCTAAGGGTTCTCTTGCCTTAGACTAGGGGAGCCCTAGCCTTAGCCTAAGCCTAGGGGTGCCCTAGCCTAAGCCTAGGGGTGCCTTAGCCTAAGCCTAGGGGTGCCCTACCCTTAGACTAGGGGAGCCCTAGCCTTAGCCTAAGCCTAGGGGTGCCCTAGCAAAAGCCTAGTGGTGCCCTAGCCTAAGCCTAAGGGTGCCCTAGCCTAAGCCTAGGGGTGCCCTAGCCTAAGCCTAGGGGTGCCCTAGCCTAAGCCTAGGGGTGCCCAAGCCTAATCCTAGAGGAGCCCTAGCCTAAGCCTAAGCCTAGGGGTGCCCGAGCCTAAGATTAGGGGAGCCCTAGCCTTAGCCTAAGCCTACGGGTGCACTAGCCTAAGCCTAGGGGTGCCCTAGCCTGAGCCTAGGGGTGCCCTAGCTTGACCCTGTGGGTGCCCTAGCCTTAGGCTAGGGGAGCCCTAGCCTTTTCCTAAGCCTAGGGGTGCCCTAGTCTAACCCTACGGTTGCCCTAGCCTGAGCCTAGGGGTGCTGTAGCCTTAGGCTAGGGGAGCCCTAGTTTAGGCTAAGTCTAGGGGAGCCCTAGTGTAAGCCTGGTGATGCCCTAGCCGGAGCCTAGGGGTGCCCTAGCCTAGGGGAGCCCCAGCCTTAGCCTAAGCCTAGGATTGCCCTAGCCTAAGCTTAGGCGTGCCCTAGCCTGAGTGTAAGGGTGCCCTAATCTGAGGTTAGTGGAGCCCTAGCCTTACCTTAACCTAGGGGTGCCCTATCCTAAGCCTAGGGGTGCCCTAGCCTAAGCCTACGGTTGCCCAAGCCTAAGCCAAGGGGTGCCCTAGGCTTAGGCTAGGGGTGCCCTAGCCTTAGGTTAGGGGAGCCCTAGCCTTAGCCTAAGCCTAGGGGTGCCCTAGCCTAAGCCTAGGGGTGCCCTAGCCTAAGCCTACGGGTGTTCTAGCCTAAGTCTAGGGGTGCCCTAGCCTAAGCCTAGGGGTGCCCTAGCCTAAGCCTAGGGGTGCCCTAGTCTAAGCCTAGGGGTGCCCTAGCCTAAGCCTAGGTGTGTCCTAACCTAAGGCTAGGGGTGCCCTAGACTTAGTCTAGTGGAGCCCTAGCCTTAGCCTAAGCATAGGGGTGCCCTATCCTAAGCCTAGGGGTGCACTAGCCTAAGCCTAGGAGTTTAATAGCCTAAGCCTAAGGGTGTTCTAGCCTAAGCCTAGGGGTGCCCTAGCCTAAGCCTAGGGGTGCCCTAGCCTTAGTTTAGGGGAGCCCTAGCCTTAGTCCAAGCCTAGGGGTGCCCTAGCCTAAGCCTAAGGGTGCCCTATCCTTAGGCCAGGGGAGTCCTCGCCTTAGCCGAAACCTTGGGGTGCCCTAGCCTAAGCCTAGGGGTGCCCTAGCCTACGCTTATGGGTGCCTTAGCCTTAGGCTAGGGGAGCCCTAGCCTTAGCCTAAGCCTAGGGTTGCCCTAGCCTAAACCTAGTGGTGGCCTAGCCTGAGGACAGGGGAGCCCTAGCCTTAGCCTAAGCCTAGGGGTGCCCTAGCCTAAGCCTTGGGGTGCCCTAGCCTGAGTGTAAGGGTGCCCTAATCTGAGGTTAGTGGAGCCCTAGCCTTAGCCTAAGCCTAGGGGTGCCCTATCCTAAGCCTAGGGGTGCCCTATCCTAAGCCTTCGGGCGCCCTAGCCTAAGCCTAGGTGTGCCCTAGCCTAAGCCTAGGGTTGCCCTAGCCTAAGCCTATGTGTGTCCTAGCCTAAGGCTAGGGGTGCAGTAGCCTTAGTCTAGTGGAGCCCTAGCCTTAACCTAAGCCTAGGGGTGCCCTATCCTAAGCCTAGGGGTGCCCTAGCGTAAGCCTAGGGGTGCCCTACTCTAAGCCTAGGGGTGCCCTAGCCTTAGGGTAGGGGAGCCCTAGCCTTATTCCAAGCCTAGGGGTGCCCTAGCCTAAGCCTAGGTGTGCCCTAGCCTAAGCCTAGGGTTGCCCTAGCCTAAGCCTATGTGTGTCCTAGCCTAAGGCTAGGGGTGCAGTAGCCTTAGTCTAGTGGAGCCCTAGCCTTAGCCTAAGCCTAGGGGTGCCCTATCCTAAGCCTAGGGGTGCCCTAGCGTAAGCCTAGGGGTGCCCTACTCTAAGCCTAGGGGTGCCCTAGCCTTAGGGTAGGGGAGCCCTAGCCTTATTCCAAGCCTAGGGGTGCCCTAGCCTAAGCCTAGGGGTGCCCTATCCTTAGGCTAGGGGAGTCCTCGCCTCAGCCGAAGCCTTGGGGTGCCATACCCTAAGCCTAGGGGTGCCCTAGCCTTAGGCTGGGGAGCCCTAGCCTTAGCCTAAACCTAGGGGTAACCAAGCTTAAGCCTAGGGGTGCCCAAGCCTAAGCCTATGGGTGCCTTAGCCTTAGCTAGGGGATCCCTAGCCTTAGCCTAAGCCTAGGGGTGCCCTAGCAAAAGCCTAGTGGTGCCCTAGCCTAAGCCTAGGGGTGCCCTAGCCTAAGCCTAGGGGTGCCCTAGCCTAAGCCTAGGGGTGCCCAAGACTAAGCCTAGGGGAGCCCTAGCCTAAGACTAAGCCTAGGGGTGCCCTAGCCTAAGATTAGGGGCGCCCTAGCCTTAACCTAAGCCTAGGGGTGCCCTAGCCTAAGCCAAGGGGTGCCCTAGCCTAAGCCTAGGGGTGCCCAAACCTAAGCCTAGGGGAGCCCTAGCCTAAGCCTAAGCCTAGGGGTGCCCTAGCCTAAGATTAGGGGAACCCTAGCCTTAACCTAAGCCTAGGGGTGCCCTAGCCTAATCCTAGGGGTGCTCGAGCCTTAGGCTAGGGAAGCCCTAGCGTTAGTCTAAGCCTAGGGGTGCCCTAGTCTATGCGTAGGGGTGGCCTAGCCTGAGGCTAGGGGACCCCTAGCCTTAGCCTAAGCCTACGGGTGCCCTAGCCTAAGCCTAGGGGTGCCCTAGCCTGAGCCTAGGGGTGCCCTAGCTTGAGCCTATGGGTGCCCTAGCCTTAGGCTAGGGGAACCCTAGCCTTTTCCTAAGCCTAGGGGTGCCCTAGTCTAAGCCTACGTGTGCCCTAGCCTGAGCCTAGGGGTGCCGTAGCCTTAGGCTAGGGGAGCCCTAGCCTTAGGCTAAGTCTAGGGGTGCCCTAGTCTAAGCCTAGTGATGCCCTAGCCTGAGCCTAGGGGTGCCCTAATCTGAGGCTAGGGGAGCCCTAGCCTTAGCCTAAGCCTCGGATTGCGCAAGCCTAAGCTTAGGGGTGCCCTAGCCTGAGTCTAAGGGTGCCCTAACCTGAGGTTAGTGGATCCCTAGCCTTAGCCTAAGCAGAGGGGTGTCCTAGCCTAAGCCTAGGGGTGCCCTATCCTAAGCCTAGGGGTGCCCTAGCCTAAGCCTAGGGTTGCCCAAGCCTAAGCCTAGGGGTGCCCTAGCCTAAGCTTAGGGATGCCAAAGCCTAAGCCTAGGGGTGCCCTAGCCTAAGCCTAGGGGTGCCCTAGCCTAAGCCTAGGGGTGCCCTAGCCTAAGCCTATGGGTGCCTTAGCCTTAGGCTAGGGGATCCCTAGCCTTAGCCTAAGCCTTAGGGTGCCCTAGCCTAAGTGTAGGGGTGCCCTAGCCTGAGCCTAGGGGTGCCCTAGCCTTAGCCTAGGGGTGCCGTAGTCTAAGCCTAGGATTCCTCTAGCCTTAGCCTAAGCCTAGGGGTGCCCTAGTCTAAGGCTAGGGGTGCCCTAGTCTAAGCCTAAGGGTGCCCTAGCCTTAGACTACGGGAGCCCTAGCCTTAGCCTAAGCCTAGGGGTGCCCTAGCCTAAGCCTTGTGGAGCCCTAGCCTAAGCTTAGGGGTGCCCTAGCCTTAGGCTAGGGAAGCCCTAGCCTTAGCCTAAGCCTAGGGGTGCCCTAGCCTAAGCCTAGGGGTGTCCTAACCTAAGCCTAGGGGTGCCCTAGCCTAAGCCTAGGGGTGCGCTAGCCTAATCCTAGGGGTGACTTAGCCTTAGGCTAGGGGATCCCTAGCCTTAGCCTAAGCCTAGGGGAGCCCTAGCCTAAGCATAGGGGTGCCCTAGCCTAAGCCTAGGGCTTCCCAAGCCTCATCCTAGGGGTGCCCTAGCCTAAGCCTAGGGCTGCCCTAACCTACGTCTAGGGGTGCCCTAGCCTAAGCCTAGGGGTGCCCTAGCCTAAGCCTAGGGGTACCCTAGCCTTAGGCTAGGAGAGCCCAGCCTTAGCCTAAGCCTAGGGGTGCCCTACTCTAAGCCTAGGGGTGCCCTAGCCTAAGCCTAGGGGTGCCCTAGGGTTAGGCTAGGGGAGCACCGCCTTAGCCTAAGCCTAGGGGTGCCCTAGCCTAAGCCTAGGCGTGCCCTAGCCTAAGCCTAGGTGTGCCCTAGCCTAAGCCTACGGGGGCCCTATCCTAAGCCTAGCGGTGCCCTACCCTAAGCCTAGGGGTGCCCTAGCCTAAGTTTAGGGGTGCCTTAGGGTTAGGCTAGGCGAGCCCTAGCCTTAGCCTGAGCATAGGGGTGCCCTAGCCTAAGCCTAGGGGTGCCCTAGCCTAAGCCTATGGGTGCCCTAGCCTAAGCCTAGGGGTGCCCTAGCCTAATACTAGGGGTGCCCTAGCCTTAGGCTAGGGAGCCCTAACCATAGCCTAAGCCTAGGGGTGCCCAAGCCTAAGCCTAGTGGTGCCCTAGTCTAAGCCTAGGGGTGTCCTAGCCTAAGCCTAGTGGTGCCCTAGCCTAAGCCTAGGGATGCCCTAGCCTAAGCCTAGGGGTGTCCTATCCTAAGCCTAGGGGTGCCCTAGCCTTAGGCTAGGGGAGCCCTAGCCTTAGCCTAAGCCTAGGGGTGCCCCAGCCTAAGCCTAGGGGTGCCCTAGCCTACGTCTAGGGGTGCCCTAGCCTAAGCATAGGGGTGCTCTAACCTAAGCCTAGGCGTTCCCTACCTAAGCATAGGGGTGCCCTAGCCTAAGCCTAGGGGAGCCCTAGCCTAAGCCTAGGGGTGCCCTAGCCTTGAGCTAGGGAAGCCCTAGCCTTAGCTTAAGCCTAGGGGTGCCCTAGCCTAAGCCTAGGGGTGCCCTAGCCTAAGCCTAGGGGTGCTTTAGCCTTAGGCTAGGCGATCCCTAGCCTTAGCCTAAGTCTAGGGGAGCCCTAGCCTAAGCCTTGGGGTGCGCTAGCCTAAGCCTAGGGGTGCCCTTGCCTTAGGCTAGGGGAGTCCTAGCCTTAGCCGAATCCTAGGGGTGACCTAGCGTAAGCCTAGGGGTGCCCTAGTCTAAGCCTAGGGCTGCCCTAGCCTAAGCCTAGGGGTGCCCTAGCCAAAGCCTAGGGTTGCCCTAGCCTACGCCTAGGGGTGCCCTATCCAAAGCCTAGGGGTGCCCTATCATTAGTCTAGGGGAGTCCTCGCCTTAGCTGAAGGCTTAGTGTGCCTAGCCTAAGCCTAGGGTTCCCCTAGCCTAATCCTAGGGGTGCCCTAGCCTAATACTAGGGGTGCCCTAGCCTAAGCCTAGGGGTGCCCTAGCCTAAGCCGAGGGGTGCCCTAGTCTTAGCCTAGGGGAGCCCTAGCCGTAGCTTAAGCCTAGGGGTGCCCTAGCCTAAGCCTAGTGATGCCCTAGCCTAAGCCTAGGGGTGTCCTAGCCTAAGCCTAGGGGTGCCCTAGCCTTAGGCTAGGGTTGCCCAAGCATTAGGCCAGGGAAGCCCTAGCCTTAGCCTAAGCCTAGGGGTGCCCTAGCCTAAGCCTACGGGTGCCCTAGCCATAGGCTAGGGGAGCTCTAGCCTTAGCCTAAGCCTAGGGCTGCCCTAGCCTAAGCCTAGGTGTGCCCTAGCTTAAGCCTAGGAGTGCCCTTGCCTAAGGCTAGGGTTGCTCTAGCCTTAGTCTAGGGGAGCCCTAGCCTTAGCCAAAGCCTACGGGTGCCCTATCCTAAGCCTAGGGGTTCCCTAGCCTAAGCCTAGGGGTGCCCTAGCCTAAGTCTAGGGTGTCCTATCCTTAGGCTAGGGGAGCCCTAGCCTTAGGCTAGGGGAGCCCTAGCCTAAGTCTAAGCCTAGGGGTGCCCTATCCAAACCTAGGGGTGCCCTATCCTTAGTCTAGGGGAGTCCTCGCCTTAGCCGAAACCTTAGGGTGCCCTAGCCTAAGCCTAGGGGTGCCCTAGCCTAAGCCTAGGGGTGCCCTAGCCTAAACCTACGGGTGCCCTAGCCTAAAACTAGGGGTGCCCTTGCCTAAGCCTAGGGGTGCCCTAGCCTAAGCCTAGGGGTGCCCTAGCCAAAGCCTAGGGGTGCCCTAGCCAAAGCCTAGGGTTGCCCTAGCCTACGCCTAGGGGTGCCCTATCCAAAGCCTAGGGGTGCCCTATCATTAGTCTAGGGGAGTCCTCGCCTTAGCTGAAGGCTTAGTGTGCCTAGCCTAAGCCTAGGGTTCCCCTAGCCTAATCCTAGGGGTGCCCTAGCCTAATACTAGGGGTGCCCTAGCCTAAGCCTAGGGGTGCCCTAGCCTAAGCCGAGGGGTGCCCTAGTCTTAGCCTAGGGGAGCCCTAGCCGTAGCTTAAGCCTAGGGGTGCCCTAGCCTAAGCCTAGTGATGCCCTAGCCTAAGCCTAGGGGTGTCCTAGCCTAAGCCTAGGGGTGCCCTAGCCTTAGGCTAGGGTTGCCCAAGCATTAGGCCAGGGAAGCCCTAGCCTTAGCCTAAGCCTAGGGGTGCCCTAGCCTAAGCCTAGGGGTGCCCTAGCCATAGGCTAGGGGAGCTCTAGCCTTAGCCTAAGCCTAGGGCTGCCCTAGCCTAAGCCTAGGTGTGCCCTAGCCTAAGCCTAGGAGTGCCCTTGCCTAAGGCTAGGGTTGCTCTAGCCTTAGTCTAGGGGAGCCCTAGCCTTAGCCAAAGCCTACGGGTGCCCTATCCTAAGCCTA
This sequence comes from Tenrec ecaudatus, assembly GCF_050624435.1. Classification (NCBI taxonomy): domain Eukaryota; kingdom Metazoa; phylum Chordata; class Mammalia; order Afrosoricida; family Tenrecidae; genus Tenrec; species Tenrec ecaudatus. The sequence continues at coordinate 447,893 of NW_027459669.1, forward strand.
GGGGTTCCCTAGCCTAAGCCTAGGGGTGCCCTAGCCTAAGTCTAGGGTGTCCTATCCTTAGGCTAGGGGAGCCCTAGCCTTAGGCTAGGGGAGCCCTAGCCTAAGTCTAAGCCTAGGGGTGCCCTATCCAAAGCCTAGGGGTGCCCTATCCTTAGTCTAGGGGAGTCCTCGCCTTAGCCGAAACCTTAGGGTGCCCTAGCCTAAGCCTAAGGGTGCCCTAGCCTAAGCCTAGGGGTGCCCTAGCCTAAGCCTAGGGGTGCCCTAGCCTAAACCTACGGGTGCCCTAGCCTAAAACTAGGGGTGCCCTAGCCTAAGCCTAGGGGTGCCCTAGCCTTAGGCTAGCGGAGCCCTAGCCTTAGCCTAAGCCTAGGGACGCCCTAGCCTAAAACTAGGGGTGCCCTAGCCTAAGCTTAGGGGTGCCCTAGCCTTAGGCTAGGGGAGCCCTAGCCTAAGTCAAAGCCTAGGGGTGCCCTATCCAAAGCCTAGGGGTGCCCTATCCTTAGTCTAGGGGAGTCATCGCATTAGCCGAAGCCTTATGGTGCCCTAGCCTAAGCCTAGTGGTTCCCTAGCCTAAGCCTAGGGGAGCCCTAGCCTAAGCCTAGGTGTGCCCTAGCCTAAGCCTAGGGGTCCCCTAGCCTTAGGCTAGCGAAGCCCTAGCCTTAGCCTAAGCCTAGGGCCGCCCTAGCCTAAACTTAGGGGTGCCCTAGCCTAAGCTTAGGGGTGCCCTAGCCTTAGGCTATGGGAGCCCTAGCCTTAGTCAAAGCCTAGGGGTGCCCTATCCAACGCCTAGGGGTGCCCTATCCTTAACCTAGGGGAGTCCTCGCCTTAGCTGAAGCATTAGTGTGCCCTAGCCTAAGCCTAGGGGTGCCCTAGCCTAAGCCTTGGGGTGCCCTAGCCGAAGCCTAGGGGTGCCCTAGCGTTAGGTTAGAGGAGTCCTAGCCTTACCTTAAGCCTAGGGGTGCCCTAGCCTAAGCCGAGGGGTGCCCTAGCCTTAGGCTAGCGGAGCCCTAGCATTAGCCTAAACCTAGGGGTGCCCTAGCCTAAGCCTAGAGGTGCCCTAGCCTAAGCCTATGGGTGCCCTAGCCTTAGGCTAGGATAGCCCTAGCCTTAGCCTTAGAATAGGGGTGCTCTAGCCTAAGCCTAGGGGTGCCCTAGCCTAAGCCTTTGGGTGCCCTAGCATAAGCCTAGGGGTGCCGTAACCTAAGCCTAGGGGTGTCCTGGCCTTAGGCTAGGGGAGCCCTAGCCTTAGCATAAGCTTAGGGGTGCCCTAGCCATGTTAGGGGTGCGCTAGCCTAAGCTTAGTGGTTCCCTAGCCTTAGGCTAGGGGAGCCCTACCCTAAGCCTAAGCCTAGGGTAGCCCCAGCCTAAGGCTAGGGTTGCCCTAGCCTAAGCCTAGGGGTGCCCTAGCCTTAGGCTAGGGGAGCCCTAGCTTTAGCCTAAGCCTAGGGGTGCCCTAGCCTAAGCCTAGGAGTGCCCGAGCCTAAGGCTAGGGGTGCCCTAGCCTTACGCCAGGGGATCCCTAGCCTTAGCCTATGCCTAGGAGTTCCCTAGCCTAAGTGTAGGGGTGCCCTAGCCTGAACCTATGGGTGCCCTAGCCTTAGCCTAAGCCTAGGGGTGCCCTAGCCTAAGCCTAGGGGTACCCTAGCCTAAGCCTAGGGGTGCCCTAGCCTTAGGCTGGGAGCCCTAGCCTTAGCCTAAGCCTAGGGGTCCACTAGCCTAAGCCTAGGGGTGCCCTAGCCTAAGCCTAGGGGAGCCCTAGCCTTAGGCTAGGGGAGCCCTAGCCAAAGACTAGGGGTGCCCTTGCCTAATATCTAGGGGTGCCCTAGCCTTAGGCTAGGGGTTCGCTAGCCAAAGACTAGGGGTGTCGTACCCTAAGCATAGGGGTGCCCTAGCCTTTAGCTAGGGGAGCCCTAGCTTTAGCCTAATCCTAGGGGTGCCCTAGCCTAAGCCTAGGGGTGCCCTAGACTAAGCATTGGGGTGCCCTAGCCTTAGGCTAGGGGAGCCCTAGCCTTAGCCTAAGCCTAGGGGTGCCCTAGCCTAAGTCTAGGGGTGGCCTAGCCTAAGCCTAGGGCTGCCCTAGCCTAAGCCTAGGGGTGCCCTAGCCTAAGGCTAGGGGTGCCCTAGCCTTAGCCTAATCCATGGGGTGACCTTGCGTAACCCTACGGGTGCCCTAGCCTAAGACAAGGGCTACCCTAGCCTAAGCCTAGGGGTGCCATAGCCTAAGCCTTTGGCTGCCCTTCCAAAGCCTAGGCGTGCCCTAGCCTTAGCTAGGGTAACCCTAGCTTTAGCCTAAGCCTAGGGTTCCCTAGCCTCAGCCTAGGGGTGCCCTAGCCTCAGCCTAGGGGTGCCCTAGCCTAAGCCTAGGGGTGCCCTAGCTTAAGCCTAGGGGTGCCCTAGCCTTAGGCTAGGGGAGCCCTAACCTTAGCCTAAGCCTAGGGGTGCCCTACCCTAAGTCTAGGGGTGGCCTAGCCTAAGCCTAGGGCTGCCCTAGCCTAAGCCTAGGGGTGCCCTAGCCGAAGCGTAGGGGTGCCCTAGCCTAAGCCTAGGGGTGCCCTAGCCTTAGCATAATCCATGGGGTGACCTAGCGTAAGCCTAGGGGTGCCCTAGCCTAAGACAAGGGCTGCCCTAGCCTAAGCCTAGGGGTGCCCTAGCCTAAGCCTAGGGATGCCCTAGCCTACGCCTAGGGGTGCCCTAGCCTAAGCCTAGGGGTGCCCTAGCCTAAGCCTAGTGGTACCCTAGCCTTAGGCTAGGAGAGGCCTAGCCTTAGCCTAAGCCTAGGGGTGCCCTAGCCAAGCCTTGGGGTGCCCTAGCCTAAGCCTAGAGGTGCCCTAGCCTTAGGCTAGGGGAGCCCTAACCTTAGCGTAAGCCTAGGGGTGCCTTAGCCTAAACCTTGGGGTGCCCTAGCCTAAGCCTAGGGGTGCCCTGGCCTAAGCCTAGGGGTGCCCTAGCCTTAGGCTAGGGCAGCCCTAGCCTTAGCTTAATTCTAGGGGTGCCCTTGCCTAAGCCAAGGAGTGCACTAACCTAAGCCTAGAAGTTCCCTATCCTAAGCGTAGGGGTGCCCTAGCCAAAGCCTAGGCGTGCCCTAGCCTTAGGCTCAGGGAGCCTTAGCCTTACCCTAAGCCTACGGGTGCCCTAGCTTAAGCCTAGATGTGCCCTAGCCTAAGCCTAGGGGTGCCCTAGTCTTAGGCTAGGGGAGACTTTGCCTTAGCCTAAACTTAGGGGTGCCCTAGCCTTAGGCTAGGGTAACCCTAGCTTTAGCCTAAGCCTAGGGTGCCCTAGCCTCAGCCTAGGGGTGCCCTAGCCTCAGCTTAGGGGTGTCCTAGCCTCAGCCTAGGGGTGCCCAAGCCTAAGCCTAGGGGTGCTCTAGCCTTAGGCTAGGGGAGCACTAGCCTTAGCCTAAGCCTAGGGGTGCCTTAGCCTAAGCCTAGGGGTGCCCTAGCCTAAGCCTTGGGTTGCCCTAGCCTAATCCTAGGGGTGCCCTAGCCTAAACCTAGTGGTGCCCTAGCCTAAGCCGAGGGGTGTCCTAGCCTAAGCCTAAGGGTGCCCTAGCCTTAGGCTAGGCGAGCTCTAACCTTAGCCTAAGCCTAGGGGTGCCCTAGCCTAAGCGTAGGGGTGCCCTAGCCTAAGCCTAGGGGTGCCCTAGCTTTAGGCTAGGGGAGTCCAAGCCTTAGCCTAAGCCTAGGGCTGCCCTAGCCTAAGCCTAGGTGTGCCCTAGCTTAAGCCTAGAGGTGCCCTAGCCTAAGCCCAGGAGTGCCCTAGCCTAAGGCTAGGGGTGCCTAGCCTTAGTCTAGGGGAGCCCAAGGCTTATCCTAAACCTAGAGGTTCCCTAGCGTAAGCCTAGGGGTGCCCTAGCCTAAGCCTAGGGGTGTCCTATCCTTAGGCAAGGGGAGCCCGAGCCTTAGGCTAAGGGAGCCCTAGCCTAAGTCTAAGCCTAGGGGTGTCCTATCCAAAGCCTAGGGGTGCCCTATACTTAGTCTAGGGGAGTCCTCGCCTTAGCCAAAGCCTTAGGGTGCCCTAGCCTAAGCCTAGGGCTGCCCTAGCATAAGCCTAGGGGTGCCCTAGCCTAAGCCTAGGGGTGCCCTAGCCTAAGCCTAGGGGGGCCCTAGCCTAAGCCTTGGGGTGCCCTAGTCTTAGGCTAGGGGAGCCCTAGCCTTAGCCTAAGTCTAGGGGTGCCCTAGCCTAAGCCTAGTGGTGCCCTAGCCTAAGCCTAGGGGTGTCCTAGCCTAAGCCTAGTGCTGCCCTAGCCTTAGGCTAGCGGAGCCCTAGCCTTAGCCTAAGCCTAGGGTCGCCCTAGCCTAAACCTAGGGGTGCCCTAGCCTAAGCTTAGGGGTGCCCTAGCCTTAGGCTACGGGAGCCCAAGCCTAAGTCAAAGCCTAGGGGTGCCCTATCCAAAGCCTAGGGGTGCCCTATCATTAGTCTAGGGGAGTCCTCGCCTTAGCTGAAGGCTTAGTGTGCCTAGCCTAAGCCTAGGGTTCCCCTAGCCTAATCCTAGGGGTGCCCTAGCCTAATACTAGGGGTGCCCTAGCCTAAGCCTAGGGGTGCCCTAGCCTAAGCCGAGGGGTGCCCTAGTCTTAGCCTAGGGGAGCCCTAGCCGTAGCTTAAGCCTAGGGGTGCCCTAGCCTAAGCCTAGTGATGCCCTAGCCTAAGCCTAGGGGTGTCCTAGCCTAAGCCTAGGGGTGCCCTAGCCTTAGGCTAGGGTTGCCCTAGCATTAGGCCAGGGAAGCCCTAGCCTTAGCCTAAGCCTAGGGGTGCCCTAGCCTAAGCCTAGGGGTGCCCTAGCCATAGGCTAGGGGAGCTCTAGCCTTAGCCTAAGCCTAGGGCTGCCCTAGCCTAAGCCTAGGTGTGCCCTAGCCTAAGCCTAGGAGTGCCCTTGCCTAAGGCTAGGGTTGCTCTAGCCTTAGTCTAGGGGAGCCCTAGCCTTAGCCAAAGCCTACGGGTGCCCTATCCTAAGCCTAGGGGTTCCCTAGCCTAAGCCTAGGGGTGCCCTAGCCTAAGTCTAGGGTGTCCTATCCTTAGGCTAGGGGAGCCCTAGCCTTAGGCTAGGGGAGCCCTAGCCTAAGTCTAAGCCTAGGGGTGCCCTATCCAAAGCCTAGGGGTGCCCTATCCTTAGTCTACGGGAGTCCTCGCCTTAGCCGAAGCCTTAGGGTGCCCTAGCCTAAGCCTAGGGGTGCCCTAGCTTAAGCCTAGGGGTGCCCTAGCCTAAGCCTAGGGGTGCCCTAGCCTAAACCTACGGGTGCCCTAGCCTAAAACTAGGGGTGCCCTAGCCTAAGCCTAGGGGTGCCCTAGCCTTAGGCTAGCGGAGCCCTAGCCTTAGCCTAAGCCTAGGGACGCCCTAGCCTAAAACTAGGGGTGCCCTAGCCTAAGCTTAGGGGTGCCCTAGCCTTAGGCTAGGGGAGCCCTAGCCTAAGTCAAAGCCTAGGGGTGCCCTATCCAAAGCCTAGGGGTGCCCTATCCTTAGTCTAGGGGAGTCATCGCATTAGCCGAAGCCTTATGGTGCCCTAGCCTAAGCCTAGGGGTTCCCTAGCCTAAGCCTAGGGGAGCCCTAGCCTAAGCCTAGGTGTGCCCTAGCCTAAGCCTAGGGGTCCCCTAGCCTTAGGCTAGCGAAGCCCTAGCCTTAGCCTAAGCCTAGGGCCGCCCTAGCCTAAACTTAGGGGTGCCCTAGCCTAAGCTTAGGGGTGCCCTAGCCTTAGGCTATGGGAGCCCTAGCCTTAGTCAAAGCCTAGGGGTGCCCTATCCAACGCCTAGGGGTGCCCTATCCTTAACTTAGGGGAGTCCTCGCCTTAGCTGAAGCATTAGTGTGCCCTAGCCTAAGCCTAGGGGTGCCCTAGCCTAAGCCTTGGGGTGCCCTAGCCGAAGCCTAGGGGTGCCCTAGCGTTAGGTTAGAGGAGTCCTAGCCTTACCTTAAGCCTAGGGGTGCCCTAGCCTAAGCCGAGGGGTGCCCTAGCCTTAGGCTAGGGGAGCCCTAGCATTAGCCTAAACCTAGGGGTGCCCTAGCCTAAGCCTAGAGGTGCCCTAGCCTAAGCCTATGGGTGCCCTAGCCTTAGGCTAGGATAGCCCTAGCCTTAGCCTTAGAATAGGGGTGCTCTAGCCTAAGCCTAGGGGTGCCGTAACCTAAGCCTAGGGGTGTCCTGGCCTTAGGCTAGGGGAGCCCTAGCCTTAGCATAAGCCTAGGGGTGCCCTAGCCATGTTAGGGGTGCCCTAGCCTAAGCTTAGTGGTTCCCTAGCCTTAGGCTAGGGGAGCCCTACCCTAAGCCTAAGCCTAGGGTAGCCCCAGCCTAAGCCTAGGGTTGCCCTAGCCTAAGCCTAGGGGTGCCCTAGCCTTAGGCTAGGGGAGCCCTAGCTTTAGCCTAAGCCTAGGGGTGCCCTAGCCTAAGCCTAGGAGTGCCCAAGCCTAAGGCTAGGGGTGCCTAGCCTTACGCCAGGGGATCCCTAGCCTTAGCCTAAGCCTAGGAGTTCCCTAGCCTAAGTGTAGGGGTGCCCTAGCCTGAACCTATGGGTGCCCTAGCCTTAGCCTAAGCCTAGGGGTGCCCTAGCCTAAGCCTAGGGGTACCCTAGCCTAAGCCTAGGGGTGCCCTAGCCTTAGGCTGGGAGCCCTAGCCTTAGCCTAAGCCTAGGGGTCCACTAGCCTAAGCCTAGGGGTGCCCTAGCCTAAACCTAGGGGAGCCCAAACCTTAGGCTAGGGGAGCCCTAGCCAAAGACTAGGGGTGCCCTTGCCTAATATCTAGGGGTGCCCTAGCCTTAGGCTAGGGGTTCGCTAGCCAAAGCCTAGGGGTGTCGTACCCTAAGCATAGGGGTGCCCTAGCCTTTAGCTAGGGGAGCCCTAGCTTTAGCCTAATCCTAGGGGTGCCCTAGCCTAAGCCTAGGGGTGCCCTAGCCTAAGCCTATCGGTGCCCTAGCCTTAGGCTAGGGGAGCCCTAGATTTAACCTAAGCCTAGGGGTGACCTAGCCTAAGCCTAGGCTTGCCCTAGCCTAAGCCTAGGGGTGCCCTAGCCTAAGCATTGGGGTGCCCTAGCCTTAGGCTAGGGGAGCCCTAGCCTTAGCCTAAGCCTGGGGGTGCCCTAGCCTAAGTCTAGGGGTGGCCTAGCCTAAGCCTAGGGCTGCCCTAGCCTAAGCCTAGGGGTGCCCTAGCCTAAGCCTAGGGGTGCCCTAGCCTAAGCCTAGGGGTGCCCTAGCCTTAGCCTAATCCATGGGGTGACCTAGCGTAACCCTAGGTGTGCCCTAGCCTAAGACAAGGGCTGCCCTAGCCTAAGCCTAGGGGTGCCATAGCCTAAGCCTATGGCTGCCCTTCCAAAGCCTAGGCGTGCCCTAGCCTTAGCTAGGGTAACCCTAGCTTTAGCCTAAGCCTAGGGTTCCCTAGCCTCAGCCTAGGGGTGCCCTAGCCTCAGCCTAGGGGTGCCCTAGCCTAAGCCTAGGGGTGCCCTAGCTTAAGCCTAGGGGTGCCCTAGCCTTAGGCTAGGGGAGCCCTAACCTTAGCCTAAGCCTAGGGGTGCCCTAGCCTAAGTCTAGGGGTGGCCTAGCCTAAGCCTAGGGCTGCCCTAGCCTAAGCCTAGGGGTGCCCTAGCCTAAGCGTAGGGGTGCCCTAGCCTAAGCCTAGGGGTGCCCTAGCCTTAGCATAATCCATGGGGTGACCTAGCGTAAGCCTAGGGGTGCCCTAGCCTAAGCCTAGGGCTGCCCTAGCCTACGTCTAGGGGTGCCCTAGCCTAAGCCTAGGGGTGCCCTAGCCTTAGGCTAGGAGAGGCCTAGCCTTAGCCTAAGCCTAGGGGTGCCCTAGCCAAGCCTTGGGGTGCCCTAGCCTAAGCCTAGAGGTGCCCTAGCCTTAGGCTAGGGGAGCCCTAACCTTAGCGTAAGCCTAGGGGTGCCTTAGCCTAAGCCTTGGGGTGCCCTAGCCTAAGCCTAGGGGTGCCCTGGCCTAAGCCTAGGGGTGCCCTAGCCTTAGGCTAGGGCAGCCCTAGCCTTAGCTTAATTCTAGGGGTGCCCTTGCCTAAGCCGAGGAGTGCACTAACCTAAGCCTAGAAGTTCCCTATCCTAAGCGTAGGGGTGCCCTTGCCAAAGCCTAGGCGTGCCCTAGCCTTAGGCTCAGGGAGCCTTAGCCTTACCCTAAGCCTACGGGTGCCCTAGCTTAAGCCTAGATGTGCCCTAGCCTAAGCCTAGGGGTGCCCTAGGCTTAGGCTAGGGGAGACTTTGGCTTAGCCTAAACTTAGGGGTGCCCTAGCCTTAGGCTAGGGTAACCCTAGCTTTAGCCTAAGCCTAGGGTGCCCTAGCCTCAGCCTAGGGGTGCCCTAGCCTCAGCCTAGGGGTGTCCTAGCCTCAGCCTAGGGGTGCCCTAGCCTAAGCCTAGGGGTGCCCTAGATTAAGCCTAGGGGTGCCCTAGCTTAAGCCTAGGGGTGCCCTAGCCTTAGGCTAGGGGAGCCCTAGCCTTAGCCTAATCCTAGGGCTGACCTAGCTTAAGCTTAGGGGTGCCTGAGCCTAAGCCTAGGGCTGCCCAAGCCTAAGCCTAGGGGTGCCCTAGCCTAAGCCTAGGGGTGCCCTAGCCTAGGCCTAGGGGTGCACTAGCCTAAGCCTAGGGGTGCCGTAGCCTAAGCCTAGGGATACCCTAGCCTTAGGCTAGGAGAGCCCAGACTTAGCCTAAGTCTAGGGGTGCCCTAGCCTAAGACTAGGCGTGCCCTAGCCTAAGCCTAGGGTTGCCCTACCCTAAGCCTAGGGTTGCCCTAGCCTAAGCCTATGGGTGTCCTAGCCTAAGCCTAGGGGTGTCCTATCCTAAGCCTAGGGGTGCCCTATCCTACGCCTAGGGGTGCCCTAGCCTAAGCATAGGGGTGCTCTAAACTAAGCCTAGGCATTCCCTACCTAAGCTTAGGGGTGCACAAGCCTAAGCTTAGGGAAGCCCTAGCCTAAGCCTAGGGGTGACCTAGCCTTAGGCTAGGGAAGCCCTAGCCTTAGCCTAAGCCTAGGGCCGACCTAGCCTAAACCTAGGGGTGCCCTAGCCTAAGCTTAGGGGTGCCCTAGCCTTAGGCTAGGGGAGCCCTAGCCTAAGTCAAAGCCTAGGGGTGCCCTATCCAAAGCCTAGGGGTGCCTTATCCTTAGTCTAGGGGAGTCCTAGCCTTAGCCGAAGCCTTTGGTGCCCTAGCCTAAGCCTAGGGGTGCCCTAGCCTAAGCCTAGGGGAGCCCTAGCCTAAGCCAAGGGGTGCCCTAGCCTAAACCTAGGCGTGCCCTAGCCTTAGGCTCAGGGAGCCTTAGCCTTACCCTAAGCCTACGGGTGCCCTAGCTTAAGCCTAGATGTGCCCTAGCCTAAGCCTAGGGGTGCCCTAGGCTTAGGCTAGGGGAGACTTTGGCTTAGCCTAAACTTAGGGGTGCCCTAGCCTTAGGCTAGGGTAACCCTAGCTTTAGCCTAAGCCTAGGGTGCCCTAGCCTCAGCCTAGGGGTGCCCTAGCCTCAGCCTAGGGGTGTCCTAGCCTCAGCCTAGGGGTGCCCTAGCCTAAGCCTAGGGGTGCCCTAGATTAAGCCTAGGGGTGCCCTAGCTTAAGCCTAGGGGTGCCCTAGCCTTAGGCTAGGGGAGCCCTAGCCTTAGCCTAATCCTAGGGCTGACCTAGCTTAAGCTTAGGGGTGCCTGAGCCTAAGCCTAGGGCTGCCCAAGCCTAAGCCTAGGGGTGCCCTAGCCTAAGCCTAGGGGTGCCCTAGCCTAGGCCTAGGGGTGCACTAGCCTAAGCCTAGGGGTGCCGTAGCCTAAGCCTAGGGATACCCTAGCCTTAGGCTAGGAGAGCCCAGACTTAGCCTAAGTCTAGGGGTGCCCTAGCCTAAGACTAGGCGTGCCCTAGCCTAAGCCTAGGGTTGCCCTACCCTAAGCCTAGGGTTGCCCTAGCCTAAGCCTATGGGTGTCCTAGCCTAAGCCTAGGGGTGTCCTATCCTAAGCCTAGGGGTGCCCTATCCTACGCCTAGGGGTGCCCTAGCCTAAGCATAGGGGTGCTCTAAACTAAGCCTAGGCATTCCCTACCTAAGCTTAGGGGTGCACAAGCCTAAGCTTAGGGAAGCCCTAGCCTAAGCCTAGGGGTGACCTAGCCTTAGGCTAGGGAAGCCCTAGCCTTAGCCTAAGCCTAGGGCCGACCTAGCCTAAACCTAGGGGTGCCCTAGCCTAAGCTTAGGGGTGCCCTAGCCTTAGGCTAGGGGAGCCCTAGCCTAAGTCAAAGCCTAGGGGTGCCCTATCCAAAGCCTAGGGGTGCCTTATCCTTAGTCTAGGGGAGTCCTAGCCTTAGCCGAAGCCTTTGGTGCCCTAGCCTAAGCCTAGGGGTGCCCTAGCCTAAGCCTAGGGGAGCCCTAGCCTAAGCCAAGGGGTGCCCTAGCCTAAACCTAGGGGTGCCCTAGCCTTAGGCTAGCGGAGCCCTAGCCTTAGCCTAAGACTAGGGCCGCCCAGGCCTAAACCTAGGGGTGCCCTAGCCTAAGCTTAGGGGTGCCCTAGCCTTACGCTAGGGGAGCCCTAGCCTTAGTCAAAGCCTAGGGGTGCCCTATCCAACGCATAGGGGTGCCCTATCCTTAACCTAGGGGAGTCCTCGCCTTAGCTGAAGCATTAGTGTGCCCTAGCCTAAGCCTAGGGGTGCCCTAGCCTAAGCTTTGGGGTGCCCTAGCCCAAGCCTAGGGGTGCCCTAGCGTTAGGTTAGAGGGGTCCTAGCCTTACCTTAAGCCTAGGGGTGCCCTAGCCTTAGGCTAGGGGAGCCCTAGCATTAGCCTAAACCTAGGGGTGCCCTAGCCAAAGCCTAGAGGTGCCCTAGCCTAAGCCTATGGGTGCCCTAGCCTTAGGCTAGGATAGCCCTAGCCTTAGCCTAAGAATAGGGGTGCTCTAGCCTAAGCCTAGGGGTGCCCTAGCCTAAGCCTTTGGGTGCCCTAGCCTAAGCCTAGGGATGCCGTAGCCTAAGCCTAGGGGTGTCCTGGCCTTAGGCTAAGGGAGCCCTAGCCTTAGCCTAAGCCTAGGGGTGCCCTAGCCAAGTTAGGGGTGCCCTTGCCTAAGCTTAGTGGTTCCCTAGCCTTAGGCTAGGGGAGCCCTACCCTAAGCCTAAGCCTAGGGGAGCCCCAGCCTAAGCCTTGGAGTGCCCTAGCCTAAGCCTAGGGGTGCCCTAGCCTTAGGCTAGGGGAGCCCTAGCTTTAGCCTAAGCCTAGGGGTGCCCTAGCCTAAGCCTAGGAGTGCCCTAGCCTAAGCCTAGGGGTGCCCTAGCCATATGCCAGGGGATCCCTAGCCCTAGCCTAAGCCTAGGAGTTCCCTAGCGTAAGTGTAGGTGTGCCCTAGCCTGAACCTATGGGTGCCCTAGCCTTAGCCTAAGCCTAGGGGTGCCCTAGCCTAAGCCTAGGGGTACCCTAGCCTAAGCCTAGGGGTGCCCTAGCCTTAGGCTGGGAGCCCTAGCCTTAGGCTGGGAGCCCTAGCCTTAGCCTAAGCCTAGGGGTCCACTAGCCTAAGCCTAGGGGTGCCCTAGCCTAAGCCTAGGGGTGCCCTAGCCTTAGGCTAGGGGAGCCCTAGCCAAAGACAAGGGGTGCCCTTGCCTAAATCTAGGGGTGCCCTAGCCTTAGGCTAGGGGTTCGCTAGCCAAGGCCTAGGGGTGTTGTAGCCTAAGCATAGGGGTGCCCTAGCCTTTAGCTAGGGGAGCCCTAGCCTTAGCCTAATCCTAGGGGTGCCCTAGCCTAAGCCTAGGGGTGCCCTAGCCTAAGCCTATGGGTGCCCTAGCCTTAGGCTAGGGGAGCCCTAGATTTAGCCTAAGCCTAGGGGTGACCTAGCCTAAGCCTAGGCTTGCCCTTGCCTAAGCCTAGGGGTGCCCTAGCCTAAGCATAGGGGAGCCCTAGCCTTAGGCTAGGGGAGCCCTAGCCTTAGCTTAAGACTAGGGGTGCCCTAGCCTAAGTCTAGGGGTGGCCTAGCCTAAGCCTAGGGCTGCCGTATCCTAAGCCTAGGGGTGCCCTAGCCTAAGCCTAGGGCTGCCCTTGCCAAAGCCTAGGCGTGCCCTAGACTTAGCTAGGGAAACCCTAGCTTTAGCCTAAGCCTAGCGTGCCCTAGCCTCAGCCTAGGGGTGCCATAGCCTAAGCCTAGGGCTGCCCTAGCCTACGCCTAGGGGTGCCCTAGCCTAAGCCTAGGGGTGCCCAAGCCTAAGCCTAGGGGTACCCTAGCCTTAGGCTAGGAGAGCCCTAGCCTTAGCCTAAGCCTAGGGGTGCCCTAGCCAAGCCTTGGGGTGCCCTAGCCTAAGCCTAGAGGTGCCCTAGCCTTAGGCTAGGGGAGCCCTAACCTTAGCGTAAGCCTAGGGGTGCCTTAGCCTAAGCCTTGGGGTGCCCTAGCCTAAGCCTAGGGGTGCCCTGGCCTAAGCCTAGGGGTGCCCTAGCCTTAGGCTAGGGCAGCCCTAGCCTTAGCTTAATTCTAGGGGTGCCCTTGCCTAAGCCGAGGAGTGCACTAACCTAAGCCTAGAAGTTCCCTATCCTAAGCCTAGGGGTGCCCTTGCCAAAGCCTAGGCGTGCCCTAGCCTTAGGCTCAGGGAGCCTTAGCCTTACCCTAAGCCTACGGGTGCCCTAGCTTAAGCCTAGATGTGCCCTAGCCTAAGCCTAGGGGTGCCCTAGTCTTAGGCTAGGGTAACCCTAGCTTTAGCCTAAGCCTAGGGTGCCCTAGCCTCAGCCTAGGGGTGCCCTAGCCTCAGCCTAGGGTTGCCCTAGCTTAAGCCTAGGGGTGCCCTAGCCTAAGCCTAGGGGTGCCCTAGCCTAAGCCTAGGGGTGCCCTAGCTTAAGCCTAGGGGTGCCCTAGCCTAAGCCTAGGGGTGCCCTAGCCTCAGCCTAGGGGTGCCCTAGCCTCAGCCTAGGGTTGCCCTAGCTTAAGCCTAGGGGTGCCCTAGCCTAAGCCTAGGGGTGCCCTAGCCTCAGCCTAGGGTTGCCCTAGCTTAAGCCTAGCGGTGCCCGAGCCTAAGCTTAGGGCTGCCCAAGCCTAAGCCTAGGGGTGCCCTAGCCTAAGCCTAGGGGTGCCCTAGCCTAGGCCTAGGGGTGCACTAGCCTAAGCCTAGGGGTGCCCTAGCCTAAGCCTAGGGATACCCTAGCCTTAGGCTAGGAGAGCCCAGACTTAGCTTAAGCCTAGGGGTGCCCTAGCCTAAGACTAGGCGTGCCCTAGCCTAAGCCTAGGGTTGCCCTACCCTAAGCCTAGGGGTGCCCTAGCCTAAGCCTATGGGTATCCTAGCCTAAGCCTAGGGGTGTCCTATCCTAAGCCTAGGGGTGCCCTAGCCTACGCCTAGGGGTGCCCTAGCCTTAGCATAGGGGTGCTCTAAACTAAGCCTAGGCGTTCCCTACCTAAGCTTAGGGTTGCACTAGCCTAAGCTTAGGGGAGCCCTAGCCTAAGCCTAGGGGTGCCCTAGCCTTAGGCTAGGTAAGCCCTAGCCTTAGCCTAAGCCTAGGGGTAGCCTAGCCTAAGCTTAGGGGTGCCCTAGCCTAAGCCTAGGGGTGCCTTAGCCTTAGTCTAGGGGATCCCTAGACTTAGCCTAAGCCTAGGGGAGCCCTAGCCTAAGCCTAGGGGTGCCCTAGCCTAAGCCTAGGGGTGCCCTTGCCTTAGGCTAGGGGAGCCTAAGCCTTAGCCTAATCCTAGGGGTGACCTAGCGTAAACCTAGGGGTGTCCTAGCCTAAGCCTAGGGCTGCCCTAGCCTAAGCCTAGGGGTGCCCTAGCCTAAGCCTAGGGTTGCCCTAGCCTACACCTATCGGTGCCCTAGCCTAAGCCTAGGGGTACCCTAGCCTTAGGCTATGAGAGCCCTAGCCTTAGCCTAAGCCTAGGGGTGCCCTAGCTAAGCCTAGGGGTGCCCTAGCCTAAGCCTAGAGGTGACCTAGCCTTAGGCTACGGGAGCCATAACCTTAGCGTAAGCCTAGGGGTGCCTTAACTTAATCCTAGGGGTGCCCTAGCGTAAGCCTAGGAGTGCACTAGCCTAAGCCTAGAAGTTCCCTATCCTAAGCCTAGGGGTGCCCTAGCCTTAGGCTAGGGGAGCCCTAACCTTAGCCTAAGCCTACGGGTGCCGTAGCTTAAGCCTAGGGGTGCCCTAGCCTAAGCCTTGGGGTGCCCTAGTCTTAGGCTAGGGGAGCCCTAGCCTTAGCCTAAACCTAGGGGTGCCCTAGCCTTAGGCTAGGGTAACCCTAGCCTTAGTCTAAATCTAGGGTGCCCTAGCCTCAGCCTAGGGGTGCCCTAGCCTCAGCCTAGGGTTGCCCTAGCCTAAGCCTAGGGGTGCCCTAGCCTAAATCTAGGGGTGCCCTAACCTAAGCCTAGTGGTGCCTTAGCCTAAGCCTAGGGGTGACCTCGCCTTTTCCTAAGACTAGGGGTGCCCTAGTCTAAGCCTAGGGGTGCCCTAGCCTGAGCCTAAGGGTGCCGTAGCCTTAGGCTAGGGGAGCCCTAGCCTTAGCCTAAGTCTAGGGGTGCCCTAGTCTAAGCCTAGGGGTGCCCTACCCTGAGCCTAGGGGTGCCCTAGTCTGAGGCTAGGGGAGCCCTAGCCTTAGCCTAAGCCTACGGGTGCCCTATCCTAAGCCTAGGGTTGCCCAAGCCTAAGCATAGGGGTGCCCTAGCCTAAGCCTAGGGTTGCCCTGGCCTAAGCCTAGGGGTGCCCTAGCCTTAGGCTAGGGGAGCCCTAGCCTTAGGTTAGGGGAGCCCTAGCCTTAGCCTAAGCCTAAGGGTGCCCAAGCCTAAGCCTAGGGGTGCCCTAGCCTAAGCCTAGGGGTGCCCTAGCCTAAGCCTAGGGGTGCCCTAGCTTAAGCCTAGGGGTGCCCTAGCCTAAGCCTACGGGTGTCCTAGCCTAAGCCTAGGGGTTCCCTAGCCTAAGCCTAGGGGTGCCCTAGCCTTAGTCTAGGGGAGCCCTAGCCTTAGCCTAAGCCTTGGGGCGCCCTAGCCTAAACCTAGGGGTGCCCTAGCCTAAGCCTATGGGTGCCCTAGCCTAAGACTAGGGGTGCCCTAGCCTAAGAATAGGTGTGTCTTAGCCTAAGGCTAGGGGTGCCCTACCCTTAGTCTAGTGGAGCCCTAGCCTTAGCCTAAGCCTAGGGGTGCCCTATCCTACGTCTAGGGGTGCCCTAGCCTAAGCCTAGGGGTGCCCTAGTCTAAGCCTAGGGTTGCCCTAGCCTTAGGGTAGGGGAACCTTAGCCTTAGTCCAAGCTTATGGGTGCCCTAGCCTAAGCCTAGGGGTGCCCTATCCTTAGGCTAGGGGAGTCCTCGCCTTAGCCGAAGCCTTGGGGTGCCCTAGCCTAAGCCTAGGGGTGCCCTAGCCTAAGTCTAGTGGTGCCCTAGCCTAAGCCTATGGGTGCCCTAGCCTAAGCCTAGGGGAGCCCTAGCCTAAGCCTAGGGATGCCCTAGCCTTAGCGTAGGGGAGCCTTAGCCTTATTCCAAGCCTAGGCGTGCCCTAGCCTCAGCCTAGGGGTGCCGTAGCCTTAGCCTAATCTATGGGGTGACCTAGCGAAAGCCTAGGGGTGCCCTAGCCTAAGCCAAGGGCTGCCCTAGCCTAAGCCTAGGGGTGACATAGCCTAAGCCTAGGGCTGCCCTAGCCTAAGACTAGGTGTACCCTAGCCTTAGGCTAGGAGAGCCCTAGCCTTAGCCTATGCCTAGGGGTGTCCTAGCCATGCCTAGGGGTGCCCTAGCCTAAGCCTAGAGGTGCCCTAGCCTTAGGCTAGGGGAGCCCTACCCCTAGCGTAAGCCTAGGGGTGCCTTAGCCTAAGCCTTGGGGTGCCCTAGCCTAAGCCTATGGGTGCCGTAGCCTAAGCCTAGGGGTGCCTTAGCCTTAGGCTAGGGGAGCCCTAGCCTTAGCTTAATCCTAGGGGAGCCCTTGCCTAAGCCGAGGAGTGCACTAGCCTAAGCCTAGAAGTTCCCTATCCTAAGCCTAGGGGTGCCCTTGCAAAAGCCTAGGCGTGCCCTAGCCTTAGGCTAGGGGAGCCCTTGCCTTAGCCTAAGCCTACGGGTGCCCTAGCTTAAGCCTAGGGGTGCCCTAGCCTAAGCCTAGGGGTGCCCTAGTCTTAGGCTAGGGGAGACCTTGCCTTAGCCTAAACCTAGGGGTGCCCTAGCCTTAGGCTAGGGTAACCCTAGCTTTAGCCAAAGTCTAGGGTGCCCTAGCCTCAGCCTAGTGGTGCCCTAGCCTCAGCCTAGGGGTGCCCTAGCCTTAGGCTAGGGGAGCCCTAGCCCTAGCCTAATCCAGGGCTGACCTAGCTTAAGCCTAGGGGTGCCCTAGCCTAAGCCTAGGGCTGCCCAAGCCTAAGCCTAGGGGTGCCCTAGCCTAAGCCTAGGGCAGCCCTAGCCTAGGCCTAGGGGTGCCCTAGCCTAAGCCTAGGGGTGCCCTACCCTAAGCCTAGGGGTGCCCTACTCGAAGCCTAGGGGTGCCCTAGCCTAAGCCTAAGGGTGCCCTAGTGTTAGGCGAGGGGAGCCCTAGCCTTAGCCTAAGCCTAGGGGTGCCCTAGCCTAAGCCTAGGGGTGCCCTAGCCTAAGCCTAGTGTGCCCTAGCCTTAGGCTAGGGGAGCCCTAGCCTTAGCCTAAGCCTAGGGGTGTCCTAGCCTAAGCCTAGGGGTGCCCTAGCCTTAGGCTAGGGAATTCCTATCCTTAGCCTAAGCCTAGGGTTGCCCTAGCCTAAGCCTAGGGGTGCCCTAGCCTAACCCTAGGGGTGCCCTAGCCTTAGGCTAGGGGAGTACAGCCTTAGCCTAAGCCTAGGGGTGCCCTAGCCTAAGCCTAGGCATGCCCTAGCCTAAGCCTAGGCGTGCCCTACCCTAAGCCTAGGGGTGCCCTACCCTAAGCCTAGGGGTGCCCTAGCCTAAGCCTAGGGGTGCAATAGGGTTAGGCTAGGGGAGCCCAAGCCTTAGCCTAAGCATAGGGGTGCCCTAGCCTAAGCCTAGGGGTGCCTTAGCCTAAGCCTAGGGGTGTGCTAGCCTAAGCTTAGGGGTGTCCTAGCCTAAGCCTACAGGTGCCCTAGCCTTAGGCTAGGGGAGCCCTATCCTTAGCCTAAACCTAGGGGTGCCAGAGCCTTAGCATAGTGGTGCCCTAGCCTTAGCCTAGGGGTGTCCTAGCCAAAGCCTAGGGGTGCCCTAGCCTAAGCCTAGGGGTGCCCTAGCCTAAGCATAGGGGTGTCGTATCCTAAGCCTAGGGGTGCCCTAGCCTTAGGCTAGGGGAGCCCTAGCGTTAGCCTAAGCCTAGGGGTGCCCCAGTCTAAGCCTAGGGGTGCCCTAGCCTACGTCTAGGGGTGCCCTAGCCTAAGCATAGGGGTGCTCTAAACTAAGCCTAGGCGTTCTCTACCTAAGCTTAGGGGTGCCCTAGCCTAAGCCTAGGGGAGCCCTAGCCTAAGCCTAGGGTTGCCCTAGCTTTAGGCTAGGGAAGCCCTAGCCTTAGCCTAAGCCTAGGTGTGCCCTAGCCTAAGCCTAGGGGTGCCCTAGCCTAAGCCTAGGCGTGCCCTAGCCTAAGCCTAAGGGTGCCTTAGCCTTAGGCTAGGGGATCCATAGCCTTAGTCTAAGCCTAGGGGAGCCCTAGCCTAAGCCTAGGGGTGCCCTTGCCTTAGGCTAGGGGAGCCCTAGCCTTAGCCTAATCCTAGGGGTGACCTAGCGTAAGCCTAGTGGTGCCTTAGCCTAAGCCTAGGGGTGCCCTAGCCTAAGCCTAGGGTTGCCCTAGCCCACGACTATGGGTGCCCTAGCCTAAACCTAAACCTAGGGGTGCCCTAGCCTTAGGCTAGGGTAACCCTAGCCTTAGCCTAAACCTAGGTTGCCCTAGCCTCAGCCTAGGGATGCCCTAGCCTCAGCCTAGGGGTGCCGTAGCATAAGCCTAGGTGTGCCCTAGCCTAAATCTAGGGGTGCCCTAGCCTAAGCCTAGTTCTGCCTTAGCCTAAGCCTAGGGGTGACCTCGCCTTAGCCTAAGCCTAGGGGTGCCCTAGCCTAAGCCTAGGGGTGCTCTTACCTAAGCCTAGGCGTTCCCTACCTAAGCTTAGGGATGCCCTAGCCTAAGCCTAGGGGTGCCGTAGCCAAAGCCTAGGGATGCCCTAGCCTAAGCCTAGGGGTGCCCTAGCCTAAGCCTAGGGATGCCCTTGCCTAAACCTAGGGGTACCATAGCCTTAGGCTAGCTGAGCCCTAGGCTTAGCCTAAGCCTAGGGATGCCCTAGCCTAAGCCTAGGGGTAACCTAGCCTAAGCCTAGGGGTTCCCTACCCTAAGCCTAGGGGTTCCCTAGCCTTAGGCTAGGGGAGCCCTAGCCTTAGCCTAAGCCTAGGGGTGCCCTAGCCTAAGCCCAGGGGTGCCCTAGCCTGAGCCTAGGGGTGCCCTAGCGTGAGCCTACGGGTGTCCTAGCCTGAGGATAGGGGAGCTCTAGCGTTAGTCTAGCCTAGGATTGCGCTAGCCTAAGCCTAGGGGTGTCATAGCCTGAGTCTAGGGGTGCACTAGCCTGAGGCTTGGGGAGCCGGAGCTTTAGCCTAAGCCTAGGGGAGCCCTAGGTAAAGCCTAGGGGTGCCCTAGCCTAAGCCTAGGGGTGCCCTAACCCAAGCCTAGGGGTGCCCTAGCCTAAGCCTAGGGGTGCCCTAGCCTAAGCCTAGTGGTGCCTTAGCCTAAGCCTAGGGGTGACCTCGCCTTACCCTAAGCTAGGGGTGCCCTAGCCTAAGCCTAGGGGTGCTCTAACCTAAGCCTAGGCGTTCCCTACCTAAGCTTAGGGATGCCCTAGCCTAAGCCTAGGGGTGCCCTACACTAAGCCTAGGGGTGCCCTAGCCTAAGCCTAGGGGTGCCCTAGTCTTAGGCTAGGGGAGACCTTGCCTTAGCCTAAACCTAGGGGTGCCCTAGCGTTAGGCTAGGGAAACCCTAGCTTTAGCCTAAGGCTTGGGTGCCCTAGGCTCAGCCTAGGGGTGCCCTAGACTGAGCCTAATCCTAGGGTTGATCTAGCTTAAGCCTAGGGGTGCCCTAGCCTAAGCCTAGGGCTGACCAAGCCTAAGCCTAGGGGTGCCCTAGACTAAGCCTAGGGCTGCCCTAGACTAAGCCTAGGGGTGCCCTAGCCTAACCCTAGTGGTGCCATAGCCTAAGCCTGGGGGTACCCTAGCCTTAGGCTAGGAGAGCCCAGCCTTAGCCTAAGCCTAGCGGTGTCCTAGCCTAAGCCTAGGGGTGCCCTAGCCTAAGCCTAGGGGAGCCCTACCCTAAGCCTAGGGGTGCCCTACTCTAAGCCTAGGGTTGCCCTAGCCTAAGCCTAAGGGTGCACTACTGTTAGGCTAGGGTAGCCCTAGCCTGAGCCTAAGCCTAGGGGTGCCCTACCCTAAGCCTAAGGGTGCCCTAGCCTAAGCCTAGGGGTGCCGTAGCCTAAGCCTAGTGTGCCCTAGCCTTAGGCTAGGGGAGCCCTAGCCTTAGCCTAAGCCTAGGGGTGTCCTAGCCTAAGCCTAGGGGTGCCCTAGCCTTAGGCTAGGGAAGCCCTATCCTTAGCCTAAGTCTAGGGTTGCCCTAGCCCAAGCCTATGGGTGCCCTAGCCTAAGCCTAGGGGCGCCCTAGCCTAAGCCTAGGGTTTCCCTAGCCTAAGCCTACGGGTGCCCTAGCCTAACCCTAGGGGTGCCCTAGCCTTAGGCTAGGGGAGCACAGACTTAGCCTAAGCCTATGGGTTCCCTAGCATAAGCCTAGGGGTGCCCAACCCTAAGCCTAGGGGTGCCCTAGCCTAAGGCTAGGGATGCCTTAGGGTTAGGCTAGGGGAGCCCTAGCCTTAGCCTAAGCCTAGTGGTGCCCTAGCCTAAGCCGACGGGTGCCCTAGCCTAAGCCTAGGGGTTCCCTAGTCTAAGCCTAGGGGTGCCCTAGCCTTAGGCTAGGGGAGCCCTAGCCTTAACCTAAGCTTAGGGGTGCCCTAGGCTAAGTTTAGGGGTGCCCTAGCCTTAGGATAGAGGAGCCCTAGCCTTAGCCTAAGCCTAGGGGTGCCCTAGCCTAAGCCTAGGGGTGCCCTAGCCTGAGCCTAGGGTTGCCCTAGCCTGAGCCTACGGGTGTCCTAGCCTGAGGATAGGGGAGCTCTAGCGTTAGTCTAGCCTAGGATTGCCCTAGCCTAAGCCTAGGGGTGTCATAGCCTGAGTTTAGGGGTGCACTAGCCTGAGGCTAGGGGAGCCGTAGCCTTAGCCTAAGCCTAGGGGAGCCCTAGCTAAAGCCTAGGGGTGCCCTAGCCTAAGCCAAGGGGTGCCCTAGCCTTAGGCTTGGGGAGCCCTACCTTTTCCTAAGCCTAGGGGTGCCCTAGTCTAAGCCTAGGGGTGCCATAGCCTGAGCCTAGGCGTGCCGTAGCCTAAGCCTAGGGGTGCCCTAGCCTAAGCCTAGGGGTGCCCTATCCTAAGCCTAGGGGTGCCCTAGCCTAAGCCTAGGGGAGCCCTAGCCTAAGCCTAGGGATGCCCTAGCCTTAGGGTAGGAGAGCCTTAGCCTTAGTCCAAGCCTAGGGGTGCCCTAGCCTCAGCTTAGTGGTGCCCTAGCCCCAGCCTAGGGGTGCCCTAGCCTAAGCCTAAGGGTGCCCTAGCCTAAGCCTAGGGTAGCCCTAGCCTAAGCCTAGGGGTGCCCTAGCCTTAGGGTAGGGGAGCCTTAGCCTTAGTCCAAGCCTAGGGGTGCCCTAGCCTAAGCCTAGGGGTGCCCTATCCTTAGGCTAGGGGAGTCTTCGCCTTAGCCGAAGCCTTGGTGTGCCCTAGCCTAAGATTACGGGTGCCCTAGCCTAAGTCTAGGGGTGCCCAACCTAAGCCCGGGGTGCCCTAGCCTAAGCCTAGGGGTCCCCTAGCCTAAGCCTAGGGATGCCTTAGGGTTAGGCTAGGGGAGCCCTAGCCTTAGCCTAAGCATAGGGGTGCCCTAGCCTAAGCCTAGGGGTGCCCTAGCCTAGGCTAGTGGAGCCCTAGCCTTAGCCTAAGCCTAGTGGTGCCCTAGCCTAAGCCGACGGGTGCCCTAGCCTAAGCCTAGGGGTTCCCTAGTCTAAGCCTAGGGGTGCCCTAGCCTTAGGCTAGGGGAGCCCTAGCCTTAACCTAAGCTTAGGGGTGCCCTAGGCTAAGTTTAGGGGTGCCCTAGCCTTAGGATAGAGGAGCCCTAGCCTTAGCCTAAGCCTAGGGGTGCCCTAGCCTAAGCCTAGGGGTGCCCTAGCCTGAGCCTAGGGTTGCCCTAGCCTGAGCCTACGGGTGTCCTAGCCTGAGGATAGGGGAGCTCTAGCGTTAGTCTAGCCTAGGATTGCCCTAGCCTAAGCCTAGGGGTGTCATAGCCTGAGTTTAGGGGTGCACTAGCCTGAGGCTAGGGGGCCGTAGCCTTAGCCTAAGCCTAGGGGAGCCCTAGCTAAAGCCTAGGGGTGCCCTAGCCTAAGCCAAGGGGTGCCCTAGCCTTAGGCTTGGGGAGCCCAACCTTTTCCTAAGCCTAGGGGTGCCCTAGTCTAAGCCTAGGGGTGCCATAGCCTGAGCCTAGGCGTGCCGTAGCCTAAGCCTAGGGGTGCCCTAGCCTAAGCCTAGGGGTGCCCTATCCTAAGCCTAGGGGTGCCCTAGCCTAAGCCTAGGGGAGCCCTAGCCTAAGCCTAGGGATGCCCTAGCCTTAGGGTAGGAGAGCCTTAGCCTTAGTCCAAGCCTAGGGGTGCCCTAGCCTCAGATTAGTGGTGCCCTAGCCCCAGCCTAGGGGTGCCCTAGCCTAAGCCTAAGGGTGCCCTAGCCTAAGCCTAGGGGAGCCCTAGCCTAAGCCTAGGGGTGCCCTAGCCTTAGGGTAGGGGAGCCTTAGCCTTAGTCCAAGCCTAGGGGTGCCCTAGCCTAAGCCTAGGGGTGCCCTATCCTTAGGCTAGGGGAGTCTTCGCCTTAGCCGAAGCCTTGGTGTGCCCTAGCCTAAGATTAGGGGTGCCCTAGCCTAAGTCTAGGGGTGCCCAACCTAAGCCCAGGGGTGCCCTAGCCTAAGCCTAGGGGTCCCCTAGCCTAAGCCTAGGGGTGCCCTAGTCTAAGCCTAAGGGTGCCCTAGCCATAGACTAGGGGAGCCCTAGCCTTAGATTAAGCCTAGGGGTGCCCTAGCTTAAGCCTAGGGGTGCCCTAGCCTAAGCTTAGGAGTGGCCTATACTAAGCCTAGGGGTGCCCTAGCCTAAGCCTAGGGGTGCCCTAGCCTAAGCTTAGGGGTGCCCTAGCCTAAGGTTAGGGGTGCCCTAGCCAAAGCTTAGGGGTGCCCTAGCCTAAGCCTAGGGTGCCCTAGCCTAAGCCTAGGGGTGCCCTAGCCTTAGGCTAGGGGAGCCCTAGCCTTAGCCTAAGCCTAGGGGTGCCCTAGCCAAAGCCTAGTGGTGCCCTAGCCTAAGCCGACGGGTGCCCTAGCCATAATCTAGGGGTGCCCTAGCCTAAGCTTAGGGGTGCCCTAGCCTTAGGCTAGAGGAGCCCTAGCCTTAGCCTAAGCCTAGGGGTGCCCTAGCCTAAGACTAGGGGTGCCCTAGCCTGAGCCTAGGGTTGCCTTAGCCTGAGCCTACGGGTGTCCTAGCCTGAGGTTAGGGGAGCTCTAGCGTTAGTCTAGCCTAGGATTGCCCTAGCCTAAGCCTAGGGGTGTCATAGCCTGAGTTTAGGGGTGCACTAGCCTGAGGTTAGGGTAGCCGTAGCCTTAGCCTAAGCCTAGGGGAGCCCTAGCTAAAGCCTAGGGGTGCCCTAGCCTAAGCCTAGGGGTGCCCTAGCCTTAGGCTAGGGGAGCCCTAGCCTTTTCCTAAGCCTAGGGGTCCCCTAGTCTAAGCCTCGGGGTGCCCTAGCCTAAGCCTAGGGGTACCCTAGCCTAAGCGTAGGGGTGCCCTATCCTTAGGCTAGGGGAGTCTTCGCCTTAGCCGAAGCCTTGGGGTGCCCTAGCCTAAGCTTAGGGGTGCCCTAGCCTAAGTCTAGGGGTGCCCTAGCCTAAGCCTAGGGGTGCCCTAGCCTAAGCCTAGGGGTGCCCTAGCCATAGACTAGGGGAGCCCTAGCCTTTGCCTAAGCCTAGGGGTGCCCGAGCCTTAGCCTAGGGGTGCCCTAGCGTAAGCCTAGGTGTGCCCTAGCCTAAGCCTAGGGGTGCCCTAGCCTTAGGCTGGGGAGCCCTAGCCCTAGCCTAAACCTAGGGGTACCCTAGCCTAAGCCTAGGGGTGCCCTAGCTTAAGCCTATGGGTGCCTTAGCCTTAGGCTAGGGGATCCCTAGCCTTAGCCTAAGCCTAGGGGTGCCCTAGCCTAAGTGTAGGGGTGCCCTAGCCTGAGCCTAGGGGTGCCCTAGCCTTAGCCTAGGGGTGCCCTAGCCATAGACTAGGGGAGCCCTAGCCTTTGCCTAAGCCTAGGGGTGCCCTAGCCTAAGCCTAGGGGTGCCCTAGCGTAAGCCTAGGTGTGCCCTAGCCTAAGCCTAGGGGTGCCCTAGCCTTAGGCTGGGGAGCCCTAGCCCTAGCCTAAACCTAGGGGTACCCTAGCCTAAGCCTATGGGTGCCCTAGCTTAAGCCTATGGATGCCTTAGCCTTAGGCTAGGGGATCCCTAGCCTTAGCCTAAGCCTAGGGGTGCCCTAGCCTAAGTGTAGGGGTGCCCTAGCCTGAGCCTAGGGGTGCCCTAGCCTTAGCCTAGGGGTGCCCTAGCCTAATCCTAGGATTCCTCTAGCCTTAGCCTAACCTTAGGTGTCCACTAGCCTTAGCCTAAGCCTAGTGGTGCCCTAGCCTAAGCGTAGGGGTGCCCTAGCCTATGCCTTGGGGTGCCCTAGTCTAAGCCTAAGGGTGCCCTAGCCTTAGACTAGGGGAGCACAGCCTTAGCCTAAGCCTATGGGTTCCCTAACCTAAGCCTAGGGGTGCCCTACCCTAAGCCTAGTGGTGCCCTAGCCTAAGCCTAGGGGTGCCTTAGGGTTAGTCTAGGGGAGCCCTAGCCTTTGCCTAAGCATAGGGGTGCCCTAGCCTAAGCCTAGTGTGCCCTAGCCTTAGGCTAGGGGAGCCCTAGCCTTAGCCTAAGCCTAGGGGTGTCCTAGCCTAAGACTACGGGTGCCCTAGCCTTAGGCTAGGGAAGCCCTATCCTTAGCCTAAGTCTAGGGTTGCCCTAGCCCAAGCCTATGGGCGCCCTAGCCTAAGCCTAGGGTTTCCCTAGCCTTAGGCTAGGGGAGCACAGACTTAGCCTAAGCCTATGGGTTCCCTAGCATAAGCCTAGGGGTACCCTACCCTAAGCCTAGGGGTGCCCTACCCTAAGCCTAGGGGTGCCCTAGCCTAAGCCTAGGGATGCCTTAGGGTTAGGCTAGGGGAGCCCTAGCCTTAGCCTAAGCATAGGGGTGCCCTAGCCTAAGCCTAGGGGTGCCCTAGCCTAGGCTAGTGGAGCCCTAGCCTTAGCCTAAGGCTAGTGGTGCCCTAGCCTAAGCCGACGGGTGCCCTAGCCTAAGCCTAGGGGTTCCCTAGTCTAAGCCTAGGGGTGCACTAGCCTTAGGCTAGGGGAGCCCTAGCCTTAACCTAAGCTTAGGGGTGCCCTAGGCTAAGTTTAGGGGTGCCCTAGCCTTAGGCTAGAGGAGCCCTAGCCTTAGCCTAAGCCTAGGGGTGCCCTAGCCTAAGCCTAGGGGTGCCCTAGCCTGAGCCTATGGTTGCCCTAGCCTGAGCCTACGGGTGTCCTAGCCTGGGGATAGGGGAGCTCTAGCGTTAGTCTAGCCTAGGATTGCCCTAGCCTAAGCCTAGGGGTGTCATAGCCTGAGTTTAGGGGTGCACTAGCCTGAGGCTAGGGGAGCCGTAGCCTTAGCCTAAGCCTAGGGGAGCCCTAGCTAAAGCCTAGGGGTGCCCTAGCCTAAGCCTAGGGGTGCCCTAGCCTTAGGCTTGGGGAGCCCTAGCCTTTTCCTAAGCCTAGGGGTGCCCTAGTCTAAGCCTAGGGGTGCCATAGCCTGAGCCTAGGGGTGCCGTAGCCTAAGCCTAGGGGTGCCCTAGCCTAAGCCTAGGGGTGCCCTATCCTAAGCCTAGGGGTGCCCTATCCTAAGCCTAGGGGAGCCCTAGCCTAAGCCTATGGATGCCCTAGCCTTAGGGTAGGGGAGCCTTAGCCTTAGTCCAAGCCTAGGGGTGCCCTAGCCTCAGCTTAGTGGTGCCCTAGCCTCAGCCTAGGGGTGCCCTAGCCTAAGCCTAGGGGTGCCCTAGCCTAAGCCTAGGGGAGCCCTACCCTAAGCCTAGGGGTGCCCTACTCTAAGCCTAGGGTTGCCCTAGCCTAAGCCTAAGGGTGCACTACTGTTAGGCTAGGGTAGCCCTAGCCTGAGCCTAAGCCTAGGGGTGCCCTACCCTAAGCCTAAGGGTGCCCTAGCCTAAGCCTAGGGGTGCCGTAGCCTAAGCCTAGTGTGCCCTAGCCTTAGGCTAGGGGAGCCCTAGCCTTAGCCTAAGCCTAGGGGTGTCCTAGCCTAAGCCTAGGGGTGCCCTAGCCTTAGGCTAGGGAAGCCCTATCCTTAGCCTAAGTCTAGGGTTGCCCTAGCCCAAGCCTATGGGTGCCCTAGCCTAAGCCTAGGGGCGCCCTAGCCTAAGCCTAGGGTTTCCCTAGCCTAAGCCTACGGGTGCCCTAGCCTAACCCTAGGGGTGCCCTAGCCTTAGGCTAGGGGAGCACAGACTTAGCCTAAGCCTATGGGTTCCCTAGCATAAGCCTAGGGGTGCCCAACCCTAAGCCTAGGGGTGCCCTACCCTAAGCCTAGGGGTGCCCTAGCCTAAGCCTAGGGATGCCTTAGGGTTAGGCTAGGGGAGCCCTAGCCTTAGCCTAAGCATAGGGGTGCCCTAGCCTAAGCCTAGGGGTGCCCTAGCCTAGGCTAGTGGAGCCCTAGCCTTAGCCTAAGCCTAGTGGTGCCCTAGCCTAAGCCGACGGGTGCCCTAGCCTAAGCCTAGGGGTTCCCTAGTCTATGCCGAGGGGTGCCCTAGCCTTAGGCTAGGGGAGCCCTAGCCTTAACCTAAGCTTAGGGGTGCCCTAGGCTAAGTTTAGGGGTGCCCTAGCCTTAGGATAGAGGAGCCCTAGCCTTAGCCTAAGCCTAGGGGTGCCCTAGCCTAAGCCTAGGGGTGCCCTAGCCTGAGCCTAGGGTTGCCCTAGCCTGAGCCTACGGGTGTCCTAGCCTGAGGATAGGGGAGCTCTAGCGTTAGTCTAGCCTAGGATTGCCCTAGCCTAAGCCTAGGGGTGTCATAGCCTGAGTTTAGGGGTGCACTAGCCTGAGGCTAGGGGAGCCGTAGCCTTAGCCTAAGCCTAGGGGAGCCCTAGCTAAAGCCTAGGGGTGCCCTAGCCTAAGCCAAGGGGTGCCCTAGCCTTAGGCTTGGGGAGCCCTACCTTTTCCTAAGCCTAGGGGTGCCCTAGTCTAAGCCTAGGGGTGCCATAGCCTGAGCCTAGGCGTGCCGTAGCCTAAGCCTAGGGGTGCCCTAGCCTAAGCCTAGGGGTGCCCTATCCTAAGCCTAGGGGTGCCCTAGCCTAAGCCTAGGGGAGCCCTAGCCTAAGCCTAGGGATGCCCTAGCCTTAGGGTAGGAGAGCCTTAGCCTTAGTCCAAGCCTAGGGGTGCCCTAGCCTCAGCTTAGTGGTGCCCTAGCCCCAGCCTAGGGGTGCCCTAGCCTAAGCCTAAGGGTGCCCTAGCCTAAGCCTAGGGTAGCCCTAGCCTAAGCCTAGGGGTGCCCTAGCCTTAGGGTAGGGGAGCCTTAGCCTTAGTCCAAGCCTAGGGGTGCCCTAGCCTAAGCCTAGGGGTGCCCTATCCTTAGGCTAGGGGAGTCTTCGCCTTAGCCGAAGCCTTGGTGTGCCCTAGCCTAAGATTAGGGGTGCCCTAGCCTAAGTCTAGGGGTGCCCAACCTAAGCCCAGGGGTGCCCTAGCCTAAGCCTAGGGGTCCCCTAGCCTAAGCCTAGGGGTGCCCTAGTCTAAGCCTAAGGGTGCCCTAGCCATAGACTAGGGGAGCCCTAGCCTTAGATTAAGCCTAGGGGTGCCCTAGCCTAAGCCTAGGGGTGCCCTAGCCTAAGCTTAGGAGTGGCCTATCCTAAGCCTAGGGGTGCCCTAGCCTAAGCCTAGGGGTGCCCTAGCCTAAGCTTAGGGGTGCCCTAGCCTAAGGTTAGGGGTGCCCTAGCCAAAGCTTAGGGGTGCCCTAGCCTAAGCCTAGGGTGCCCTAGCCTAAGCCTAGGGTGCCCTAGCCTAAGCCTAGGGGTGCCCTAGCCTTAGGCTAGGGGAGCCCTAGCCTTAGCCTAAGCCTAGGGGTGCCCTAGCCAAAGCCTAGTGGTGCCCTAGCCTAAGCCGACGGGTGCCCTAGCCATAATCTAGGGGTGCCCTAGCCTAAGCTTAGGGGTGCCCTAGCCTTAGGCTAGAGGAGCCCTAGCCTTAGCCTAAGCCTAGGGGTGCCCTAGCCTAAGACTAGGGGTGCCCTAGCCTGAGCCTAGGGTTGCCTTAGCCTGAGCCTACGGGTGTCCTAGCCTGAGGTTAGGGGAGCTCTAGCGTTAGTCTAGCCTAGGATTGCCCTAGCCTAAGCCTAGGGGTGTCATAGCCTGAGTTTAGGGGTGCACTAGCCTGAGGTTAGGGTAGCCGTAGCCTTAGCCTAAGCCTAGGGGAGCCCTAGCTAAAGCCTAGGGGTGCCCTAGCCTAAGCCTAGGGGTGCCCTAGCCTTAGGCTAGGGGAGCCCTAGCCTTTTCCTAAGCCTAGGGGTCCCCTAGTCTAAGCCTCGGGGTGCCCTAGCCTAAGCCTAGGGGTACCCTAGCCTAAGCGTAGGGGTGCCCTATCCTTAGGCTAGGGGAGTCTTCGCCTTAGCCGAAGCCTTGGGGTGCCCTAGCCTAAGCTTAGGGGTGCCCTAGCCTAAGTCTAGGGGTGCCCTAGCCTAAGCCTAGGGGTGCCCTAGCCTAAGCCTAGGGGTGCCCTAGCCTAAGCCTAGGGGTGCCCTAGCCATAGACTAGGGGAGCCCTAGCCTTTGCCTAAGCCTAGGGGTGCCCGAGCCTAAGCCTACGGGTGCCCTAGCGTAAGCCTAGGTGTGCCCTAGCCTAAGCCTAGGGGTGCCCTAGCCTTAGGCTGGGGAGCCCTAGCCCTAGCCTAAACCTAGGGGTACCCTAGCCTAAGCCTAGGGGTGCCCTAGCTTAAGCCTATGGGTGCCTTAGCCTTAGGCTAGGGGATCCCTAGCCTTAGCCTAAGCCTAGGGGTGCCCTAGCCTAAGTGTAGGGGTGCCCTAGCCTGAGCCTAGGGGTGCCCTAGCCTTAGCCTAGGGGTGCCCTAGCCATAGACTAGGGGAGCCCTAGCCTTTGCCTAAGCCTAGGGGTGCCCTAGCCTAAGCCTAGGGGTGCCCTAGCGTAAGCCTAGGTGTGCCCTAGCCTAAGCCTAGGGGTGCCCTAGCCTTAGGCTGGGGAGCCCTAGCCCTAGCCTAAACCTAGGGGTACCCTAGCCTAAGCCTATGGGTGCCCTAGCTTAAGCCTATGGATGCCTTAGCCTTAGGCTAGGGGATCCCTAGCCTTAGCCTAAGCCTAGGGGTGCCCTAGCCTAAGTGTAGGGGTGCCCTAGCCTGAGCCTAGGGGTGCCCTAGCCTTAGCCTAGGGGTGCCCTAGCCTAATCCTAGGATTCCTCTAGCCTTAGCCTAACCTTAGGTGTCCCCTAGCCTTAGCCTAAGCCTAGTGGTGCCCTAGCCTAAGCGTAGGGGTGCCCTAGCCTATGCCTTGGGGTGCCGTAGTCTAAGCCTAAGGGTGCCCTAGCCTTAGACTAGGGGAGCACAGCCTTAGCCTAAGCCTATGGGTTCCCTAACCTAAGCCTAGGGGTGCCCTACCCTAAGCCTAGTGGTGCCCTAGCCTAAGCCTAGGGGTGCCTTAGGGTTAGTCTAGGGGAGCCCTAGCCTTTGCCTAAGCATAGGGGTGCCCTAGCCTAAGCCTAGTGTGCCCTAGCCTTAGGCTAGGGGAGCCCTAGCCTTAGCCTAAGCCTAGGGGTGTCCTAGCCTAAGACTACGGGTGCCCTAGCCTTAGTCTAGGGAAGCCCTATCCTTAGCCTAAGTCTAGGGTTGCCCTAGCCCAAGCCTATGGGCGCCCTAGCCTAAGCCTAGGGTTTCCCTAGCCTTAGGCTAGGGGAGCACAGACTTAGCCTAAGCCTATGGGTTCCCTAGCATAAGCCTAGGGGTACCCTACCCTAAGCCTAGGGGTGCCCTACCCTAAGCCTAGGGGTGCCCTAGCCTAAGCCTAGGGATGCCTTAGGGTTAGGCTAGGGGAGCCCTAGCCTTAGCCTAAGCATAGGGGTGCCCTAGCCTAAGCCTAGGGGTGCCCTAGCCTAGGCTAGTGGAGCCCTAGCCTTAGCCTAAGGCTAGTGGTGCCCTAGCCTAAGCCGACGGGTGCCCTAGCCTAAGCCTAGGGGTTCCCTAGTCTAAGCCTAGGGGTGCACTAGCCTTAGGCTAGGGGAGCCCTAGCCTAAACCTAAGCTTAGGGGTGCCCTAGGCTAAGTTTAGGGGTGCCCTAGCCTTAGGCTAGAGGAGCCCTAGCCTTAGCCTAAGCCTAGGGGTGCCCTAGCCTAAGCCTAGGGGTGCCCTAGCCTGAGCCTATGGTTGCCCTAGCCTGAGCCTACGGGTGTCCTAGCCTGGGGATAGGGGAGCTCTAGCGTTAGTCTAGCCTAGGATTGCCCTAGCCTAAGCCTAGGGGTGTCATAGCCTGAGTTTAGGGGTGCACTAGCCTGAGGCTAGGGGAGCCGTAGCCTTAGCCTAAGCCTAGGGGAGCCCTAGCTAAAGCCTAGGGGTGCCCTAGCCTAAGCCTAGGGGTGCCCTAGCCTTAGGCTTGAGGAGCCCTAGCCTTTTCCTAAGCCTAGGGGTGCCCTAGTCTAAGCCTAGGGGTGCCATAGCCTGAGCCTAGGGGTGCCGTAGCCTAAGCCTAGGGGTGCCCTAGCCTAAGCCTAGGGGTGCCCTATCCTAAGCCTAGGGGTGCCCTAGCCTAAGCCTAGGGGAGCCCTAGCCTAAGCCTATGGATGCCCTAGCCTTAGGGTAGGGGAGCCTTAGCCTTAGTCCAAGCCTAGGGGTGCCCTAGCCTCAGCTTAGTGGTGCCCTAGCCTCAGCCTAGGGGTGCCCTAGCCTAAGCCTAGGGGTGCCCTAGCCTAAGCCTAGGGGAGCCCTAGCCTAAGCCTAGGGGTGCCCTACTCTAAGCCTAGGGTTGCCCTAGCCTAAGCCTAAGGGTGCACTACTGTTAGGCTAGGGTAGCCCTAGCCTGAGCCTAAGCCTAGGGGTGCCCTACCCTAAGCCTAAGGGTGCCCTAGCCTAAGCCTAGGGGTGCCGTAGCCTAAGCCTAGTGTGCCCTAGCCTTAGGCTAGGGGAGCCCTAGCCTTAGCCTAAGCCTAGGGGTGTCCTAGCCTAAGCCTAGGGGTGCCCTAGCCTTAGGCTAGGGAAGCCCTATCCTTAGCCTAAGTCTAGGGTTGCCCTAGCCCAAGCCTATGGGTGCCCTAGCCTAAGCCTAGGGGCGCCCTAGCCTAAGCCTAGGGTTTCCCTAGCCTAAGCCTACGGGTGCCCTAGCCTAACCCTAGGGGTGCCCTAGCCTTAGGCTAGGGGAGCACAGACTTAGCCTAAGCCTATGGGTTCCCTAGCATAAGCCTAGGGGTGCCCAACCCTAAGCCTAGGGGTGCCCTACCCTAAGCCTAGGGGTGCCCTAGCCTAAGCCTAGGGATGCCTTAGGGTTAGGCTAGGGGAGCCCTAGCCTTAGCCTAAGCATAGGGGTGCCCTAGCCTAAGCCTAGGGGTGCCCTAGCCTAGGCTAGTGGAGCCCTAGCCTTAGCCTAAGCCTAGTGGTGCCCTAGCCTAAGCCGACGGGTGCCCTAGCCTAAGCCTAGGGGTTCCCTAGTCTATGCCGAGGGGTGCCCTAGCCTTAGGCTAGGGGAGCCCTAGCCTTAACCTAAGCTTAGGGGTGCCCTAGGCTAAGTTTAGGGGTGCCCTAGCCTTAGGATAGAGGAGCCCTAGCCTTAGCCTAAGCCTAGGGGTGCCCTAGCCTAAGCCTAGGGGTGCCCTAGCCTGAGCCTAGGGTTGCCCTAGCCTGAGCCTACGGGTGTCCTAGCCTGAGGATAGGGGAGCTCTAGCATTAGTCTAGCCTAGGATTGCCCTAGCCTAAGCCTAGGGGTGTCATAGCCTGAGTTTAGGGGTGCACTAGCCTGAGGCTAGGGGAGCCGTAGCCTTAGCCTAAGCCTAGGGGAGCCCTAGCTAAAGCCTAGGGGTGCCCTTGCCTAAGCCAAGGGGTGCCCTAGCCTTAGGCTTGGGGAGCCCTACCTTTTCCTAAGCCTAGGGGTGCCCTAGTCTAAGCCTAGGGGTGCCATAGCCTGAGCCTAGGTGTGCCGTAGCCTAAGCCTAGGGGTGCCCTAGCCTAAGCCTAGGGGTGCCCTATCCTAAGCCTAGGGGTGCCCTAGCCTAAGCCTAGGGGAGCCCTAGCCTAAGCCTAGGGATGCCCTAGCCTTAGGGTAGGAGAGCCTTAGCCTTAGTCCAAGCCTAGGGGTGCCCTAGCCTCAGCTTAGTGGTGCCCTAGCCCAACCTAGGGGTGCCCTAGCCTAAGCCTAAGGGTGCCCTAGCCTAAGCCTAGGGGAGCCCTAGCCTAAGCCTAGGGGTGCCCTAGCCTTAGGGTAGGGGAGCCTTAGCCTTAGTCCAAGCCTAGGGGTGCCCTAGCCTAAGCCTAGGGGTGCCCTATCCTTAGGCTAGGGGAGTCTTCGCCTTAGCCGAAGCCTTGGTGTGCCCTAGCCTAAGATTAGGGGTGCCCTAGCCTAAGTCTAGGGGTGCCCAACCTAAGCCCAGGGGTGCCCTAGCCTAAGCCTAGGGGTCCCCTAGCCTAAGCCTAGGGGTGCCCTAGTCTAAGCCTAAGGGTGCCCTAGCCATAGACTAGGGGAGCCCTAGCCTTAGATTAAGCCTAGGGGTGCCCTAGCCTAAGCCTAGGGGTGCCCTAGCCTAAGCTTAGGAGTGGCCTATCCTAAGCCTAGGGGTGCCCTAGCCTAAGCCTAGGGGTGCCCTAGCCTAAGCTTAGGGGTGCCCTAGCCTAAGGTTAGGGGTGCCCTAGCCAAAGCTTAGGGGTGCCCTAGCCTAAGCCTAGGGTGCCCTAGCCTAAGCCTAGGGTGCCCTAGCCTAAGCCTAGGGGTGCCCTAGCCTTAGGCTAGGGGAGCCCTAGCCTTAGCCTAAGCCTAGGGGTGCCCTAGCCAAAGCCTAGTGGTGCCCTAGCCTAAGCCGACGGGTGCCCTAGCCATAATCTAGGGGTGCCCTAGCCTAAGCTTAGGGGTGCCCTAGCCTTAGGCTAGAGGAGCCCTAGCCTTAGCCTAAACCTAGGGGTGCCTTGGCCTAAGACTAGGGGTGCCCTAGCCTGAGCCTAGGGTTGCCTTAGCCTGAGCCTACGGGTGTCCTAGCCTGAGGTTAGGGGAGCTCTAGCGTTAGTCTAGCCTAGGATTGCCCTAGCCTAAGCCTAGGGGTGTCATAGCCTGAGTTTAGGGGTGCACTAGCCTGAGGTTAGGGTAGCCGTAGCCTTAGCCTAAGCCTAGGGGAGCCCTAGCTAAAGCCTAGGGGTGCCCTAGCCTAAGCCTAGGGGTGCCCTAGCCTTAGGCTAGGGGAGCCCTAGCCTTTTCCTAAGCCTAGGGGTCCCCTAGTCTAAGCCTCGGGGTGCCCTAGCCTAAGCCTAGGGGTACCCTAGCCTAAGCGTAGGGGTGCCCTATCCTTAGGCTAGGGGAGTCTTCGCCTTAGCCGAAGCCTTGGGGTGCCCTAGCCTAAGCTTAGGGGTGCCCTAGCCTAAGTCTAGGGGTGCCCTAGCCTAAGCCTAGGGGTGCCCTAGCCTAAGCCTAGGGGTGCCCTAGCCTAAGCCTAGGGGTGCCCTAGCCATAGACTAGGGGAGCCCTAGCCTTTGCCTAAGCCTAGGGGTGCCCGAGCCTAAGCCTAGGGGTGCCCTAGCGTAAGCCTAGGTGTGCCCTAGCCTAAGCCTAGGGGTGCCCTAGCCTTAGGCTGGGGAGCCCTAGCCCTAGCCTAAACCTAGGGGTACCCTAGCCTAAGCCTAGGGGTGCCCTAGCTTAAGCCTATGGGTGCCTTAGCCTTAGGCTAGGTGGATCCCTAGCCTTAGCCTAAGCCTAGGGGTGCCCTAGCCTAAGTGTAGGGGTGCCCTAGCCTGAGCCTAGGGGTGCCCTAGCCTTAGCCTAGGGGTGCCCTAGCCATAGACTAGGGGAGCCCTAGCCTTTGCCTAAGCCTAGGGGTGCCCTAGCCTAAGCCTAGGGGTGCCCTAGCGTAAGCCTAGGTGTGCCCTAGCCTAAGCCTAGGGGTGCCCTAGCCTTAGGCTGGGGAGCCCTAGCCCTAGCCTAAACCTAGGGGTACCCTAGCCTAAGCCTATGGGTGCCCTAGCTTAAGCCTATGGATGCCTTAGCCTTAGGCTAGGGGATCCCTAGCCTTAGCCTAAGCCTAGGGGTGCCCTAGCCTAAGTGTAGCGGTGCCCTAGCCTGAGCCTAGGGGTGCCCTAGCCTTAGCCTAGGGGTGCCCTAGCCTAATCCTAGGATTCCTCTAGCCTTATCCTAACCTTAGGTGTCCCCTAGCCTTAGCCTAAGCCTAGTGGTGCCCTAGCCTAAGCGTAGGGGTGCCCTAGCCTATGCCTTGGGGTGCCCTAGTCTAAGCCTAAGGGTGCCCTAGCCTTAGACTAGGGGAGCACAGCCTTAGCCTAAGCCTATGGGTTCCCTAACCTAAGCCTAGGGGTGCCCTACCCTAAGCCTAGTGGTGCCCTAGCCTAAGCCTAGGGGTGCCTTAGGGTTAGTCTAGGGGAGCCCTAGCCTTTGCCTAAGCATAGGGGTGCCCTAGCCTAAGCCTAGTGTGCCCTAGCCTTAGGCTAGGGGAGCCCTAGCCTTAGCCTAAGCCTAGGGGTGTCCTAGCCTAAGACTACGGGTGCCCTAGCCTTAGGCTAGGGAAGCCCTATCCTTAGCCTAAGTCTAGGGTTGCCCTAGCCCAAGCCTATGGGCGCCCTAGCCTAAGCCTAGGGTTTCCCTAGCCTTAGGCTAGGGGAGCACAGACTTAGCCTAAGCCTATGGGTTCCCTAGCATAAGCCTAGGGGTACCCTACCCTAAGCCTAGGGGTGCCCTACCCTAAGCCTAGGGGTGCCCTAGCCTAAGCCTAGGGATGCCTTAGGGTTAGGCTAGGGGAGCCCTAGCCTTAGCCTAAGCATAGGGGTGCGCTAGCCTAAGCCTAGGGGTGCCCTAGCCTAGGCTAGTGGAGCCCTAGCCTTAGCCTAAGGCTAGTGGTGCCCTAGCCTAAGCCGACGGGTGCCCTAGCCTAAGCCTAGGGGTTCCCTAGTCTAAGCCTAGGGGTGCACTAGCCTTAGGCTAGGGGAGCCCTAGCCTTAACCTAAGCTTAGGGGTGCCCTAGGCTAAGTTTAGGGGTGCCCTAGCCTTAGGCTAGAGGAGCCCTAGCCTTAGCCTAAGCCTAGGGGTGCCCTAGCCTAAGCCTAGGGGTGCCCTAGCCTGAGCCTATGGTTGCCCTAGCCTGAGCCTACGGGTGTCCTAGCCTGGGGATAGGGGAGCTCTAGCGTTAGTCTAGCCTAGGATTGCCCTAGCCTAAGCCTAGGGGTGTCATAGCCTGAGTTTAGGGGTGCACTAGCCTGAGGCTAGGGGAGCCGTAGCCTTAGCCTAAGCCTAGGGGAGCCCTAGCTAAAGCCTAGGGGTGCCCTAGCCTAAGCCTAGGGGTGCCCTAGCCTTAGGCTTGGGGAGCCCTAGCCTTTTCCTAAGCCTAGGGGTGCCCTAGTCTAAGCCTAGGGGTGCCATAGCCTGAGCCTAGGGGTGCCGTAGCCTAAGCCTAGGGGTGCCCTAGCCTAAGCGTAGGGGTGCCCTATCCTAAGCCTAGGGGTGCCCTAGCCTAAGCCTAGGGGAGCCCTAGCCTAAGCCTATGGATGCCCTAGCCTTAGGGTAGGGGAGCCTTAGCCTTAGTCCAAGCCTAGGGGTGCCCTAGCCTCAGCTTAGTGGTGCCCTAGCCTCAGCCTAGGGGTGCCCTAGCCTAAGCCTAGGGGTGCCCTAGCCTAAGCCTAGGGGAGCCCTAGCCTAAGCCTAGGGGTGCCCTAGCCTTAGGGTAGGGGAGCCTTAGCCTTAGTCCAAGCCTAGGGGTGCCCTAGCCTAAGCCTAGGGGTGCCCTATCCTTAGGCTAGGGGAGTCTTCGCCTTAGCCGAAGCCTTGGTGTGCCCTAGCCTAAGATTAGGGGTGCCCTAGCCTAAGTCTAGGGGTGCCCAACCTAAGCCCAGGGGTGCCCTAGCCTAAGCCTAGGGGTGCCCTAGCCTAAGCCTAGGGGTGCCCTAGTCTAAGCCTAAGGGTGCCCTAGCCATAGACTAGGGGAGCCCTAGCCTTAGCCTAAGCCTAGGGGTGCCCTAGCCTAAGCCTAGGGGTGCCCTAGCCTAAGCTTGGAGTGGCCTATCCTAAGCCTAGGGGTGCCCTAGCCTAAGCCTAGGGGTGCCCTAGCCTAAGCGTAGGGGTGCCCTGCCCTATGCTTAGGGGTGCCCTAGCCTAAGCTTAGGGGTGCCCTAGCCTATGCCTAGGGTTCCCTAGCCTAAGCCTAGGGGTGCCCTATCCTTAGGCTAGGGGAGCCCTAGCCTTAGCCTAAGCCTAGGGGTGCCCTAGCCAAAGCCTAGTGGTGCCTAGCCTAAGCCGACGGGTGCCCTAGCCATAATCTAGGGGTGCCCTAGCCTAAGCTTAGGGGTGCCCTAGCCTTAGGCTAGAGGAGCCCTAGCCTTAGCCTAAGCCTAGGGGTGCCCTAGCCTAAGCCTAGGGGTGCCCTAGCCTGAGCCTAGGGTTGCCCTAGCCTGAGCCTACGGGTGTCTTAGCCTGAGGATAGGGGAGCTCTAGCGTTAGTCTAGCCTAGGATTGCCCTAGCCTAAGCCTAGGGGTGTCATAGCCTGAGTTTAGGGGTGCACTAGCCTGAGGCTAGGGGAGCCGTAGCCTTAGCCTAAGCCTAGGGGAGCCCTAGCTAAAGCCTAGGGGTGCCCTAGCCTAAGCCTAGGGGTGCCCTAGCCTTAGGCTAGGGGAGCCCTAGCCTTTTCCTAAGCCTTGGGGTCCCCTAGTCTAAGCCTAGGGGTGCCCTAGCCTAAGCCTAGGGGTTCCCTAGCCTTAGGGTAGGGGAGCCTTAGCCGTAGTCCAAGCCTAGGGGTGCCCTAGCCTAAGCCTAGGGGTGCCCTAGCCTTAGGCTTGGGGAGCCCTAGCCTTTTCCTAAGCCTAGGGGTGCCCTAGTCTAAGCCTAGGTGTGCCATAGCCTGAGTCTAGGGGTGCCGTAGCCTAAGCCTAAGGGTGCCCTAGCCTAAGCCTAGGGTTGCCCTATCCTAAGCCTAGGGGTGCCCTAGCCTAAGCCTAGGGGAGCCCTAGCCTAAGCCTAGGGATGCCCTAGCCTTAGGGTAGGGGAGCCTTAGCCTTATTCCAAGCCTAGGGGTGCCCTAGCCTCAGCCTAGTGGTGCCCTAGCCTCAGCCTAGGGGTGCCCTAGCCTAAGCCTAGGGGTTCCCTAGCCTAAGCCTACGGGAGCCCTAGCCTAAGCCTAGGGGTGCCCTAGCCTTAGGGTAGGGGAGCCTTAGCCTTAGTCCAAGCCTAGGGGTGCCCTAGCCTAAGCCTAGGGGTGCCCTATCCTTAGGCTAGGGGAGTCTTCGCCTTAGCCGAAGCCTTGGTGTGCCCCAGCCTAAGATTAGGGGTGCCCTAGCCTAAGTCTAGGGGTGCCCAACCTAAGCCCAGGGGTGCCCTAGCCTAAGCCTAGGGGTGCCCTAGCCTAAGCCTAGGGGTGCCCTAGTCTAAGCCTAAGGGTGCCCTAGCCATAGACTAGGGGAGCCCTAGCCTTAGCCTAAGCCTAGGGGTGCCCTAGCCTAAGCCTAGGTGTGCCCTAGCCTAAGCTTAGGAGTGGCCTATCCTAAGCCTAGGGGTGCCCTAGCCTAAGCCTAGGGGTGCCCTAGCCTAAGCTTAGGGGTGCCCTAGCCTAAGCTTAGGGGTGCCCTAGCCTAAGCTTAGGGGTGCCCTAACCTAAGCCTAGGGTGCCCTAGCCTAAGCCTAGGGGTGCCCTAGCCTTAGGCTAGGGGAGCCCTAGCCTTAGCCTAAGCCTAGGGGTGCCCTAGCCAAAGCCTAGTGGTGCCCTAGCCTAAGCCGACGGGTGCCCTAGCTATAATCTAGGGGTGCCCTAGCCTAATCTTAGGGGTGCCCTAGCCTTAGGCTAGAGGAACCCTAGCCTTAGCCTAAGCCTAGGGGTGCCCTAGCCTAAGCCTAGGGGTGCCCTAGCCGGAGCCTAGGGTTGCCCTAGCCTGAGCCTACGGGTGTCCTAGCCTGAGGATAGGGGAGCTCTAGCGTTAGTCTAGCCTCGGATTGCCCTAGCCTAAGCCTAGGGGTGTCATAGCCTGAGTTTAGGGGTGCACTAGCCTGAGGCTAGGGGAGCCGTAGCCTTAGGCTAAGCCTAGGGGAGCCCTAGCTAAAGCCTAGGGGTGCCCTAGCCTAAGCCTAGGGGTGCCCTAGCCTTAGGCTAGGGGAGCCCTAGCCTTTTCCTAAGCCTAGGGGTCCCCTAGTCTAAGCCTAGGGGTGCCCTAGCCTAAGCCTAGGGGTTCCCTAGCCTTAGGGTAGGGGAGCCTTAGCCGTAGTCCAAGCCTAGGGGTACCCTAGCCTAAGCGTAGGGGTGCCCTATCCTTAGGCTAGGGGAGTCTTCGCCTTAGCCGAAGCCTTGGGGTGCCCTAGCCTAAGCTTAGGGGTGCCCTAGCCTAAGTCTAGGGGTGCCCTAGCCTAAGCCTAGGGGTGCCCTAGCCTAAGCCTAGGGGTGCCCTAGCCTAAGCCTAGGGGTGCCCTAGCCATAGACTAGGGGAGCCCTAGCCTTTGCCTAAGCCTAGGGGTGCCCTAGCCTAAGCCTAGGGGTGCCCTAGCCTAAGCCTAGGTGTGTCCTATCCTAAGCCTAGGGGTGCCCTAACCTTAGGCTAGGGAGCCCTAGCCTTAGCCTAAACCTAGGGGTACCCTAGCCTAAGCCTAAGGGTGCCCTAGCTTAAGCCTATGGGTGCCTTAGCCTTAGGTTAGGGGATCCCTAGCCTTAGCCTAAGCCTAGGGGTGCCCTAGCCTAAGTGTAGGGGTGCCCTAGCCTGAGCCTAGGGGTGCCCTAGCCTTAGCCTAGGGGTGCCCTAGCCTAATCCTAGGATTCCTCTAGCCTTAGCCTAACCTTAGGTGTCCCCTAGCCTTAGCCTAAGCCTAGTGGTGCCCTAGCCTAAGCGTAGGGGTGCCCTAGCCTAAGCCTTGGGGTGCCCTAGTCTAAGCCTAAGGGTGCCCTAGCCTTAGACTAGGGGAGCACAGCCTTAGCCTAAGCCTATGGGTTCCCTAACCTAAGCCTAGGGGTGCCCTACCCTAAGCCTAGTGGTGCCCTAGCCTAAGCCTAGGGTTGCCTTAGGGTTAGGCTAGGGGAGCCCTAGCCTTAGCCTAAGCATAGGGATGCCCTAGCCTAAGCCTAGGGGTGCCCTAGCCTAGGCTAGGGGAGCCCTAGCCTTAGCCTAAGCCTAGGGGTGCCCTAGCCAAAGCCTAGTGGTGCCCTAGCCTAAGCCGACGGGTGCCCTAGCATAAGCCTTGGGGTGCCCTAGCCTGAGCCTACAGGTGTCCTAGCCTGAGGATAGGGGAGCTCTAGCGTTAGTCTAGCCTAGGATTGCCCTAGCCAAAACTTAGGGGTGTCATAGCCTGAGTCTAGGGGTGCACAAGCCTGAAGCTAGGGGAGCCGTAGCCTTAGTCCAAGCCTAGGGGTGCCCTAGCCTAAGCCTAGGGGTGCCCTATCCTTAGGCTAGGGGAGTCTTCGCCTTAGCCGAAGCGTTGGGGTGCCCTAGCCTAAGATTAGGGGTGCCCTAGCCTAAGTCTAGGGGTGTCCAACCTAAGCCCAGGGGTGCCCTAGCCTAAGCCTAGGGGTGCCCTAGCCTAAGCCTAGGGGTGCCCTAGTCTAAGCCTAAGGGTGCCCTAGCCATAGACTAGGGGAGCCCTAGCCTTAGCCTAAGCCTAGGGGTGCCCTAGCCCAAGCTTGGGGGTGCCCTAGCCTAAGCCTAGGTGTGCCCTACACTAAGCCTAGGGGTGCCCTAGCCTAAGCCTAAGGGTGCCGTAGCCTAAGCCTAGGGGTGCCCTAGCCTAAGGCTAGGGATGCCCTAGCCAAAGCCTAGGGCTGCCCTACACTAAGCCTAGGGGTGCCCTAGCCTAGGGGTGCCCTAGCTTAGGCTAGCTGAGCCCTAGCCTTAGCCTAAGCCTAGGGGTGTCCTAGCCTAAACCTAGGGGTACCCTAGCCTAAGCCTAGGGGTGCCCTAGCCTAAGCCTAGGGGTGCCCTAGCCTAAGCTTATGGGTGCCCTAGCCTAAGCTTAGGGGTGCCCTAGCCTAAGCCTAGGGGTGCCCTAACCTAAGCCTAGGGGTGCCCTATCCTAAGCTTAGGAATTGCCTATCCTAAGCCTAGGGGTGCCCTAGCCTAAGCCTAGGGGTGCCCTTGCCTAAGCTTAGGGTTACCCTAGCCTAAGCTTAGGTGTGCCCTAGCCTAAGCCTAGGGTGCCCTAGCCTAAGCCTAGGGGTGCCCTAGCCTTAGGCTAGGGGAGCCCTAGCCTTAGCCTAAGCCTAGGGGTGCCCTAGTCAAAGCCTAATGGTGCCCTAGCCTAAGCTTAGGGGTGCCCTAGCCTAAACCTAGGGTTGTCCTAGCCTAAGCCTAGGGGTGCCCTAGCCTTAGGCTAGGGGAGCCCTAGCCTTAGGTTAGGGGAGCCCTAGCCTTAGCCTAAGCCTAAGGGTGCCCTAGCCTAAGCCTAAGGGTGCCCTAGCCTAAGCCTACGAGTGTCCTAGCCTAAGCCTAGGGGTGCCCTAGCCTAAGCCTAGGGGTGCCCTAGCATAAGCCTTGGGGTGCCCTAGCCTGAGCCTACAGGTGTCCTAGCCTGAGGATAGGGGAGCTCTAGCGTTAGTCTAGCCTAGGATTGCCCTAGCCAAAGCTTAGGGGTGTCATAGCCTGAGTCTAGGGGTGCACAAGCCTGAAGCTAGGGGAGCCGTAGCCTTAGTCCAAGCCTAGGGGTGCCCTAGCCTAAGCCTAGGGGTGCCCTATCCTTAGGCTAGGGGAGTCTTCGCCTTAGCCGAAGCGTTGGGGTGCCCTAGCCTAAGATTAGGGGTGCCCTAGCCTAAGTCTAGGGGTGTCCAACCTAAGCCCACGGGTGCCCTAGCCTAAGCCTAGGGGTGCCCTAGCCTAAGCCTAGGGGTGCCCTAGTCTAAGCCTAAGGGTGCCCTAGCCATAGACTAGGGGAGCCCTAGCCTTAGCCTAAGCCTAGGGGTGCCCTAGCCCAAGCTTGGGGGTGCCCTAGCCTAAGCCTAGGTGTGCCCTACACTAAGCCTAGGGGTGCCCTAGCCTAAGCCTAAGGGTGCCGTAGCCTAAGCCTAGGGGTGCCCTAGCCTAAGGCTAGGGATGCCTTAGCCAAAGCCTAGGGCTGCCCTACACTAAGCCTAGGAGTGCCCTAGCCTAAACCTAGGGGTGCCCTA
Organism: Tenrec ecaudatus; assembly: GCF_050624435.1. Lineage (NCBI taxonomy): Eukaryota > Metazoa > Chordata > Mammalia > Afrosoricida > Tenrecidae > Tenrec > Tenrec ecaudatus. The sequence continues at coordinate 488,144 of NW_027459669.1, forward strand.
GCTTAGGCTAGCTGAGCCCTAGCCTTAGCCTAAGCCTAGGGGTGTCCTAGCCTAAACCTAGGGGTACCCTAGCCTAAGCCTAGGGGTGCCCTAACCTAAGCCTAGGGGTGCCCTAGCCTAAGCTTATGGGTGCCCTAGCCTAAGCTTAGGGGTGCCCTAGCCTAAGCCTAGGGGTGCCCTAACCTAAGCCTAGGGGTGCCCTATCCTAAGCTTAGGAATTGCCTATCCTAAGCCTAGGGGTGCCCTAGCCTAAGCCTAGGGGTGCCCTTGCCTAAGCTTAGGGGTGCCCTAGCCTAAGCTTAGGTGTGCCCTAGCCTAAGCCTAGGGTGCCCTAGCCTAAGCCTAGGGGTGCCCTAGCCTTAGGCTAGGGGAGCCCTAGCCTTAGCCTAAGCCTAGGGGTGCCCTAGTCAAAGCCTAATGGTGCCCTAGCCTAAGCCTAGGGGTGCCCTAGCCTAAACCTAGGGTTGCCCTAGCCTAAGCCTAGGGGTGCCCTAGACTTAGGCTGGGGAGCCCTAGCCTTAGGTTAGGGGAGCCCTAGCCTTAGCCTAAGCCTAAGGGTGCCCTAGCCTAAGCCTAAGGGTGCCCTAGCCTAAGCCTACGAGTGTCCTAGCCTAAGCCTAGGGGTGCCCTAGCCTAAGCCTAGGGGTGCCCTAGCCTAAGCCTAGGTGTGTCCTAGCCTAAGGCTAGGGGTGCCCTAGCCTTAGTCTAGTGGTGCCGTAAGCTTAGCCTAAGCCTAGTGGTGCCCTATCCTAAGTCTAGGGGTGACCTAGCCTAAGCCTAGGGGTGCCCTATCCTTAGGCTAGGGGAGTCCTCGCTTTAGCCGAAGCCTTGGGGTGCCCTAGCCTAAGCCTAGGGGTGCCCAGCCTAAGTCTAAGGGTGCCCTAGCCTAAGCCTAAGGGTACACTGTCCTTAGGCTAGGGGAGCCCTAGCCTTAGCCTAAGCCAAGGGGTGCCCCATTCTAAGCCTAGGAGTGCCCTAGCCTACGTCTAGGGGTGCCCTAACCTAAGCTTAGTGGTTACTTACCTAAGCCTAGGGGTGCCCTAGCCTTAGGCTAGGGAAGCCCTAGCCTTAGCCTAAGCCTAGGGGTGCCCTAGCCTAAGCCTAGGGGTGCCCTAGTCTAAGCATATGGGTGCCCTAGCCTAAGCCTAGAGGAGCCCTAGCCTAAGCATAGGGGTGCCCTAGCCTTAGGGTAGGGGAGCCTTAGCCGTAGTCCAAGCCTAGGGGTGCCCTAACCTAAGCCTAGGGGTGCCCTATCCTAAGGCTAGGGGAGTCTTCGCCTTAGCCGAAGCCTTGGGGTGCCCTAGCCTAATCTTAGGGGTGCCCTAGCCTAAGTCTAGGGGTGCCCTAGCCTAAGCCTAGGGGTGCCCTAGCCTAAGCCTAGGGGTGCCCTAGCCTAAGCCTAGGGGTGCCCTAGTCTAAGCTTAAGGGTGCCCTAGCCATAGACTAGGGGAGCCCTAGCTTTGCCTAAGCCTAGGGGTGCCCTAGCCTAAGCCTAGGGGTGCCCTAGCCTAAGCCTAGGTGTGCCCTAGCCTAAGCCTAGGGGTGCCCTAGCCTTAGGCTGGGGAGCCCTAGCCTTAGCCTAAACCTAGGGTACCCTAGCCTAAGCCTAGGGGTGCCCTAGCTTAAGCCTATGGGTGCCTTAGCCTTAGGCTAGGGGATCCCTAGCCTTAGCCTAAGCCTAGGGGTGCCCTAGCCTAAGTGTACGGGTGCCCTAGCCTGAGCCTAGGGGTGCCCTAGCCTTAGCCTAGGGGTGCCCTAGCCTAAGCCTAGGATTCCTCTAGCCTTAGCCTAACCTTAGGTGTCCCCTAGCCTTAGCCTAAGCTGAGGGGTGCCCTAGCCTAAGCGTAAGGGTGCCCTAGCCTAAGCCTTGGGGTGCCCTAGTCTAAGCCTAAGGGTGTCCTAGCCTTAGACTAGGGGAGCACAGCCTTAGCCTAAGCCTATGGGTTCCCTAACCTAAGCCTAGGGGTGCCCTACCCTAAGCCTAGGGGTGCCCTAGGCTAAGCCTAGGGGTGCCTTAGGGTTAGGCTAGGGGAGCCCTAGCCTTAGCCTAAGCATAGGGGTGCCCTAGCCTAAGCCTAGGGGTACCCTAGCCTAGGCTAGGGGAGCCCTAGCCTTAGCCTAAGCCTAGGGGTGCCCTAGCCAAAGCCTAGTGGTGCCCTAGCCTAAGCCGACGGGTGCTCTAGCATAAGCCTAGGGGTGCCCTAGCCTGAGCCTAGGGGTTCCCTAGCCTGAGCCTACGGGTGTCCTAGCCTGAGGATAGGGGAGCTCTAGCGTTAGTGTAGCCTAGGATTGCCCTAGCCAAAGCTTAGGGGTGTCATAGCCTGAGTCTAGGGGTGCACTAGCCTGAAGCTAGGGGAGCCGTAGCCTTAACCTAAGCCTAGGGGAGCCCTAGCTAAAGCCTAGGGGTGCCCTAGCCTAAGCCTAGGGGTGCCCTAGCCTAAGCCTAGGGGTGCCCTAGCCAACTGGCCTAGAATTTTTCAACTTGTACAGATCAATGATAGATTTGGTAGGTTTCTCATTTATTTCACTCCTAGGGACACTCTGCTTAGGTATCCAATGCCATACAAATCAGGCTATTCTGTTACTACTTTGACTCTGCTAACCATTTGGCAACCACACCCAACTTGTCTCTGTTAAATGCTACTGCTTACCGCCTACTACCATGGGACCCAATCAGCCATGTTATGTGCAAACGTCTTAATTAGGGTATTTTCCACTGTCAAAACTGGCTCAAAATAAAATATCAATCACAGCAGTCTTTAGAGATACTTATGATCCCTTCAGAAATTTGTTTCCCACTGAGAGAAAAGGTGTGTCCTCAGTGCATTCCATTTGTGAGTCTATGGGTCTGCCCTGAAACACGCCCATTCCCTTAATCCTCTAAAGTATACCAAGCTAGGTCTGGTACTTCAACTTAACTTGCTCTAAGCCACTGCAGAAGCTTTGCTTCAGTAAACCAAACAGATAAACTATTAGATTCTGTCCTAACGTCTGGTGCTGAAACACTGACTGAAGGATCAGTGCTTAGTTGGTCCACGTCAACACATTCAGACTGATGCAACCGTTCGCTCCTTGCATCATCATCTCACTCCCGCACACATTCCTCGGGTCTCTGCCTGTACATACTAGAAAATGCTAGCAGTCCTTTAAGAGGATAGCACAGCTCTTTCTGGATCAATATTTGGAGGTCACCTTTGGGATTACTGAGACAAGTTTAGAGGCAGTGTCGAAGCAGGCATGAGTGTCGAAGGTGTTTCCCAGCAAGTGTCAGCATTATCTTGCAAGGCATCTGCTGCAGGGAATGCTCCAGATACAACTCGAGGTTCCCTATCAGCAGGGAAAGTTGGGCTAAGCACAAGTGCAGGTGGAGGGGACAATGGCTTTACTAATGATGGATTAAACTCTTCAGATGTGAGTGGTAGTGTTGTTGGCTGAAGTAACTCAATGGCATGTCAAGGATCCATGTTCTGATATTTCTGAGAATAATCTTTCCGTGTGTCCCTATGATGGTTCGATTTTATATCAGTTTGATGCATCTGTGTGAAAGTATGGGTAGAGTTCAATCTCAATAAGGCCCTCTCCTTGGAGGAGGTGCCCAATTTAGAGAGATGCCATGGACAACTTTCCTTCCCTCTCCCTCCATCCTGCTTACCTTGATTCTGCATCTCTAGGATTCATGGCCGAGCCGGCCTGCTGATCATAGGAGCTGCAGTGCCCTGCCCTCTTCCTGCTGACCTTACATCCAGATGCTCTTGCCCCTACTGGCCTGTGATTTTCCCGATTCCTGCTTTGCCTTTGCTTCATTGGCTGGAAGCTGGGTGAGTCTAAAGGGGACTTCATCTAGCATCTGACCCATGGACTTGAGTTGAACTGGGCTGGGCTTCCTGATGTAAATTTATTTTTGCTATAAAGTTATTTGAGTGTAGTTTGATTTATTTCTCTAGAAAACTCAGCGTAGCACAGTCCTCTCCACCGTAACTTTCAGGTTCCCATTTAGTCCCAATCCATGCTCTCCTATTAACATCAGAAATCATTCTAAGTAGAGGGTTCAGTTAGTGTTGTAATTCAGCCACTCTTTTTTTTTTTTTTAGATTTAGTACTTTTTAAAAAAAACATTTTATTAGGGGTTCATACAACTCTTATCACAACCCATACATATACATACATCAATTGTAAAAGCACATCTATACATTATTTGCCCTAATCATTTTCAAAGCATTTGCTCTCCACTTAAACCCTCTGCATCAGGTCCTCTTTTTTTCCCCCCTCCATCCCCGCTCCTCCCTCCCTCATGAGCCCTTGATAATTTATAGATTGTTATTTTGTCATATCTTGCCCTATCCAGAGTCTACCGCCCCCCCCCTTCTCTGCCGTCCATCTCCCAGGGAGGAGGTCACATGTGGATCCCTGTAATCAGTTCCCCCTTTCCAACCCACTCACCCTCCACTCTCCCAGCATCGGCCCTCACACCCCTGGTCCTGAAGGTATCATCCACCCTGGATTCCCTGTGCCTCCAGCCCTCATATGCACCAGTGTACAACCTCTGCCCTATCCAGTCCTGCAAGGTAGAATTCGGATCATGGTAGGTGGCGGGAGGAAGCATCCAGGATCTGGGGGAAAGCTGTGTTCTTCATCGGTACTACATCGCACCCTGACTGACCCATCTCCTCTCCTAAACCCCTCTATGAGGGGATCTCCAGTGGCCGACAAATGGGCTTTGGGTCTCCACTCTGCACTTCCCCCTTCATTCACTATGGTGTGTGTGTGTGTATATATATATATATATATATTGCATGATGCCTTATACCTGGTTCCTTTGGCACCTCGTGATTGCACAGGCTTGTGTGCTTCTTCCATGTGGCCTTTATTGCTTCTGAGCTAGATGGCCGCTTGTTCACCTTCAAGCCTTTAAGACCCCAGACACTATCTCTTTCGATAGTTGGGCACCATCAGCTTTCTTCGCCACATTTGCTTATGCACCTGTTTGTCTTCGGTGATTGTATCATGGAGGTGTGCAGCCAATGATTTGAGTTTTTGTTCTTTGATATCTGTTCCCTTCGGGACCATGCAATCACACAGGCTGGTGTGTTCTTCCATGTGGGCTTTGTTGCTTCTGAGCTAGATGGCCGCTTGTATATCTTCAAGCCTTTAAGACCCCAGACACTATCTCTTTTGATAGCCGGGCACCATCAGCTTTCTTCACATTTACTTGTTCACCCGCTTTGGCTTCAGCAGTTGTGTCGGGAGGGTGAGCATCACAGAGTGCCAATTTAATAAAAGAAAGTATTCATACATTGAGGGAGTGCTACTATCTACTTTTTTGCGACACTTCGCTGTAGTACCTTTATCTTTAGTGACCATTTCATGAAGGTGAGTACTGAGCAGGGCCATGATAATTCTTTTTAAGTGTGAGCCCCCAAACCATTCCTGAATCTATGCTTTTTAAAAAATTTGCTAACTTAGGAGTTAATACAAATGTCATATTATTCCATAGTTCAATCACATCAAACAGAATTGTAAAATTGCTGCCACAATCAGTCTCCACACATACATTTCCCTCCTAGACTACTTGACATCATCTCCCTCTTACTTCCCCCGACCCTCTTTATCCTCGCCCCCCCAAACTATTGTTATATTTTCTTTCTCAAAGTCTCTGGGTCTCATTTACTAAAAAGCAGAAACAAATAACAGCTTCAAGAAAGTGACCCCCATGGTGCTGCACCCCTGAGACACACCTTAATATACCCAAGCACATGCAACACACAGTAGAGGGGCTGTCACAAGATTTCCAGAATACTAGATATCTTAACCCAGCATAAAGGGGGTTGATGTAACATGACCTTATTTGTCCACCAACCATCAGTACACCACTCTTGGTACAGCTGTTTTCTGCTTCCTCAGGCACCATGTATTTCCCGCTTAAGTCCTCATGTTACAAGTGTGTCTGAGGTAGAGTCTAGTTCACCCAGTGGGATTCCCATATGGGGCTCACTGATGTAGCCTCTGGAGCATGCATGCACCCCAAAGATCCAGGATTTGTTGTCCCAGCATTTTATGGCACCTGGTCTGCTTTCCTGGGATACCCCCCCCCAGATGCCCTACACCAGTTCTGCCCACCCATTGCATGCCACTGAAGACACCTCCCATTTATTGTTGCCAAGAGCATCCTCAGTCTTTTGTCCCCCACCTGGAGGTTAGCTCTCCCTCCCCTCCCTTCAACAGGCATGCACCTATGTACCCCCAAATTTGACCATTTCCTTTCATCTCCTGTGCGGCACCTCTCATCAGTAAACCCCATTCCTCCGACGGGGCTACCTCCCTCTCTGGGAGACCTCACCACAGATCTAAATGGCTACTATTCAGCGAACAGCCACTACCCCCTCGCACCCTCCATTTGATCCCAGCTGTCGTGAGATGACCTCCGGCCAAGTGACCTACACTATACTCACCAGGAGCAGATGATGTGTAGGTCATTGGCACTGGTCCAGCTCGTTAGCGGCCTGTCTGACCCCAGCCAGACGACTGCATGGCCTGCACGCTTGAGCTTGCGCCCCTTCTGCTGCTTGTTCCTGCTGCTCTGGACTCACACAGTGCTTGTCCTTTCGTGCTTCACTCGCTTCCCTCAGCATGTCTTCCAGAGCCCTCCACGACGTGAGGGGTCTCATTGCTGTTCTTCAGGCATGCGCAGTACTCATCATGTTTATGTACCAGAGGTTTTTTATCCATTGTTGGGAATGGAGGCCGCTTCTAGCAATTGTGAGCTGTGCTGTGATGAACATGGGGGAGCAAATGTCTGCTTATGATGTTTTTTATTTCTTTGGGGTATATGTTCAGTAATGGTATTGCTGGATCATATGGTAGTTCAGTTGCCATCTGTTCTAGGTATCGCCATACTGCCTTCCTGAGTGTCTGTACATATTTACAAGTCCACCAGCAGAGGATAAGAGTTCCTATCTCACCACACACTCTCCAACATTTGCTGTTCTCAGCTTTTTTACTTTAACTGGGCTACAGTTATGGGTGTTAGGTGGTATCTCATGGTTGCTTTGACTTGCATTTCCTGGATAGCTAATGACTGAGAGAACTTACTCATATGTTTATTAGTTATTCACGTATCATCCTTTGTGAATCATCTGCTCCGGTCCTTTGCCCACTTTTTCATAGGGCTACTAGTTTGTTTTTCTTGCCACCTTGTAAATTCTGTAGATTTTAGTAATTAGTCCTTTGTTATGTCATTACTAAATATCTTTTCCCAGTCTATGGGTCTTTTTACTCTTTCAATGAAGTCTTTTAATGTATGCAAGTTTTTTATTTTTTAATATGTCCCACTATTTTGTTTTCTATGGATTGTGTCAGCTTTGTTATTTCTGATAGCCCATCTACTGCACTAGGGTTCCTAGTTTTGTCCCAGTTTTCTGATCCTGAGAGCTTTGGGTTTTACATTTAGGAATTTGATCCATCTTGAGTTTGTTTCTGTGCATGGGTGAGGCAGTCGTCTTTTTTTTGTTCTTCTGCAAGTGGATAGCCAGTATTTCCAATAGCATTTATTGAAGAGGTGTCTGCTTCCCATTTAATGTTTTTTAGGCCTTTGTCAACAATAAGTTCTCTGTCTGTGGAAGCTAGAGGGTAGACAGGTGTTATTTTTGTGAAGGGAAGACAATATAAAACAAGAGATAGGCAAAAAATATTGGAAATGAAAAGACAATGGTAGATTTAACGACTTATTTAATGTAAAACTGATGTCTGCTCTTTAAACCTTCACCTAAGTAACAATAGAAAATATTTTTAAAAACTTAAAAAAATTCTCTGTCTCTGAATTCTATTCTTTAATGACTGTTTTAACACAGACACACACACGTTCTATTTTGTTACCATTAGACTCACAGTTTAATGATAAAAATTACATTAAAACAGAACAGAAAAGTTGGTGAAGGGAGACGTCGGACAGTACAAAAAAAATAAAAGGAATTTTTTTAAATTTATTTTTTTAACAATTTATTGGGGCTGATACAATTCTTTTCACAGTTCATACATATACATACATCAATTGTATAAAGCACATCTGTACAGTCTTTGCCCTAATCATTTTTTTCTCTTTTCTTCTTTTACATTTTATTAGGGACTCAAACAACTCTTACCACAATCCATACATATACATACATCAATTGTATAAAGCACATCCATACATTCCCTGCCCCAATCATTCTCAAGGCATTTGCTCTCCACTTAAGCCCCTTGCATCAGGTCCTCTTTTGAAATTTTTGTTTTTTAAAAAAGTGACTTAAATAAGAAAAACTGTGCATGAGCAGCCAGTAGTAACTATTGGTCTCTCTGCACTCGGAGGAAACAAGAGTGAAGTCAAAAGACATGTTGAATACAATTATTACAATAGAATGATGAACAACCCAAACATTAGTCTCTATAATCTTGAGCTTGGAAAACCTAAATGGTGCCTGACTACTGCTACCTATTACTCTGAACACAATCACATTAGAAGGTCCTCAATGGAATGGGGGTAAAATGTGGAACAGAACTCATGATCATAAAACAGACTGGGTTTACTGGTTGAATGGAGTCTAGTAGCATACCCCAAGAATATAGCCAATGTCCTCTAGGCGTGGAACTGAAATGACCTTTTTTAAAACCATCAACAGCTTAAAACCCAAAGGGCAGCATTTACCCAATGACAAAGTCCAGAGGGTTACTAAAGAAGGAGTGATGGTAAGAGAAAGCCCAGTGGGGAAGTAGGATGGCACATGGAAGGTATTGGAGTGGATGTGCAAAATCAATGTGTATGAATTTTTCGATGTAAAACTGATGAACTTCTCTGTAAACCTTCACTTAATTGGTAATAAGTATACTTCCCTTCCCCCACCCAACAGTTTCAGAGTCTCAAATGTTTTCGTGTGTTGTATCTTCATTTTCATTTGACTCTAAATATTCACTGGTTGTTTGTATAATGGTTTAATTTCCATATAATTGTGTATTTCAGTTTCATTGTGTTACCAAATTCTGTTTACATTCAATTGTGATCAAGAAATATACTTTGTCGCAGTCTGCTCCAGCAAGGGGACAGCATGCCACCAGCTGTTGTCAGTTGTCCAGTTCCCTCTGTGTCCCATTAGCTTCCCCCAGGGACGTCATCCTCCGAGCCTGGCGTGCCAGCGTGGGGTCTAGTCCCGCTCTCTTTCTCTTCCTCTCTCCTGGCCTGCCTCTGTGTGGGTGTGGCATGCTGGCTCCTCTCCCTAGCCTGTAGCTCTCTCTCTTCATGCATCCTTCCATGTGACCATGCTGTCCTCATGGTTTGGTGCTTCATAGTAGGGTCTACATGCACTCCAGGCTGGGAGAGGCAGCTCCTGGACAGTCTTGAAGGCCAGCGAAGAGACCCAGGATTTTTGTATAGTTCTTTTCTCTTTTTAAAAAATTTTTCTTATTGATTTACTATTTTTATTTTAAAAAATCATTTTGGGCTATGTCATAGTCGGTGTACCTACCTATATAGGATAGGTATGGGAGGCATGCTTGAGGTGAGAGCATTGGGACCAACGGTTCCAGGGAGAACTGGGAGGTCAGAGTGGTGGAGGAAGGGGGTGCTGAGCAGGCTGCGCCATGGACAGGGGAACAACTGGGGTGTCAGAGCCAGTAATGAGGATATAGGGATCCAAGGTGGGGGTGGTGGTAATGTTGGAGCAACAGCAGACTAGCTAAGGGGGTTACCAAGAGGCAGAAATAAGGGGAAAGTGGCAGTGGGACATGAGGAAGGTAAAAGGCAACAGAGGAAGGACCAAGGAAGCAAAGCAATGGATAGAGGTATAAACATAGTGGTGTGCATATGTAAATACATTAATCTACAAAAATAGAGGTATTGGCCCATGTACATATATTTATATGGCAATACCCTGAGGTAGGGGATGGACTTTGGGCATCCACTCATATCCTCCTTCCATTCAAGAACACTTTGTTCTATGGGGACCCAATGCCCATCTGTAGACAACTGGACATCCATTGCAGAGCGGTAGTGGGGAGATGAGTCACTCAGGCTTCAGTGTAGCAATAACGAAACTCACAACTTTCCTCTAGTTCTTAAACACTTCCTCCCCCCAACTATCATGATCCCACTTCTACCTTGCAAACCTGGTTAGACCAGAGGATGCACAGCGGTACAGTTGGGATTTGGAAACAGGGAATCTAGGACAGATGAACCCCCTCAGGACCAACAGTGAGAGTGGTGATACCGGGAGGGAAGGAGGGGTAGAAAGGGGAAACCAATCACGGGATCTATATATAACCTCCTCTCTGGGGAATGGGCAACAGGAAAGTGGGTGAAGGGAGACGCCTGGCAGTGTAAGATAAGATAAAATAATAATTTATAAATTATCAAGGGTTCATGAGGGAGAGGGGAGCGGGGAGGGAGAGGGAGAGAAAAAAGGAAAATGAGGAGCTTATTCCAGGAACCAAAGCGGAATGCGAAGTTTGAGAATGATGAGGGCAATGAATGTATAAGTGTGCTTTACACAATTGATGTATGTGTGGATTGTGATAAGAATTGCATGAGCCCCAATACATAAATTTTTTAAAAAAGAGAAAGTTTTGTTCTAACCAGTCAGCAGCATGAGATGTTTACCCTCCTGACACAATCGCTGAAGACAAAATAGGTGCATAAACAAATGTGGTGAAGAGGGCAAATGGTGCCCGGTTATTAAAAGATATAGTGTCTGGGGTCTAAAAGGCTTGATGTCACACAAGCTGCCATTCAGCAGTGAAGCAACAAGTCCACATGGAAGAAGCACATCGCTGGTGCGATCATGAGGAGTCATAGGAACTGGGCATCAGCAGACACATAACAAATAAAAACGAGAGGGCTGGAGCAGAGATCCAAAGCTCATCTGTAGATAGTGGAACAATCTCCCCACAGAGGGACCACAGGGAAGGATGAGTCAACTTTCCTCTAGTTCTTAAATATTTCCTCCCCACCACTATCATGATCCCAATTCTATCTTAAAATCTGGCTAGACCAGAGGATGTACACGGGTACAGAAAGAAACACAGGGGATCCAGGACAGATGAACCCCTCAGGACTAGTGGTGAGAGTGGCGATAATTCAAGGGTGGAGGAAAGGTGGGATAGAATGGAGGAACCAATTACAAGGATCTACAATATAAGCCCCTCCCTGAGGAACAGGCAACAGAAAAGTGGGTGAAAGGAGATGTTGGACAGTGTAAGACATAACAAAATAATAGTAATTTATAAATTGTCAAGGGTTCATGAGGGAAGGGGGTGGGGAGGGAGGGGAAAAATGAGGAGCTGATACCAAGGCCTCAAGTAGAAAGAAAGTATTTTGAGAATGATGATGGAAATAAATGTACACATGTGCTTGACACAATGGGTGTAGATATGGATTGTGGTAAAATGATTAAAAAAGAGAGAAAGGAATTTAGTCATTGTACAAAAAATAAGAAAAGAATATAAGCCAGGTGACGTTCCACCATTTCCAGATCTAGCTCTTTCTTTTTTATTAAATCAGTTTTTGGGGGGCTCGTACAACTTAAAAAATAGTTTTATTGGGGGCTTGTATAACTCTTATCACAATCCATAAATATATCAATTTTCAAGCACATTTGTACATTTGTTCTCATCATTTTCCCTTTTGTGTTCAACTTTGAGTGACTTTCTTGTATCATTCCTTCACATTTCTCACGTTGGAGGACTGGCTTTAAGTTTTCTTGTATGGGAGTCTAATAGCTATGAACGCTCAGCTTTTATCTTGGAATACTTAACTTTTTTTTGAAGGACAATTTTTACAGTCCTTAATTTTTGAAGGACCGCTTTACAACTTGTACAGTGTGAGCATTTTTCATAAAACAAGTATGGATAGATATAATCATATTTATCATATGAGCAAGGGGAACACTGCGGAGCATGTTTGGGAACATGGCAGGGCTGAAAGAGACAGGTTTTGTGCTACATTTTATTCATTCCTAAACAGTGTTATATGAAAAAAGAAACTTTTAATTAAAAATATCTTTTGAAAGAAGGGCTTGGCTCCCCTCCTTGACCCCAGTGAAAAAGCCTATCACTCATACCTGGCCTGCCCTCAAAAGATCAGGTGATATTTTTACATCATTTACCACAATTCATATGCATTCTGATTCAACCCATTAATTGCAGCAATACCGTCAATGTACCATTTGAGTTCAGTTCCCGATCTGCAGGGGAAGAGTGCAAATCTTGGAGGTCCTGCCTATCTCTGTTCGATCAGTAAACCTGGCATCCTTTAGGGTTATGTTCTTAACTTCTCCCCCACTCTAGACAGAACCTTCTGTTGTGATCCTTTTCATAACACTTGGTCATGGTAGCTGGGTGCCGAACAATGTTTTCAATTTCTAGGTTGTGAAGACTGACGTTTTCCTGGTCCTTCAGTCTGGGCACTTAATTCGGAGACCTGGGTTTGCTGACCTGGGTTTGACCAGAGCCTGAGCTGAATGTCTTTGGGTTGAGGCTCATAGCAGAGTTGTATGCCACTTCGGGTGTTTATTAGCATACCTGAAACTCTGTAATGTGTCCTGTTAAACACCTACCCTGAGCATTTCTCTTGGCACTATAACTTATTGAGTTATTAAATTCTTTCATCACGCATTTTGTCTGTGAGTTTCTGTGTAGCCGTTGCAATGGATACATGCAAAAGTAAAAGAGTGGACACTAATCAAGACTATATAATGCATATATAATAAATGTACAAAGAGACCAGGACACTTACTTACCATCTTTGGGATAGTGCGTGCCTTTAGGACGAGTAAAAGGTTGCAATCAATAGAATACGACCTTCACCTCTATCTAAAATATTTTATACCTTTTAAAAAGAAAAATTTCAAAATATTATATTAAATGTATCTAGTTGATGGGTATATGGGTTTTCTCCTAAAACTGTATTTTCTAATTATTTGAGATATTTTATAATTGAAGAACAAAGGACAAAATTGAAATTTTTTAATTGAAAAACTGCAAATACAGTGACTCATTTCACATTACAGTAGTACATTCAGATAAACAAATGACCATCAATTTTGGTATAAAACTATATTTTTATCTTTTTTAACATATAGTTCAATTCCCAGTGCAAAAACACTCCAATGAAAAAAAGATTAATGTACAATAAATACAAGCCTACAGATGTAACCACAGTACCAATATTTACATGTGGTAAAGTGGTTCCAAACGAACAAGAGTCCTCCCCTTTATTGTCTAGAGGACACTCTGCTTACAGAGGGAAGCCCTTCTGGAAAGTCTGCACTCAGCAGCCATTGGGAAGTGTAACAGAGGACAGAGCTGAATAACCAGACAGTAAAGCTCTTAGGTTCAGGGTAATGGTTTCATGGGACATACCATTATTTGGCTTATTAACATGTTTGGTGCTTCTGTTCTACCTCCTCCTTCAGTTGTCAGGCACAGTTGGTGTCGATTCATGTGGAACAACAGAATGGAATAGAGTAGGATTCTGGAATGCATGGCTAATTAGCTGCCTCCATAAACAATGCCCTCCTTTGTCACGAGTCCAAATGAACTGCATGGTGCCTGGCTACCACTGCTGAGCATTTTGATCAAAGAGTTCAGAGAAGGATCCTGAACAAAATGGGGCAAAAATACAGACAAGAATAGAAAATTCTCATAATTCCCAACTTTCTGGAGCCATGGAGGGTGGCTGAACTCGTAAAACTATTGCCTTAAACCAGAAATGTACCATAATGTCTTCTTGAAACCAAGTAATAGTTTGGCTTAACTAGTAAAAAAAAAGTCTGCTTTGAGCTTGATGATCTTTTAACAACTATGTATGTGGAATAAAATGGAAAACAACTTGAAGTATTTGCCTGGGACTTTAAACAAAAAACAAAGCCAACCACACTGCCATGAAATCAATTCTGATTCACAATGACCTTACAGGACCGAGTAGACCTGCCCCTGTGCGTTTCTGAGACCGCAACTCTTCGTGGGAGCAGACAGCCATGTCTTTCTCCCAAGTCTGTTGGATTTAAAGTGCTGCTTTTGTGGCTAGAAGCCCAGCGCTGTCATCACCATGCCACCTGGACTCCCCTGGAACTCTAAGGGGAGTGAATTTATGCTAACAGATGAGCAACAACTCAAAAAAGCTGAAAATGGCTACAGACCGGAGGAATAAAATCCGTATCAGCAAACTGTATACATTAAAAACTGCTGAAGTGATGTATGTTTTGTTGTGTGTCTGCTTAAGAAAACATAAATGAAATTTAAAAGGAAAAATATGATAAAGCTGTCTAGAGCCCTACTTTACATTTTAATCTTTGAAGCCAAAGTCACTACGAATTGTAATTGACTCGATGGCAATGAGAGCTTAAGTCGAAAATGCAGTATTGGAACTGCATTATCTTAACCCACTTTCTCTGTCAGGCCTGACCAAGTGTTTCCATCATGTTTTCCCAGTGGTAAAATTGGGAGTTTTATAAAAATGTGCTCTTGTCCAACACGTGTATGTTCCCAGGATCTGGCACAGAGCAGATGCTGCTGGAACGAGCCAGACACCACAGTCGCCCTGTTTCTGAGGACCATGGCCAATAAGCTGCAAGTGATTAAGGCATCACAGTGGCTCAGGTTTTAAGATTTTCTTTTCAGAATGAATTCCAAGAAAGCAAGCAGTCTTTACACACAGAGGGATGCCGGAGAAATCTTACTGATTAATTTGTTGAGAGCTCTGAGTTTTTCTTCCAAGATGAGGCTGTTTTTCTCAGCTCCTCTTTGTTTCTCTTCAGTAACCTGGAGGGCTTTTAGCAGGTGTGCATTCTCCACATAAAGCTCCTTGAGCAGCAAATTGGACTTCACGCTGTTTTCAAACTAGAGAGGGAAGAGAGCCACCCATTACTGTGAGTGCAGGGAAGGGGTACATGCTCCCGACCCTGTTCATTCCACGGTCGTTGAAATGATAACTTTAGGTTCTTAAGGATATAACAAAAATATTGCGTGTATGACACTTCTTGTTACCCTGAAGTGAGACCTCCAACTGAGGGTGTGATGAATTATGTACTGGAGAAAATTTAAGGGAAATTGTGGGAATCAGTTTAACCGGAAGACCCAAGAGTCACAAATCAACAGTTCTCAGAAAGGCTATTGTACGATACAATAATGAATTGCAAAGAATGACAACAATTTTTGGTTCTTTACTGCCCCTTGCCCTAGGAATCACTGTGGCCCTGACCCCCACTGCTGTTTCCTGGGTCTGAGCTTTCTGCCAAACCCATACGGTTTCACAGATGTGAATGACAGGAAACACTAGCAATGACCTCATTCCAAATACAAGGGCACAAGAATCCCAGCATGGGGTTCAGTCAACACCAAATTTCACTTGTAGAACATAGTCAGTAAGCGCCCACATGCCAGGTCTTCCTCTAGCACTAGCGAAGCAGTGGTGAACGTAGTCTCTGGGCTGTGCACCACATATGCTAATGAGAACCAAACTTAGTATGCCATATGGGGGAAGTGCTGAGAAAACCAAGCAAGGAGCAAGAGGGGGGCAGCTAGTTGGTTGAGGGAACTGTAACGACTAATGTAAACCTCAATTTGACTAGACTGTGATTCTCATCAGTCTGACAGGTGCTTTTTCATAATGGAATCAACTTTCATTTTTGTAATCTGATAGGAATAGCCAATCAGTTGAAAGGGAAATTGCCTCGGGAGTGTGGCCAGCTTCCTTTATCGAAGTGGAAGTTGTGGCAAAGTTTGCTCTCTTTCTTGACCTGCACTCTAGTTGCCTGATCTGCAGTTCCTGTGTTATAAACCTGAAGAAGTCTCCATCCTAACCAGCAGGTCGTGGATTCACCAGTCCTACAACCCCACAAGTCATCAGAAATCCTTAGCTTCCACTGGACACATACGGTAGGTTTGGGACTTGCCAACCTCTACAACTGCATAAACCCCTACCGTGCAGCAAATCTCTTTATATGTATGTATGTGTGCATCTCACTGATGCACCCCTCTTGAGAACTCAGACTTAGCTATTTGGCACCAAGAGTGATTCTAGAAGAACAAAACTCAAAGAATAAGTGGTAGTTACATCATTTCATGTCAACTTGAAGATATATGAAAGTGTAAGGGTAGAGTTTAGTCTGTCAATCAGGTCACACCCTGATGGTGACTCTCTGTGGGCGAGACTTTCTCATAAGCAGGGTCCTGGGCACCTCCCCCACTCTCTGTGCCTTCACTTTCCTGGCTGCTGCAAGCACTACGATACGGTCAGTTGGATCCACATAACTACACCCACTGGCCTGTGATTGTCCTGCATTCTGCATCATTGCATGTGACTTAATGAGTCTGAAGAGCGACTTATAGACTGAAGAGCTGGACTGGGATGGAATGTTTTATTGATCCATAATTACTTCTTGAGATAAAACTTTTTCTTATACATATATGAGTATCTCTGGATTTGTTTCTCTAGTCAACCCGGCCCAACACAGAATGCTTTCTTTCTTTTTTAGTTATATACTTTCCTTGGGAACTCTTACATCTCTTATCACAATCCACACAATCATCCATTGTGTCAAGCACATTTGTACATCTGTTGCCATCATCATTCTCAAACATTTGCTTTCTACTTGAGCCCTTGGCATAAGTTCCTTGTTTCCCCCCTCTCCCCAGACCCCCTCTCTTATGAACCTTTGATAATTTATAAATTGTTATTTTGTCATGTCTTACACTGTCCGACATCTTCCTTCACCCACTTTTCTGTTGTCTGTCCCCCAGGGAGGGGGTTTTATGTAAATCCTTGTGACTGGTTCCCCCTTTCTATTCTACATTCCCTTGACACTCCCGGTATCACCACTGGTCCTGAGGAGTTCATCCATCCTGGATTCCCTGTGTTTCCATTTCCTATCTGTATCAGTCTACATCCTCTGGCCAGATTTGTAAGGTAGCATTGGGATCATGATGGCGGGGGAGGGAGAGGAAGCATTTAAGAACTAGAGGAAAGTTGTATGTTTCATCATTGCTACACTGCACCCTGACTGGCTTGTCTCCTCCCCATGATCCTTCTGTGAGGGGATCTCCAGTTGCCTAAAGATGGGCTTTGTGTCCCTACTCTGCACTTCCCCTCATTCACCATGATAGGATTTTTTGTTCTTTGATGCCTGATATCTGATCCCTTCGACACCTCATGATCACACAGGTTGTTGTGCTTTCTCTATGTGGGTTTTGTTGCTTCTGAGCTAGATGGCCAATTGTTTACCTTCAAGCCTTTAAGACCCCAGATGCTATATCTTTTGATAGCTGGGCACCATCAGCTTTCTTCACCACATTTGCTTATGTACCCATTTGTCTTCAGCGATCATGTCAGGAAGGTGAGCTTCATGGAATACCAACTTAATAGAACAAAGTGTTCTGACATTGAGGGAGTACTTGAGTGGAGGCCCAATGTCCATCTGCTACCTTAATACTAAATCTATAACTATATGCACATAGATCTATTTCCCCATCATCATATATAAATATATTTACATATGTACACACCTGTACTTAGACCTCTATAAATGCCCTTTGCCTTGTAGTTCTTTCCTCTATTTCCATTTACTTTTCTCTTGTCCCACTATCATGCTCAGCCTTCATTTGAGTTTCAGTAATTCCTCTCAGTTACATTGTCCTTGATCAAGCCCTACTAGGCCTCTTACACCATCCTCGTCACTGATTTTGGAGCACTTGTTGTTCTCTTGTCCCTGGGTTTGTTAACTCCACTACAGCATGCTTTCTGAACTTATTCTCAAGTCTGGCTGGATTTAAAAGTACTAATTGCTCGACTTCCAATAGTCAAGAGGCATAGTAATCCATGGCATGAGGTGGCAATAAAGACAAGCATAATATCCCCACCATTAGATCAAACATCTGTGAGAGACAATGCTGTGAGTGACTACTATTTCATTATTATCTTTCAACATTTTTGTTACACCCACAAGCATAGTGAAGCTGGCTGGTTCAGCTTTCAGATACACAACGCGGAAAGAGAAAATGATGAGTCCAGAGCTTCAAAGTCCTGGCTCAAGCAGTACATAAAGGACCTGAAAGTTGCTATTTGGGTCTTGAAATAAAGTCTTATTTCTTGTAGCAGTGTTGAGATTGCTGAAAACCCATCCAGAGTCTTATCCTCACTACCACTGAGTTGGCTGCAATGCACAGTGACTGCATAAGCCAAAATCGAATGTCCTCGAGGGCTCTGGGGGCTATAAATATTTATCGGAGCACAAACTTCATCTTTTACCTGGGGCGTGGCTGGTGCTTTTAAAATCGCTGACCTTTAGCTAACAGTCCAGTTTGTAACCCACACACCACCATCATTCCTGAGTCCTAGCTGAAGAATAGCTAATTACACCATCAACTGAATCCCTTATGTTGAAAGGTTTGACGGGGAAGATGTGAGATCCTGAAAATTGAGATGGGAAAATGTGGACAATAAAAGGATCAAGCTAGGGACATGGAGCCCTTATTGTTGAATTACCTTTTTTTATTTTCAGAAGGACCAGCCTCCTGCCCCCATCTGAAGGGATTAACCCACGTTCTTTGCCTGAATCACCTTCGAGAGTAAAATCAGCCCTCTTATCCTCATCTGACCATAGTCCCACAGCTGTGTCCCAGGAATCTTTGTATGAGGCAAATGCTTTGCAAGATGCACTTTTGGCTTTTAGAACAATAACTAGTGTGAAGTCCACTGTCCCGTGACACGACTTCTTTGAGGCATAAAGTGTGGCCCAGGAGGAGGTATGGCATACTCCAGACAGAGACTGCTTGCTTTTCCTACTGAACACAAGGAGAAACAAAGGCCTCGGGATTAGGTGTGGGAACTGTGTCAGTCTGAGTGTAGTGCTATGAGCCTGCCAAGTGGCAAGTCTTCATTCGATGTTTCAGCTCACGGCGTCAGAAAAGTACCTAGTAGTTACATTGTTGCGGGACGACAATGAGGACTATGAAGTGGCCTATACTGAATGAAGTTGAATTGCTTTTATATACTGGAAAAGGGATCTAAAAGCTGAAGTAAATTGGAATGTTAGAGTAGATTTATCAAGATGGACATACCCACACATGCAGGGGATGCTTAGAGGGCTCTATCAATTCCAAGATGAGCAAGTGTATAGGCCCACAACTCCTATGAATCCTCTGAGGTAGAAATCCACTACACTGTCAGAATATAGATAGTTAATATTTCTCAAAGGATCCCTATGGCACTAAACTGACACTCATTCTAGGAGGCCCAAATGTCAGCTCATGCCTATCCAACAGTGGGTACAGTGGTCTCTGAAATAATCCTGTAATAATCTCTCCAGGTCCAGAATATGCAATTGGCAGAATTTTGGATCCCTGACACATGGAGAAAGGGTTATTACAGTAAGAAAGGCCAAGTGGAAGCCATTAGAACTTTCCTCAAAGAAATATTAGACCAAAAGCAGTATTACATTGCTGGAGAACCTGCAGAGATTAATGTCACCATAAAGACTTGAAGAATGGAGGGGGATGATTTCCACCACAATCTCATTCAACTTACCTATCTGTCTTGTGCAAAAAAAAAAAAAAAAAGGATCTTAAGAGAGTGACAGTGAATTGATATAAACTTAACCAGTGGTGGCTCTGATTGTAACTGCTAATCCAGATGTGGTTTCACTGCTTGAGCACATTAGTACATTTCCTGGAAGACAGCACATAGCTATTGCTTTAATCAATGTCTTTTTCTTGATACCTGTCAGAAACAGTGTACCTTTAGCTATCAAGGTCAAGAATACAAGGGGGCTTCAAAAAGTTCTTGAATGAGATCAGGTCCCTTAAGGGTAGCATTGGTGAAGAAATTAGATGGTGCCCCACTAATCAGACAGAACAGCATCTGGGATCTTAAAGGCTTGTTTCCAAACAAGCAGCCATCTAAGTGAGATGTCAACTAATCCACATGGAAGAAGCACACCAACATCTGTTATCCATGGATTGTAAATTATATAATCCAAATCGGAAGAAGGGAATAGTATCAAAGCTTAGCAGGCGAGATTCTGGTTTTCAGAAGGGAATGGATGAGAGCGGAAGGCCAAAATACATTTGCAGGAGCTACTCAGCGAATAAGTCTCCAGTGATTTTCCGATGAAACTGAGGAATGGGAAGAACCTGGTTACCAGATGAGAGTACTGAAGATGACTATAGGAAATTAAAATGATAACTCTGACTTGAATAGCTAAAATCTCGAACAGTTAAAACTATGGGGGTTTATTTCTATTGTATTTTGTCATCGTGGTTAGCCGTCTCGATTCTTTGTTATGTTTTTGCTTAACGCCTGGCCTGCAGTTCTAGTTCATAAACCTGCAGACATCTGTTCCTCTGCTACCCCATGAACCAGCAGAGGTCTCCAAGTTGCCACTGGACCCACGGATATGGGACGTGCTAACCCCCCCATGTGTGTGAGTCACGAAGTACAATTTTCTCAATATATTTACATACATGTTTTACTGGTTTTGCTTGTCTACAGAAACCCCGAGGCTGTTCCTGTAAGATGACATGTGAACGGAGTTCTGAGTAAAATGAGAGTCCAGAGACTATCCCAGTATTTCCCAAAGGGTGCGGTACTGCCCGTTGGGTAGCAGTGAAACAGTCCAGTGACGATGTCTGGGCCTCAAAGCATCCAGGGGCGCTACACAAGCAGACACCCAAACCGTATCCTGAATTAAGGGCAATAGTACAAAAGATTTTAATGGTCAGGTGGACAATGAGTGATTTTTTTTTCCTGTAAAAAGGGGTGGTAGGCCAAGTAAGTTTAGGAATCTAGGGGCTATGTGAACACCAGGTAGCAAGAAGAGAGATTACAAAGACCTTGCAGCTGGTCAGGGCCTCGGGTGACTAGGTAGCAGCAGGCAGCCACCATAGCTGAAGGTGTGTGCTCCTGAGGAAACATAGACAGGAAGTCAGGGCAGGAGTGGACACTAAATCTAAGAGAGCCTTAAAGGACACCGTGACAAGGTTGACTTTTACTTTGAAGAAGATGGGAAGGTGTGAGGCGCGGCGAGCTGAGATCTCAGAGGTATTGCAGCGCCTGTGCTAAGAAGAAATCAAGGCCGGTATGCAAGGCAGAACCAGGAAGGCCAGAGAGAGGGCATAAAGTGAGGGGGTGTGGACCAGAGTGAGATCAGTGGGGTACGAGTGCTTGGAGTCTATATCCATTCTGAAAGCTGAGCTGCGAATTAGGTGTAGACCCAGGCAGGGGGGACGAACAGTGGCTGAGCCATGAGAGGAGCATGGAAGGGAGAGAAGCAGGGTTGTGAGCACAGAGTCTTTGAAGGGCATTTAAAGAGCAGAGAGGAGGGCTGAGGGCTAGGCCAGAGGGCCAGGCTTCTTTACAATGGGCTTACATACTTATGGCAAGGAGGGCTCCCAGTGAGTGGGGGAATAAAAAAGAGCAAGGCAGGATGGAAAGAAGAGGAGAAAGGGGACTTAAGAGGAGTAGGGGAGGGGCAGGAGGAAGTAAAGGAACAGTAGAACAGTGACAGGCATGGTGCCTGGCACTCGGTAGAGCAAAACCTTTTACAGGGCCGAGACTATTTTCCCACAACCACGAACAGGGAAGTGTAAGTGTGTGGGTGCCTATTTATGGCTGTCTGGTGATCAGGAAATGTTACCGGTATTTAGCACCTGTCAGGAAGGATTCTCAAGTACAACACATGTGATATTCCACCAGTGAGCAACATGCTTCCCCCAATGCTAATCTGTTTTCTACTTGAGGTATACGATGGGGTACCCCCAAAACCTGGAATTTTGTTTCAAAGCTTTGTATTTAAATTTTTTTTACAAAACAACCTTATCACCTTCAAAGTACTCTCCATTACACCTAATACATTTGTCAATTCTGCGCTTCCATTCTTGGAAACATTGTTTTTTTTCAAATTCAGCTGTTTGGACGGCTGACAGCACCTCTCTCATTTTTTTGCTTCATCTCTTCTATATCATCAACTAGCTGTCCTTTCATGTTCCTCTGCATTGGTGGAAACACAAAGAAGTTGCATGGAGTGAAGTCAGGTAAGGTGCATGGGACAAGAGAGGCATGCTGTTTCTTGTCAAAAATTGGCACACTGAGATGGCATGTGAGCAGTTGCATTGTCATGATGGTAAAACCAGTCCCCCATCTGCCACAAATCAGGTCTTTTTTGTTGCACATTGTTACACAATATTTTCAAAACCTCTAAATAGAAAGTTTGATTAACAGTCTGACCTAGTGGAAGGAACTCTAAATGCACTATATTATGGACATCAAAAAAATCAAATGAGCATAATCTTGATCTTTAATTTCACTTGACGAGTTTTTCTTGGGCAAGGTGATGATGGTGTCTTCCCCTGGCTTGACTGAAGTTTGCTTGTCACCAGTAATGACCTTGAGAAAAGTCTGGATCACTTCAGAGTTGTTCTTTCCAAGAATGACTTGTTTCCAGTTGACACTCCTTCTTGGTGGCCTGTCACAAATCTTCTGTTAAACTTCACTGAACTAAGCTCCAAGATAGTCCAGATAACTTCCCCATCTTTTTAATGGTCCATCATTGGTCTTCAAGCAAAAGTGGATGAATTTTTTGGACATTTTTGTCTGTTTGGAAAGTTGATGGACATCCAGAATAAGGTTTGTTATCGATCGACATTTTACCTTTTTGGAAATAAGAAAACTACTGGTACACTTGAGTTTTTTTCAGAGTGCTATCCTTGTAAGTTGTATTCAACATCACAACAGTTTCTGTGACATTTTTCTGGAGCAGAAAGCAAACTTTCACAGCCACATGCAGTTCTCTTAAATGAGCCATCACAAAAAAACAAGGTGTGAGCAAAACTGCTTTTATGAAAAAATTCACTGTGACCAGAGAACCTTCCCAGGCGACGCCGCTGGGTGCACTAACTCAGAACAAGTTGCTCGATGCTCAGCTAGTAGGAACAATGCATCCTATGAAAGCTCCACAGAGTGGAGTTTTCCTGTTTTTCTTTTTTACTCACTCATATATGTTAGGTCATGATTAAGGGGCTGCTCAGATACCTTATCTGTGCAGTATAGTCTCCCCTAACACCCTGACTCTACAGTCCAGGAAAATGTGTTTTCTTCAAAGCCCTTGGCCAACTACAATCTTATTAATAGCTCTCATCAGCTCTAGAATTTAAGTTCCATGAGGGCTTATTTATCTCAGGTCTACCTAGAAAAATGCTTTCCTACACAGTAGGTGCTCAGTAGGCAATGTGCTGAATGAAGGATGCATGAATAAATCCATAACCTTCCTGAGGTTATGTGGCCATCTCAAAAAAGAAACCTTAAAATGATACCCAAAAGAAAATAAGTCAATAAACAAGCTAGTTATATATATATATAATAGAATCTTTTATTGACTGCTATCAATTATGAATCCTGTGGCAAATTACTTTATGTTCAAGAATAAGGTGTTGACAGAGGCTCAGTCTGAGGGGTAACTAATGAACATGGCCTCTCGGAGTCTGTGACCAGACAGTCTCTTACTACACCAGCTGTGTGAATACCCAGGAGGTAGAAGTGTGCAGATATAAGATGTTTGTGAGGAAATGACAAGAACTTATCACTCACCTGGTCCTTCTGCTCATCTACTTTTTCTTGTAGAAGCATTTCCATATTCTTTAAGATCATTTCCACTTTATCCACTTGCTTTTCTGTGGTATTAAGTTGTTTTTCATGTATTTCCTGACAAAAGGAGGTTACCAATCAAAAAATTATGTTTTAAAAGAACTAACTTCAAGACATTTAAAATGGTATTTGGGCGAAATGTACACATCTACAAGTTACTAGCTACGAGCCTCTGTCTGAACATGGGATGCTAACAAGCTCTGTCAGGAGTATAGGTGTGGCGCAGGGCGTAGTGTTTTGCATAGGAATCCGACAGTGGCAGTTTCTTACATAGGCTTACAAAA
Source organism: Tenrec ecaudatus (assembly GCF_050624435.1). Classification (NCBI taxonomy): domain Eukaryota; kingdom Metazoa; phylum Chordata; class Mammalia; order Afrosoricida; family Tenrecidae; genus Tenrec; species Tenrec ecaudatus. The sequence continues at coordinate 512,087 of NW_027459669.1, forward strand.
AAACAAAAACAATGCCATCAAGCCAATTTGACTCACAGCGTCCCTCTATAGAGTTTCTGACAGGATTTCTTTATGGGAATAGATAGGCTTATCTTTTTCCCTCGGATCATCTGGTGGATTTGAACTGTCAATCTCGCTGTCAGCAGTCCAATACTTATCTGGTAATGTAACCACTATTCCAAAGGCCTGTCATATGTTTTAGCAGTTGTGTTCCTAGGTATTTACTCAAATGAGTTGAAAATCTGTATCCACATAAAAGCTTGCATACAAATATTTATCGTAATTTTATTCATTATTGCCCCAAACTGGAAGTAATCAAGAGGTCCTTCAACAGGTCAATGGCTAAACAAACGAGCATATCTGTATCATGGAAATATTATCTAGCAAAAAAAATAAATGAGCCATCAAGCCATGAAAAAAATATGGAGGAAACTTAAGTACTTATTAAGTACAAGAAACCAGTCTGAAAAAGCTACATAATGCATGATTCCAATTATAAAGCAAAATTAAAGAGACAGAAACAAGGTCAGCGACTAGCAGGAGTTCAAGGAACAATAGAGGAACAAACAGGTGGAGCAGAGAATTTTAAGGGCAGTGAAATTATTCTGCATGAAACTTTAATCTTGGGTACAGGGCATGCCTACGGGCAACCCTAAGCATCATCCTGAATGGGAACAAGAGACAGCAGTTAATAACGAAAACTGATGCTGTGGAGTTAGTTCTAACTCACGGCAACACATGTATTTGTCAGAGTCGAAGTGCTTCATGGGGCTTTCTTGGTCATGATCTGACTCTGTAATTCTAACATCCCAGAAAACCTGATCTGATCTGTAACCACATGGAGTTTCTTTCTATCTCGTTATTTATTTTTCAATATGAAAACCGTTTGCAGTAGTGGTCTCATACAATATCTGTCTCTTGTGATTGACTAATTTCACTCAGCATCATGTTCTCCCGAATAATCCATATTATTGTTTTGCATCACATCTTTTAAAACAGTTGTATTAGCACTTCACCCACGTCATACAATTCAATCAGATCAAGAAAAGTTGTCCAATTGTTACAATATTTAATTCAAAACCTTTTTCTTCTTCCTTGTACTCATTGTAATTCATGTACTTATTTTTTTCTAACTGTGGCACAAATATACAGAAATATTTTCCAATTGCACAACTTCTAGTTGTATAATTCAGAGAGAGAAGAGGCTCAATAATATTCTTCATGTTGTACAACTATCATTGTTATCCTTTTTCAAACTATCGACCACAGTGACAGAAACTCAATGCTCCCAAAGCAACAGATCTTTCCCCTTCACCCATGGTAACTGTTGGTCAAGTTTGGTTTCTTTTTTTACAGTATTTTAAAAAATCATTTTATTAGGGGCTCATACAACTTAAAAAAATTTATTATTATTTTTTAAACAATTTATTAGGGGCTCATACAACTCTTATCACAATCCATACATATACATACATCAATTGTATAAAGCACATCCATACATTCTTTGCCCTAATCACTCTCAAAGCATTTGCTCTCCACTTAACCCCTCTGCATCAGGTCCTCCCAAGAGCAACCTCACTGGACACCCCTCCCCCCACAATGTCAGCCCTCCCTCTTCTCCCCTCAACAGGCATGCACCTATGTTCCCCCAAATTTGACCATTGCCTTTCTTCTTTCCTGTGCTGCCCCTCGCATCAGTAAGCCCCATTCCTCTGACAGGGCTGATTCCCTCTCTGGGAGACCTCACCCCAAATCCACATGGCTACCTCTCAGGGACCAGCATCAACCCCACCCCATCCATCTGATTCCAGCTCTCATGAGGTGACCTTCGGCCAAGTGACCTACATGATACTTACTTTGAACAGATGATGTGTGGCTCTTTAGCGGCCTGCCTGGTCCCCAGCCAGACGACTGGATGGCCTGCACACTTGAACTTGTGCCCGTTCTGCTGCATGTTCCTATTATCGTGGACTCACACAGTGTTTATCCTTCTGTGCTTGACTAGCTTCACTCAGCATAATATCTTCCAGATGCCTCTACAACTTGAGGTGTTTCATTGCTGTTTTTAGGGATGTATTCCATTGTATGTATGTACCAGAGTTTTTATCCACTCTTGTACTGATGGTAATGTAGGCTGTTTCCAGCTTCTTCCTGCCCACCCACCAGCTTTTTGCTACTATGAACTCTGCTGTGATGACCATAGGGGAGGGAAACATCTGTCCGTGATCTGCTTCTTATTTCTTTGGGGTACATACCAGCAATGGTATTGCTGGATCATATGGTAGTTCAGTTGCCATCTGTTTTAGGTATCGCCATACTGCCTTCCAGAGTGCCTGTACATATTTACCAGTCCACCAGCAGGGGATAAGAGTTCCTATCTCACCACACACTCTCCAACATTTGTTGTTCTGTTTCTTTTGAAAAATCATTTTATTGGGGACTTGTACAACTTATTGTAATCCTTCCATTGTGTCAAGCACATTTGTTCATTTGTTGCCATCATCATTTTCAAAATATTTTCTTTCTACTTGAGCCCTTGGCATCAGCTCCTCATTCCTCCCCCTACCTCCGCCCTATCCTCCCTTTCACATTCTGGTTTTTTTTAATTGGGCTAGTTATGGGCATTAGGTGGGATCTTATGGTCATTTTGACTCGCATTTCCTGGGTGGCTAGTGACAGGGAGCATGTATCAGTATACCAGTATCAGACTGTTTTGACAACTGTGGCTGTATAAGTAGGTTTTGGGGTCAAGTAATGTGAGATCACCTGCTTTGTTCTTTTTCTTGGGGAGTTCTTTGCTTATCCTGGGTTTCTTCCCTTTTTATATGGAGTTAATAATCAGTGTTTCCATTTCTTTGAAGAATGATGTTAGAATTTGGATCGGCAATGCATTTTATTTGTAGATTGTTTTAGATAGTATCAACATTCTCACAATACTGAGTCTTCTGATCCACAAACACGGAATATGCTTCCATTTGTGTAGATCCCGGTTGGCTTCTTATAGTAATGTTCTATAGTTTTCTTCGTACAAGTCTTGGTTTTTGGTTAAGTTTATTCCCAGGTATTTCAGCTTTTGCAAAGGATACTGATTCCTTGGTATCTTTTTCTGTACCCCCATCCCTGGTATAGAAGAAGTCAATTGTTACTCTTGTATACTGCTACTCTACTAAACTCCTCTATGACTTCCAGCTAGTCTCTTGTGGACCCTTTAGGATTCTCAATATATAAAATCATATTATTTGCAAACAGTGAAGTTTCACTTCTTATAATGAGATTCTTGAGGCTCTTGCTATCTATATTTTCAACTTGTCTTTTCAGAAAGGTTGTAGGAATTTACTCTCTTTTTAAGATTTAATTCCTTTATGCTACTCTTCTAAATAAAGCAGATTTATAAAAAACTATGATATTCCATGTTCTTTTCCCCCAGGCTTCCTGGCTATGTGTGGGGCAGTGTATGTCTCCATATCTTTAAGTTGTTGCTCTCATATTCCCACTCTGCACTGCCCACTCACCTGCTCTTTCACCTGGTGACCAGCCCGATCCATCTTCAGTGTCAGCAACTGAACGGGTACTTGGTTTTTCTCATTTTGAGCCTTGTGGACAAAGGCCTCCTCACCCAGGTGAAGGATCCTATGGTTGAGCTGAGATAACTGATCCTTGTATTTCTGACTCTAGAGCAAAAAAGGGTAAAACAATGATTGAAAACAAAAACGAAGCCCCAGCAGATCCTTTCAGTGGTTAATGAGGGGTAATTTTGTCTCACTGTGGGACGTGGCAACATCTGGAGGCATTTTTCATTGTCATAATTGGGGTAGGTAGGGGTGGCTACTGACATGTAGAAATGCTACTAAATATCCTACAGTGTATAGGACAGCCCCTATACAGACTTATCCAGTCTCACACAGCAATGATGCTGAAGTTGAGAACTCTGCTTTATTCCTGAGAAGAAGTGAGAATACATCTAGACCATTAAGAACATTCAAACCACTGTTCTGAAGGCCTCCCACTTTTATCTAAGTTATTTAAAACATCGTGTTAAGGGGGGGGGGGAGGAAGAAACTTAAAGCATATGAATCTCTTCAAAAGGACCTCTGACCTGTCCCTGATATCCAAATCTATCTGGCAGTAAGTTGTTGATATTCTCAGTACCACTGGGCCAGGAAATTAGAGTGTCTGACAGATGTCCTCTTGGTGTATACACAAATGGCCGTGTGTTCCAACAGTTGCTAGAAAATTTCTCAGTTTTTCACCATAGAGATTTCAGTTACTGTCAACCACTGGTCAGGAGCATCTTTCAATAAATTACAATTTAAAAGAATCAAATTACATTTTTGTTGGATTGCCTTTCTTTTTTTCTCACAACAATTAGTTTTCAGGGGAGAGATCAACCACAGTTCCAAGGTATTCCCACGTTGGTGTGAATACCTATGGTTCAGCAATGAGCAGAATCATATCATTTTTATCTTGTAGGTTTAATACGCACACACAAGGGTAAGTATAAAAGCATTGTATAATAGAAACTTGTTAAAAATGATTATGGAAACATATGTATGAATGTGCTTGACACAATGAATGTATGTATGGAATGTGATAAGTTGTATGAGCCCCCAATAAAAGGATTAAAAAAAGAAACCTTAATTAAACAAAACTATCAAAATATGAAGCTACTGTTTCATGTCATATCTTTATCTATGCCTATATGCTTCTGAAGTGTTTTCATCTTTCTATTCATTTCCCAAAGAATTCTCACTCTTCAATTTATGTCATGTCAAATGGGAGTTTTGTCATGTTCAAGGGATGCAAATCATGTTCGTTTTAAATGTCCTCTGAGCTTGGGAACACAGAGCAGTGTGGAAGGCAGATAAGGCTGCGTCAGGTGGATGGGTCGTTCCCAATGAGGAGCTCGTCAGACAGTCCTTGCTACCCTCCAGGAGGAGCAGGTATGGCGCCGTAACAGAACACACGCCGTGGTACATTTTCCTGTCCTTCTTCCTCCTCCCCAGCGCAGCTTTCCATTCTCTTCAGATGTCTTCCTGAGAAGTCTCTGTGATCATCCTTGAGAAAATATAAAGAGGATTCCTTTGAAACCCAGAAAGAGAGTCTCCAAAGCCTTCTGAGGTGACTTGCCTTGAATTCATCTTTGAGGTCTTCCCGACCTTCATTAAAACGCTAAAAAGTATTGTGTTATGTGGAGCAGCAGCATTCCTGTAAACTTGTGGGAAAACTTAATTAATTTGGGAATATTCACTTGAGTTTTGTTAAAAATGTGATAGCCCTGATGTAAATGAAAATTGATTTTTTAAAATTTATGTTTTTCCCAGATCATTTTATTAGGGCATAATCCAGACATCATACCAATAGCTCTATCAGATCAAGCAGCGTTGTGCAATTACTGCATATAATCAATTTCTTCCTTTTCATACTACGTGATGTCAGCTCCCCATTACCTCTTTCCTCCCCATCAATACACCCCAAGAACTCTTACTCCAGTTATTACCTCTACAGATTCACCCAATCTGGGTTTGATAAACCCCCAAACACAGAAAGATACATAACAGAGAATCAAGAAAGGTACCAAAATAACAAAATACAGCAGAGATAAGACCTAATCTAGAAAACAACAGCAAAACCCAGAAAATATTAAAAACTAGATAAAAGTCAAAGTGTATCTAAAGGGAGCTCAAATAACAAGATTTTAACCATTCAAGCCCTATTTATCATTTTAATTTACTATAATCGTCTTTCCAATACCAGCTGCCTGATAACCAGGTTATTCCTATCTCTCAGTGATAGTCAGAGGGGGGCCACTGGAGGCTTATTCCCTGTGGAGAACCTGAACATGTATTTTGGGCTCCCACTGTCAGCCATAGCTTTGTGAACACCAGAATGTCACAAATTTCAGCTCTGACAGCACTCCCTTCTTCAGATCTGGTTTATATAACTGATAATCCTTGGATCATCGATGATCGTGTGCTTCTTCCAGGTGAGTTTACTGACATCTCACTTAGATGGGTGCTTATTTGAAACAAGCTCCAATTATTTCCAACAGGGTTTTGTGGAGACCTTGGGTTTTTCTCTCTCTATAAAATCATACCATCTGCAAATAACTAGAGCTTAATTTCTCTTTGCCCAATTGCACTCCCTTAATCTCTTGTTGCCTTTTGATTCTGGCTAGGATCTAGCACAATGCTGAATAAAAGTGGGGATAATGGGCATCTTTGTCTGGTTCCCATTTTCAATTGCAATGATTTCTGCTTTTCTCCATCCAGTATGATACTGGCTGTTGGATATTAAGATATGGACTTTAGTATATTGAAGAATTTCCTTATATTTAATTATTGTTTTTATTAGGAATGGGTGTTGGATATTGTCAAATGCTTTTTCTACATCCATCAATATGATCATCTGGTTCTTCTATATTTTGTTTATATGGTGGTATGAATCCCATTTGGGCATGAAGTATTATTATTATTTTGATATGTTGTTGAATTCTACTGGCCAGGATTTTGTTGAGAATCTATGTTCATGAGAGATATTGGCTTGTAGTTTTCTATTTGTGTGAGGTCTTCCTTTCATTGTCATTGGTTTAGTAAATTTTTCTCCATCTTTTGACTCTCAGTCTGTTTTTGTCTGTGAGTTTGAGGTGTGTTTCTTGAAGGCAGCAGATTGATGGATCTTGTTTCCTAATCCAGTCTGCTACTCTGTCTTTTGACTGGGGTAGTTAGCCCATTGATTTTCATTGGTATTAATTCCAAATGCAGGTGAGTTACTATCATATTGTATTATCTGTGTTTGGGAGGGAGGAATCTATTCATGTCCTTGTTTCCCGTCTAGATCTACTGTTTTGGGTGTTGTTTTAGTGTGTTGACTTCTGGATAGTAGCACGGACTGTGGCGATCTCATAATGTTTTTGTGCTGTTGATTTTCTGACCATAGAGATATGGTTAGTGTTTTCGGCAATGCTGGTTTTGTTTTTATGAATTCTCTAACTATTTCCTTGTTTGGGAATACCTTTATTTCTTCTTTATATGTGATATATCGCTTTGCTGGATACAGGATTTTGGTTGGCAGGTTTTTACTTTGAAAGTTTGATCTATGTTGCTCCATTTTCTTATTTCCTGCATATTTTCTGCTGAGAGCTCTGAGCTTATTCCAATCTGATTACCTCTGAAGGTGACTTTTTCCCTCTCTAGCTGCTCTCAAGATTCTCTCCTTTTCCTTGAAGTTGAATATTTTGACTATCATATGTCCTGATGCCCTCCTATACATGTCCCCTACCCCCACCCCCCGGGTCTAACCTCCTTGGAGTTCTCTCTGTCTCCTGAATGGATATTATCTCCTCCTTTATAGTACTGGGGAAAATTTCCTCCACAAATTCTCTTACTAATTTATATGTAGATTTGTTTGTTTCTTCCCGTTCCAGTATTCCAAACAAGACATTCATTACTTCTGTTCATGGTTTCTCACATCATCCTCAGGTTTACTTCAGATTATTTTACTTTTTTGTTTGTTTCTCTCATTTGCTGAAGTCTGCATGGTTGTCTTCAAGTTCATAGATTCAATTTTCATTTTCTTCCATTCTATTGTTCAGTTCTTTTTTGGGGGTAATTATTTTATTGGGGGCTCATACTACTTTTATCACAATCCATTCATACATCCATTGTGTCAGCACATTTGTACATTTGTTGCCCTCATCATTCTCAAAACATTGCTTTCTACTTGAGTCCTTGGTATGAGCTCATTTTTTACCCTCCCTCCCTGCCCCCCTTTCTCATGAACACTTAATAATTTATAAATTATTATTAGTCATGTCTTACACTGTTCAACGTCTCTCTTCACCCACTTTTCAGTTGTACATCCCCCAGGGAGGGGGTTATATGTAGATCATTGTAATTGGTTCTCTCTTTCTACCCCCACCTTCCCTCCACCCTCCCAGTATTGCCACTCCCACCACTGGTCCTGAAGGGTTCATCTATCCTGGATTCCCTGTGTTTTCAGTTCCTATCTGTACCAGTGTACATCCTCCGGTCTAGCCAGATTTGTAAGATAGAATTGGGATCATGATAGTGGTGGGGAGGAAACATTTAAGAAATAGAGGAAAGTTGTATGTTCATCATTGCTACACTGCACCCTGACTGGCCCATCTCCTCCCCGTGACCCTTCTGTAAGGGGGTGTCCAGTTGCCTACAGATGGGCTTTGGGTCCCCAATCTGCACTCCCCTCATTCACAATGATATTATTTTTTGTTCTTTGATGCCTGATACCTGATCCCTTTGACACTTCATGATCACACAGGCTGGTGTGCTTCTTCCATGTGGGCTTTGGTTGGCCTAGAAGGCCACTTGTTTACCTTCAAACCTTTAAGACTCTAGATGCTATATCTTTTGATAGCCGACACCATTGACTTTCTTCACCACATTTGCCTTCAGTGATTGTGTCTGGAAGGTGAGCATCATGGAATGCCAGTTTAATAGAACAAGTGTTCTTACACTGAGAGAGTACTTGAGTAGGGGCCAAATGTCCATCTGCTACTTTAATACTAAACCTATAAATATATGCATAGTTCTATTCCTCCATCATCATATATAAATATATTTACATATGTACATGCCTATATTTAGAGCTCTATAAATGCTATGTGCCTTGCAGTTCTTTCCTCTATTTCCTTTTACTTTGCTCTTGTTCATGTTCAGCCTTCATTAGGGTTTCAGTAATTCCTCTCGGTTACATTACCCATGATCAAGCCCTACCAGGCCTCTTACACGCTCCTCACCACTGATTTTGGATCACTTGTTGTTCTCTTGTCCCTTGGTTTGTTAACCACTTCTTTCCCCCCAACCTTCCCCTCTCTCATGTCCCCCCGGAACTGTCAGTCCCATTGTTTTCTCCTCCAGATTGTTTATCCCACCTATTTTATCTAGATAGACCTGCAGAGATAATAATATACACAAAAACAAGACAGAACAAAACAAAGCAACAAAAGAAAACAAAACAACACCACCAAAAAACAAATGACACAAAAAAGAAAAGCCTGTCAATAGTTCAAGGTCTGTTTGTTGACATTTGCGAGTGTTTGCTGATTGAGCCTGATGGGGTGCCATGCTCTGAACCCAAAGTCTATTTTTGATAATGCCTCGGGACTTCCTTGCTCTGCTCCCCTTGCTGTTCTGTTGCATGCCCTTCATGTTTTGCCTCAGTGTGGTGGGGTCAGATCGGTCTAATTCCCACACTGTGTCTCCAGTGTTGTCCCCTATAGGGCTATGGGTCAGTGGAGGATGTCCTGTCTCATAGTGGGACCAGCCATATGGTCCTCTCTGTGCATTGGCTGTTCTTAGTGGGGATATTGTCCTTAAGGCTTGGTGGGCCAGGATGTGCTCCAGTCTCTCTTCCTCCCCCTTCATTTGCTTCGATTTGCTCTGATCAGACATGTCCCTCTCTCGGAGCTGTAGCTTCAATGCTATCCTCTGAAGTACTTTCTTCTGGGGGCAAGGGCTGCTGTCCATGTAGTTGGGATTGGGGCCAACCCCTCAGACCTTTCTACTGGTTCCTTGCTTCATGCCAGTATGTTGCATTCACATCTTGGAGCATGGGGTAGAAGTCTGGTCCTTCTTTCCCGGCGACAATATGAACAAGACCCTCCCCTTGGATGGGTTAGTTCCCTGTTCCCCAGCTACCCATTTATTTCATTTTCTTCCCCCACCCCCCAACCTTTTTAATTGTCTACCATATGTATCCCTGGATTTGGTCTGGCCCCTGCCATACTACCTGGACCTCACCCCAGGAATGTTTGTATACAGTAGCTTTTTCCTTATGTCTCTTTTGCATTTTTTTTTAAGTTTACCTCAGCGGACTCATGTTGTATTTGTGTTTTGTGCTTGGCTTACTTTGTTTAGCATCATTTTCTCCAGTTTTTCCCATGTGGCAAGGTGCTTCATGCATTCATCACTGCTTTTTAGTGATGTGTAGTACTCCAGTGTATGTATGTACCATAGTTTTTATTTAAATCATTTTATTAGAGGCTCATACAACTCTTAGCACAATCCATACATACATCAATTATGTAAAGCACATCTGTACCATAGGTTTTTAATCCATTCATCTGTTGATGGAAATTTGGGTTGTTTCCAACTCCTTGCAATTGTAAACTGTGATGCGATGAACACCGGTATTGCTCAGTTCTCATACAATGTTTTTTAATTCTGTTATCTCATTGTTTTGTTTCTCGGTTTCTTTGGGGTGTGAGGTTTTTAGTATCACACTTTCTTCCTTTTTTCAGAATTGATCCCCAAATCTCTTGTATGGTCACAAACATCATTCACCTGTATTCTCTTTCTGGTAATTTAAGGTCTTCACTTTCTGTGTATTCCAATGAAGTTGCGTAATCTTCAGTTGTTGACTTTTGTTTATCTTGATTTTTTTGTGGTTACTACTGCTGACTGTTGTTTGCATGGCATAGTGATCCAACTGTAGATGGTATGTAAGGTTCTGGATTGTGTGTGAGTAGGTGGAGGAGGGAGGGACAGGACTTGCTCTTTGGGTTAGTGGAGAAAGTTCAGATAGGGGCTGGAAATTGTATTCTGTTGAGATGAGGAAGAAATGATAGAGCTGACTGGGTAGAAGGAATAGGAGATAGGAATACATGAGTAGGATTTAGGTGACAGAAATAATCATAAGTGGTGTTCTGGTTATAGTGGTTTTCTGATAAATTAAAAAAGGGGATTTTAAGGGGTCTGCTAGTACTTGTTAGTTTATGTGAAAGTGTGTCTCATTGTTAAGATTCTGGCTGAGACTGGCTGAATTCCCAAGGAGGTTCTAACTGGTGGCAGTTTCTAACATTTTATATTTTCTTTTGGCTGAGGTTTTTCTCTGTTTTGCTTTGTCATTGTTTGTGCTTTGTGTGATTTTCTGTGTATGAAATCCAGGCTATGTAAATCTCTAGAGACAGTAACTGGAGTGATAGTTGGCTAGGGGCATGGCAGGGAGGATGCGGGAAGTGGGAAGCTAACAATGAGTGGAAGAAGGAAGAGTTCTGACATTGATGGTGCTGATGACTGCACAACTCTTACTCTTGTACTTCTGCCAAAGAAGCCTCATCTCAATCTAATTATTATCAATGACTAGACAAACCCAAACTTCAAGACACGGAACAAAACAATTGCATGTAATATTCAAAAGTGCCATGGTCTCCAAAATAAAGAATAGACCGAGAGAAAGAGACAAGAAGACATGATATAAATGCCACATGTGATTCTAAGAATTATCAGGATGGCTGGCAGCACCAAAATGGGGTGTCCCTGACGGCAGTAATGTATCCACACGAACTTTCTGATTTTTGACAAGGGAGGTAGTTACTGCATTCTGAAATCGTTGAGGAACAAAGTCCTCTATAATATTCGAAAATAGTTTTTAAAGAAAGAAAGAAAGAGAGAAAGAAAAGTTCATTAGCTTCACATCAGGTGGTAATACTAAACCTGACTGTTGATCATTTCCATTTCAAGGCAGGCCTGTTATTTCTCTTTCTTTAAAATATCAATTTCTTTCCTGTTGAAAAAGCAAAATTAACAATATCATTGCCAATTAATGAGTTTTCTTCTTCTAATAACAGTCCACCATGGCTTGGACAAAAAGGCCCACCCCTACCTCCCCTCATATTCTACGGCCCAGATCCCTCTACACTACTGCTACTGCTATGATTGATAATAGTGGTGATGGTTCAATCTTGATCCCAAGCTCCTAAAGCCAGAAGAATTTAGGAAAGTTTACCCTTAGGACTTCAAACCGATTCATTCCAGTTCCAACCCCTGTTGATAATTTGAATTTTTGACCTAAATATACTGAATCACAATCAATATTTTAGCAAAGTTCTCAGGCGATTCTTTAATTTTTAAAAAAGTTCTATTGATACATAATTCACATATATACAATTCAATAGTTCAATCATATCAAGATTGTATAATCATCACCACAATCAGTTTTGGAACATTTTCTTCATTCTTGTACTCGTCGTTATTAGCTTCCCATTTCCTTCTAACCAACTGTGTGAAACTCCCAAAGAACCATTAATCCAGTTAGGGTCTGTATAGATGCACCTATTCTGGACTTCATCTATAGGAAAACATACTTTAAAAAAAACAGAAACAACTAACAATAACAAAGTAAAACAGACAAGAACCTTTAGAAAAGAAAGCAGAAAGTATTAAAAACTGGAACAAATTAAAAATGGAACTTAAGAGAGATCAAAAGACAAGGTGCCAAATTTTAAACTAACTGCATCTCCAATAATCCCCTTTCCAATGCATTTTACATGAGAACAAGGCTGGTCCCATCCTTGGTCTAGGGTCAGATGGGATTCGTCAGGTGACTCTTTTTGAGGCGGAAATGAAAATTTTCAGCAGGGAGGGTGAAACCAAAGCCAGGTGTCACCTTGGTTTGTGCTGGTAACTGCCAAGGTCAATGGTATAGCCTCCCACACCCCTTAACGATTCAGTCTTAGAAACCCTCTACAGACTCAATGAGAGTGGGTTTAGTTTTCGCTTGCAAGATTTTGCCAGATTGTACAAAAGGAGCATTCTCCTTGGCAATCCTTAGTCAAGCAAATTACTACGGATTTAGCAAAGTATGGAACTAGCCACCCAGCAACACAAACACAAACCATCTTACCCTCACTGCGATCTGCTGGGAATGGAGTCTGGTAGTAAACTTAGGAGAAAATGGTTTCAAGGGAAGACCTCCTGGATTTCAGAACTGTAATGATGCAAATCCCCGCTGGTCCCTTCCCCTGCCATCCATATTCTGACCGTCATGGCTACTCCATCAACTATGCTCCATGCTCGCAGCAGGTCAGAGTTGACTTTATCTTGAACTTCTTATTTGGAAGAAAAATCAAAAGGCAGACTGCCCTTGGATATGGCTACAGCAGTGAAAACTCACTGACCAGTGTTAGCACTCCACTCCCTGTCCCTTGTTCCTACCTCAGTGTCCTAGGGCCCAGACCTACCCCTAATGCCGATATCTACATACAAATATAAACCGTGGTGAAAAGTCCACCTGAAATTATTACTGAGTTATGAACATAGATATTGTATTTGTCTAGGAAGGCCCTAGGATCATTTCACTGTACTAAACTATGTCCACCTGTCCTCACCATCAGGTGTGATGCGGAGTACTTTCATACAGGGAATAAGGTGGTATGCCACGATGGCAGAGGTAAGAAGGATGGGTGTAGCAGCTGCTCACTGTGGGGTGGGCAATGCTGCCACATACATACGTGTTCTACCTTTTACGTCTGAGACCAGGCATTCAGGTATGAGAGGGGCTGCCTGCATGTGGAGGTAGGCCAGGGCCCTTTACATATGTGTCATGTCATGGTCAGAGACCAATTAGGTTCATCCACTCTTGGCTTTCTGGAAAGTGAGGTTGATTTGAGAATACGCCCCACTTTCTATCTCAGTAACTTCTACACTCACTTTACTGAGAGGAAACCACTCATTCTGCTATGTGAAAACTGGGTCACAAGCTCAAAGGTCCTAAGTTGAACCTGGACAAGCCTTTACCTCTGTACATCATTTGTTCTTTCTGCAACTTTAAGTTCTTGCTGAATCCTTCCCAATTCATTTGTCAACGATGTGTTTTCTTCAGAAAGCCTCTGTAGCTCGGCTCTGCAAGCACAATTGACAATCAGAAGTAAGTTGGGAACCATGTGCCCATGGTTGGTATCAATGCGTAATACTGAATGTGAGACCTTGGGGCATTCCAAAAGCTATTCCCTGCTAGTGAATCCCGGCAGGGATCTAAGAAACAAGAATGACCAGAGCTTAAAATATATGCACACATTTTCCTCTTTAGTGAGACTGTCACCTGCTATACTCCAAGGTCATCACTGGAAGGAAAAACTGAGGAAGAAACACATATTGATTTATGGAGCGGCCTGATGCACAGTGAATACCTCAGCAGAGAAAGGCAGGTGTCACTATCTACTCCATGACCAAGGCTACCCTGGGCCACATTATTTCCTGACAAACAATTCTTAAAGAATCTCTGCCAAGACAACACAAGTGATTTATGACAGGCAAGTATTTTTACCAACAAAAAAATCCCTAATGAGCTTTGAACCCATACTTTCTGTCCTGAACACATGTCGATATTTATCCCCCCAACTACGTCTTTGTCTGGCATCTTGTTAGATTCTAATTTTCCCAATCTAAGTAATCCAGGTACTATATAACCTTGCCATGCTTATCTTATGCATTATGTTCTAGTATCAAGCACAAGTATGTCTCATCTGACTTCATTTGATCTCATGGGGCACTAAGGGAAAAATAGAGAAAAAGAAGTCATGGGAACTTTAAAAGCAGCAAAGGGTTTAGAGTAGGGCTGTCAAATAAATGGGACATGAAATTTGAAATGGTCACTCTGGCTCTAGTATGGGAAACAGACTGATTCTAGGTGTGTACACTGTGTTAGGTGGAGGTGGAATTCTACTTTTGGCTGCTTGGAGCGCAGATACACTGAAGATTGCTCATCCTATCTGCTGAACAATTAAGAGACTATGTGAAGCCAAGTATGTAACTGCCCTCACAGAAGTAATGGAGAACACACTCAGAGCAGAAGACAATGGATGACTAGGGGCTCCGAAAACGTAGACAATTGTATGTGTCAAGAGATTCCACCAAGAGTCAAAAGAGCAGCCAAAGGCTGTGGAATTTCATATTGGACAATGACATACTGGACAAGAGACTCATCTCTAAAATTTACAGAAAATTGAGTATCTCAACAGAAAGAGATAGGCAATCTAATTTAAAAAATGGTCAAAGGATGTGAACAGATCCTTCACCAAAGAAGACATTCAGGGGGGCAAAAATATATGAAGAAATGCTCTTAATCATTAGCCATTAGAGAAATACACATCAAAATGAGATACGACCTCACCCCCCAAATTAACTGGAAGGTTAAAAAAACAACAACAGATAACAACAAATGATGGTGAGGGTGTGGAAAGACTGGCACTTTCATACACTGCCGGAGGAACTGGGAAATGGTGCAGCCACTGTGGCAGGCAGTATGGTGCACCCTGAGAAAGTTGGGAAGAGAAATACCATGACACATCAATCCCTCTACTTGGTATGTGTCTTCGAGAAATAAAAACTATGACACAAATAAATAGATACAGACCCATGTTCATCATAGCATTATTCACAATAGCAAAAAACAGGAACAATCTAAATGCCCTGCAGTGGAAGAATGGATGAACAAACTTGGGTGCAATAAACACACAATGAAATGCTATGCAACGTCGAAGAATAACGATGCACCTGCAAAGCCCTCACAGAGGGATGGACACGGAGGACAGTACGCCGAGTGGAATTAGTCAAAAACAAAAAGGACAGATATCGTATGAGACCACCACTATAAAAATCAACAGTAAGTTTTCTTATGGAAATAAAAACATTCTTTGATGGTTGCAGAGGATGGAAAGGAGGGGGGGGAGGTGCGGCTAGAACACAGGCAAGTGATAGCCTGGGCGGAGGGGAATGCAACACACAGGAGAAACGATGGAGGCAGGCAGGCGAGTACACCGGTAGTTTGCAAGAGTGAGAAACTACAGACGCAAACACTGTTAGATTCAAAGTCCTACAACAGTGGGGGATTGGGGAATCTACAAGTGAGTACTTGGACATACACACAGGCTGAACAGATAGGAGACTTTTACAAACACATATATATATGTGTGTGTGTGTGTGTGTGTGTGTGTTTAAAAGAGAGTATTTGTATATTTACTTTTACTGCAAATATATCCATGAATGTGGTGGGGCGAACAGAGGACAAAATTATGACAACTTCTTAAATATAAGCAGATACTCTGAAGGAATAAGGTACTGGGCTTTGGGGGAGTGGTATCACAATAGTTACAGGGGACAAAATGATCCATTAGCATATCATAGTTCACAAAGACAGTGCTCTACATTCTAATCTGGTAAGTAGCAGCGGTCTTAAAGGTCTCTGAGCAGCCGTCTAGGGTGCAAGGACTGATCTCTCCCTGTCCAGAGCAGTGCAGCGGGGTGGCAGTTAAACAGACACAGGGAAAACACTTAGTTGAAGGGACAGTGAGAACACCGGTCTCCACAATCCTGGGCCCAGAAGAACGGGGTGATACCTGGCGCCACCACCACCAGCTCTGCATAAAATCACACTAGAGAGTCCTGGAAAGAGAAGAAGAACCTGTCAATCAAAATCCTAAAAGAAACCAGGCTTACTGGTCAGACAGCGTCTGGTAGGGCCCCTAAGACCGTGCTCCCTTGGGTCTGGACTTCAACTCACTACTGTGTTAGAAAAGTCAACCGTTAAAATGAGATGGGGAGCATTCACCCAAAGACAGAAGGCTAGGAAAGGAGGAGAAAAGGACATAGAAAACAGGGAAGTCGTGGACTAAGGGAGGGCACATTAAGGGGACTGGAATGAATGAATGGCATCAAAATATGTATGAATTGCAGAGTGTTAAAGTATGATCTGCTCTGTAAACCTTAATTCACAATAAAAACTTCATTAAAAAAAGAGTTGTAGTTGAGTTTTGCACAAGACACATTGTTTCTTATGTCAATAAAAAGGTAAACATTATTATATCTTAAAATCTAAAAAATTCCATTCCATACAAACATATTGCATTGACCCAGAACTTTCATAGCAGTAGAAAAATGCAGGCAAGAGAATGAAAAATAAAGTGCAAATGAAATAACTATAGCTCTAAGCAACAATATGGAAGAATCTCACAAACAACATATGGTAAGAAAGGACGGATGGTATGCTTCTTTTATATAAAGTGCAAAAACAGGCAAAATTAAGGAGTTAGAAGTCAGGATACTGGCTATGTGTGGGGAATCCAGGAGGGTTCTATTTCTTGTTTTGGGTGCTGGTAAAACGATCTGATCAATTTCTTATAAAATCATAGCAGTACACTTTTTATTGCATATAACATTAGAATATTTTAAAAAATACACACCTAAATACACCAAAGATATGTGATCATGAATGTATCAGAGATAAAAAACATCCAGATCACTGCTGTGGTTGGCAGATTAATGACCTCCTAAAGACTGTTCTGGGAAGCCATGGTGGTGCAGTTGGTATTGTATTCATCTGCATTTCACTCTAGGTTGCTAACTGGAAAGCCAGCAGCTAAAAGACCCACCCACTCACTGCTCTAAAGGAGAACGATGGGGCTTTCTGCTTCTATCAAGATTTATAGCCTCACAAACCCTAGGGATCAGTTTTACTCTGCCCTTTGGGGTGGATATGAGTCAGAATTAACTCGATGGCAGTTGGTAAAACATTATTCATGTTCTAATTCCCGATTGTGAATATTATGTTACATGGCTAAGGGGAATTACAGTTGAAGATGAAATTAAGTCTGCTGATCAGCTGACTGTGAGATAATGAGATTATTCTGGACTATTCTAGTGGGCCTATTGTACAGACTAGGGTCCTTTTAAATGAAAGAGGCAGAAGAGGCACAGCCTTAGATTCAGCCAGCCATTGGACGCTTTGAAAAGTGGAAGAGGCCACGAGTCAAGAAATGTGAGTGGCTTCTAGAAGGTGGAAAAAGTAAGTACATGGGTTCTCCTTAGAACCCCTTGGAAGGGGCACAACCGTGATGACACCTCGATTAGAGTACAATTTAGCTCTCAGTTCTAGCTAACATGCAACTAAGCTGTCAAGAAATTAGCTAAATTTTAACCTATTTCTGACCTGTAGCGTCTAGAACTGTAAGATATTAAATCTGTGTTGTTTTAAGCCACTCAGGGACATGGGCCCATCTATGGAAAATATTGGGAAAGGCCTTCCTATATCCCAGGCTTTTGAGATAGAGCATTTGCCAGCCAAAGTCCTCAAGCGAGAAGGCCAGTTCCACCTGTGGCCTTTCAAGCAGCCTGCCCAGCTGGTGGAATTAAGAACTCCCTCTCAGCTCAGCTTTCTCTAGAAGGCATTGGCTTCTGCGGCCAACATCCGAGTGTCCCAGTCAGTTCTTGGGGCTCTCACAGAATTCACGAAGCAGTAGATCTGCGCCAAGGACACTTTCAATAAATACACACAGTGGGACTAAAGGAAGGTGCTTGGAGCTGGCAGGCAGAGACCTTCAGAGACCCCAAAGGAATGAAATGGGGTTCAGGGCAGTCTTTCGTGGGCCCCGTGAGACAAGCACAGATTTCCTGCCGACAGAGATAGTGAAAACCTGAGTCTAAGCCACAGCAGTCCTCTTGGTGAAGTTCTGGGGGTTTCTGTATGGAAAATTTCTCTTTTCGCACTCACACAGCACCTAGCAACACCACGGCCCGAGTACAGGCCAGACTGGGCTTGTAAGCTTGGGCACACCTGGGCTACGTGGTATTCTCCTGGTGCCGAGTCTACCAGCCTGCTAGGAGGAAAGGGGGTTATGCAATCAAGTCATCAGGGACTGAGATGACTCAGTTCCACTTGTTTAAGAATGGATAGAGGGCAAACCTGTTATTCTCTCTCGAGTCTGCTTCTTTCTCCCTAGCCAGAAGCTTATCTTCCAGCTGTAGGAGCCTGGTTTTCATGTCATTCTTTTCTCTCTCCAGCACAGTTTCTACCTTCTGTTATCGGTACAGCAGCTTCTAATTTCTGCTGTCCTGTCCTAGTGGTCCCTACCCCATGCTCACCTTCCAAGACACAGAGGCTCCTAGAGGGGCAGCTTGTGTCCAGCCATGTCCAGTAAGGGCTGCTCTGTGGCTTTGGACTCCTGCTGCTCAGATGATCTTTGCTTCTGACCAGCAAGGCTGCTAGCCAAAGGTACGGGTTTCTCCAGGAACATGGGCCTTGCCCCTCTAGGGGATAGCATAGATCACCCATGTCTCTAAAGGAGCAGGAGCCACCTCTATATCATTCACCAAGATGGGATGGCCCTGATAGTGAGCTATGCAGAGGGTCCTCTGGGCTGTGGGGCTGCTCTCGGGACCGGGCTCTGGACAGGATCTGCAGTGAGATGCCTCCCTGGCATACACAGGAACTCAGCCTCTCCACGTTCTGACCCTGCTGGTCCCGTCTCCTTTCTGACTTCTGTGGACCTCAGCAGGCCTGGAGGCAGTTGCCTTTCCCTCCTTCAAGAAGGCTTTCAGCCCCTCTGCCTCCAGGGAAAGCCCTTTTAATTGCTTCCTATATGTGGTTTCTAACTTTTCAAGTGCAAACACTTTGCAAATTTTAGCTTGCTCTTTACTCATCAGCCCTCCCTGCCACCCTCCACCCTCCACCCCCCACCCAACTTGCGTTGCTGCTTCTTGCACTGGGCTAGCATCTCCTTCTGCCTCTCTTCTCTATCCCTTGTCCAAGTCCAGCTGGGCTCCCATGTCTGTCACTAGCTGCAGTTGCCTCTGAAGCATCTTTTTCTTTTTACAGTCCCATTGCTGTAACAAGTGCGCTGCTTCCATCCACAGGAGTTTCTGGCTCAGTTCAGCCTTTGCCCCCTTTCTACAGAAACTTTCACATGGACCTGGCTCAGAAACACGAATGTCACATGTATCACAGGGTTAGAAAGGCCTGCCCAAGCGCACGTTCTAAGTGCACAACTCCTCGCTACTCGTGCCAGCTGCGCTCAGAGAGTGCATGCACAGGATCTAGTTGATAATGCAGCAGACACGACTTGTCAAATGGGACTAAATTTACATTTAGACGGATTAAAATGGAATAAAATCAAAGCTCAGATTCTTGGTCACATCAGTCACTTTCAGTGACCCCATGTGGCCAGTGGCTCCTGTAATGGGCAGGCAAACACAAGATATGTCTATCACTACAGAAAGCTGTATTGGGCAGTACTGGCCTAAAGTTTAGTGAAAAAAAAAAAAGTACCTTTAGTCGAAATTACTCTAAAAAGTATTTGAAACATCTAGGAAAGAGGCCTTTAGAAGCCCCAGGAAAATAACACTGAGGTGGAGTGAGGCCCAGCTGAGAGCAGTCAGCCTGGGAGAACAAGAGTAACTCAGCTCATCAGAGTCATGCAATATGGCTCGACTCACAATCATGACATGGGGTGGGAATGGGGGTGGGAGCAGCCTTCCAGCCAGTTAAGGAAACTCCTGGGACCAGACATGTCCCTTTGCTGCTTCTTAGAGCCTGAGAGGGCTTGGGAATAGTGGCAATGGTCTATAAGGTGTTCTGGACAGTAGCCCGCCCTTTACCAGACAGTTCACAGGTTCAGATACTATGAAGCAAAATTCTCAGGAGGAAGCTCTGGATCATCCTAGCGGGCAGTATGTGTTATTGCAACGCCCAGGTCTGAGGCCACTGTGTGGTCATCTTTTGGGGAACAGAAAGGCAGGGTACAGAAGAGGGTACAATTCAGTAGTCCAGGATTTTCTTTACCGCCCATACTCAAGCTGCCTCAATTTCCTTGCACCATGACAGAAAGGCAGACTGGCTCTGGGATCATCAACCTCCCCAGGTCACAGGACACGGGAGATGGCTTGGTCCACTGTGGTCATCGTAGTGCCACTTCTAACCCAAGCCATGTTCCCAGCTAAGAATGCTTCCCAAGGAGGCTTTGCAGGTCTGGTCAGCAGGGCTCTAGCCCGCTTGGTGTCCAAGTTGGCAAGGGCCAAGATTCTCTGTGGGAGAGTGAGGTCATGATAAATAGGCATGGGCTGGCAGCAACCAGTTATCATTCCACTAAGTGAAACCTCCTTGATACGCTCAGTTTTCCAAAGAAATCTTGCATTGCTTTTCTTTGTGATGACACAGCAACTCGCTGCCATGAAACCGATTCTAACTCCTATGCTCTGCAGGATGGAGCAAACTGCTGCCGAGGCTCTCAGATGGTCCCTCTTCTTGGAGGAGCAAGTCTGTTTTTCTCTCACAAAGCAGTTGGGAGGTTGGAATCACCAATCTTGTAGTTAGCAGCCTGATGCTAACCCAAAGCCCCAGCAGGGCTCCTTTCGCTTAGGACAGCTTTGAAAAGCTACCTTCGCAGATAACTGGCCTCCCTATTGCAAAGGAGCTTTTAGCCTTTTTCTCCATTTGCCCACATGCTACCGCGTGCACTGGAAAATTAGAACATGACATTAAATAAGGAAGATGCTTTGCTACTTTGTTCCTTTGCTACAGAGAAGTCTGAGGCAGAAAATAAATATGAATGTGTTAAAAGTAGTCTACAAACTAAATTACTTCATAACTTAAGTTTTAATATATATATTTCTAATTTAAGTTAAAACAACTCATACAAAGCCCTATTTTTTCCTACCTTCCTCTCTGTGGCCAGAGAAAAACTACCCACTTAGCATGCACTGCAGTTGAGTCATTTCCTGAATTAAATATCTAATGTGGGTTTTTGGGAAGAACTTCAGACTGAAGGAGGACCCAGAAGAAAACAGGGCAGCAGACCTGATTTGTGGTAGTCCGTGCTGGTGTCTCAGGCGTAGCTTCTCGTCTGGCGACTGAGCTAAGGTGGCCAACTCCTTGGGGCAATGTGGGCCCCCACTCCTTATCTCCCACAGCTGCCCCTGCAGGCTGCAAAGGGCATCCTGAGACTGTGCATGGAGCGCCTCCAGGTCTGCTCTCTGGCTCTCTAGCATGCTGACTTCACTTTTGAACATAAGCTCCATTTCCCTTTTCTCCTTCTCAAAGTTTTTCTTCATTAGTTCAATTTCCTGCTTGTAGTTTACCTGGAAAGAGAAACATTAGCCCCTGACAATATGACATGGAAACAGCAAGGTTGTCGGGCATGCCAAGGAGCTGAGGCCTGCAGAAGTCAGGGATGAAAAGGCAGCGGTGACATCCCCAAGACTCAGTGCTCAAGATGTAGGCACAGCCTTGTCTGGACCAGTTGGATAGCCTCCTGTGGGAGAAGATATTGTCTGGCCGTTGGCTGGCAAGCTCCGTTTAGGTAAGTAACTTGCACCCAGGAGCTCAGAGGTCCCGGTGGAAACAGGGTGGCTGGCTCTCTGAGTCCTGAAAGTAGAATGAACGCGGCACATGGCAACTGTGTGCGGACATTCTCTTAGTCACCATCTAAGGAGAGGCAGGAGCTAACTTCACTGAGAAGACCTTGTGAGCCAGGGTAATCCTGGCTGAGAAACTATGCAGCATCCCAAGAGAGGCAAAGCCAAGGATAAGTTATGCTAAGAATGAGGTAGGTGGTGTGAATTCCCGCACAGCAGTTGGCAGGGCTGCACTCAGCATGCCAGCCCCCAGCGACTTTGGGCCAGGCACTGACAGTCATTTCTGCTTGTATTTCCCTCAAACTGTCTTCTTAGTGCCCGCTCACCAACCAGAGAAATCCAAGGCAGCTGCCTGGAGAAGGGTCAGCACTAAGCACGGCTCTCTGTGCACAAAAGGAAGCCCCAGGCTCCCCCTCGGGCACCCCTCACACCTACCTTCGTCTCCAGCTGGCTCTTGACGTCTTGGTAACGTTCTTTCACCTGCTCCATCATGAGTTCCGTTTCGAGGCTCACTGGAGTAGGAGCTGTAACGCATGTGAAAAAGCCTGCGAAGAAGAGGAAATCTCAGCTTAGCTCAGTGAGGACATTACAGGTTTCTTACAGCTTTCCTATTCCCAAGGGACAACAAAGCACAGATTCTACATGTGCTTTTTCAAGGGAAAGGCAGTGATGGTGGAGTCCTGCCACACTGGCGTACAACAGCACGCATCACTGGTGATCTGCTATGTTGTATCCATGTAGAATAAAGGATCTCAAACTTATTTGGTCAGCTGTCCAATTTTCAGAAAAATAGTTACCCAGCAACCCTCTGGCAATTAACTTTTATACAATAGCCCATCCCTAATCCAGGATAGGGTGTAGGTTATTTGCTTTGGCAGCTCCCACGGATTATTCCAGTGCCCCCCAGGGGGCAGCATTGCCCACGTTAGGAAACACTCATTTAGAACCATTTCACACTTTCACCAGAACAGATTGCTCAGGAGGCTCCTGCAGCCCATCACACCCTTCAAGTTCCTACAAAGTGGCAGTGATATCGTGTGAAGGGACTTCAAAAAACCTCCAGAACACGGAAGAAAAAGATAATGGAATTGTCCATGAATGTAAGGCCCCCTTGTACTTCACTTCAAGTTTATTCCCTGGTGATGCCAGGATCATAGAGGAGGTGGGGAGATGGAAGAAGTGGGGTGACCTGGTGACACATGCCTCTGGGCAGTGTGATGCCTGGGAATGAGCCTCACTGTGTGTGAAGGTGGCCAGACACACCTCATGGCCTGTTTATTAGCTAAAGACTTCAAATTGGCCTCCTCCTCCTCCACATTATTATATCACACAAATAATGCTGGGTTTCAGGATATGTAGGAGCTCTGGTGGCATGGTGTTTATGCATTGGACTGTGATCTGAAATGTCAGCAGTTTGAAACCACCATCAAGAGTTACAGTCTCAGAAACCCACAGGGGCAGGTCTCCCATGTCCTATAGGGTCATTATGAGTTGGCATCAACTTGATGGCAGTAAGTCTGTGTGTTGCTCGATAAACTGGTCAGATGATTGCTGAAGCCAAAATGGGTGCATAAGCAAATGTGGTTGAAAAAAGCTGATGGTGCCTGGTTATTAATAGCATATGGGGTCTTAGATGCTTTGCAGTTAAATAAGTGCCCAACTAGCAGGTAAGAAACAGCCCACAAGGAAGCACACCAGCCTGTGTGATCATGAGGTGTTGAGGAGAAATGGTATCAGAAGTTCAAAAGATAAGCAACCAAATTGATGTGAAGGGGCATGGATGTAGTAGAGACCCAGAAATCACAGCCCCTCTGGTAATTGGACAGTCACGCTCAGAAGGGACACAGGAAGGGATGATAAATCCAGGGTGTGGTATAGCACTGATGAACTACATAATTATCCTCTAGTTCCTTAATATTCCCTCCCCTTATGATTATGGTTTTTATTTGTTTTGCCTCTTTAATCATATCAGATTTGATGCAGGTTCATCGTATATTTAATATCATTTGATACATGAAAGCTAAGATAGATAACCCTTCAGAAACAATAAATGGAGTAACGGTTCCCTGAGGGTACAGGAAGGGGGGAGGAGATAACAGGGAGCTGAGAGCACTGATGACTGAATAACCCCACTCAATGGGATCGAACAACAGAATTGTATGTGAATGGATATATTGGATGTGCAAGATATGGAAAAAAATAAAGTAAGGTTTCCTGGGGCGGGGTATGGTAGGCAAAGGAGGGAATAAATGGGGAGCAGATATCAAGGAGTTCAAGAAAAAGAAAATGTTTTGAAACGGATTGTGGCAGCAACTGTACAACACTGTTTGATGTGATTTAACTATGGAATGTTATACTTGTAAGATCTCCCAACAAAATGATTTTAAAATACAATAATAATAATAATAATAATAAATAAAGCAGTCAGGCACATTCCATACGTGTGGAATGAGGAATGGTGCTTGAGAGCACTGCAAGGACTCGCTTTCCGACCTGAATCACCACTCCGCACACCAGGCACACAAGGCACATCTTTGAACTACGTGTGTTGCTAGGGCTTGGAAGAGAGCTGGTCTGAGACTCAGAATTGCATTTATGCCATGACTCAGTCTTCATTTTGCAGTGTCAAGGATGGGACGTGGCAAAGTCATCCTCTACTCTCATTGTCACCCTGAAAATGGTGACAAACTTTGACATAAGGGACAAGACAAAAACCTGAATGAGAACCTCTGGAAAGAATTACTTTGCCTTGGAAACTGAGAACTGTCAACTTGCGCAGTCACCTGGGCTGACAGGAGGTCCGTGAGGCTGGACAGTCCACATCACTAGGCTTACTGCAACCCAGCTTCTTACTATTCTCTCAGCAGCAGACAAACATCGGAAGGGTCAACTGAGCCTTGGTGCTGCTTCTAAAATGGTTTCCATCAGAGGGATGGGAGGACAGTACATAAAAAGGCCACATTGTGAAACTGCTAGGTTTCATTAGCAATGGCATGAAGCCTAGGTCTGTGATCTGGTGCCGCAGTCCCCAGTCTCGAGCAGACCCAAGACTTCAGGGCCTTGTCTCCCAGGTTTTGGGTCAGTGGTTCGTGCTGAGGGCCATAAATTCTGTGTAGTTGAGGGGACACAGTGTCCATTTCCCTGGGGATGGCTGACCTGTCTGTTGTGTGGAAGAATACGTAGGATGCCTTAAATGGATGTCACAGCACCCTTGGCATCTCTGGATGTGGTGCAGCTGGCTGTGTCAGGCTCCATCCCACATTTCCCAAATGAGTCTAATGGCCTTTGGCTGTTGACTCACAGGATTTCAAGACACCAATCTGCCATTTGCAGGTGAGCAGGTTATGTTGGGGTCCAAAGACGCTGTACCCACATTCAGAGAAAACTTAAGGTTCCCAGGTTGGCTCTTTTAGCTATAATTCATTTACATTTTATTAAATAAATAGCTTTAGAGCACTACAAAACTGGGAGGGAGGAGGATGCAAAATGCTCGACTGCCAAAGATCCACAGGTCAGTGTCCACAGATCTCCCTGGGATGAGGGAGTGGCCTGTCAGTGTCCACAGATCTCCCTGGGGTGAGGGAGTGGCCTGTCAGTGTCCACAGATCTCCCTGGGGTGAGGGAGTGGCCAAAACTTAGCACACAAAACCACTGTGTATCAGAGCTTTGGCAGCAGGGCTGAGAGACTTGCCACGGTGTCTGCTGATGCACAGTTGGGGGCACTGATCCAAGAACCAACCCCTGGCTATACAGGACTATGACAAAACTCTAGGGCAGCTGTGTTACCTCCTTGTTCTTGTCTTTTGAAGGAGCTGAGATTAATCAAACACAGTCTACACTGTAGGTGGAATTTGTCATAAACCTCAGCACTAAGAGGATCCTGAAGCCAGAGATATCTACTTTTAAGCAGATATGCACGCCTATGCACACAGGTCCCAACTGCTTCCAGTGCTTGACCTGTGTCCTGCACAGGCGCCGCTGGCACAGGTCTATTCTGACGAATTCTGACACTCAAGGGGACAAATCTCAAGCTCTCTCTGAACATCAGGGAGTCATTAATATGTTTTAGATATAATTTATCTCTTTTATTAAAAGAGTTTTCACATCAACCAGCTTACAGCTCAGAGGACAATCTGTATAGAGACTGGTCTGTGACCTGGGCAAAGGAAATATAGCTCCTTTATTTACTGTCACATACCCTCACTCTCTCTGTCTCTAGCCTATGCTGAAACCTCACCACCAAGTCCCTTCATCTTAATCACAACTCTGGAGGTGGCTTTGGAACATCTACGAGTGATGGACATGCCTCTCATGAGGTCATTGTGAGATCACATAACTGCTGCCATTTCATTACAGTTGATAAAGCCCCCATCCCCTTCCATAAATTCCCAGCTACAAGGAACTCAGCCGGGTGGTGCCAGTGTGTCTGGGGCAGGTGTTTGTGCCTCAATATACCCTATGATGCTTGGAAGTGGCCCATGACACAAACTACGGGTAGGTCTGAGAGATAGCCCAGTTTGCTGGAACAAGGACTCCACCCTTTCCCCAAGAAGATCCTCTACCTTCGGAGCAATCTGCTGGGGGCAGGCATCCATCTGGCCGGAAACTAGATGGGCTACTCTGTGTCTTGTGCATCCATGTCTGTGGGACTTTGCAAATAGGGCATGTCTAACCCAAAACAGAGTGGACTGGTTCATTTTCGTTGCCACTTCCCTGGCCATAGGGATGTGTTATCTTAGAACAGGAACAGAGAGGAATCCCATGAACTTAAGGGATAAAGAACTTCCAGTGGAGAACAAATGAGATCTCTGTCTAAAGACAAGAGGAACCAGAGGCTGTGAAACAGAAATTACTGGACAGACTGAAAGAACAAGGCAAAGTCAGAGGCTGAGGCAAGGAGACACGAGACAGAATTGAAGAGCAACACAGAGACTAAGGACTAGAGAAAGACTTGATTGAGGCGAGATGATACTGTGGACCAATGAGTGTATCCTTAGTGTTTTCTGATCTTGGCTTGTATTAACCCATTAAGTTCTCTAAAAAGCTCCCTTAATTGTGAGTATTGCCTGTGAGCTCTGTGCGACCAGTGCAATGGATTATAGAACACAGCACAAAAGTAGAATGCTGTGGAAGAAACAGTTACTATCAGAAAAGGGTAAAGAATGATGGAGGGTGGAGGCATGCCTGATCTCTATTTTGTGGCAATCGGCCTTGATTGATGGAGCTACGTAGGATTCTTCTCCTTGATGTAGCCAGAGGTCAGCTATGCACTCCATGCGGTTTACTCAGGGACCCTAGATCCCTTCGTGAAGGAATGTGAGGTGTGTGGTCACTTTCTCTTTTGTGCACCTGGGGATGGGGGACTTGGGACTCTTCAGACCTAATGAATACGGCAGCAGTGCTCCCAGGGACTATAGGAGTATGATTCTACCTGGTTTCTCCTTTAGGAAACGTACTCTGGAGGGACACTAGACATTGAACTGTGAAGAAGCCCAAACTGGCCCATCAGGCAGCCACATGGTAAGCGAGCTTTCAGACATTTCTGGTCTAGCCAGTAAGGTGTGTAGCTGAGGCCCCGGCATCATAGGGCAGAGAAGAAACATGTTTGTTATGCTATGTCTGAGTTCCTTCCCACAAAATATAAAATCTATGAGCATATTTAATTGCTATTTTAGGCCATTAAGTGTTGGCGATAATTTCTTATGGAGCCATAGTAACTGGAATAACATGTATGAGTGAGTCACAAATAGCTCATGGAAATAGGATTAAAAGTTAAAGGAATTTTCCATGAATTTTTGAAGCCCTTTTTCTGTAATTTACAAAGGTAAATTACAGTCTCTTGAGGGTAAAAGTATATTAATTTTAAGTGGGAGAGAAAAAAAAGTTCTCACAAAAATCTGTTAAGAAATGGATGGTAGAGACTTCCAGGAAGATGGCGACTGAGTAACACATAGCAGAGGAACTCCACAGAAATCTGTGCAGGAGAGTCACTAAGAGGGAAATTTCACACCGCCAGGTCGCAGAAGGAGCATCAGAAAGATAAGTAGGCAGAGATCCAATAGGTTTTAAGGAGCTGGGTCTTTTGGCTTACCACAATGGAGGCCAGCTAGGGTTTGACCTTAGCCTAAGGTGACCAGACGTACCGCTTTTTAAACATTTTTTCTCGTGTCTATGGTGTTTTTAAAAAGTCCCAATTTTTGGAAAGAATGGACAACAAGTGAGGGTATGTACGGTTTTCGGCTGCCATGTGGCAATTTCACCAGGATATGAGTTTTATCAATGGTGTCCCGCTATACCAATGTTAAAATCTGGTCACCTTACCTTGGCCCGGCCACTGTCTTGGCTGGAGCCAGGATCATTTGTAGCCAACACAGGGGCTTTATCTCAACACGGCCACAGTTTGACACCATCTCAGGGCAGGGATTAAACCCCTGCAGCCCCATGGTCAAGGATCAGGTTCATTTATATTGATGCTTCAGTTTCCCTCTCTTCTCTCTATTCCCCCCTATCCCCCTGTCTCAGTGGGCTGTTTTTTTCCATCTCTTTTTCTCTTCCCCTTTCTCTCACACAGCACTGCCAACATCCTGACCACTACCCTTAGCCTAGGGCATTAATGCCTGCACTCAACCCTGCTGGGCGAGCTCCTCCCTCTGCAGCATAACCGGAAGCTGGGAAAGCCCACCCACACTCCAACAGGGGATATCCTGCCCAACTTCTTCCCTGGAAAAGCCCACCTGCCGGTCCTCTGTAGTGCTTAAGACATGGCTGGAGAAATTCGGCACCCCTTCTTTGGGGGAAATCCTGCCTGTGTGCCTTGGGGAGCTCCTATCCATCCTCTGTGGTCCCACGTTACTGAGGGAGCTTCCTCCCGCCTGCTGTAGTGCCTCACAGACTAAGAAAGCTTATCAAACACTCACCAGCTTTCCACGGAGCAGTGGGACCCTCTGCCTAACCTATGCAGTGATCTACCTGATCAGGGAAATTCCGCCCAACATTCACGGTGCTCTATACCAAAGCAGGCAACCAACCAGATTTCTGTGACACTCCTGTTGCAGCGGGCACCTTTGCATGCCACCTGTGGCAACCCAAGCCGTCATGGGCCACACCATCATGGATTCTTGTGAGATCACCCAGTAAAGCACCATCCTCGTGGATCCACAACAACCCAACCAGCATCTCCGGAGAGGCCCATCCAACTTGTTGACTAGGGAAAGAGTGAAGCCACAGGAGGATAAAGTGGTTGGCTAATTCCATAGTGAAATTAGCTGTAGCAGTTCGAAGAAGCTTTCCTACGAGTCTCCCAGAGAGAGCCAGTGCTCTTTGACTCCCTGAAAAATGGCACCTGGCTCCTCTAAAACAAACAGCAATCAGGCCCAATGACCTCAACAAAAAAACATGAGAAACAAACTTCAATGGCAGAGATGTCCTGAACCGAACGACATGCATAGAAGAAGCAGATATTTATCTGCCACATAAAGAATTTTTCAGAATACTTCTTGCTGTAATACAGGATATGAGAAAAACAATACAGAAAAAAGATGAAATGAAAGAGGAGATTAAGTCCATACACCAAAGGGAAATACAAGAGATCAGGGAAGAGATAACAAAAACTAGTAGCAGACACGCAGACCACGAGAATCGACTGGAGGAGGCAGATAATTGCACCAGTGACCTAGAGGACAGCCAAGGAGACTTTAAATGCGAACAAAAATCTAATAAGATCATTAGTGAAGATGAAGAGAACCTAAAAGCTAGGTCTGATGCTATGAAGTGGAACAACATTAGAATTATTGGATTACCAGAGGAAGACACCACAAAGAAGTCAACTGCAACAGAGAGGAAATTCTTGGAGGAAAACTTCCCGAGCTTAATGAATGAAAACCTGGCAACCATTCAGGAAGCTGAAAGAACACCAGTCAGATTGAAACCCAAGAAGAAATCAAGGCACATCATACTTACTATCCAACTTTGAGGAAAAGGAGAAAATCATGAGAAGAGCTAGGGAAAAACAAGCAATCACATAGTTTCCCAAATAAGAATATGCTCAGACCTATCATGTTTCCCCAAAAGTCAGACATCCCCCCAAAATAAGACCTACTTACAGTTTTGCCTCGGGCTGAAATATAAGGCATCTCCCAAAAATAAGACCTCCCCAAAAATCAGCACCCCCGAAGCTACCGTAACTCTGGACTCTGGATCATAGTGGTGGGCACCACCACGCAGCTCACTATTGGCTGCAGCGCAGTCAGAGCAGACAGGTAGTACGAGGTCTCTTTTAATAAAACAATAAACAATAAACGTGTACCACATTCTTCTCCATGGAAAAATAAGATATCCCCTGAAAATAAGACCTAGTGCATCTTTGGGAGCAAAAATTAATATAAGACACTGTCTTATTTTCGGGGAAACAGGGTATCAGAGAACACTATGAAGAAGAGGAGAGAGTTGTTGAGTAACATTGCAAAAATTGAAGGAAAATAATGCAAACCCAAGAATACTCTACACAGCCAAATTACTGATCAAGATAGATGAAGAAGTAATTGTCTTGTTAGAGAAGGGAAAACTCAAAGAATACATTAGAAGAAACCCAGCCTGGATCCTTGTCGATCCAGTATAGGCAGAAGAACAGCACTCACCTAGCATAAGTAAGAGACTGC
Organism: Tenrec ecaudatus; assembly: GCF_050624435.1. Taxonomy (NCBI): domain Eukaryota; kingdom Metazoa; phylum Chordata; class Mammalia; order Afrosoricida; family Tenrecidae; genus Tenrec; species Tenrec ecaudatus. The sequence continues at coordinate 542,685 of NW_027459669.1, forward strand.
CACAGAGAACAACCTCACCCAGAGGGAAACAAAGAGAAAACAGCCCCCAAGATAGCATTGGATTAAGGGTGAAAAGAAGTCAAGAATGAAACACACACACACACACACACTACATTAAAAAGAAAGGGAGGTGGGAAAACACCCAACACAAAAGGTGTAAGATGACATCACAGAGTCCACGGAAGGAAATAATACCCCTGAATATCTATGAACTAAACTCAGGCATTAAAAGACTGAGGCTAGCAGACTAGTTTAGACTAGTTTAGAAATACAACTAATCAATCTGCTGCCAACAGGAGACACATGTCAAGACTACAAACAAAACTAGGCTGAGAATCAAATGCTGGAGAAAAACATACCAAAGAAACAGCAATTAAAAAAAAAACCAAGGGTTGCAATCGTAATCTTGGATAAAACTGACCTCAAAGTGCAAACCATAAAAAGAGATGAGGAACACTATATAATGCTCAAGGGAGCAGTAGGCAAAGAACCACTAAGCATTGTAAACATATTCCCCAAATGACAGACCTGCTGAATACGTCAAACAAATGCTTCAAAATATGAAAAAGGAAGTCACAGCCTCGACAATTATAGTAGGTGACTTCAATACACCACTCTCTGAGAAAGAAATATCACAGGGAAAGAAACTCAACAAGGAGGCCAGAGATCTAAACACTACAATTAGTCAATTTGACCTGATATATATTTACAGAGCTTTTCATGAAAATACAAAATATTTCACATTCTTTTCAAGCCCACATAGCACATATTCGAAGATAGACCACATGCTGGGGCATAAGTCAAATCTGCATAAATTTAAGCACATTGATATCATATAGACTTCTCTCACTGACCACTGTGCCATAAGGCTGCAAATCAGCAAAATGAAGATGAATAAAACAAGGCAAACAATTGGAGGATGAATAACTCTCTACTGAAAAAGGAGTGTGTACTGGCTCAGATCATAGATGAAATTAGGAAATTTCTAGAAACCAATGAGAATGAGAATAAGACGTACCAAAACTTATGGGACACAGCAAAGGCAGTTATCAGAGGAAGTTTCATAGCAATACATGCACACCTGAGAAAGGAAGAAAGCCATATGATTGATATGCTGGCACAAAATTTACAGCAACTAGGGCTGAGTCAACAGCACAATCGTGCTAAAAGCAAAAGAAAAGAAATAATAAAAATCAGGGCTGAGATTTAGGAGAGGGAAAATAAGAAAACTATGGAAAAAATTAATGCTGCTAAAAGTTGGTTCTTTGAAAAGATAAACAGAATCAACATATCGTGGGTAAACCTAACCAAAGAAAGACAGGAACAAATTTCAATAGCAAGAATGAGGGATGAAAGAGGGGACATTACAACAGACTCTAATGAATTCAAAATGATAATTAAAGAGTATTACGAAGGACTGTACTCCAATGAATTCAACAACTTGGAAGATATGGTCAAATTTTGAAAAACAGTCCCTCCCTCGAATGTCCCAGAGGAACATCAAGAATGTCAATAGACCCATAGCAATAGAAGAAATAGACAAGGATATCAAGGGATTACCAACCCCAATTTCCCTGGACCAGATGGCTTCACAGGACAATTCTACCAAGCATTTAGGGAAGAAATGACACCAATCCTACACAAAATCTTCCAGAACCTAGAAAAGACGGCAACCTCTTGAAGCAAGTATAAATATGATACCCAAACAGGGCAGGAATCCTACAAGAATTGAGAACTACAGACCAATATTCTTAATGAACACAGATGCAAAAATTGTTAACAAAATACTTGCTAATAGAATACAAATGTATATAAAACGAATACCATATATACTTGAATATAAGCCGACCTGAGTATAAGCCTAGGTACCTAGTTATTACCTGGGAAACTAGAAAAACTGATGACTTGAGTATAAGCCTAGGGTGGGAAATGCAGGATGTGAATTAACACAGAGACCAGAGGGGAGAGACGGAGCGCAGCCACGGACACATCCTGACCAGTTCAGCTGCCAGCGTAAGTGAATCACTATGGGTGCTTCTGCAAATTGGAGCCTTCCACGTCATAGGATGGCTCTGATTGGTTAGATGTGAGTAACAAACATTCAAAGCCCTGCAGTATCAGTGGGGCTTTGAATGAACAGCGGAGGAACGACAATCACCTGTGAGATATTACACCTCGTATAAGTTAAACCCCAGTTTTTCAGCACATTTTTTGTGCTGAAAAATTCAGCTTATACACGAGTATATATGGTAATTCACCATGACCAAGCAAGATTCATACCAGGGATAGTTCAACATACGAAAGACCATTAGTATCATGTGCCACATTGACATGAAAAACTCTAAGAACCACATGATAATATTGATAGATGTGGAAAAAGCATTCGACAACATCCAACACCAATTCCTTTTTAAGACACGTCAGGAGATAGGAATGGAAGGACAATTCCTCAAGACAATACAAGCTATATATGAAGAACCAACAGCCAACATGGTAGTCAATGCAGAAAAGAGGAACACAATTCCACAGAAAAAGGGTCCAGACAAGGATGCCCCTTGTCCCCACTCTTATTTAACATCGTACTGGAGGTTTTAGCTCGCAGCATAAGGCAAAGGAGAGACATCAAAGGTATTCGTCTGGGGAAGGAAGAGGTAAAACTATCGTTATATGTAGATGACATGATTTTATAAATGGAAAATCCCAAAAGATCCAAAAGGGGCAGAGTGGCAGGATACAAGATCAACAAACAGAAGTCCACTGGACTGCTATACATATCAGCTAAAATAACAGAAGAGGAGGTCAAAAAGGTGGTACCCATCACAATAGCCAAGCACAAATTAAAATATCTAGGGAAATAGCAGACTAAAAGAACAAAAGATTTATATGAGGAAAACTATGGAACACTATTACAAGAAACCAAGAGTGATTCAACAAATGGGAGAATATCCCATTTTTGTCGATCAGAAGACTCAATACAGTAAAGATGTCAGTTCTCTCCTAGGCACTATATAACTTTAATGCAATCCTGAGAGAATTACCCTCATCTTTCTTGAAAGAAATGGAAAAACTGATTACCAAATTCATATGGAGAGGGAAGAAGCCCAGAATTAGCAGAGACTCCCTAAGAAGGACACAGTGGGAGGGCTTGCTTTACCTGACTTTAGCACATATTATAATGCCATCATGGTCAAAACTGGGAGGTATTGGTATAATGACAGATACTTAGACTACTGGAAAAGAACTGAAAACCCAGAAATAAAATCATCAGGATACAGACAACTCACTTTTGATAAAGCCCCCAAAATATCAAAAGCAGGTACCCTCTTTAACAAGCGGTGTTGGAAAAAATGGATATCTACCTGCAGAAAAATGAAGCATGACCCTTATCTGACTCCATGCACAAGAATAAACTCAAGGTAAATCACAGACCTTGAGGTAAAACTCCAAACTATTAGGTCCATCAATAAGGGAACTGGGACCAATCTGAGAATTTTGGCACTGGGAATACATGGGATAGCAGAAACAGGGAAGGACACAAATGCACATGAGTCACAAATTGACATGTGGGATACACTGAAGATAAAACATCTGTGTACATCAAAATAATTCACCAAGAGAGTAATAAGAGAGCCCACGGACTGGGAAAACATCTTTAGCCTGACACATCAGACAAAGGCCTTATTACTAAAATCTACAATACTCTGCTAGTTTCCAAAGAGAAAAAAAAACTAATTGCCCACCGAGGAGGTGGGCAAAGGACCTGAACAGCAGTTCCACAAGGGTACAAATCCGAATGCAAGGAGATGGAAACAACCCAAATTTCCACCAACAAATGATTGGATTAAAAAACAGTGGTATATACATACAATGGAGTACTACACATCACTAAAAAGCAGTGATGACAAATACTAAGAGGACGCCTGGCCCTCCCACCAGAAGAACTTATTTCAAAAGACGGCATTGAATCTGCAGCTCCAGGAGAGGGACATATCTGATGGGAGCACATGGGTGATGATGAAGGGGGAGGAGGAGAAAGTGGAGCACATCCTGGCCCACCAGGTCTTGAGGACGATTATCCCGATTAGAGCAGCCAGTCCACAGAGAGGACCACATGGCCAGCCCCACTATGAGACATGACGCCCCTCACTGACCCATAGCTCTACCGGGGACAACACTGGAGACACAGTGTGGGAACTACGCCTGATCTGATCCCGCCACACCGAGGCAAAACACTAAGGGGGTGCAACAGAATAGCAAGGGAATGGAACGGCGAGGTCCTCAGGGAATGATGAAGGTGGACTTTGGGGCTAGGGTGTGGTACCCCAATTGATTGAACTGGAAAACACTCCTAAAGGCCAACACACAATCCTTGAACTAACTACAAACTTTTCTTTCTTGTGTTTTTTTTGTCATTGATTTATTGTTGTTGGTTGGTTGTATATTGTTCCTTGGTATTTTTATGTCTTGTTTTTGTGCATGTTATTATCTCCGCTGGTCTTTCTAAATAAGATAGGCTGGATGAACAATCTGGAGGATAAAACAACAGGACCGACAGTTCAGGAGGGACATAGGAGAGGTGGGGGAAAAGGTAGTGGTGTTAACAAACCCAGGGACAAGGGAACAAGTGATCTAAATCAGTGGTGAGGAGGGGCTGGGAGGCCTGGTAGGGCATGATCAAGGGTAATGTAACAAAGAGGATTTGCTGAAACCCTGGTCGGGACTGAGCATGATAGTGGGACAGAAGGAAAGTCAAGGGAAATAGAGGAAAGAGCTAGGAGACAAAGGGCATTTATAGAGGTTTAGATAAAGACATGTATATATGCAAATATATTTATATATGAGGATGGGTAAATAGATCTATGTGCATATATTTATACGTTTAGTATTAAGGTAGCAGAAGGACATTGGGCCTCCACTCAAGTACTCCCTTAATGCAAGAATACTTTCTTCTATTAAATTGACATTCTGTGATGCTGACCTTTTCAACGCAACTGCTGAAGACAAAGCGGGTGCATAAGCAAATGTGGTGAATAAAGCTGATGGTGCCCGGCTATCAAAAGATATAACGTCTGGGGTCTTAAAGGATTGAAGATAAACAAGTGGTCATCTAGCTCTGAAGCAACAAAGCCCACATGGAAGACGCACACCAGCTTGTGTGATCACAAGGTGCCAAAGGGATCAGTTATCAGGCATCAAAGAACAAAAAATCATAACATTTTGTGCTTGCCTCCATGATATGATCGCTGAAGACAAATGGGTGCATAAGCAAATGTGGCAAAGAAAGCTGATGGTGCCCGGATATCAAAAGGTATAGCGTCTGGTGTCTTAAAGGCAAACAAGCAGCCACTTAGCTCAGAAGCAACAAAGCCCACATGGAAGAACCACACCATCCCGTGCGATCACAAGGTGTTGAAGGGATCAGGTATCAGGCATCATCAGAACAAAAAATCTTACCATAGTGAATGAGGTAGGGGGGCGGGGTGCAGATTGGAGATCCAAAGCCCATTTGTCAGTCACCGGAATCCCCTTGCAGAGGGGTGTAGGGGAGGAGGCGAGCCAGTCAAGGTGTGATGTAGCAACAATGAAAAATACAACTTTCCTCTAGTTCCTAAATGCTTCATCCTCCTGCACTATCATGATCTGATTTCTACCTTGCAAGTCTGGCTAGACCAGAGGATGTACACTGGTGCAGATAGGAACCAGAAACATAGGGAATCCAGGGTGGATGATCTCTTCAGGTCCAGTGGTGAGAGTGGCACTACTAGAAGCGTAGAGGGAGAGTAGGTTGGAAAGGAGGAATCGATTTCAAGGATCTGCATTTGACTTTGTTACTAGGGGGTGGACAACAGAAAAGTGGGTGAAGGGAGATGTCGGACAAGGCAAGATATGACAAAATAATAATTTATAAATTATCCAGGGTTCATGAGGGAGGGGGAAGCAGGGATGGAGGGGACAAAATGAGGACCTGATGCCAAGGGCTTAAGTGGAGAGGAAATGTTTTGAGAATGATGAGGGCAATGAATGTACAAATGTGCTCTACACAACTGATGTATGTATGAATTGTGATAAGAGTTGTGTGAACTCCTAATAAAACAATTAGGCTTCCACTTACTCAATGCAAGAACACTTTGTTCTATTAAATTGGCATTCCAGGATGCATACATTCCCAACATAATTGCTGAAGAAAAATGTGTGCATAAGCAAATGTGGTGAAGAAGGCTGATGGTACGTGGCTATCAAAGCGTCTGGGATCTTAAAGCGTTGAAGATAAACAAGCGGCCATCTAGCTGAGATGCATCAAAGCCAACATGGAAGAAGCACACAGCCTGTCTGACCACAAGGTGCAGAAGGGACTGGTTATCAGACATGAAAGAACTAAAAATCATATCAATGGGTGCCCACCTCCCTGATACGATCAATGAAGACAAACGTGTGTGTAAGCAAATGTAGTGAAGAAAAGTGATGGTGCCCAGCTATCAAAAGATATAGCGTCTGTGTTCTTAAAGGTTCTAAGATAAACAAGTGGCCATCTAGCTCAAAAGCAATAAAGCCCACATGGAAGAAACACACCAGCCTGTGTGACCACGAGCTGTCGAAGGGATCAGGTTTCAAGCATCAAGGAACAAAAGATCATATCATTGAAAATGTGGGTGAGTGCAGAGTGGAGACTCAAAGCCCATTGGTAGCCAATTGGACACCCCTTAGTGAAGGGTTGTGGGGAAGAGATGAACCAGTCAGAGTGCAGGGTAGCAGCGATGAAACATATAACTTTCCTCTAGTTCTTAAATACTTCCTCTCCTCCACTATCATGATCCCAATTCTACCTTACAAATCTGGCTAGACCAGAGGATGTACATTGGTACAGATAGCAACTGGAAACACAGGGAATCCAGGACAGATGACTCATTCAGGACCAGTGGTGAGAGTGGCGATGCCTGGAGGGTGGAGAGAATGTGGGGTGGATAGGGGGAACTGATTACAAGAATCTACATATAGTCTCCTCCCTGGGGGAGGGACAGTTGAGAAGAAGGCGGTGGGAGACATCGGACAGTGTAGTATATGACAAAATAATCATAATTTATTAATGATGAAGGGTTCATGAGGTAGGGGACAGTGGGGAGGGAGGGGGAAAATAAGCAGCAGATATTAAGGGCTCAAATAGAAGGCAAATGTTTTGAGGATGATGATGGCAACAAATGTACATATGTTCTTGACACAATGGATCAAGAACATATTGTGATAAGAATTCTATGAGCCCCCAATAAAATGATTAAAAAAATAAGAAAAAAAGTAGTGATGAATGCATGAAGCACATTGGAAAGAATTGGAGGAAATTATACTAAGCGAAGTAAGCCAAGCAGAAAATGAGAAGTACTATATGAGTCTGATGAGGAAAGCTTAAAAAAAAAAAAGTGCAAAACGGGCTTAGGGAAAAAACTATTGTATATAAACATTCCTGGGTTCAGGTTCAGGGAGTATGGCAGGGACCAGACCAAATCCAGGAATACATATGGTAGACAACTAAAAAGGAAGGGGAAAGAGAGAAAAAACAAATGAGTAGTTGGGGAACAGGGCACTAACTCCCCCAAGGGGAGTGTATTATTCATATCTTCTCAGGGAAAGAGGGATCAGACTACAAAGCGGTGCTCTAAGATGTGAATGCAACATACTGGCATGAAGCAGGGAACCAGTAGAGGGGTCTGAGAGACAGGCCCCAATCCCAACTATGTGGACAACCACCCCTGCCCCCTGAAGAATTTACCTTAGGGGCAGCACTGAAGCTACAGCTCAGGGAGAGGGACATGTCTGATCAGAGCACACAGGAGCAAATGAGGGGGGAGGAAGAGAGAGTGGAGCACATCCTGGCCCACCAAGACTTGAAGATGATATCCCTGCTCAGAGCAGCCAATAGCTAGAGAGGGCCATATGGTCAACCCCACTATGAGACATGACATCCCTCACTGGCCCATAGCCCTATAGGGGACAACACTGGATACACAGTGAGGGAATTATGCCTGATCAGACCCCACCACACCGAGGCAAAACACTAAAGGCGTGCAACAGAACAGCAAGGGGAGCAGAGCAAGGACGTCTCGAGGGAATACCAAAAATAGACTTTGGGGCCATGGTGTGGCACTCCATCAGACTCCACCAGAAAACACTCCTAAATGTCAATAGACCTTGAGCTATTTTCTTTTTTGTTGCTTTGTTTTGCTCTGTCTTGGTTTGTGCATAGTATTATCTCTGCAGGTCTGTCTAGATAAAAGAGTCTGGATAAACAATCTGGAGGAGAAAACAACAGGACCGAAGGTTCCAGGGGACATAGTAGAGGGAGAGGTGGGGGAAAGGAAGTGGTGTTAATAAATCCCAGGGACAATGGAATAACAAGTGATCCAAAATCAGTGATGAGGAGGGTGTAAAAGGCCTGGTAGGGCTTGTTCAAGGGTAATGTAACTGAGAGGAATTACTGAAACCCAAATGAAGGCTGAGCATGATAGAGGGACAAGATAAAAGTAAAAGGAAATAGAGGAAAGAACTAGAAGGCAAAGGATATTTATAGAGGTCTAAATACAGGCATGTACATATGCAAACATATTTATATATGACAATGGGGAAATAATCGATCTATGTGCATATATTTATAGTATTAACGTAGCTGATGGACATTGGGCCTCTACTCAAGTACTCCCTCAATGCAAGAACACTTGTTCTATTAAACTGGCATTCCATAAGGCTCACCTTCCCAACACGATCGCTGAAGACAACACAGGTGCGTAAGCAAATGTGGTGAAGAAAGCTGGTAGTGCCTGGCTATCAAAAGATATAGCACCTAGGGTCTTAATGGCTTAAAAATAAAGAGGCCATTTAGCTGAGAAGCAATAAATCCCACATGGAAGAAGCACACTACCCTGTGTGATCATGAGATGTTGATGGGTTCAGGTATCAGGCATCAAAGAACAAAAATATTATTATCACTGTGATTGAGGGGCAGTGCAGAGTGGGGATCCAAAGCCCATCTGTAGGCAAGTGGAGATCCCCTCACAGAAGGGTCGCAGGGAGGAGATGAGCAAGTCAAGGTGCTGTGTAGCAATGATGAAACATACAACTTTACTCTAGTTTCAATGCTTCCTCCTCCCCACTATCATCATCCCAATTCTACCTTACAAATCCAGCTAGACCAAAGGATGTATACTGGTACACACAGGAACTGGAAACAGAGGCACTCCAGGACAGATGACCCTTTCAGGACCAGTGGTGAGAGCGGCGAAACAGGGAGGGTGGAGGGACGGAGGGGTCGAAAGCAGGAACTGATCACAAGGATCTACATATAACCACCCCCTGGGGGACAGACAACAGAAATGTGCGTGAAGGAAGATGCTGGACAGTGTAAGACATGGCAAAATAATAATAATTTATAAATTTATCAAGGATTCATGAGGGAGAAGGGTTAGGAGGGAGGGGAAAAATGAGGAGCTGATACCAAGGGCTCAAGCAGAAAGAAATATTTTGAGAATGATGATGGCAAGAAATGTACAAATGTGCTTGACACAATGGATGTACGTATGGATTGTGATAAATGTTGTACGAGCCCTCAGTAAAATGATTAAAAAAATAAAAAGCAATGGATGGTAATTAAAATAGGAAAAATCCCACAAAGAATGGTGTCTTGCTAGGCACCCGGTTGAGTAGTACTGCCAATCCCATGGGTGTCAGGGTAGAACTGTGCTTCACAGGGTTTTCGATGGTGATTTTTCAGAAGTAGATCACCAGGTCTTTCTTTCAATATCCCTTTCAATGTGGGTGGACTCAAACTGCCAGCCTCGCAGTCGGCAGTGGGATGCGTCAACTGTGTGCACTTGCAGCTCATTTCCCTTTCCACTGGGCAGCACGGATCTTGGAAGCAACATCCACAGTCATATTTATCTGGTGGCCTGCTTCTTGTGTGGTTCTTCTTATATTCCAAATAGGTATTCTGAAAATGTCCACTGCTGATAACAAGTTGATTCTGACTCACAACGACCATATAGGGCAGAGAACTACTTCTTTCGGTTTTTGAGGTGGAAAATCTTTACAGGAACAGACGGCTTCATCTCGCTCCCACAGACTGGCTGATGGGTTTGAACGACTGACCTAGATTTTAACAGCACCCAAACATAGCCACTAAGTACCACTAGGACTCCTTTAGACACATCCACACCACTCAGCAGTGTGAGAAAGCTGATGCCTGATATACAACGAGTCGAAGTCTCTCTGTCTTGAGATTTAGTAACACAAAACCTAGGAGCATAGTCCATTACAACTGGTAGAGATGTGTGGAGCCTGAGCTGGAGCAGCAGGGCCTTAGCACGTCTACTTGGTGGCTCTCTGGAAGGATGGAAGTCAGACTACTGTTTTTAAGTTATCACTTGCTTAAGTGGGTGGCTGTGGATGTTGAAGGTGATAAGGAATCTGGGGAAAGTCTTGTGAAGTAGCAAGTCCACTCAGGTCTATCACAGCATTAAGAACAAAGGACTCTGGGTTTCTTACAGAGGCCACAGAAAGCCATTATGGTGTCCAGCAAAATACACAGCAGAAAAAAGTATCAAACCAAAGATAGCGGGTTACCATCTTATATTTCCTTTTATCAAAGGCAGCCTCACCAGGAAAATCAAGATGGACAGTTGGGGAAAAAAAAGAAAAAGCTGAAATGATGCTTAAAGAGAAAGAACATTTGATAAATCCATTGTAGTGTCCACAATAGCAGTAAAAACTGCCACTGAAAGCGATCTGACTAAAATCTTATATTTGCCAAGGGCAGCCTCATCGAGAAAACAAAGATTACCAGCTGAGAGAAAGAGAAAGAAAGTTAAAATGATAGCTAAATTGGAGGAAAATTCAGCGACAAAGGGAAGAAGCATGGTTGTTGTGCTTTGCAATATGCATTGTAAATTACAGTGAAACTTTACGCTAAAATTTGGAAAAGAATGGGCGCTACGCAGGGGGAAAGGTCATGCTATTTCTCCTTCTGTAGAATGAGTGTAAGACACTGAGTTCAGCCAACAAGCAAGGATATCCCTGTAGCAATGAGCCCATCTGGTAACCTAATCGACCTCAAGAATCATTCTCTTGTCAAATGAACCGGCAGTCATTGGAGAAATGGCTGATTCTGGGGTAAATGGCAGCAATGTACAAGGTAAATCTGGAGTATCTCAGGAACCACGTAATAAAACAACCAAAACAATGATGGTGCAGTGCAAAAACTTAGCAGATAGGTTGACCTGTCTGGCACAATTTGAACACCAGAAATCTAAGCACAGTAATGAATTATAAACCTTTGGTAATAAATCGGAAATTCTTTAATTCCATAACAACAGGTAAAAACCCACTGCCTTCAAGTTGATTCTGACTGTTCGTGTCCCTATGGGAAGAGTAAAACTGCTCCCCATGGTTTCTTGGTTTCTTTTTTTACCCTAGAGTTCTGAGAGCGTACATGTTTATGGGAGCAATAGCTTGATCTTTCCCCTACAGAGAAAGATGGATGTGAATTGCTGACTTGTGGTTAGCAGTATCACACCAATCTGCACCACCAGGGCTCCTTATACCAATATGTGACACACGCCAACCGATAGATGGCATCGCCCTACTTTAATTAAAAAGGAAACAACAGAAAAGCACTAAGTCAAGGCATTTCTTTGAAACAGGGAAGAAGAGTCCCAAATAACCAGAAGCCTTGGGAATTTGGCAATACCAGACCAGCCCTACATGTACTTAAGGAAGTTTTCTAAATGGAAAGGAAAGAACATTAATCAAACACTCAAATGTACACAAAGGGGGAGGAAGGAGTCAGACAGAGATCTCAGAAAATAAGTACATATTACGACTACTGGATGTAGGGTGTACATTACTGTCACTGGAGGTTCACCAACAGAAAAAGGAGAGGGAACAGTAAACCAGGAATACTTAATATTTCACATTCATTGTTGATTGCATGCTAAATGTTACTGTAATTGCATGTTGTATAGTATAATATTTGTAGTAACCACTAAGAGAATATGTAAAGAGGAATTAAAGCTCATAACAAAAGATGCTAAATACAAAAAATAACAGGAAAATTGATAAAAAGAGAAACCAGATAAAAGAAACTCAAAACCCAATTAGCTAAAAGAATGAAGAAAATGTAAATAGCCAAAATATTTACACAAAAGGCAGAGTGATAGACTGGATAAAAAACATGATTCATCTTTTGTTACCTACACAAAACACACATTCAATTAGGACACAAACTGACTGAAAATAAAGGATGGAAAAAATGTTCCGTGCAACCAGCACCCAAAAAAAGGAGTGTGGTCATACTGATAAAGGCTATTACATAATAAAAGGGCTAATACTTCAAGAAGATACAATTATTAGCATATATTCACCTAACCTGTCCAAAAACATGACACAAACACTAATATCAAAGAAAAAAATTACAGTGCCGCTATTAATATTTGTAGTTTTGAAACCTTCAATTTCAGTTCTCGACAGAACATTTAAAAAGTGAATCAATAAGGACATTAAGAACATAAAGAAAATCATAAGCCAATTTAACTTAGAACACTCCAACCATCATCAGCAGACATTTTCACAGGATAATTTTTCCAGAACCAACTACAGATTATGCCACAAATCTCAAGTTTTAAAACATTAAAATCATACAAAGCATACTTTCTGACCATAATGGTATGAAGTAAGAAATCAATCACAGGAAGAATAAAAATGAATAATTATTATTATACCAAAATTAAATATTGTACGACTAGAAAACAATTTCTCTATGTAAGAAATTAAAAGTGAAATAAAAATATACTTGGTATCAAATATAAAGGAAAGCACAACATACCAAATCCTTTGTGACACAGCGCAAACCATTCTCAGAGGGAAATTCATAGCAATACATGCCCATATTTAAAAAGATGGATGAAAATCAATTGTTTAAATGAAAACTTGAACAAAAAGGAAAGGAAGAGCAAGAGGCCAAAGATACTAGCTGAAATGAATAATAAATACCAGTGAGAAAGAAATGAAATAGAATACAGTTAAACAACAGAAAAAAATCAATCAAACCAGAAGTTGGTTCTTTGAAAAGAATCACTGAAACAAACTACTGGATATACTGGGGGGGGGGGGGGAAGGGCAAATAATCAAAAGAAATGAATCTGGAGACAACACAACATATTCATTGAATAAAGAATCATAACACTATGAAAAAGAACTGCAACAGATTTGAAAGTGCAGATGAATGGGACAAATTCCTGAAAATATACGACATACCTAAACTAATATGAATAGAAATAGGTTTAAGCAGAGTAATTATGAAATAAGCAATTCAGAATGTGATTAACCCCCTGCTCCACCCCTTCAAAAAAGACCAAAAATATATATAAAAAGAAAAGTCAATGGCAAGATGGCTTCACTGGGATATTTCATAAAAAATTCAGAAGTGCTGACACCAGTTCTATAGAAACTTTTAAAAACATTAAAGAAAGGGGACTAGAACATGTCCAACTGAACACATACACACAGGTAGATCCTTATGTAACAACCAGGATAGACTAGGCCCTAAGAAAAGACAGGTGGCCTGTGATCTCAGACAATGGCTTGAAAGTGAAGTAAAAGGAGGCTTCCATATATCAGAGACTGTGGGAGCAAGCAGAGAAGGGAAGGAAAGAGCAGGTCCACTGAAGAGGCGCCCAGTGGTCTCCTGCTACCCATCTGTAGCTCCATTCTGCACTGCTGGCTACAGCAACCCAGCTCCACTCCTCAAAGACTATCATTGTGAGCAGGGTCCAAAGCTTCACGTGTAATAAGCACGCAGGTCCCATGTGGCTTCCAGCTCTCCAAGCAAGCTGGCCTGCACAGTTCCCGGAGCATAGGTCCCAAAGGACCAGCCTAGGCTATCCCAAGGACAAACTTGGCACCATGATGGTTTTCCTGAAGATTGCCTGTGCTTTGACGGACTATGTTAAGAAGCTCTAGGCCTTAGGGAAGAATACACTCAAGTACAGTGTTCCTCCCCCTCCCAACTTTTCTTAGTACAGCCTTTTACTGCCCAAAGCCTTTTTTCCCTCCCCCGTCCCTCTTCTATTATTCATTTCTGGCACTACTCAACAAAGTCATCGACTCCCACAAAATCTAGCAGCCCTCCCAACCGTAATACCCGGCCACGATGCTGCAGTGGCAGCAGTCACTCCTGATTCATCAGAAGAAGGATTAACAAATGAACAACACTCAGATCTCAAGGAATTTTCTTAAAAAGAACAGGCTCTGAAACTATCATAAATTGAATTCAGAAAAATGTTGTCATGTACTTTCAACAAAGAGTCTGCGAGAACAATGGTCAGAATAGAAAAGCTAGATATCTTCAACAAAAACCTCTAAAAAGAAATGCAGAAAATATTAAGATAAGAGAATTAGGCAACAATTTAGAAGAACAGAGTAAGAGAATTGAAGAAATGGAAAGCTGAATTGGTGAGTTTGAAGGCATATCTCTTAACTCCAATTTATGAGTGATACAATCAGCTAAAAGAACAAAAGAATCTGAAGAAAACATAAGAATGAAGTGGGATTCTATCCATATAAGAAATTCCGGAATAATACTTCCTTAACAGAACAGAGGAGGAGAAAATAATTCTCCAGGAAGCAGAGAGAACCCAAAACACCACAGATCCCAAAAGAAAACACTGGAACATATTGTCGTTGAAATTTCCAAGACAGAAACAATTAGCAGGCTGAGAACAGCTTGGAAAAATTGTTTTAATTCATTTACAAAAACACTTTTATTGGCATATGACTCACATGCCATACAATAGCTCAATTATATTAAGATAAATTGTAATAATCATTATCACCACAATCAATTTTAGAACATTTTTTCTTTATTGTATTCATGTTATTTCCCCCAACCTCCCCTGCCATAGCCCCCAAACCATTGTCTATATAGATTTAGTTATCCTGGATTTCATATACAGAAAAATGTATTTTTAAAAGCCTAACAACAATAACAAAGAAAACAGATTAAAAAAAGCTCTAGAAAAGAAAGCAGAGGTTAAAAGAACTGGAATATATTTAAAATGAGTCAAAAGGGAGATATATAAATTTTAACTTAAATACATCTGCAATAACCAATTTTACAATGCTATCTGTCTGATAACAGGGCTGTTCACATCCCATGGCTCTGGTCAGAGAGGATTCCCCAGAGCTTGCAAATGTTATCCACAACCTTAAAACCAGGTGTTCATAATTGAAGCTGATATCATTCCCTCCTTCAGATTTGAATTTCATGAGTTAAAATCCTAGGACCTTACAGGCTGGTGTGCTTCTTCCACATGGACTTAGTTGATCCCTCACTTAGATGGCTGTTTAAGACCAGCTTTTAAGACCCCAGAGGCTATTTTTTTCTGATAGGTGGGCACCATCTAGTTTCTTCATTACACTTTCCTATAGCATTCATGTCTTGAGTGATTTCTTCATGAGGACGAGCATCAAATAGGGCCATTTCATAAGAACTAATTGTACTTAGATTGAGGCTAGAATTAAGTGCAAGCGCAAAATCCATTCACATATTTATGGTTCATCTGGCTCTGGTTCACCTCAGAGATATAATTGTTATTTTCTGTTAGAGAACATTATCAATCATCCCCTTGGGCATAAGGCAATTTTATTGATGGTGTAGTTAATTTAGCCAATGGTATAGAATTTAAAACAAAAATATGTCTTGTAAATTTAAATTTTATGTTTTCTTCCCATTGTCTCTCTTTTGTTGCCTTTAATAGATATTTTTATTAATTTATTTCTATTACCATCCTTTTTGTCTTTTTTCTCATATTTTTCTGTGTTACCAATGTTCTTAGGAACCAAGACACCGCTCCTCTATCTGTCTCTAGGTGGGTCCGCCCACATGCAGATACACCCACATGTGAGTACCGTGAGTGAACATTGTTACCCATGCTGCACCATGCTTTAAGACAAAATTTCATTTATTTGTCAACAGAAATAAATATTTCAAACAAAACAAAACTGTAAACCAATATCCCTTATGAATATAGGGGCAAAATCTCAAAATCCTGGCCAACAGAATCCAACAATCTATCAAAAAGCTAAGCAAAAGAACCACAGCAGGTGAGATTGGTTCCAGGGATGCAAAGATGGTTTGAAATGAGAAAAATAATGAATGTGATCTACCATATAAAAAAGAAAAACAACCACATGAGCATTTCAATTGATTCAGAAAAGGTATTTGATAATATCTAACAGCCATTCTAGATACAAATACTAAAAAATAGGAATCGAAGGGAAATTCTCAATGGAATCAGGGACATATATGAAAAACCAACTGCCAGCATCTTACTCAATAGGGAGAAACTGAAATTTTTTTAAATCTGGATGAGAAAGGCCAATCAGCTGCAGACAGACATGGACAATGGCCAAAGCCACCAAAGGAAATGGCCCGATGGAAAAATGTCCTAGACAACAAATGGTATGGCCCGGACCCCATATTAATCAGGTCCAGGGGAGCAATTTGTGTTTTTCCACAGAAAGAAGAAAACCCCATCTGGGTGCCAGAGAGACTGGTGAGATTAATTAAGGAGGATGAAGATCGTGCGAGCAGGAAGAATGAAGAAGACGATGATCAACCTAATAATGTTGCTGATACTGATGGTAATATGGACCCCAATAGTTAAAGGAGTTTTTTTATGGGCCATAGCTAAAACTTGGCCTGTACCTATTCCCATACACTCGAATGCGTCAATATTACCCTTATTCTTATCAACGCAATGTGATTTGGGAATACCATGTATTACGCCTAGAGGGGAGCCTCCTAAAGTATATAATGCAAGCAATTTTACATTGGCATATAGTTTGTGTTTTACCACCATCAATACTAGTGCACCTTGTATATCTGTAAGAAATGGATCTTTAGTCAATTGGGTGGATCCTTCTGGAGACTCTACATTTAATAATATTATATCCACCCTTATGAAAGTTGCACAAGGTGCTACAGGTGGAAGTGGCACCTCTGAGAAAGGAAAACGTGTAAATACAACAACACTTATGGTGATTCGTGAAGGATCCAGGCCCTCTGGGCCCATTAATGGATCAGTAGTGCCACCTAATGTGACCAGACGTGTCATATTACCTAGTTGCTCACCTGAAAAAAGTTTTCCGCCTACTTTTACTCAATGTCAGTCTCCAAATTATCGGAGCAACCCTATTATACCAGGTTTTGATATGACTCCGACTTTAGGTAAAGCAAAATGGAATAGTAATACTAATACCACTGGTCCTGATAATACCTGGCCATGGTATGAATGGATGGTATATAATCAACGTGGAGCATCTACGATAGTAACTCCTTTTGCAAAAATGTTTGGAATTAATGATACTTCATACAATGTCACTGGTGTATACAATACCACTACAAAGAGGCTGAAAGTAAATACTATGGTTAATATATCAAGAGTGCAATTTCAGCCATCACCTGTTTGTGTCCAGCCCCCATTTTTCTTTCTGTTAACATTCAACTTTAGTCATGCAAATGATACATTTTGGGAAGCTTCATGTAATAGATTTAGCAGTCAGTGTTGGCTTGCTGAATGTTGGAATGGCTCTGAGGCATTTGCCTTGATAGTAAAGATTCCCACTATGATACCTGTACCGGTTGAAGCAGATCCCAATACTTTTCCTATTGCTACACTTTATAGATATAAAAGAGATTTTGGCATTACCGCAGCAATTATTACAGCTATTACTATCTCAGCTGCAGCAGCGGTTACAGCAGGATTGGCTATGTCTAATCAAGTAATGACAGCAAATGTCATTAGCAATATTACACAATCTACATCAGAAGCTTTATCTACAGTTCATATGTTGGATGCTCGATTAATGTCTGGTTTACTGTTAGTGAACCAGAGAGTTGATTTATTACAACACCAAGTGGATACTCTTACGAGCATGGTGCAATTAAGTTGTGTTTCTTCAACACCTAATTTGTGCATAACACCTTTAAAATTCTTGAATGAGTCTTCTTTTAGCAGCAAGAATATATCCCAGTATCTTACAGGACAATGGACAGCTGAGCTGGAAGAACTTCAAGAACAACTCCGGATGCAGATTACGACTCTTAATGGCACAAGAATGAAACCCATAACTGTTGGAGATTTTACTTCTTGGCTTTCTACTGCCTTTTCCTACTTTAAAGAGTGGGTGGGGGTGTTTACATTTGCTGCAATAATGTGCTGTGGAGGAGTGTTGTTGCTATGGTTGCTCTGCAAGCTTAAAGCCCAGCAAAAACGTGACAAAGTCATCATCACGCAGGCGCTCTTAGCGATTGAGCGCGGTGGTTCCCATGATCTTTGGCTTTCTTTGTTAAGAGAAAATTAACCCCCATAAGTTGTCAGCTCCTGCACCCCAAGGGAATTGTCCCATTGCACTGGGAAGAGTGACAGAAATTGGATCTTGGTCAGCCCTTGCACCATGTGGAGCTTTGCTCATTGCACACATTAGGGTGACCAGATTTGGGTTTTTATATCAATCTTGATCTCCTGGGGCTGCTGGAGGCTCCGGGATGGATCGATGGACTTTATATCCATCTTGATCTTTTGGAGCTGATGGAGGCTCTGGAATTGATCGATGGATTAGGCTTAAAATAAAAAAGAAAGGAGGAGATGTGGGAAGCCATAGCTCTCGCGAGATGTGGGAAGCCACAGCTCTCGTGATGTGGGTAGCCGCAGCTCTCGCCGCCATTACTAGATGGCGCCGGGCAGTCAGGGCGGTGGTCCAACTAAGTGATAAACAACCACTTAGCGCATGCGTGATGCTGAGATGACGTAGTCATAACTCCACCCTGGAGTATGCAAACGAAGGTTCTGGCGAACTCACCAATCAATGCATGAGGTTTTGGCAAATGCACCAATCAGGGCACAGCACGTCCCCATAGAGCATATATAAGCAGCAGTAGTTTGGGGTTTCGGGGTCTTTTACCGCATTATGAAAAATTAAATGCTTGTGGAAGAATCCTGTTGTGGTGCGTCTTTTCTTGCTGGCGAGACCTGGCGCGCGACAATCATGATTTTGAGTTTTGCCCCACATTTCCCTTCTACTCTAATCAAGCCCTTCTAATGTGATCTCTTTCATAGCAGTCGATAGTGAGAGCTAGGCACCATCTAGTTCTTCTGGTCTCCAGTGGTGGAGGGTGATCATTGCTTGAGTCACTAGTCATTGATTCATTGTGCCCAATCAGTTCTCCTCTTCTGCTGTCCTCTGGATGGGGAGAGACCAACTGTTGCCCCTTTCCTGATTGCTCAGGAACTTTGAAAATCCCAGAGACGATGGTCCTGATCCCCCAGCCTCAAAAACTCATTCCCTCACTGTTTTTGCATCTGTCTCAGAGATTTTTTCCACCCCCACCCCGTTTTATGACATTGGTCCCTGTATGCTCCACCATATACCTGTATCTATTTAACAACCTAGGTCAATACATTCTATAAACTTTTCAATGGCCGAGGATTCTGAAGAAGATTGCCAGGCTTCTCTTTCACTGCTCCTCTAAGTGGGTTGGGAATGACAACTTTTCCCTTAATAGCAGAGCTCATTAACTGTTTACACCCCTAGATACTTCTTACTCTTAGAAAACTCACTGCCATCGAATCCATGCTGACTCACAGCCAACTTATAGGGCAGCGTAGAACTGCCCCTGTGAGTGTCTGAGACTCGAACTCTTTATGGGAGCAGAATGCCTTATCTTTCTCCCACAAAGCAGCTGGTAGTTTCAAACTGCTGATATAGCAATTAGCAGCCCAACTTGTAGCCACTAGGCCACAAAGGCTCTTTTTCTTCTTAGCAAAGAGAGGGAAAATAAGCAAACGGAACATTCCCCTGGTGCTTCCCGTGGATGCTGCGATGGGAGCTGGATCCTGAAGGCCCGGATTGGCTAAAGCTCCATTTACACAGGAACACATGCCTCCCTTGTTAGTATTTGCATTGGGCAAGCCATTTCCTGCGCTGACATTTTGCATCTAGTTAAATGCCAGCAACTCCAGAGAGATGTAGCTTTACCCTGTGGCTCTGCCCTTCTGGACAAGCCTTTGGTGCTCGATGGGGCTACTTTCAGTCTATGATCTTACATGTCCTTTTGGATCCCTTCGTCTCTTGTTTTTGTTTTGATTAACACAAACTGGATGAACAGCTTCAGGCTTAATATAATCGCTGCTGAATATTTCATTGGGAAATGTTGTTAAGAAGGCAGTTGGCATCCATGATCTAAGTGTATGCATAGAGATTTCTTTTCAGATGGTAAAGTGGCTTTGAATAATTATTGTTATTATTAGTGAATTAAAGACAAATGTGCCTCAAAATGTGAACATTAGGTGTGTGTGTGTGTGTGTGTGTGTGTGTGTGTGTGTGTGCATGTTTTAAAGAGCACATGGCGTGGTGATAGAGAGGGCGAAGCACTGGTGAGGAGCACATGACAGTGTTCAGAGAGATGACAAAGGGTAGTGATGAAACAAAACAGATTCCAACCTCAAATCCTCTGCTCCCTGCCTCAGAGGGAGGTCGCAACAAGGAGCAGAAAAGCCAAGGGCATTTCCTGCCCTCTCACAGCTGGCAAGCGCCACAGAAGGCACAGGGTTTTAATGCCGAGGCTTTGCTGCTGTGAGGCAGGGAGGGGGGCTTGCCATAGTTTCCACACGCTGACATCACAAACATACCGCAAGTGGGTGCCTTTAACACACCAAAGTCAATGTTCTCACAGCACCGGAGGCTGACAGCATCATGCCAGTGCACCAGCTTGATGGGCACGCTCTCTTTGTCCATCCCTGGGGGCTGAGGGCTGGCGGGCGGTATTCTTGTTTTGGCTTCAATGACCTCCATGGTTGGTGGTCCTTGGAGCTCTCTGCATGGCAGCTGCCTTCTTCCCTTGGAGTTGGTTTGCTTCAGTGTTGAATTGAATCCTTTTGTATCAGCCAAGTCATTGGTGTAAGGTACAGCCTCTTTAAGTCACAAAGAAAATCTCTGCCCAGGTGGGATTACATCCACAGTAAAAAATCCCACTCCTGTAGAGCTCACTCCAGCTCATCATGGCCCTCTCCAGGGGGGTTCCATGGCTGGGCATCTTTATGGAAGCACACAGCCACAGTTTTTCTCCAGAGAAACAGCTAGTGGGTTCTGAACTACTGACCTTGTTGTGAATAGCCCCCTTCTTAACGTGTGCGCCAGAAGCCCTGCTCTGCGGTTTGATGAGCAGCCCTTCTGGCCATTGCTAAGGGCTACATGGCAAAGCCATTTGGTACAAGCAACGTTGTCATCAGCAAAGAATGAGTTTAGCTGGCCTCAGTAGGATACTCAGCCGGGAAGTGATAAACTGCTTGGCTTGGGTTTTATGCAGGAGAACCATGGGAGTTGAGATGTGCAGTCTCTTGATTTGAACCCAGACACTCTATCTCCCAGCCTGAACTCTCACCATCATACTCAACTTTTGGGGGTCAAATGTTTGACTCACCTGAGAGATGTGCAGGTGAAAGCGTGCCCCAGGAACATCTCCCTCTCATCCCTGTCATCTCAGAGAGTTCTCCAGATAAGGATTGGTGGTTCATGTGAAGGGACATATTGTAGCATTTCCCTTGCACTCCTCAAAGGCAAGAAAATGACCCACAGCACCTCGAGTTGCCAGCAGTGTCAAAGGGGATGTGCTCCTTGAGACTCAAGCTGAGTCCCCAGGAGACGAGCTCTCAACTGTGGAATTAGCGCTTTTGAAAAGGGGCAAATCTTCCAGCAGTTCTCTCTTCAGAGGCCTGGCCGTACGCTCTGCAGACTTGTGGGCACGCTCACTCTGGTGAACCCAAATTCTTGGGAGAGGCTGATCTGTCCCTAGAAAACTGGCCACATGCAAAAGCATAGAGACCAATATCTGCCTCCTGCTGGAAGGATCTGGAAGGAGAAGGGTGGCTGGAGTCCTCTAGGAGGGAAGTTGAGAGCCAGGAGAGGCAGCAAAGCCACAGTTCCAGCAGGTGGTGTCCTAAGGCTAAGGGAGCTTGCCAAGGATCAAGTGAGTCCTGGAGGTGTCTGCAGCCCATCTTGCTGAGGGCCTCCATTTATTTCATATATCTATGGATAATGGGAAGGGCCCCCAAGGCCCGCTGACTGACCTCATATGATACGCCGTGAACTATCCACCTTGGCATCCTCCAAAGTCTCTGAAAGCTGCAGCCCCTCCCACCCACTGGCAGCCTTCTTGGAGAGGATCTCCTCCACACTGCTGCAACCATGGGCTCACACACAAGGACCATTGTGAGGACGGTGCAGGACCAGGTGGTGCTTCAATCTCTTGTGTGTACTTTTGCTATGAGTCAGGAGCTCACTCAATGGTATCTAACAAGTTATTGTGAGATGACATAATAGGACTTCGTGGAGGCCCTTCCAAGAGAGGGTTGGAACATAGCATGGTAAGAGGCCTGGTCAGGAATGTGCTCATTGTGCTCATTGTTTCCATCCCCTTCTCCCGGAAGCCAATGCTCTAGGGAGGAAAGGCAGGCCCAGAGACAGGGAAGGGCTAGGGAAGAGGGAGCGATAGGAGAGCAATAGAAAAGACAGGTTACTCTCCCTCATTCCCAGTATAGCTCCTCAAACCTCAGGTAAAGCCTCTGATTCTGAGGCTGAGGCTTATAATAGGATCAGACTGAACATTTAATCCCTCAAGCTGCCTGGAAAGTGTGGGAGCTGATTAAGATGGCAAGAGATGAAGAAGGAAGGAATCTACTGGTTACAGATGTGAAAGCACCTGTTAGTGAAGCCTTCTCAGTTTCTTATTGCCTTATCAATGTCATCAGTCCACTTAATGTACTCACTTTCCAAACGCCTATTAACCAATTGTACATACCTTGAGTTCTTTCTAGGAGGCAATAATAATATTCTCATTTCCGAGTTGAGGCCACAGAAGTTTGGACAACTTCTGGTTGTTGTTGTTGCTGGCAGGTGCTCATCAAGTTGGTTCCAACTCATAGCAACCCCTGTGCATACCGGAAGGGAGCATGGCCCCGTCCTGTGGCCCCTCTCTGAAGGGCACTTGCCTCAAATCTTTAAATTCAAAGCTTCTTGTTTTGTCAAATGAAATTATTTCTTCAGTCAATCTCAGAAATCTTTATGTAAAAACGTTGGAAACGCCTTTCACTCAAGGTCTAGGGAGGCTGAGTAAGGTGGGAGGGGCTCCAGGACAGATGGTGGGAATCACTCCTGCAGGTGGGTGGTAGGTTGGCGAGGCCAGTCTCACTTGCCTCCCTGGTGACTGACCTCAACCAGCAATGTGCAGCTGGACACATGGCATGAAGTGACCTCTGGTCTTCGTGGCGGTGGATGCCAGTAGACCGTCAGGTATGGGAGACCCATGAGAAAATAGGTTACTTTTCTCTTTCTCTCCAAGTTTCTCTGTGATCTCTTTATGCTGCCTGAGCCCGCATGCATACTGACAAAGGCAGACATGTGCACACACATGGCAAAGTAAATAGAGACACCCACATTCACAGACGTATTCATCCACGTGCAAATAGGCACATATGTGCACATGCATGCCAAAGCAGACACAGACATCCATGAATGCACATGTATTCGTGAAAGTTGATTTTCATGGGGAAAAAGATCAGATCTATCACTGTCAAGTCCACTCCAACTCAAAGCAACTGTAGAACACAGAGGAGAACTGCCCCATTGGGTTTCCAAAGCTGTCATCTTGTCAGACACAGTCAGCCACCACTTTCTCCTGCAGAGCAGCTGGGGTTTTCCAACTGCCGACCTTTCACTTAGCAGCCGAGCACTTGCTGATTTTCATAGGAGTCTGGAAATCAGTTTCATTGCCTGCTAGTCACACCTCCTCTGTGAGTTAGCACAGCCTGGTAAGCTTGGAAGGAGAAAAATCTTCCTTCCCGAGGTAGTTGAGTGGTTTTCCCCTGAGGAAATGGTTCAGAAAAATATTTCCTTCAAGAAATCAGAACACTCTTGAAGAGAAATTTCCTGCCAAAACATTTGTTTGCTTGACACTGAGACAAGTGAAGCAGCCCCCTGACTTCCCCCTTGGGTCCTCTTTCTCATCATGACTGCTCTGCTCAGCTACAAGGCTCCAGGTCCTGGGAGCAAGGGTGCCCTTCTATTTGGAACCTCACAGGGCTACACTGTGAGTCAGGGAAAGACCTGGAAACTTGAGCATCCTGAAACGAGGCCTGCATAGCAATATCATCTGTCATCAGGCTCATCATTTCTCTCATTTTTTGTAAGATCATTGAGCCCTTGGAGCCCTGAGAAGTTCTCTCAGAGGAAGCCATCCTCCTCCCATGAATCCAAGAGGGACTGCTTAAAGATTGTTGTCTTCTACTTACAGGAATACCAGCAACCAATTGCCATTGAGTCAACTCGGACTCATGGAGAGCCCAAGTGTGGTAGAGAAGTCCGGTCCCTAGAATTTTCCATGGCTGGGGTGGGTTTTTTTCCAGAGGCATAGCACCAGGCCCTTCTTGGAAGGCACCTCTGGGTGAACTCAAACCTTTAACCCGTAGTTCGCAGCCTAGCTCATGAACAATACCATCCAAGGACGGTACAGTTACTTGCTAATGGTCACCTGCAGTAGATGAACCGAGGTCAAGTAACTGCCTGAGAAACATCAACCAGAGGAAAGCAGAGTGAACCCCAGGGTTCTTGGGAAGAGGGCCAGAGAGAGAAAAAGGAGAAAACAGCTTTCTCGGGACATCAGAAAGGAAAGGACTCCACTTTGTGGATGCCATAGAACAATCCCAAGCCAAGCATGGGTGAGAAACAGACCCCACCCAAACCCAGCGGGCTGGATTCTGTCGCCAAGTGTTGAACACCAGACATGGATATGACAGAGCCGCTAGTCGTCCGTGGAAAGAAACTGTTTGCCCATTGTCTGGTAGTTTTGTAGCATTTGAACAACCAGGCCTCTGCTGCCTCTTCTGGCCTGAAATATAATTGCAGCCATAACCGCCCAGCGTTTCAATGGGTAGAACTCCCTGGGGAGGGCTAACTACCCAAATCATTTGGGAGATCCTTTTAGGATTGTCCAGGAGATCTTTCTTTGGCTGTGTCTATAATATGAACGATGGTGTCTTTGTTTTAAAAAAAGAAAGTTTTTATTGTAAGGTGGGTTAAGGTTTACAGAGAAAATCAGCTTTGCACGTAACAATTTATACACGTTTTGTTATGTGACATTGATGACAATCTCCTGCAATGTAATATCACTCATGCCATTGAAACTCTGCTTCCTGTTTTCATTCACCCTTCTCCCCTAACCTTGCCTGCCTTTTGAATTTGGCCTTGGGAAAATACTGCCTATTTGCTTTTGAATGTTTGATGGTTCTGAGGAATGTGTGCTCCTCAGTGCTATGATTCATTTTGGTGTAGTTGTTCTTATCAGGTGCCATTGAGCCAGTTGCAACCCACATTGACCCTATGCCAAACAGACAGAAACACTACCTAGCCCTGAATAATTCTCCTAATTGTTCCCAAGCTTGAGCCCCTTGTTTCAGTCACTGTCAATCCATCTCCTTAAGGGGCTTCCTCTCTTTCACTGTCCCTCTACTTCACCTGGCATGATGTCCTTCTCCAGGGACTAGTCTCTCTTAAGAACATGACCAAAGTATGTGAGAGGAAGTCTCACCATCCTTGCCTTTAAGGAGCCCTCTGACCATACTTCTTCTAAGACAGATCTGTTTGTTCCCTTGGCAGTCCATGTTACTTTCAATATTCTTCACCAGCACCACAATTCAGACATATCAATTCTTCTTCAGCCTTCCTTATTCAATGTCTGACTTTCACATACTTATGAGGCAATTTAAATTACTATGGCTTGGGTAAGGTGCACCTTAGTCCTCAAAGTAACATCCTTGCTTTTTAGCACTCTACAGACGTATTGTGCACCAAATGTATCCATATGGAATGCGTCATTTGATCTCATGATTGCAGCTTCCAACAGCATTGATTATAGACCTCATCAAGACAAAAAATCCGTGACAACTTCAACAAATAACACCAAGTAAAAAAAACAACAAACTTCTCCATTTATCATGGTACCTATTGATCAAGTTGTGAGGATGTGTGTCTTCTTGACATTGAGTTGTAAACCATACTGAGGGCTGCAATCTTTTCTCATAAGGTTCACTTTATAAACCTGTCTATTTTTCAGGGGGTTGAATTCAGTTCCAGACCTGAAGGGTGATGAAGGACCATAGTAGTGGGGATCTCACTAGTCTATCTAACCAATAAACCTCATCTTTTACCATTATTATTATTACTATTGGTAGTAGTAGTATGACTTTCAGTTTTCTTACACATTACTCCCCACTCTATCTAGGACCATGTACCATGATCCCTTTCAGAGCAGCTGTTTGTCATAGGCAGGCACCATTTAGTTCTTCTGACCTTAGCATCATAGAGGCTGAGGTACGCATAGTCCATTACTGATTTGGACTAATTGTTGCCAGGCATCTTGAGCTTCTTCAATGTTATTCGCTCCAGACAGGGTGCAATAGTTTATTGTGCCAGCCTGGCCGATAAACACAAGTAGGATTAATCAAAGGACAGAGGGATAAATGGCTTCGTGAGCCTCGCCTTGCTTGTTCTATGCCTCAATTTAAAGGGGTACACTACCTGTGGGATGCCTAGCTTGTGGACTCTGTCGCTGTAAATTGAGGTCCATTTAATCCCACAGGATTGGAATGTTCGTCTCTGGAGCTGGGGACCGACAGTTGGTGACAGTTGGTGACTTGCCTTGCTGTTTGCTGCCTGGGTATATATAGCCCAGCTCTCTCTACAGAAAGGGACTGGCAACTGGCGGCTCTCAAGCCTTAAAGGACAGCTAGTGTCTCACTGTTTTATAATTTAACTGTTAGTTTCTTGTGTTATCTGTCTGTAATTAATTTAGTGGTTCATTTCTTGTATTGCATATGTAGCTTTAAAAATATATTTATATATAATTACTAGCAATATGGTTTTGTCTCTCTAGAGAACCCTGTCCAACACATAGGGTGAGACCAAGAACCGACTTTTAGTTTGCTACTCACTAGCTTTTGAAGACCCCAGTCACTTCCCTGATGGATATAGAACATTGTCTTTGTGAGCTAGTTTGTACCAATTGATCTTGAGGTCTCTCAGAGCTATGTTCCTGATCCCCGATATTTAGGACACGCTCCCTCAAGGGGTTTTGTTCTAGCTAAGACATTTCCTAACTATGCCTCCTGGATGCACTATTATATTCATGGTCATATTTGTAGTATATGCTAATATGTATATAGAACTATTCTCTGGCAAACCTATATTTATTCATGGGGCTATTCCCATTCCCCTTCCCACAACTGCTCAGATTTTGTGGTTTTTCTATCTATCTATTTATCTCTCTAGCTATCCTTGTATGTTATTGTTATTATTGGAGTATTTATCTCTGTTGCCTTTAATGCTTGTAGTCTACTGAGAAAGGATAGTGTTTTGATGTTCCAAATGTTTCCCCATTTTCTGGGTTACATGACGCAAACCAATAGAAGAAGAGAAAAGAAAAAAATTTAACCCAAGTAATAACACCAACAATAAAACCAATTTAGTCTTTTGGTTAAGAATTAGTCAGACTTTCCCACTCCTAGGCTAACCCTTGAAAGAAAATGAATGAGATAAAAGACCATAGGGAGGAAGAAAGGAGAGTGGGAGGCAAGGGAATAAAGAAAGAATGTGGCAGGGTTGTGGGAACAATTAATGTGGACCTTCTTTGATGTGTATTAAAAATAATATTGACTGGATTTTTCAATACTCACCAAAAATTATTTATATCAATCAAGACAACCTCACTACCCTGGAATCAATTCTGACATATAGCAACCCTTTGGACAGAGTATAGAACTGCCCCTGTGGGTTTCCAAGGCTGTAAATCTTTACAGGAGTAGAAAATCTCATCTTTCTCCTGTGGAGTGGGGGTGGGGGGAGTTTCAAACTTCTGATGTTGCAGTTAGAAGTCCAACTCATAATCTACCTCACCAACAGGGCTCCTCCTTTCATCATTAATCTAGACTGTTTGACCTTCTTGGCTTACTGGGTTTGGT
This sequence comes from Tenrec ecaudatus, assembly GCF_050624435.1. Taxonomy (NCBI): domain Eukaryota; kingdom Metazoa; phylum Chordata; class Mammalia; order Afrosoricida; family Tenrecidae; genus Tenrec; species Tenrec ecaudatus. The sequence goes on from NW_027459669.1 coordinate 570,794, forward strand.
TTTCTCGCTTTGGAAGACATGGTACCAAAATACACACCATTTCCTAGCCCCCAAAAAATCAAAAGTAAGCAAAACAAAACAGGAAAAACTAGCAACCCAATCCAAACTAACTAACCTATTTAGCCATATAGATAAAGGATACTTGTAGCCAACCTCTGTTTTGGGGGCAATAGGGATGGTTGGGGACTGTGGTTAACAGGCACGTGTCAGCTCATCCACAGGGGACATTCAAATTCTAGCTCCAGACTGTTGTTGCCTTGGGGAAATGCAAGGATTTTAAGGCCTGATTTTCTGTTTGTAACTGAGATGCTGAGAATATAAAATTCGATGTGAAATCGTCAACTTTTCAAATATTGGATCACATTAGTTAAAACCACTTTTCAGGCTGCTCATCATCATACTAGCACATCATTAGGCTAAAATCATATCAAAGACGTCTGGTTTGTCCCCTGTGCCCTTTAAGGACAACTGAAACATAAGGACGGGAATGGGACATTCATTCTTCCTCTAGACCCTCACCCTTTGCCTCCATCGGCTGGTGTTCATAGAAGAGGCAGACGGTTTTGTTCAACTTCAGCATAATCAGAGTCCTGAGAGTTAAACACAATACATATATAATTTCATACTAGTCGTTTTAATATTAGCCCAAACAAAACCAACAAAAACCCAACCCATTGCTCTTATGTTGGTTCTGGTTCCCGAGGACCCCCTGGGTGCCAGGGAGAAACTACACATCACAGGATTCTCAAGCCTGTGGGCTTCTAGAAGCAGGCCATTAGTTATTCCTTCTGAGGGGTGCAGCTGCCCACCTCTTGATACGTTGAGTCCTTAACCATTTGTGCCACCCAGGGTCTCCCAGTCTTCGTATGTGACCCCCAAATTCCTTGACAGGTTACCTATAGGAAGGTAGAGTCTATGCCCTTTCCCCTTAAATTGGGATGTTCCATGACCTCTGTGACCAATAGATTATGGAGAAGATGACACTGTGACATCTAGTTTGGGCAACCCCCTTCCCTCCCACAAAGTGCTTCACAGCTTCTGAAAAATCCCTTCAAAGACTTCTTCTTGAGTGCTCACCCTTAGAATGTCCAGCCTCCACGTGCTACCTCTCAGGACACTTCTCAGCACCCGGACACTATGCTGAAAGAAGCCTGAGCCGCCTGGAAAGGCCACGTGGAGACACTCCAACCAACAACCCAGCTAAGCACCCAGCTTCAGCTTCCAGCCCTCTGAGTGCACATGTAGGCACTGGAGTCACCAGAGGCCCCTGCCCCAGCTCCCATGTGACTGCCAACTCATGGGAGACTCCAAGCACCACCCAGTGGCCTCCCAGCAACCACACGATGATGGTCCTCGTTTGAAGCCACTGCGTTTGGGGAGGGGGCGTTTCTTGCCCAGCCACAGGGATGAGAACCTGCATCTCAACAACATGCAGGTGGGTGAGGGGGCCATCTCTCGAGCAAGGCAGCCTCCCTTCTTGTCAACTCCTGGGGATTTTTGTTGTTCTTGCCACTGCTGCCCCAATTCCCCAGGAGCTAGAGGAAGGCAGGCAGCAGGCCTCAGGTTGCCAGGAGGCAGGAGCCTCTGTGGGATGCAGTTACAATGGGAGACATAACCTTAAAGGCAGGAGCCTGACTTTACCTTTGCCTCCTGGAGATTTGGGATGCAGTACACCTGTCAAATCCCATCTTCTGTCCAACCCTGATCATATGTCTGTCTTATGTTTGCACACAGGACACAGACTTGTGAACACCCAAAGAACAGGGTCTGGCGCCAAGAAACCAGCGCCACAAGGAACTGATGTTTTTCCAGCAATGGGGAGGGGTGGGATGAGAGGAAGAAAGGAGTACAAATCACTGGATCAAAACAAGGTGGGGAAAGGAAGGAGCAAAGGGAGAGAGTGAAGGAGGGAGACTGGGAGGCTGAAGGGAAAAGGAAGTGAAGGAAAGGAGAAAGGTGGCGGTGGGGAGAGAGGAGCGAAGAAGAAATGGAGGAGTGTGGGAGGGAAGATGGAAGGTGAAGGCAGGCAGGAACACGTGAGCAAAGGGAGGGAAGGAAGAAAAGAGAAAGAGAAGGGCAAGAAGAAGAAAGGAAGGTAGGGAAGAAAGGAAGAGAATGAGAAACCTAATGTCAATGGCACCCTCTATGTTTTTATTTCCTGTTTTTCTGAGGTAGCCTCTTCAGCAGAAGCAAATGGGCTGAATCGCCTCAAACTCCACCTAGGTAGAAAGCACAGGTTTCATTTCGCCAGGGCCTGTGAAAATGTTTGAAGTGAGCAGCATTAACACGGAGACAGCGATTACCCCACGTGGCTGTTGCGCTCTGATGATACCAAGGCAACGGGAATGGGGGCTCATTATTTCACCAGGTGACAAAAAAATAGTATTTTGACGTTTAACCCTGAACGTGAGGAAGGAGGGCGTGGGGGAGGAATCAGGGGCTCTTTGTGGAGTCTCCTCTTGCCATTGTGATGCCCCTTGGCCTGTCAACAACCTGAGGTCCTGCACGCTGCCAGTGAGGGGTTGGCTGCCAGCCTTAGCCCAGCATTTCTTATCAGATTTACTGTGACAAGTGATGGGAGAAAAGCAAGATGCTGTTAACAGCGCATCCGTTCAGACCCTGCTCTTTAGAAATTTGGATTGATATTTTGTCAGAGAGAAGTAGCACTGATGTTAATCTTTGCACTACCCTTGGAAAAAAATCATTCATAATCTTATAACAATAATCCATAGCATTTGTGGAGCTGTGAGAACCAAGGGATGGTCAGAAGCATTTTTAGACAGATGTCTCATTTCATCTTCAAAGCAACCCAGTGAGGAATAAGAAAAGTTGGCTTATGACTTCCCTTTTGGAAAGTGAATCTTTGGAAGCACAGAGAGGTCCAGGTTTGCCCAAGGTCGCATAGTCAATAAGTTAGAGAGCCTGGATTTGAACCTGAGCGGTCTGCTGCCAGAGGTACTTTTCTTGCTCGTGTTTATTAAGGCAACTTGGAGCTATGGCAAGGATTCAGATAGAATTGAGGATCATTTTTTTTAACAATTTATTAGGGGCTCATACAACTCTAAAGTCATGACCCTAGGACCACACAGTGAGGAAGTGGGAAGGAGAGATTTGGACCCAGGCTGCAGAGCCCATGCCTTGGGTGCCTACAGCTGCCATGTAGGACACAGAAAAGCATGGAGCAGACTCGGCGTAAGACATTTGGGAGTTGGGAGGACTGTAGCATGAATGTATGTGCTATGACTTCATGAGAGTAGCTGCTACTCAGATCCAGAAGAGAATACAAGCCTTTTGCAAAAATTATTTTTGCCAAGAGAGGGTGGAAAACTGCATCTTGTGCGAAATCCCCCCAACCTGCACATGTGCATAGCTATTTCAGAAGGTTCCAAACAATGTGTGCTGTGCGGCAAACCAAACTGAGCTCAGGGGGAGCTGGTCTGTGGGTTATGTTAGCCAGAAAGTGAGCAGTTTGAACTCACCAGCCACCACTCCAAGGGAGAAAGAGGAGGCTTTCTGCTCCCATGGACTTACAGCCTTCGAAGAGGCAGGGAGCATTTCCATGCATCCTATGATTAGGATCTCAGAGGGTGAGGGTGGAGTTGGTTGAGACCTGTCTTCAGGGCATTTCCCAGAAGGGCTTCCTGCAGTGGCTCTGCCATCAGGAATGTCTGATGACCTTGAGGGCAGCAAAGTCCTAAACACACTCGGGCAGTGGTTCTCAACCTTCCTAATACAGGTCCTCTTGTTGTGGTGATGCCCCCCTCCCCCAACCATTAAATGATTTTCTTGCTACTTCATCACTGTAATTTTGCTACAGTTATGAATTGGGTGAGCCCTGTGAAAGGGTCATATGACTCCCAAAGGTGTCGCAACCCACAGGTTGAGAACCACTGCACTAAGTGTTCCCCTCCCAGACAGCCCTACCAGTGTCTGGTGTGCATAGTTCTGTGAGGTGAGAGAAATGGACTTAGTGTCTGCTTCTGGTGACAGTTGATGTGGGTGGGCTTTCTCCCTATGTCAAATCCCTCTCAAGCCATTTGTCACCACAACAGAGGGAGCCATGCACAAAAAAGCAAGAAGAGGATGCAGCACAGCAGGACAGCAAGCAGAACAAAGATTGAATAAGCACAATTCACTTCAATCATGAATCAGGTGCCCTTGAGATGTGAGGAAGACCCCAGTCTAGTGACATTAGATCAGGTTTAGGGATTGAGTGAAGCGACCCCTCTTGGCTCCCCTCAGCCCCTATTTTGCTTTCCCATTGACCCTGACCCTTGCATCGTGATTGGTCCTTATTCCAGCATGATGGTTGGTTTCATAACCACGGCATATGGGAATGTGTTAGTCGATAGGTTATACAGGCACAGCCTCTGGAATGGGTAAGTGAGGAGGCGATTTGGGCTCGCTCATGCAGACCTCTAGTTGTCCTTGACATGCCTGGTAGAATGGATCATGTGAAGTGATTTGAGATCGGCGTTGAGATCTGATAGGTCATGCAGACTTCTAGCTGTTCCTGGCAGTACCCTATTTTAAGGAAACAGAATGTTTGGCGTTTAAGTCGTATTTGAGCTTAAATTTTGAGCAATAGGCTGTGGCTCACAGTGAGAGTCTATGTGGAGACGCTACATCCATTTTGAGGGGCCACAGATTCAGCCACCATTGAGTTCTTTCTTACTGCTGACTGGCAGTGGAAAGCTTGTCCCTCAAGCAGTGTGCTTGCATCCACTCCCCGGGCCACACTCAACGATATACGGTAGTGTGCACATCCCAATGAAGGTCCCGCTCATGCTCTCACAGGCCCTCCTGAAACTCCATGAATTGATCTGTCTTCAGTCACAATTTTGTGACAAAGTTGTTTGTTTTCTATTTCTTATTTAAGTTTTCAGGAGCCCAGGTGGTAATGCTGGATAGTGTTGGACTATTAAGAGCAAGGTCGCTGGTTCAAAGCCACTAGTCATTCCACAGGAGAAAGATGAGGTTATTGCTTCCTGTAAAGGTAGCAACTTCAGGATCCCTACACAGAGTCACTATGAGTCAGAGTCAGCAGGACAGAATGGGTGTCATTTTATTTAAGTCACTGTGGCTGTGGGTCCTTCCGACACCATTGTGGCCTCATGCGGATCCTCTCCTTCATCCAGAACAGCAGTTTGTGCCTTTTTCTTGTGTAAAACTTAGCAAAGGAGTTCCTAATAAAATATAGTTGGATTGGGAGTCTTTTCCCCCTCAAAACAAAGTAAATACAAAAATAGAAACGAGACTATGGTGCCAATAACCAGTTGGAGAGTTGAGAGAGCTGAACTCTCAATCCTGATAGAAACCCATTGTGACTGAGCACCTGCTCAAGGTCATCCACAGCCTATGAGGTTGAGCCTATGTGTTGGGGAGTAATTGTGTACATAAAGTTAACCATTTCTCTTTCTAAAGATTCTGTCTAAAGCTTACTTTAAATAATAAGTTTTCCCCTGGGCTAGGTAAAGTTCAGGGAGTTTAACCCCCTAGTATCCACCCCCTCTCAGCATTCATCATGTTAGGCCAGAGGAGGCAAATCACACCCACTACCCAGGGAGCACTGCTTCCAAAAGCACATTGCCTGTGCCGGGGCAGAGGGGAGGTACCCGGACCAGAAATGCTGACAGAGTGGAACCAGAGAGCTCAGCCCCCAGCTTCCCGAGGGAGCAGCTGTGATGGTTCACTTCTGGATGAATATGTTTAAGCAAAGGCCAAGGGCATGACTTGGGCAGCACGAAAAGCAGATGTGCAGAGGTTGTTCACTGCATTCCAGAAGTTCACACACTCTCCGGAGGCTCCTTGGCTCAATGGCAGGAAGTCATTGGTGGCTTCCACCTTCAATCCCAAAAGGTCACTGCCGTCCAGTGGATTCCAACCACAGTGACCCTGTATGGAGTTTTCAAGACTGTAAATGTTCATGGGAGCCAGCAGTCTCATTGTCCCCCTTGGGACAGGGAGCTAGCAGCCCGTTTTGCCACCAGGGCTCCTTCCTCTCTAATTCTGGATCCAGTCCCTCTGAATATCCTGCCCTGCCCTTGTCTAGGCTTCTAAAATGCGTTCCACGCTGCTTATGTTAGTCTGGGTGCATTCGAGAAACAAATCCACAGAAACACGTATGTATAAGAGAGTTGTATGTAAAGGGTGAGTGCACATCAAGAAAACATGCTCACATGTGCTTATGCACCCGCTTTGTCTTCAGCGATCATGTTGGTGTAGGCTGGTGTGCTTTTTCCATGTGGACTTTGTTGTTTCTTACCTACATGGCCCCCTGTTTATCTTCCAGCCTTTAAGACCCCAGACGCTATATGCTTTGATAGCCGGGCACCATGGTGCTTAACTACTACACCACCAGGGTTCATTAGCATGTGACTTATCTCCTGTCATTCACACTAGATGCTCAAAATAGCAGGAGACCAGGTTTCTCCTTTGTGGCCACACCAGGTACTGACAGAACCAAGAACAGAGACACAGTTATATATCTTGACTATCATTTGCATATTATATGCCAGGAATCCCTAGGAAGTGTCTTGGAATTGTTCTACTCTGGTTCAAATTTCACACACCCTCCCAGTTTCCATACTGACTCTGCCAAACCCCTAGTAACTGATTTGCACCTCCTATCAACTTGGAGAAAACACCCTAGGCATGATATAGAAGTGGACATGCTTGGTACCCAGAAAACCTGTTCAGTGTTTTGAGGGCGGCTCAGCAAACAAAATGGGCACAGTGATTAAGCATTCAGCTGCTAACACAACACTCAACTCTGTAGTGGTTCTGCAAGAGAAGGATATGGTAGTTGACCCCCCCAAAAGAGTTACAAACTTGGAAACCCTACAGGTATTTGTATAGGGTCGCTATGTGTTCCAATTGAGATGATTGTCATAGGTTGGGTTTGGTTCAACCCGTCTTACTGAGGAGACTCCTTCTTTACACGCAATCAGTTACTTTAGAGGAAAAAGACATGCCTGTCCCAGAACAATCCAAGGACTGGTAAAGGCAACACCCACAAAGACACTCCCTCTGCCTGCCTAACTCTAAAATGCTGCCCATAAAACACTCTGCCTGGTAATATCTGGGCAGCACACTGGGAAGGTGCAGCAAATGTGTGTTGAATGTATGAGGCCATTTCATAGTTTGGTTGCACGATCAGGGTGTCTGTCATAAAGCCCATCTCTTTGACTCCACCTCTCAGCAGAGATGAACACAAGCTTCCCGTTTTTTGCTCGGCAATGTCCTTGTCAAATAAAAGTTCCTTGTAGATCAGTAACTTGCCACAGAGCAAAAGATATGGGAAGAGGCTCATCTTTCTCCTGGCTATGAAATAGAATGGCAAGCCCCTCCCTTCAACACACACACACACGCACGCACACACACACGCGCGCACACACACACCCCTGCCTTACAACTACATTCGGTTGATTAGCAAACAAAGCTCTACAACCCAACTATGTGTTTTTCTTCTCCAGAGGAATGACGGACTTATATACCCTGCATTGTCTTTTTTTTAATGGAATTGCCCCAGTTCTCCTCACCTTTCCTTAGATAGTGCAGTGAACTATTAGATGACTGCAGGTATTGAAAACTAGTATTGATTTCCAGTTTGTGTCACCTTTGGCTTTTAGCACCCTCCACTTCTCTAGTAAGCTTTCCATTGCTTTGGGGAAATTTTCTCTCTCTGAATTTATTATGTGAGGGTGGTAGTGTAATAATCAATGTGCCTATGGAGGACTATCCTTCATGACCTAAACTCATTAAGGGGCAGTGCCTGATGGAGCATCAGGTTGGAGGAAGGCCTATTAACAACCTGCATTATACAGATGACACAATTTTGCTGAAAATGAGAAGGACTTGATTCACGTGCTGATGAAGATGAAGGATTAAAAGCCTTCAGTTTGGATTATGACTCAATGTAAAGAAAGCCCAGACCCTTACAACTGGACCTATTGATAACATCATGATAAATGGAGGAAAGATCGAAATTGTCAAGGATTTTGTCTTGCTTGAATCCACAATCAATTCTCATGGAAGCAGCAGAGAAGAGAACAAATGACACATTTCACTAGTCAAATCTGCTACACGAGACCTCTTTAAAGTGTTGAAAAGCAAGAGATTACTTTGAGGACTGGGGCGGGTTGACCCAGGCCATGGTATTTTCAACTGTCTCATATTCATGTGAAAGTTGAAACCTGAATAAGGAAGACCAAAGAAGAATAGATATATTTGATTAGTAGTGATGTAAAAGAGTAATGAATGTACCATGGACTGCCAAAAGAACAAACCCATCTAACTTGGATGAAGTACAGCCAGAATGTTCCTCAGGGCAAGGATAATGAGACTTCGCCTTAACTTTGACATGTTGTCCGGAGAGATCAGTCCCTGGAGCAGGACATCGTGTTCTGGAAAGTAGAGGGGCAATGAAAAGAGGAAGGCCCTCAACAAATGGGATTGACACAGTGGCTGCAACAATGGGCTCAAACTTAAGAACAACGGTGAGAATGGTACAGGACCGGGCAGTGTATGATTATGTTGTATGTATGGTCACAATGAATCCAAACCCTCCCTATGACACTGAACAACAACAACAACAACAACAACAACCTGACTGAATCCTCTAGGAGGACTCTTGAATGTGAGAAAAATGGAACGAAGCCAGAGGAAGGATTGGAGGATGTCTTAAGTTCCTGTCTTAATCTCCTTAACCAAAAATTATCCAACAAGTCAGTAGCCTTAAAACACTTTTCCCCCTGCTTTGGAGCTTACAGGTTCAAATTTGGGGTGCGACTCTAGGTCAGGGTCCTTCTTTGTGGATACCAGAAAGTTCCTTGGCATTCCTCTCTATCTTTCTCCCCGTACTGTGTGTTACTGGGTCTATCCTGGCCTTTAACTCAGAAGTGTTTAGGTTTAGGCTCAAGCCTATTCTCATATGGCCTCATTTTTTTTAACATTTTATTAGGACTCATACAACTCTTATCACAATCCATACATATACATATATCAATTGTATAAAGCACATCTGTACATTCTTTGCCCTAATCATTTTCTTTTTTTTACATTTTATTAGGGGCTCATACAACTCTTATCACAATCCATACATATACATACATCAATTATATAAAGCACATCCGCACATTCCCTGCCCCAATCATTCTCAAAGCATTTGCTCTCCACTTATGCACTTTGCATCAGGTCCTCTTTTTTTTTTCCCCTCTCTCCCCGCTCCCCCCTCCCTCATGTACCCTTGGTAATTTATACATTGTTATTTTGTCATATCTTGCTCTATCCCGAGTCTCCCTTCCCCCCCTTCTCTGCTGTCCATCTCCCAGGGAGGCGGTCACATGTGGATCCTCGTAATCAGTTCCCCCTTTCCAACCCACTCACCCTCCACTCTCCCAGCATCGCCCCTCACACCTTTGGTCCTGAAGGTATCATCCACCCTGGATTCCCTGTGCCTCCAGCCCCCATATGCACCAGTGTACAACCTCTGCCCTATCCAGCCCTGCAAGGTAGAATTTGGATCATGGTAGTTGGGGGGAGGAAGCATACAGGATCTGGGGGAAAGCTGTGTTCTTCATCGGTACTACCTCGCACCCTGACTGACCCATCTCCTCTTCTAAACCCCTCTATGAAGGGATCTCCAGTGGCCATACGGCCTCATTTATATTACAAAAGAACTCCCTTCTTTTCAAACAGGATCATGTCCACCAAGGTTCAAATTTCTCACATATTTTGAGGGGGCTACAGATCAATCCATAATGGTTCTTTTGGGTAGCTGTAACAAATGGCTACCAATCGAGTGACTTAAACAGCAGGCATTTGTTCTCTCACTTTTCTGAAGGACAATGGGTTAAAATTAAGGTGTGGGCAAGATTCATTCCTTCTGAGAACTCTGAAGGAGAATCAAAGTAGCCTCTCTCTGCTTCCGGTCACTGCTGCTAATCCTTGATATTTCTTGGCTTATAGATGCACTGATCCAATCTCTGCCAGTGTCTTCACACGGGGTCTCTGTGTGCCCACTCCTCTTCTTATAAGAACACACCAATCAGTGCATGTAGTATCCATCTGAAATCTAAACCCAGAAAGATGGAGCTCTTGAAATACTTATCTAAGCACATCTGCCAAGACCTCCTCTCCAAGTAAGGCCATAGCCTCAGGTCCCATGTGAACATGAATGGGTGTGTGTGAATGTGATTTAATGTACTACAGAGGGCACGCTTTGGCCTCAGGAGGAGTGTTTCGCCATTACCTGCTTCACAGCCCTGAGATTGCCCAGGCATTTGCCACATTTTCTTGTCTTCCCAACATTTATCCACCATTAGGCCTTTTTCCCTAAGTTAGTCAAGCGTCAGTTTCTGTCACTTGTGATCATGACCCTCCCTCCCGCCCAGGTCACAAATTTAAAGTGACACAGGCAGTTTCTTTAATGGGCACTATGTTATCCTGACTAGCAAGCATTGCTAAGGAGGGAGGATGAATCAGGGAGAACCCGCTTGCTTCATCTAGCTTCGGGGCAGTCCACAGAGGATTGATCCCTGAGCCACTAACGAATTTTGCAACTGTCACAGAACAATGCAAATAAGTAAGATCCACATCTGCTGAACACCATCATGAGGTCAAACTGTGTGTAAATAAATGCCTGTTTCAAAGAGTGAGTAAATCCTAAGGTAAGGAGTGACAGGGCTTTGTTGGCATAAACCCAGCAAGGCATTATGGGTCAGATATTAATGAACTCATGCTCCTGGGCCTCACAGAGCCCCAGCTCAACTGCTTCAGCTTGTTGACAAACTGAACTCAGGGTACCCGGAGAGAGCACTACCATTTTGATGAACAAGGTTGGTTGGGGATGATGCTTCCTAACTTGCATTTTAATATAAATTTGATGCTTCATCTGAGCAATGTGGAAAGAGCATTCAGATAAAAGAGAGGGACAAACATCAAGTGACCAGAGGATGAAACTTCTATCTAATCTGTGCCCACTGGAATTGCTTCTTGGGAAGGTATTTTTTGGGGGTGTGGGGTTGTTCCCCTACCCTGCTCCAAGCGTTCCTCCTCATGCCCACCCCCACCCCAGCATACATCCTACTTGGAGAATGTCTCTGAATAATGAAGTTTTAAAAAATGAAGCTTTAATGAGCCTGATAGTCTGCCTAAGACCCCTTCAAACTGTAGTCTTTCATTTGTATTCTTCCATCCTTTTTGAAGAAATGAACCTGATGGCAGGTAGTATGTTTCCTTTCCAGGATGAGCTGATAGAGCCTCTCGCTGCTGCAGTGGGAGGTGAAACATTAAAAGGCCCTCTGTGGCCATGAGACATGCCCACTCTCCAAGAGACACTGGGCAGGTTTTCTGAAGCTCCTCAGAATTGACTAGTGGCCCTGGTCCACCCATCTCAACCAAGCCAGTCTTCATTTGCACTGCATGCCCTCTCTGAGCTCCAACTGCATGCTTCATTTGAGGATGACAAAGCCTCTATTGTCTGAGAAGATGCGCAGACATATGAACTAATCAATGCTCCCCCTGTCCCCGGGGAGTGTGAAATTCTCCCATCATGACCCACCAGCTTCCCTGGAAATTCCTGTCTTAACTCAGGCACTTAATATCAATGGTGTCTCTGCTTCCTTCCTTCTTGCACACCCCCCAGGCATTAACTGTCATCCTTCCTCTCCCTAAAATATACTTTGAATCTATTCACTTCATGCCATCCCTACTGCCCCAAGGTGTGTCTAGCATTGACTATGAAACTAGATTCTGTATCCATTTTCCAGGGCTGTCAAAACAAAGCATCGTAAATCAGGTGGCTTTTAAGAACAGTCCACCACCTGTCTATCAGTTCGTGGTGCAGTGGTAGCTAGAGTGCTGCTGTGAAATTGGAAGCTGTGCCACCGATATGACAAACCCCAGAAGGGTCAGCAATGATGGGCAGGCTTCAGTGGAACCTCGAGCCCTGTGGTGCTCAACCTTCCTTTAATACAATTCCTCATGTTGTGGTGACCCCCAACCATAAAATCATTTTCCTTGCTACTTCATAACTGTAATGTTGCTACTGCCATGAATCAGGTGACTCGTGTTAAAAGGTCGCTGGACCCCAAAAGGGGTCACAACCCACAGATTGAGAACCACTGCTCTAGCCTAAGGCAGACTAGGAAGAAAGACCTGGTGATCTACTTCCAAATATTAACAAATGAAAGCCTTATGGGTCACAACAAAATATGGTCCTATAGAGTGCTGGAAGATGAGCCACTGACCTGCACACAACAGCTACAAAAATAGACTCAAACACACCAACAAAGGCCTGCTGAACTCCAAAGCCCTAACAAACCCACTGCCCTCAAGTCCATGCCAACTCATAGCGGCCCTATAGGACAGGGGCGAACTGTGTATTAGTCTGGGTATGCTAGAGGAAAATCGAGGGAGACGCATGTGTATGAGAGAGAGTTGGTGGTTTTTAAAAATCATTTCCCTATTATTTAATCATTATATTAGGGATTCATACAACTCTTATCACAATCCATCCATCCATCCATCCATTATAAGGCACATTTATACATTCATTGCCCTCATCATTGTCAAAACATTTGCTCTCCACATAAGCCCCTGGCACCTGCTCCTCATTTTTCTCCTCCCTTCCTACTCCCCCCTCCGTAGGAACCCTTGATAATTTTATTGGGGGCTCATACAACTCTTATCACAGTCATTCCATCCATCCATCCATCCATCCAACCATCCATCCATCCATCCATCCATCCATCCATCCATCATCCATCCACCCATTGTGTGTCAAGTACATTTGTACATGTGTTGCCCTCATCCTTCTCAAAATATTTGCTTTCTACTTGAGCCCTTCGTATCAGCTCCTCATTTCCCCACTACCATCCTCCTCCCCCTCCCTCATAAATCCTTGGTAATATATAAATTATTTTGTCGTATCTTACAGGTCAAACATCTCACTTCCACCACTTTTCTGTTGTCTGTCCCCCAGGGCAAAGATTTTATGTAGATCCTTGTAATCGATTCACCCTTTCTACCCCACCTTCCCTCCACCCTCCTGGTATTGCCACTCTCACCACTGGTCCTGAAGGGATCATCTGTCGTGGATTCCCTGTGTTTCCAGCTCCTCTCTGTACCAGAGTACATGTTCTGGTCTAATTCTACCTTATAAATCCAGAGAGAGAGTTTTATATCAAACAGTAATTGTACATTAAGCAAACGTCCCAGCCCAGTGCACATCAAATCCATAAGTCTGATATTAGCCCATATGTCTGATACCAATCTATAAATTCCTTTTCAGACCCATAAAACATGTGCAGTGATGCTGAATGCAGGATACTCACAGGCCAATGGGTGGAAAGTCTTGTGGATCCAGTGGCATTGTAAGCATCTCAGTGCTGGCAGCGATCTCTCTGAGGCTTCTTTGGCTTCAGAGGTCTGGTCGCATCCATTTGGCTTGCCTTCTGCAATGTCTCCCAAGGAGTAGCAGAGAGAGCGAGAGAGCGAGAGGTGTCTTCCACCTCCAAGGAGGAAGTACCAGATTTCTCAGAGTTCTCAGAAGGAGGCTATGCCCACATAAAAGTCTCACTGACTTTCTCCAGATTGGCAGCCTAAACTCCACGCCTACACTCCTAATCCTTAACTTGACACAAGATTAGGTGACTACCACAGGCTCCTAATCCATAACAAGCCCATTTGTTTTTTTCCTGCATACCGACACCAATCCAATACCCAAAGCTTTACCCAATGGGTGGAGATCTACTTCTAAAACATGAATATAGAAAAATCGCTTTCGCTTGAAGGCTCTCAAGGAAATGCTCACTGAAAACTCCATTCCTATTATCTCACCTCCCCCAAATTAGTCTTCTTCTGGGCTTTCAGTCACACCAAGATCTCTCCTGCCCCAAGGCCTTTACATGCACTGTCACCTCTTCCAAGCCCTGAAGTGCCAAGTTCAAAGTTCCAGTTAATCTCCCTGATCCTGAATTTTAAGAACTGTGTGTGTGGGAGGGAAGGGGTTGGGCTGTTTGTTGAACTGCTGGGTTTTGGAGCCATTTGTCATGCAACCTCATTTTGTCAATGACTGGTTAATTAATGCAGCATTCATTTGCCCTTCTTCCACTCACAGCACATGGCTTGTATCTTTGGGATCACTCTTCCACCATGCTCCATCTCCATGCTTCTGCTGGCATTGACCCAATCTGCCAGCTCCAGGCCTGGCTAGTCAGGGCATGACTTTCCTCTGTCCAAAGGGACTGGGTCAGACTCAGTATGAGACTCATGCTAGGTTAATGATATCTAACCCTAAAAAATGCCCCAGAAACAATTGCCCCATTGCCAATGAGTCCATTTTGAATCATAGAAGGTCCCTGTGGGGTTTCTCAGACTGTAAATATTTATGTGAGCAGAAAGTTCCATCTTTTTCCCTATGAGGTAGCTGGTAGGGTAGCACTGCCAACCTTGCAGTTAGCAATCCAATGCTTACCTGATAGTACCACCAATGATTAGAAAGGAAAAGAGCCTCTCTCTAATAGAATTCCTGAGCTTCTAGATAAAACTACAGCTGTCATCAGGAAGCCTGCGTGAAACTCAAAAGGAAACAGCTCTGAAAGGAAAAGGTTCAAACTCTGATGGTCTCAACTGAGTGCCAGAACCCAGCTATTCCTGATGCTCTGTCTCCAGACTTACAAATTCCATAAACCTACCCATTAATTCCTTCTCCTGCTCCTTCCCTTCTCACGCCCCAAGGTACTTTGACTTAGCTTTGAAGGCACTCACAACTTCACGGGTTCTGCCTTGCACAGGTGTCTGCTTGCTTCCAGTTCAGTCCTGACATTGTCCCTATCTTTAGCCATGTTAGGCTTGCGTCCTAGAGCTTTCCTTTGCTTGTCTCCCTATTGCTCTTGTCCTATGAAGTCTGTGGCTTTATCTTTAAGTCTAAGTCCTGCCCTTTCGTTTTCGTAGAAATCTGTCTCTGTATCTTGGCTCATGGCAGGTTGTGTCCTTCAAAGATGACTGTCCTAATGTTGCACATCGCACATTCTCTTGTTACAAGATGAATTTGTGTTCATTTTTCCAGAAACAGGGCCTGCTTTCCCTCTTCCTTGCATCTTGGCAGGCCTTTGACTATGGCAGAAGTGTTGCTCTGTGACTTCCACCTGGTCGTATTGGGTTGTTCACCATTGGGACCCTGTCAGGATGTTGCAAGGAAGACCAAGCCAAATGAAAATGTCACATATAGGGTTCTTCTTGAGCTCCAACCAATAGAAGTATCAGTCGTGTGAGGGAGTGAGTCTTAAGAGAGCTGCAGCCTCTGTCCTTTGAGCTACCCCAGCTAATGCTTGATGAAGCCAAAACTAGTGTCCTCGCTGAGCTCTGCCCAGATTGCAGATTTGTGAGCAAAATTGATATTATCATTACTTTAAGATGTTATTTGTGGGGATACTTTCTGTTAGCAGCAGATTATCAGAATACTGCCTAATCAGACTGCATTGCCAGTTTTACTCTCTCTCTCTCCATATATAGATATAGATATCCTCCACTCATCTGTCAGTTGGTTGTACTATAATGGTTTGTGTATTGTTATGGTGCTGGAAGCTCTGTTCCCAGAATTTCAAATACCAGCAGGATTGCCCATGGTGGACAGGTTTCAGTGAAGCTTCTAGACTAAGACAGACAAGGAAGAGGGGCCTGCTAGTCCACTTCCAAAAATTACTGAAAGAAAACCTTATGGATCACAAGAGAACACTGACTGACTAATGTGTTTTGGACACACTATCAGGGGACAATTGCTAGAGGAAGACATCATATTTGATGAAATAGAGGGACATGGGAGATCCTTATTGAGGCACATTGACCTAATCGCTGCAACAATGGACTTCAACATTCAGGAATGTGTGACGATGGTGCAAGGTCAGACAGCACTCCATTCCATTTCATATAAGGTCTCCATGGATCACAGTAGACTTGATGGCACTCTCTATATGTTTGTCTTCAGTGACTTCCCAGAGGGCTGCTCTGCCTGGCAGCCTCTATTCTTCATGCTTCCAAATGGGGAGCACAACAGGTCCATAGTCACTGATATTCCCCTCAATCCCCAGGTCAAGTAAGGAGGCATGAAACTAACTATGTTGTTCTCTTTGCCTTGTCTCTCTTCCTTTTCCCCTCCTCCAACAGGGCTAGAGGGGGTAAATACTTACCTTGCAGTCTAGAAGAGAATTTCTTCCACACCAAAATCTTCTCCTTCCTCAAAAGGCACATACATGCTTTTCTCCTTGTTTTGAATTAAAATGGCAGATGGGATGGTAGGAAAGAAAATGAACTAGTCTAACAGAATGGCCAAACAGATTTACCTTCCACATAAGAATGCAAATAACTCCTCAATCTTGTTATAGAGTCATGATATGATGAGCTCCATCAAAGCAGAGTAGAACACCACGGAGGTCAGACCAGAAATACCATATTGAGTTGATTTTGTGTGAGAGATTCTAGTTGCTAATTATACTATTCATAACAGACAGATGGCAGGTATAGAAGCCCAGACTTAAAATGTCTTTATCTAATTGCCTGCCTAAATATATATTTGCAATATGGTCCTCAAAGGGAATACTTTCTTTACCTTAAATTCCATTTCTTTTTCCCCTTTTTTATGTAATTTTATTGAAGTATCATTGATGTATAATAAACCATAGTGTGTTTTGCTCTTTGAGGTTTTTAAAAAGAATCATTTTATTGGGGGCTCCTACAACTCTTATCACAATCTATACATACATCCACTGCGTACATTTGTTGCCATCATCATTCTCAAAACATTTGCTTTCTACTTGAGCCCTTGGTAGTAGCTCCTCATTTCCCCTCCTTCCCCCTTCCCCTCCCTCATGGACCCTTGATAATTTATAAATTATTATTCTGTCCTATCTTACACTGTCCGACATCTACCTTCACCCACTTTTTTGTTGTCCCTCCCTCATGGAGGAGGTTATATGTAGATCCTTGTAATCAGATCCCTCTTTCTACCCCACCTTTCCTCCATCCTCCTGTTATTGCTACTCTCAGCACTGGTCCTGAAGGGTTCATCTGTCCTGGTTTCCCTGTGTTTCCAGTTCCTATATGGACCAGTGTATATTCTCTGGTCTAGCCAGGTTTGTAAGGTAGAATTGGGATCATGATAGTGGGCGCGGTAGCATTTAGGAATGAGAGGAAAGTTATATGTTTCATCGTTGCTACACTGCATCCTGACTGGCTCATCTCCTCCCAGCGACCCTTCTGTAAGGGCTTGTCCAGTTGCCTACAGATAGATCTTGGATCCCCTAACTGTACCCGCCCTCATTCACAATGATATGATTTTTTTGTTCTTTGATGCCTGATACCTGATCCCTTCTACATCTTGTGATCACACAGGCTGGTGTGCTTCTTTCATGTGCGCTTTATTGCTTCTAAGCTAGATGGCCACTTGTGAACCTTCTAGTTTTTAAAACCCTAGACTCTTTATCTTTTGATAGCTAGGCTCCATAAGCTTTCTTCACCTCATTTGTTTATACACCCACTTTTTGTCTTGAGTGATTGTGTCGGGAAGGTGACCATCATGGAATACCAGTTCCTTAAATTCCATATCTATAGGCTTAAGTCTTACCCACAGGAAACCTATTTTTATTTTATCCCTGGAACAAAGTCTTGCAATAATTTTCTCTTTTTGGGTAAGTCCATCCTCAATCACTTATCCTTTAACATTTACAAGAATTTATCTGTAACCAACCCCATTTACATAGTCTCATTCATGCTATTTCCACAATAATTGCTAATAACCCTATTTTTTAGAATCGGCAGAAAGCATCAGTATCAATATCCCATTGCCACTGAGTTGATTTCAACTCATGGGTACCCTATAGGACAGAATAGTATTGCCTCATAGGTTTCCAAGGCTGACAAAAAATCTCTTTATTGTGAGTTGGGTGAAGGTTTGCAGAATACATCCGTTTTCCATTTGACAGTTCACACATATTTTGCTTCATGATATTGACTGCAATCTGCTCAACGTAATATCACTTATCGCACTTCCTCCTTGTATTTCCTGTTTCCATTCCCCCATCTTTCCTGACCCTTCTGAACTTTATCTTTGAATAAATTATATCCTTTTGATTCAAATAGTTGATTAGTGTTACTTTTTACCTTATAGATCTACCTATTGTTTGGCTGAAGATTGAGCCAAGGGAGTGAGTTCAGTTCCAGATCTGAAGGTGCCTAAGGACAACAGTCTTGTGGGTTCCAAGAATCTCTCTCTGAGCAATACCACTGAACATTTAAAATAAGTTTAAACTTTGTTGCACATATTTCTCCTATTCTATCCCAAAATTCCAAAGCAAACTCATTATCATTGTGTTGAAGCTGACTCATAGAGACCCTACAAGATAGAATAGAACTTCACCCTTTGATTTTTCCAAGGCTTAAATCTTTACCAGAGCAGACAAACTCATATTTCTCACATGGACCAACTGATAGGTTAGAACCACTTTCTTTGCGGTTAGGAGATCAATGAGGAGTCCACTCTGCCATTAGAGCTCGTTAAGAATGCGATCCAGGATCCCCTAATGCTATCCCTCTCAGATCAGTTGGTAGTGGTAATAAATGTAAATCTTAAGGGGGTCAGACTGCCACATCGTAACTCTTCCTTGGGGAAGATGGTGGGTTTGAACTGCTGATTGATTAGCCCTTAAGTGCTTAATTACTGCCTCACCAGGGTTCTCCTTAACATCAGAACAGTGGACACTTATTGGTTTATCTTACTGGTCTCTGTTCCCTAAAAATTGCACTTCATCCACAGGGTTTTCTTCCACAACACACAGCTGCTAGTGTTTTTGGTTTGTTTTTCCACATGACTTCACCTTCCTGGTCAAAGCTGATTTGTCCAGGGCTAAACACACAATGAAAACATAGCCATATTTGCACACTACAAAATTTGAAGTGAGACAGCAAGCTATTTGTTGAGTTTTTTGAATGACTGAAGTCTAAAAGGAAGTGTTATGATACAGGAAACAGTGAGTTTTGATGTCCAGGATCTATGCTGGGGACCCAGTTGGCACTCCGAGTGACTATTCAAAGGGATGGTATGAATTCTCCTCTTCCATGACCTACACATATAATAGATATAACCACTAAGTCCATGATTTGACAAATGTCTTGTGTGATTGAGTTTGGGTTCCCCATAGGATTAGATCCTGAGACAAAGGTTTTAATTAAGCCATTTTCTGGGGAGATATCAATAAGGAAATGGGAAATAGAAAAGGGAAAGAAGGCAGCCAATGAAAAGTACATTATCAAACAATTTAAAATTGTGAGCAACTGAAGGTTAATCTTACTGGAGACACTGTAGAAAATCCACTAGTTATTCTGCCCAGAATGTGAGGGAGTGTGGCTATTTGTCCAACAACTCCTATGGGTCATTGGTTAAGGGTTACTCCAGGAAGCAAGAATTAACTCCACAACCTCCTAAGCCATGCATGCTCAGGTACAGTGGTCTACAGAAACTAGAGAAAGCAAGAAGAGAGATGTGCTGGCCATTCGGAATTAGGCTAGCATGCCAAGTTGTCAGACATGTCAGGTTCTTGAACTATCATAACTTGAAAGTCATCATGATCCTGTGAGATATACCACTGGTATTTCAAACACAAGCATAGTTACCCGTGGTGGAAAATTTTCAGAAAAGCTTACAAGCTAAATAGACTAGAAAGAATAACCTGCCAATCTACATCTGAAAAAAATAGTGGTGTTTGTGGAGCACATTGATAGCAGTGGAATATTGTTTCATATAGTGCAGGATGATGAACCCCTCAAGTTGGAAGACACTCAAAATATAATTGGGGAAGAGCTGTCTCCTCAAAGTAGAGTTGACCTTAGTGATATAAAGTTTTCAGGACCTATATTTGTTGATGTGGCAATGACTCAAAATGAGAAGAAACAGCAGTACTGCAATAACCACTAACAAGAAGATGGGATGCATGAAATATGGATCTAGAAAAATTGGAAGCCATGAAAAAATGGAACACATAAAGATCAAACACTCTAGGTGTTATTGAACTGAAATAGACTGGTATTGGCCATTTTGAATGTCACAATAATATGGTTTACATACCAGAGTAACAAATTTGAAAGGAATGGATGACTTTCATGTTAAAAAAGAGAATGTTTCAACATCGATTCCAATGTTCACCATTGTTAGGTGTAGGATATATTACACCTACAAGGATGAATAATTAATAAAGTTATTATTCAAATTTACACACCAACCACTAATGCTAACAATAAAGCCATTGAGGATTTTTACCAACCTTTTCAGTCTGAAATTGATGAAACATGCAATCAAGATTACTGATGACTTGAATGCAAAAATTGGAAACTAAGGAGGAGGATCACTAGTTAGAAAATATGGCCATGGGGATGGAAGCCACATGGGAGATCTCATGATAGAATTTTCCAATAAGGATGGCTTATTGATTGAACATTTATTTTTCAGGGATGTAAACAGTAACCATAGACATGGATTATGTATATTGGATAGAAATACACAGGAATTAAATCAACTATATCTGTTGAAATAATCTACTATACATACTCGAGTATAACCCAAGGCAACTAATTTTACCCCCCAAAGCTGGGGTGCTTTTTCAGCATAAAAAATGTGCTGAAAAATCTCGGCTTATACTCAAGTATTTACGGTATAAAGAAGTTCAATATCATCAGTCACGAGACTGGAGACGAACTGTGGAACAAACCATCAATGGCAAATTCAACTCGAATTCCAACAAAATTAAAACAAGTCCCCAAGAGTCAAAGTATGAATTTGAGTATATCTCATCTAAATTAGAGGCTACTTCAAGAAGAAAGTTGACACATTGAACACAAATCACCTGAGATGATACGAGTTCTGCAATAATATCAAGAACATCATAAATAAAGAAATTCAAAGATAATTAAAAAGATAGAAACTAAAGAAAAGACAAAACGGATGTCACCTTGAATGTGGAGTAGCTGAAGCCAATGAAAGAAATGATGAAGTACGAAAAAGAGAGAGAGAAATATAGAAATAATTGATGAAGTAAAGACGCTGAATAAAGAAGCTGAACATAAAATTTCAAAGGGGAATTCAAAAAGATGGAATAAAGAATTATATTAAAAGGTGCAAAGACCTGGAATTAGGACAGCAAAAATGAAAAGCATGTGCATTTCACTAGCTGAAAAAATTGAAGAGAAATTCAAAATACAGAATTACACAGATAGCATCAAAAGAAGATGAAAGGGATTCACTGACCACATGAAGCCCAGGCTCCACAGCGCTGAGTCCAGAAGACCAAGGTAGCATAGGGTTCTCACTGCAGATTGCTCTGAAAGTGCTCACAGTAGTAGGCCCTGGATCAACTGGGGAAAATGTAGAACTCAAAATAAGAAGACTAACCTTAGGATATGATAGGCACTAGTGGAATTCCCATTTGACACCTGACCTCACCTCCATGGCTCAACTTTCAGCCCCCAAATAGGAGACCTATACTGTCAACGATGTACAATTCAGAGCCCAGCATTTGTCAGGGAGTTACTCAGAAGGCAGGAAGGCATGGGAACGAAAGACCAATGGAAACGGCAAACAAAGGGAGGGAATAGGAAAAGTAGTATTGCATTGTAGGTATTGCAATCAATATCATAAAACATTGCATGAATTGTAAAGAAAATCAATTTACTCTGTAGATTTTCCCTCACATCACAATCAAAACAGTGTAAAAAGAAAATAAGTCATATGAACGAGTACACTGGTAGATCTTGCTGAAGACCAATTTCCAGTGTTAAAAGATGTCACTTTGAGGAATAAGGCACAGCTGAGCCCTAGTGGTATAGTGGTTACAAACATAATGCATCAGAACCAACCCGGTTGGGTTGCTCAACACAAGATCAGCAGTTCTGCTCCCATACAAAGTTCCAGTATTGGAAACCCACAGGGATATCTCTCCCCTGTCCTATAGAGTTGCTAAGGGTTGGAATCAACTTGATGGCAGAGAACTGGATGTAATCCAGGCTGACTAGAGACACAAATCAAGTGACACTCATATATGTGCAATAAATAGTTTTTAATCAAGAAGTCATTATAGTATTTCTATTTCAAGGAAATATCCCAGGCCAGTCCAACTCAAGTCCATAAGTCCAACACTAGCCCATAAGTTCCTTTCCAACTTACGCAGTTACATGCAATGATGCAGAATGCAGGGATGTCAAAGGCCAGTGATTGCAATGTCGTGTGGACCCAAGGTCGATGGAAGCATGGCAAGACTCTGGCAGCTCTCAACGTGGGCAGGAAGCAGTCAGGTGAATGCAAAAAGAAGGGGAGGTTCCCAGGGCCCTCCTTATGAGAAGGCCATGGCCACAAAGAGGCACCATCAGACTATGGTGTGATTGACAGATTGGATACCAACCTTACACTTTTACATATCTTCAAACTGACATAAAATTATATAACTATCATACTATGGCATTTTCAATCACCTCATATGTACTTGAAAATGGACAATAATTATGAAAGATAAAATAAAAGTTGATGTCTTTGAATTATGATGCTGGTGAAGAATATTGAATATTCCATGGACTTTCAGAAGAAGGAACAAATCTTTCTTGGCGGAAGTAGAGCCAGAATGCTTCCTAGACGTGAGAATGGCAAGACTTCATATCACATACTTTGGACATGTTAACAGCTGAGCATAGTCCCTAGAGAAGGATATCATACTTGGTAAAGTGGAGTGGTGAAAAAAAGAAGAAGGTCCTCAATGGGATGAATTGGCATACTGGCTGCAAAAATGGTCTCCAACATTCACTGTGAGGAAACATGCTGTGGGTGCTATGAGTTAGAGCCAAATTAACAGTGTCTAACAATGACAACTCCCCTCCCGTGCCCCATCTGTCAATTTGCTGCACTGTGGTAGCTTGTGCTTTGCTGTGATGCTGGGAGTTAGTCCACTAGTACTTCAAATACCAGGCAGGATCACCCACGGTGAACAGATTTCAACACAGCTTCCAGACTAAGAACTGACAGGACGACAAAACAATCAGTCCACTTCTGAGGGATTCACCATTGAAAACTTTATGCATAGCAGTAAAATATTGTCTGATATAATGCCAGAAAATGAGCCCCTCAGATTGCAAAACAATCAAAATATCACCGAGAAGGAGAGCTTCCTCAAAGTAGAGTCCACCTTAATGATAACTCAAAACCTCACAACAGGAGCTGTAGATAACATCATAATAAATGGAGAAAATATGGAAGTTATCAAGGATTTCGTCTTGCTTAGATTCACAACTAATGCTCATGGAAACAACAATCAAAAAACCAAATAACATATTGCATTAGGCAAATCTACTGCACATAACCACTTTAAAGTACTGAAGATCAAGAATTTCACTTAGGATTACGTTGCGCCTGGCCCAAGGCATGGCATTTTCCGCCACACCTTATGCATGTGAAATTTGAACATTGAATGAGAACGACTGAAGGAGAACTGGTGCATTTGAATTAAGGTACTGACAAAAAATACTGAAAGTACCATGGGTGGAGAGAAGAACAAACAAATCTGTCTGAGAAGAAGTGCAGCTAAATGTTCCTTGGCAGATAGGATGGCGAGACTTCATCTCATGTACTTTGCAGATGTTATCAGGACAGACCAGTCCCTGGAGGACATCATACACATTACAGTGGAGGGGTTGCAAAAAGAGGAAGACACCCGATCAAATGGATCTAGACAATTCCTACAACAATGGACTCAAACATAACAAAATTTTTGAGTATGGGGTAGGACCAGGCAATGTTTCATTCTGTTGTGTAGGCATTATTATGAGACAGAACTGACTTGAAGGCATCTAGCAACAAAGTGTACTAAAGCTTCTGGCACCTTCATTTGCTAATGGATTATAATTCAAAATGAGAAAAATCATTGCAACCATTCATTAATAATCAGAACATCAAACGTGCAAAATAAGAATCTAGGAAAATTGGAAATCATAAAAAAACGGAATCTGACCTATAAAGATCAATATCCTAGGCATTGGTGAGTTGAAATAGTCCCTTTGAATCTTAAAATGATAAGAATGACTATGCTGACAATGACAAATTCAAAAGAATGTCTCTTTCATCCTCAAAAAGAGCATTTTTAGATCTATCTTGAAGTGCAATGCTGCCTGTGACAGAATAATATCTATCTTCATACACAAGGAAGGCCAGTTAATAGAACCATTATTCAAATTTTCTCACAAACCACTAAAGCCAATGAAGAATTGTACCAACTTCTTTAGTCTGAAATTGACCACACATGTACTGAAAATGCATTAATAATTGCTGACAATTGGAATGCACACATGGAAACAAAAAGGAAGGAAGAATAATTAGAAACTATGGCTTTGGGGATCGAAAAGAAGCTGAAGACTGCATGAAAGAATTCTGCAAGAGCAATAACTTCCTCATTGCAAACACCTTTATTCAACAACAGGAGCGGCATATATACATGTGGAAAACACAGGAATGGAATTGATTAAATCTGTGGGAAGACATGATAGAGAAGCTCAATATCATTGAGACAAAACAAGACCGGGGGCCAACTATGTAAAAGACTATCAATTACTAATATGCAAGTTCAAGTCAAACCTGAAGAAAATTAAAATAAGAACGCAAAAGAGCCCAAATACAGCCTATATTATATCTGTGGTCGGCTGGGGTTTCTAGAGAAACAAACCAGTGATACTGATACATGTAGAAGAAGGAAATTTATATCAATAAAGAATTTTACATTAAGAAGTCCACACAACAAGAAACCCCAGTCCAACTCCAGCCCATAAATCAGATGCAAACTAGAGGCCCTTCCAGACTCCTGAAGCTGTTGGAGGAATAGCCCAAGAAACAGGAAAACCACAGGTTGGTGGAGGCAGAGTTGGGAGAATCCAAAGTCAACAGGCAGTTGGCAGGCCACAGACAGCTCTTAGGGTCAGCAGGTCTCATGGTGATTGCCATCCCAAGAAGCCAGACGTAGGGTCCAGGGTCATTTCATCAGGAAGAAAAAGAGTGAGCCCATTCTCCACAGTCTACTTATAGCTATGAAATAGGTCATACCTCCAAGGAGAGTGTGACCTGCACCTTCTGAAGATCCTGGTCAAGCTAAATTGACACCAAACCTTACTATCACAATATCTCACCTGAATTTAGAGCCTATCTCAAGAATGGTTCGGACATATTGAACATTAATGATCAGCTACCAGAAGACTTGTGAAATAGCATCAAGGTCATCAATCTTTTTTTTTTTTTGTCATGTCACCTGTGGCTATTTATTTATTTATCATAAATCATTTTATTGGGGGCTCCTCAAAAAGATCATTAATAATACAGGAAAGAAAGAAAATACTACAGTGGATATCAGAGGAGACTGTGAAACTTGCTCTTGAACCTAAAGCAGTTAAAGCAAATGGAAGAAATGATGAAATAAAAGAGTTGAACAGAAAAATTTGAAAGGCCAGCTTGAGAAGATAAAGTAAAGAATTATATTGTAACATGTAAAGACCTGGAATTAGGAAAGCAAAAGGAATGAGTACGGTCAGCATATCATAAATTGAAAGAACAGAAGAAAAAATCCAAGCCTCGGATTACAATGTTCAAGGATTATTTATCAAACTATTGAATGATGTAGGGAGAATCCAAAGAATATGGACGGAGTGTACAGAGTCTCTGTTCCCAAGAATTAGTTGAGGTTCTACTAGTTCAAAAGGCCAAGAGGAAGTTGAAGCTGCAATGTAAGCATTAGTGAAAAGCAAGGAAGGGATAGGAATGGAAATATTTCAACACGCTCATGCAGTGATAGTCCATGTCAAGAAATTTGGAAGATAGCTATCTGGCCAACCAACTGGAAGTGATTAATATTTGTGTCCATTCTAAAGAAATATGACGCAACAAAATTTGCAAATTAATTTAAAATAACATTAATATGACATGCAAGTACAATTTTATTGACGATACCTTTAAAAGTAGTTATAGCAATATGTCAACAGGAAGCTGCCAGAAATCCAGGCTGTATTAAAAGAGGGCATGAGGCAAGGTATATCAATGCTGGTTTCAGATGGACCTTGGCTGAAAACAGAGGATACAAGGAAAATGCTTACTTATGTACTATTGACTATGCAGAGGATTTTACTGTGTATCATAACAAACTTTGGGTAGCATATGAATACATATGAGAACAATGGGAATTCCCGTACATTTAATTGTGCTCCTGTGGTACCTGTACACAAACCAACAGGAAGTGGTTTGAATAGAACAAGTGGATAGTGCGTGGTTTAAAATCAGGAGAGTGTGTGTTGTGGTTATATCCTTTCACCATATGTGTTAGACAGGGTTCTCTAGAGAAACAAAACCAGGACATTTATGATTTGATAGATAGATAGAACACGAAGGAATATAACAGCTAATTAGTCCACATAGCAGTACAGAGGACTCAGTTTAACTCACTTCCATGCAACAGTAAATATGGCAGTACAGCCAGGCAGCAAACTGCAGAACTAGGTAAGGCAGCCACACACTGGTCTGATCACCAGAGAGCAACTGAGAGATAGGTGTGGCTTGCTGAGCCATTTATCTCTTTGCCCACGAATCAAACTGCGAACTTATTAATCCCACATGTTCTTATTGGCCAGGTTGGCACTATAAACCTACCTATCTATCACACTATACTTATTCAAATAATCTGAGAAGCTGCTCTGTATGAAGAAGTTGAGGCATCTGGATTGGAGGAAGAATCATTAACAACCTGTATTATGCAGATGACCCAATCTTGCTGGCTGAAAGTCAATAGGCCTTGAAGTACTTACTGATAACGCTCATATAGTACACCTTCAGTATGAATTAGTCTTCAACACTAAGAATACAAATGTCTTCTCAACTTGACAAATATAAACACACAACATCATTACAAATAGAGAAATGTAGCTAAACCCTATTTTACTTGGACCCACAATCAATACTCACAGAAGCAGCAGTCAATAAATCAACGTATTTCATTGGAAAAATCTGTTGTAAAAGACCTCTTTAAAATGTGAAAGAGCAAATGTTTTACTCTGGGGATTAGCAAATTATGCCTGCTTTTAGCCTTGATATTTTTAATCACCTTAGATGCATGTGAAAGGAGTCTTAATTTCAGTGTCTGGTATGGGTTGAATGACTAACATCAAGGTTGGTGGTTCAACCCACTTGCTGCTCCACAGAAGAAAGAGGAAGCTATTTGACCCTGTAAAGATTTACAGCCTTGGAAACCCTAGATGGTCACTATGAATAAGAATAGACTTGATGGTAATGTTTGACATATGCATGTGAAAGATGGAACATAAATAAGGAAGACTGAAGAAAATATGATGATGCCTTTAAAATATGATGTTGCAAATAATATTGAATATACCATGAATGCCCAGCAGAACAAAGAGGTCTATCCCGGAAGAAGTACAGCCAGAATGTATTTTAGAAGTGAGGATGGTAAAACTCCATTTCATATACTTTGAACATGGTATCAGGAGAAATTAGTCCCTAGAAAAGGACAAAATACTTGGTAGAGCATCGTCAAAAAACAGGTAAGCCCTGAATGAGATGGATCAACACAGTGGCTGTAACAATAGGCTAAAATATGACCATTGTGAGGATGTCACAGGACTAGAAAGGCTTTTATTCTATTGTGCATAGGGTCACTATAAGTGGCAGTGCGTGAGTTTTTGTTGATTAACAACACTGGGATATGAGCAATGTCCCCATGGCATATGCTAAACTGTCACCATGCTGGACACAGTTGATCTTTGTGGCTTTAGAGGGTAATTATTTAGAGGGTTATGATTCCACTGAATTTTTTTCTGTGTATTCAAACTATTCCATCCTAAGATTCCACAGATCTATCCAAACCAAGCTCACTGCCATTGAATCAATGCTAACTCATATCGACCCTACAGGACATGGGTAAAATTGTACCTGTGAAGTTCTGAGACTGTACCTCTTTACAGAGTAGAGTCCCATCTTTCTCCCGAAGAGCAGCCGGTGATTTCAAATTACCGACCGTGCAATTAGCAGCCCAATGTGTAACCAAGAACTATTCAGGGAAGCTAGAGGGAGAGCATGAAAAGAAATGAGTAGTTGAGGTGGTTGGATGCACATCCATCCCTTTGTTCTACTCTCTATGACTTTTTCTGAGTTCATTCAAAATGTAAATTAAGACACAAAATAGAATTCTATCCAACCCTGCTATATGCCTAAACAGTATCCATTTTTCTCATTCTTACTACTAATAGAAGCTCAATTTTGTTTAGGGTGATAATGTACCTACTTAAATCGCTCACTCCTAGGCTCCCTTGCAGCTATGCATAAGCATTTGACCCAGTTTGGGCCAAATATGTGTAGGTGAAAGATACTGAGTAGGACTCCCAAGAAAGTTTTTGTTGTTGTTTAAGGCAAAACACTTGTCTGGCATAACCCATTTCATTTTTGTCCTTGGCTCTTCTGCTGTCATGCTCCCTAGTCAGAATATTGAAAGATGAGAGAGTCACATAGGTTACATGAGTTTGGCAGACCAAAAAGCATGCATTCTCCTATATCCAAGATGAGTCCCTGAGCAAATACGCCAGACCTAGGCTACCTATTTCAAGACTTACTGTTGTATAAGACAAACCCCTGTGTGGTGCAAAGGGTTAACACAATTCACTGCTAAGACAAAGATGCCTTGGAAGAAAAACCTGGCAATCTACATTTAAAAATTCAGCCCTTGAAAACCTCATGGGGCACAGTTCTACCCTGAATCATATGGGGTAACTGTAAATCAGAATCAATTCAGTGGCAACTGGTTTGGTATTTTTGGTGTTAATATAAGAAAAATTAAGCTTTTGTGATTAGACCACTAGAGTCGGTTTGTTTTTTCCCATGTAGCCAGATGCAATTTGGACTGATAGAGAAATAATTAAAAGAATGTAGAGTTAAGTAAGCGTAATGATTATGGAACTAATCATTTAGCAATGGGCTGCTAACCACAAGGTCAGTAGTTCAAATGCACCAGTCACTCAGGGGGAGAAAAGTGAAGCTCTCTGCTTCTGTAAAGATTTATAGTCTTGGAAGCCCTATATGGGGTTGCTATAAGTTGTAATCAACTTGATAGCATTGTATTTGTTTGAGTTTGGTGACTAGTATGTAAGCTTTGAGGGGGTAGTAATAGGTACTTTGAATACTATTCTTAGCACTATAGGTATTATGTCTTTTGCAAATGGATAAACGAACAAATGCGATATTCATTTTGTGTTTTCTGTAGTTTGCCTTATTCTTCCAAGAAGATTGCTCAAGTGTTAAGACCCAGTCTTCTCTGGCATACTTGAATAAAAGAATAACTGATAGACACAGACTTGAACCCTGGCCTGTGTGATCTTGGGTGTGTCACTGTTTTTCAATCCATTTCTCATCTGTGAACTGGGGATTACACACGTAGCCCACAGGGTTGTTTTGGAGATTCAGAGTAATGTGTGTGTCTTGGATTGAGTGCCCTTGCATGCCGAGCTTATTCCTCAGGCCTGGGTGCAGGGAGTCTATTTGAGATCTGATGGCAGGGAGTGGGAATAGGAAAGCAGACGCAAGACTGAGTTAGGGGGAGAAGCAATCACAATGGGAACGGGGTGTTGAGGCTTTTAATGTAGGATACAGGAGCTTGATTCCCCCAGGACTTCTGAGCAACATGGGTTCTGTCCTAGAATTGTCTACCAGAAACAGGAGGCTGGGCTCTTCTTCGCCTGTAGTGGTGTTGAGCATTCCTCCTAGTAAGGTGACCTCTCCTACCTTCCTGGGTTTGGCTTTCCATGCCTTTGAAAAGGCTTCGAGGCAGAAGGACATGGAGAGCTGCGTGCTGCACAGTTGTGATAAGACACCATTTCAGCAGGAGCCTGCACTTACATAGAGCCGTTCGCCACTGCTATGATGGATATCAGGAGGAGCCCTGGAAGTGCAGTGGTTACAAGTTGGTTTGCTAACTTCAAGGTCAGCAGTTCAAAACTACTAGCTCCAAGGAAGAAAGATGGGGTTTTCTACTCCAATAAAGAGTTGTAGTGTTTGAAACTCGCAGGGGGCAATTGTACACTGCCCCACAGGATCGCTATGAGTCGGTATTGACTGGAAGGCAGTGAGATGGTGTCAGAGATGGGTCAAAGGAATGTGGCATGGCAACCCTAAGAATCTGCTACAGAACCATAAAGTGCCTGGGATAGATGAGTTTATTGTGCTTGACCTTTTAAAATCATCAAACGGGCAACAGTTAGAAAGACAAACATACCAAGTGTCATTGGAGATCCGGGGAAAGCAGAGAAACACTGCTAATGATGCAGGTTTGCTGCACAGCAATCTGGCAGAGCTTAGTGAAAGCCCATTGAATGGACCCTGGGACCTAGTGAGCCCCTCCTGGGTATACAACCAAAGAAGCGCAATCACTGAGTTGACTTTCATTCCTCATGACCCTATCAAACAAAGCTGAATGGTTCCATGATGCTTTCAAGGCTTCTATTGGGAAGTAGACAGCCATGCCTTTATCCCACAGTGTGTGGAAGACGGCTTCAAACTACTGACCTTTGGGTTAGCAGCCAAGCACTTAATATCTCCCCCATCAAAGCTCTCTCCTGGATGTATAAAAACAAACAGAACCCCAGTTGATTCTTCCTCATTAGCAACCCTACAAGGCACAGTAGAATTGCTGCTATAGGTTTACAAAACTAAATTCTTATGACAGCAGACAGCCTCTCTTTGCTCCATGGAATAGCTGGTGGGTTGGAACTGCTCACCTTGGGGTTAGCAGCCCAACGCATAATTCCTGGGTATATAGGCCAAGCTATTTATCCAATTCACAGGGCCCTTGGGGCATTTTTACAAGAATGGTCACCACGCTGATACCTGCAGTAGAGAAGAGTTGGAGCCGAATTGGATGCCAATCAACAGACAACTGAAGAAGGAAACAAAAGAAAGATGATGATTGCTCATGACCAAGTGGCACGCAGCAGCACATGCAATTGATATGCAGCATGGCAATAACTCTTAATGACATTGCAAGGAGTTGAAAAGGTCAGAAACTGAATGAGATTTATATTGCAGTACCATTCATGGAAGCTGAAAGCCCATTCACCAAGCAGCATGGTCTAGTGCACATGGCAGCATGGTCTAGTGCACATGGCTGTATGCCTATAAGGACACACACACACACCAAGCACCCAGCAGGGGGTACTAGTCTGAAGAGGGGAATGGAAGTGATGTGAATGTGGAAAAGGAGGGACAAAACACAAGCAGGGCCTGACATTTATCAGGGTTCACGGTGTGCTATAAAGTAGGCATGATTAATCACTTCCCTGTACCAGAAGGCTGA
The DNA here is from genome assembly GCF_050624435.1 of Tenrec ecaudatus. NCBI lineage: Eukaryota > Metazoa > Chordata > Mammalia > Afrosoricida > Tenrecidae > Tenrec > Tenrec ecaudatus. The sequence continues at coordinate 602,215 of NW_027459669.1, forward strand.
GCTAGATTTTTAAAGCAAATCGAGTGCCTGGAACACAATGGTTGTTAGCTGCTGTTGAGTCAGCCTCCAGTCCAACTCACTGTGACAACCAGCTCCCAGTGACTCCATGGGCAATATTCTCCCTGGTCCTGCACCATCTCTTTGGTTGTGCATCAGATTGTGATTCACAGGGGTTTTCGTTAATTGGTTTTCAGAAGTAGAATACCAGGCTCTTCTTCATCGCTCATCTTAGTCTGGACACATCACAGAAACAGGTTCAGTCTCATAGCCGCACCCAACCAAGCTTCCCCATTTCAGTATCATAGCAACACAGAAATCAGTTCAGTACCACAGCAATAACCAAGCATCCCCCTGACAAATAAGTGTTGGATGCACATGAGTTGCATTGTCTTGGACTCAAACCCAGATCTCCCACATGGAAAAGGAGAATTCTACAACTGAACCACAATTTACCCTCAGAATATAATAAGTATCCAGTAAATGGTTATTAAGAATGTGGCTGCCAGGAAAATCCACCAATTTCCTGCCAAGGCTTAACACTAATATCTTCCCCCACACACTAGAAGGCTGCAGAGGAATGACTTTCTCCATGCCAGCCCTGGTATCTAGACAAGGGACCCTAACACTGAACCACTGAGCCCCAGCAGGCTGGGGAGCAATGTCAAATTGGATGAGGGACAATCCTGGTTGAGTTAGTTCCCCTAAGCTCGTAGGGCAGTTTAGCATGTCCACAGCTGTGTTCAGAATAGCCATGCGATTACCACCGAGAGAAATTCTACATGCTTTCACACCCCATGCTAGTCGTTGCAGCCATCGTTGAGTACAGTTCATGCTCATCACTATCTAGAACTCATGGTGACGCTGTGGGTGAGCCATTGGGCAGGTAACCTCAAGGTTGGCAGTTCAAAGGCACCAGTTGTTCTCTGAGAGGAAGGTGAGATGATCTGCTCCTGTCAAGATTTAGCCTGAGAAATTTTATATAGGGTCACAGTGAGTCAGGATCAACTCAATGGTGTGGGTTTGGTTTATTAGACCCACCATCAGATCATATTTAATGGATTTATTAACATGTATATTAGCCACAAATCCAATGTCTTTTATTTTTATCACTGCATTTCAATACAATTTGTGCCTTTGTGATTCTGTATTTCATTGGAGGTATTTGGAAATATTATTCTGGGGAGTGGGCAGGTGTTCCATAGCCAATCCTAAATGCCAAAATGATCCATGGGGTTGCAATGGTTAAGACCCTCTAATAGAGTTTATCAAAGAGCCCTGGAGGCACAATGGTTAAGTGCTCATCTGCTATCCAAAAGGTTGAAGGTTTGAACCCACCAGTGGCTCTGTTCTTGGAAGAAAAACCAGGCAACTCATTCTTGTAAAGATTACAGCATAGAAAAGCCTAGAGCAGTGGTTCTCAAACTTCCTAATGCCACAACACTTTCATACAGTTCCTCATGTTGTGGTGACCTCCACAACCATAAAAATATTCTCATTGCTGCTTCATAACTGTAATTTTGTTACAGTCACCCTGTGCAAGGGTCCCACAGGTTGAGAACCATTGGTCTAGAGAGCTCGGCACTGATGCATTGAGTCACTATGAGTTGGACTGGACTAGAAGGTTCCTAACAAAAACGCCAACAATCATTTTTTACCATGACCTTGTTAACTCAAAAAGATTAATAAGCAAATTCACAAATGAGGACATCCAGTTGCCCCTCCAAACTGGAGAAGCATGAGTTAAATGGTGACCCTGACCCCACGGTGTCCTCCAGCTGGTGCCATGCTGCCTTTATTCCTTCTGCCTCTCAGTTCTGTGGAGAAGAAGGGGAAAGGGAGGGAAAGAAAAAGAAAGAAATGAAAAGATAATTTTCCCAGCTTCTTCACATCACTGAATTGAACTTTACTTTTAATAAAAGTATTATGAAATGGAAATGGTGCTTTCACTATTTTGCTTTCAGGTGATATTCAGAGACATGGTGCTGGTAATTATTTGAGCCGGGGAGGTTAGTGTGCAGATTTTCTGAATATGGTTGAGCCACATGCCCCCTTCCAGGCCTAGCATTTCCCTGGGCTATGAGAAGTTATAGACAGTCTACCCTCTTCTTCCTCCGACTTCGCTGCAAACCATGGACACACTGGTTCTGACTTGACCTGGCTCCAGTACAGAAAAAAATATCCTCCTTGCATAATTGTAGTGCTTGATTTGGAAGGCACCCAGATACAAATCTCTCTTCTGGTGGCATAATGGGTTATGTGTTGGGCTATTAACTGCAAGGTCAGCAGTTGGAATTCACCAGTCGCTCCTTTGGAGAAGATGAGGCTTTCTTCTCCCATAAAGAGTTATAGCCTTAGATGAGTATAAAAACTCAAAATGCATTGGCAGAGATTCCACAGAGAATAAGCCTCCATTAAATCCCCTGGGACCATTCACCAGGGATGGGATTAAACCCTGCTCACCGTCAGTACATCAGAAAGTGTATTGTTGCAGATATGATTAGGTTAAAAATTAACATCTTATCATTTGTCTTTACTCTTAAAACGTTTTTCATTTGTTCTTTTTTTAATTTTCTGCTTTCCTTTTTATTGAAAAATTAACTAATGTCACTAAACAAGTAGAGAATTTGTTAAATGAAAATCTAATCGGTTATGTAAACTTTCACTGAAAACATAACACAATTTGGGTGGATGATACCTTCAGGACCAAGGGTGTGAGGGACGATGCTGGGAGAGTGGAGGGTGAGTGGGTTGGAAAGGGGGAACTGATTACAAGGATCCACATGTGACCTCTTCCCTGGGAGAGGGACAGAAGAGAAGGGGGGAAGGGAGACCCCGAATAGGGCAATATATGACAAAATAACGAGGTATGAATTACCAAGGGCATATGAGGGAGGGGGGAAAGGGGAGGGAGGGGCGGGGGGGAAAAGAGGACCTGATGCAAGGGGCTTAAGTGGAGAGCAAATGCCTTGAGAATGATTGGGGCAGGGAATGTATGGATGTGCTTTATACAATTGATGTACGTATATGTATGGATTGCGGTAAGAGTTGTTGGAGTCCCTAATAAAATGTAAAAGAAGAAAAGAGAAAAAAAAATGATTAGGGCAAAGACTGTACAGATGTGCTTTATACAATTGATGTATGTATATGTATGAACTGTGTAAAGAATTGTATCAGCCCCAATAAATTGTTAAAAAAAAAAAAAAAACAAACAAAAAAAAAAAACAAAGAGTTATAGCCTTGGAAACCCAGGAGGCCGCAGTATTTTCTCTCGATAGGATTGTTATGCACCCAATGGCAATGAATGTTGTTGGATTTTGTTTCTTTATTGTTTTCTGTAGCTATGGTGGGGTATAGGGGTTATGTGTTGGGCTGCTAAACGCAATGTCTGAAATGGCAAATTTGAAATCCCCAGCCACTCCAAGGGAGAAAGATGAGGCTTTCTACTCCCCTAAAGAGTTCCAGTCTCAGAGAAGCCAGTCCACAAAGAGAACAACATGGCTGGCCCCACTATGAGACATGATGCCCCTCAGTGACCAAGGGTGATACAGGGGACAGCACTGGAGACACAGTGTGCGAATTGCACCTAACCTGATTCCACCACACCGAGGCAAAGTGTGGTGGAGTGCAGTGGAACAGCAAGGGAATGGAGTGGCAAGGTCCCCAGGGAATGCTGAAAGTGGACTTTGGGGCCAGGTTGTGGTGCCTCAACAGACTGGATTGGAAAACACTCCTAAGGTCCAACAAATGATCCTTGAACTAACTACAAGGTCTTCTTTCTTGATGTGTTTTGTTTTGTTCTTTGTCAGTGGTTTGTTTTTGTTGTTTTGTTGTCTGGTTGTAAACTGTTGCTTTGTTTTCCTCTGTCTTGTTTTCGTGCATGTTAGTGTCTCCACAGGTCTGTCTAAATAAGAGAGGCTGGATGAACTATCTGGAGGAAAAACAACAGGACTGAGAGTTCCGGGGGCACTTGGGATAGGGGGAGGTGCGGGGGTAAGGAAGTGGTGTTAACAAACACAGGGACAAGGGAACAACAGGGGACTCAATATGGTAGTGAGGGGGAAGTGGCAGGCCTGGTAGGGAATGATCAAGGGTAAGGTTACGTAACACACACACACACACACACACACACACATACGGAGAAAGTGGTGAACTTCACAGAACGTAGTGGGGACTTCACAGAAAGGGGGGTTGATAGCCGTGAACAGGGTTGGTATGGGTCTTGTTCTATCCATTTGAAAGTCTCTAGGCTAAACAGAAATGTCCTGGTGGTATAGTAAGTTAAGTGTTGGCCTGCTAACCACCAGGTCAGCAGTTGTGAATCCACCATTTCCTCCATGGAAAAAAGATGAGGCTTTCTATTTGAGTAAAGAATTATAGTCTCAGAGACTCATTGAGGCATGTTTATTCTTCCCTATAGGGGCGCTGCGAGTCAGAATGAACTCAGTACAGTATGCAAGTAACAAGCTGTGCTAATACCATTCCAGAGAGACAGTGGTGTTCCAGGGACATTGGTTTTGCCTGGCCCCTGACCCTGAGGAAGCATGAGGTCTTCAGGTCCTCTCCTGCTGCTCTTCTTTACCATCCTCCCATATCCTCCTCTGCACCCCCAAGTGGTGGGCATGATTTATAAACACAGAAATCCACTTACTCCTTTGAAAAAGTGGTTTACTTCACCCCAAAATTTGGAGAACTGTGTCGTCTCCCTTTCAAAGTAAATTATACGATGAACATACAATATTGATTGCAGGCATGTGGATTCTTAATCCTCAAGTTCCCATGAAACCCTGCTTTCCATGGCAAATCAGCCCGCCATTTCAGCATGCCAGTATTGCCAGGAGAAAGGAGCCTCAGCAGCCACCACTGCTCCGCAGCCTGCTTTTCACGGTCACGCGGGGATGTCAGAGTGCCCCACACCTCGTGCACTTGACTCAGTGCTTGCTTGCAGGGGTTGCATTTCGTTAGAGCCCAACAACTTCCGAGCATTGGCAAATTCCCTCAACCAAAGGTGGGCAGTGGCCTCATAATGTCACCAGTCATTAACCACCAGCAGGGTTGCGTTATGCTCGTCAGTGCCGTCATGTGCAAGGGGAAAGACAATTCCCACAGGCTGCCAGCTGTTTTTGGGGAGGGAATGACAAGTGGGGAAGCTGGGGGTCCTCACCCCAGCAGCCACAGTTCCTGGCTCCAGGCCCTGCCCCAGGCTGTGCCAGGACGAAGAGCCTGGACTCTCAGAGACTCCATAGCTCGATTTCCACTCAGGTTGTGTTGTGTTGATCATTCCTTCCCTAGGCTGCCACCCATCTGTCAGTTTGTCATCATGTTGTCATTTGTCTATAGCTGTGATTGCTGTAAGCGGTGTCACCAGCTACGATTATAACCAGAGCAAGCCACTCTGGACACGCTTCACAAGAGCATCCAAGCTAGGACACACTGGGAAGAAAGACCTGATGATGTACTACTGAAAATGAGTCCATTGAACCCTATGGATCAAAAGAGAATACCGTCCAAACAAGTACTGGAAGAGGAGCACCCTAGGTGGGAATACACTCACACTATTCAGTGGGAGGACTCCCTGGGTAGTGTTTGACTAGCACCCAGGAGGTCGGCAGTTAAATCCCACCCAGAATCCAAGAGGTGCCTAAGGAAGGTAGGCCTGAATATCTGCTTCCAAAAGGTCACAGCCTTAAAAACCCTATGGAACAGTTCTACTCTGAAATGCATGGGGGTCGCTATGAGTCAAAATGGACCGAAAAGCAGCTAATAACAACAACACTGTATAAAGAACAACACTGCAAGTCCTTAGGACAAAATACACAGCAGGCACAATAGCCTCGACCCCACAGGATAGGGCAACTTATTTTCCTTTGTACCAGAGACCGGAACTGTACAACGGAATGAAACCCTGCCTGTTCTTGTGTCATCACCACAGTCGTTGGTCCATGTTGAGCCCATTGCTGTAGCCACTGTGGACATCCATCTTATCAAGGGTCTTCTTCCCTCTTGCTGCCCCTGTACTTTAACAAGCATTATGTCCCTTCTTAAGAACCAGTCTCTCCTGATAGCATGTCCACTGGATGTGAGATGAAGACTTGCCATCCTCACTTCTAAGGGGCATTCTGGCTGTGCTTCCTCCAAGAGGGATTTGCTTGTTCTTCTGACAGCCCAGATGACTTTCGGTATTGTTTGCACATCATTCACATGCATTGATTCTTCTTCAGTTTTCCTTACTCACTGTCCAGCTCTCACATGCAATTGACCATTGAAACTACTTACCTTGAATTCAGAGCTTAGGGTACACTACCCAAAGCCACATAGCTTGTGAGCGGCTGAAACATGTCTGCTGCCAGGATCTGTCCGATTTATTTTATTGAAACATCATACTCAAAAGGTGCTTTAGGCAAACATATTTTGTCTTTTGACTACATGTCCCTATAATATAACCAGGCTCAGACCCTCACATTGTAATGATTCAGCTATATGTCTGAGAGGTAAAAATAACTGATGGGAGAATAGGTATTGACTGTCACCTGCAATGCCATTCCTTCAATAAATATTTGTTGAGTGTTAATCAAATGACAACATTTTGCAAAGCTTTAAGAAGACCCAGATGTAGAGAACACAGTCCCTGCTCACAGGAGACTCACAGATACTGCATCAGGGCCTTCAGATCAGGGACACCACAGATAGATGCTGAAAGAAAAATCATAAAAAGAAATAGCAACCACGCACGGAATCCAGGACAGATAAAATCCTCAGGAACAGTAATGGGAGTAGCGATACTGTGGTAGCTTTTTAATCTCCCATCATCTTGCATAGGGGTGGAGTCCAGTCTGTCACTCAGGCCATAGCCAGTGAGGTCTCAATGTGGGCATGGCCTTCTCTTGAGGATTCTGGCAACTCCTGTATTCTTTCCTGGGGGTGAGAGACACCCATGACTTGATATTCCTGCTGACAAGATACATGGATCTACATTGACGGCAGCCAGAGCCTTGAACGGGGAGGAGTCATGTGGAGACCCATGCCACTTTCCACCTCCACTGGGTCCATAAGACATTCCACCGACTGCCCTGTGATCTTCCAGCACTTGGTGTCATTGCATGTGTTGCATAAGTCTGAAAAAAATTTACACACTGTTATTGGCTATATGGGTTAATTTCGTACTTATGGACGTGGTCTGGACTGGGCTGGCATGTTTTCTTAATATACAATTATTCTTCTATATAAAGCTTTTTTAAGACACATGAGTGTTTATGAATGTGCTTCTCTAGTCAACTCGAACTGACTCAGATACCATGAGGGCACAGGGTGGCTGTGTAGGGAAGGGGAGGAAAAGGGAACTGATAACAATGGAACACACACACACACACAACTTAGGGGCCGAATAACAGAAATATGGGTAGAGGGACACAGAAGACGGTGTGTATAAAGATATTAATTTATATATAATTTAGTAAGGGTGTGAGGGTTGAGGAAAGAGGGAAAAAACAGGAGCTGATATCAAAGGGGTCAAGTAGAATGATAGTGTTTAGAAAATGATGGTGGCAGCATATGTACAAACTCGCTTGATCTAATTGATTTATGGATTGTTATATTATCTGTCAGAGCCCCCATTAAAATGTGTTCTTTTTTCGATAACAACATAAACTCACTGCCATGGAGTCAATTTTGACTCAGTATAGAACACCCCCTGTGGTTTCCTCGCTTGCTATTCTTTAAGGAAACAGAAAAACTTTTCTTTCCCCTGCAGAGTGGCTGGTGGTTTCAACTATTGACTTTGAGGTTAGCAGGCACCATAGCACCATGATTCCTAAGGATGCTGATAGAAAGGGAGAACCTTGTGGAACATAATTTAAAATTCTTTAATTATCTAGACTTACTTAACTGGAAGAGTCCCAGAGACTATGACCCTGAGTTACTCTTCAAACCTTTAATTGAAACTGTCCCCTGAAGTCATCTTTAAACTAAATAACAATTTAGCTCTTAAAGGATTGCATCCTTGAGTATTGCAGTCTTTAAAAAATCAGCACAAATCTAAATGGGCTACAGATAAGTCAAAATATATGTGAGAGGGTTGTGGCAGAGAGATTAAGTAAAAAGAAAGGAAACACCTAGAATAGAAAGAACAAGAATGCTAATTCATATGAAGCGTGTGACCAATGTCACTGAACATTGTGTCCAGAAAGGGTTGAAATGGAACAGATTTTGCTTTGTATGTTTTCACATATCAAAATTAAATACTAGTAGAAAAAGAGAGAGACTCGCATCTGTTTGAGGCAGAATACCAAATACTGGGTTATATATAATGCTAAGTATTGAAATATTATCCCATTTTCATATGGCAAATATGGAAAGCCAAGGATGGAGTGAGGCATTCACAGGGGAGATGGCATTTGAATGATCCAGGAAAATGGCTAAAGAACATGCTCATTCCCGAGTGTTTCCACTGGGTTCGCAAACACATCAGCAAATGAATGTCAAATAACCCGTCTCACCCTCTAACTCAGAGCTGTGCAACCGAACTCTCTTCTATGATGAAAATGTTCCAGAGCAGTGATTCTCAACCTGTGGGTCGCGACCCCGTTGGGGGGGGGGGTCGAACAATGCTTTCACAGGGGTCATCCGATTCATCACAGTAGCAATATTATAGTTATGAAGTAGCAACAAAAATAATTTTATAGTTGGGAGGAGCACCACACATGAGGAACTATATGAAAGTGTCACAACATTAGGAAGGTTGAGAACCACTGTTCTAAAGGCATGACATCCAATCTGGTAGCTACTACATTTTATCAGGAAAGACCAGTCCATGGAAAGGGACATCATGCTCGGTAAAACTGAAGGTCCACAAGAAAAGAGACTGATCTTCAAGGAGATGGGCTGACACCATGGCTGCAACAATGGACTCCAACCTAACAACCATGGCGAGATTTGGCACAAGATCACGCAGTGTCCTCAAAGTAACATCCTTGATCTTCAGTCTTTTTAAGAGATCTGTTGTAGCACATTTAGCCAATGCAACGTGTCGTTTGATGTCTTGACTGATGCTTCCTTGAGCATTGATCTGGCTTAGGGTTTAAAAATTCCCCTTGGCTTCTCAATCATACAGGAGGCCCACACAGTGATCATCTTTCCTCACTACACAGAGTGTCATGCCCCACTCACATTGGTCTCCTTGCTGTTCCAGGAAGAAGCTTGGAGAACCCAATCACAAGGTCTTTTGCACTGACTGTCTCCTACCTGGAACACTTTGCCCACCACCAGATGGCCACTCCTGTGTCTTCCTGCCTTATTCAAGTACTGCACTGTCAATGAGATCTTCCTTGGCTGCGATGCACTACTTGCCCCAAGTTTCCCATCCAGCGCAGTTTAGTGAGAAAAATCTCACTGCTACCTGCCAGGGGGGAGCCTCGGCACTGGCATCTCAGAAAATGGAGCATAATCAGAACAGAAATGTGACCCTACCTCTCATGCTGAAAGGCTGCTAACTGCAAAATCTAAATCACCACACAACCAGCCACTTCTCAGGAGAAAGGCTGAAAGTTAGTCTCAGAAACCTACAGGGGAAGTTCTACCCTGTCTTATAGGGTCATTATGAGTCAGTATCAACTCTATGGCAGTAAATTTGCATTTGGGAGGGGGCGCGTTCTAAGGAGCTCTGGGTCACATACCCTGATCAATCCAACTGGCAGCTGCATCAGCTGGCTAAGGCTTCAAAAGACTGAGTAGGTAACCCAGAGCTCATTGCTGTTGGCAGAAACTTGTGGGGGGTCAGAAGGACTTGAGGTGATGGTGTCCTTCTCAGTGGCCTCAGATAATCTTCTCCCCGGTCTGGGCATCAGCATCTTCTTTGCAAAATGGGATGATTGCATTAGAGAACCACTAAACTCCTATATACCTGAGCAACCAGGAAGCAATTGTGAATCCTGGAGAGGAGCAAAGACTATGCTGGTGGCTCTGCAAATCTTGGGAAGCCTGGATCCGATGCGGCTGGAACTGTCCACTGCGAGGCACCAAGAATCCCGAGAGCTGTAGTTCAGGTCTCCCCCTTGCCTGTGTACCATGGAAGATTTAATAAATGTTCTCCTCATGCTACCTTTAGGATCCTTGGTGGCAAAGTGGCAAAATCCCTTCACATTGGCCTGTTAACTGCAGGGTTGGCAGTTCAAACGCACCTGCTGCATTCCTGTAGAAAGGGCAGCTTTCAACTCCCACAAAGAATTGTTGTTTCAGAAATCCACAAGGACAGTTGTATCCTGTAACTATGGGTCAGAACTGGCACAATAGCAGTTCGTGATTGAGCTTTATACTACATTTGAGACTGGGGTCTATTGTGAATTCCCCTACCTGTCCATTGGGTGTCATGGGAAGAAAGTAGATAGGAGAAAAAAGGGTAGGAGGCAGTGAGGGAGGAGGGTAGAATGTACTGGAGTAACACATTCTGGCAGAAAATTGTGTGTATGTGTGTGTGTGTGCGTGTTCTATTGTAATTCACACAGATTATGGGTGGGGGAGGGAACTGAAAAAGTAAATATCCATGAAAAAGAAAAATTTTTCTCTTTGGTGATTTTCCTTTTGTTGAGCTAAGGGATGGAGAATGTACTGCATGGACGTGACCAGCCACTGGACCGGTGTGCTGTTAACACACCCTCCTGCCTTTGCATGCTGGGGGCCTCTCTGTAAACAGAAGTGACTTGTGACTTTTGATTTCCTGGGGCTCTAAAGAGAACCCGAGAATAGAAGTTCTAAATCGTGAACAAAGGAGAGACAAAGGGTTAATGACAGGACAGAATTTTGAAGTTTCATTGGATGAACACAGCGCCAGCATCCAACAAGCATGCCAAAGGCTGAACTCTGCCCGGAAGTAATGAATGAGCACTGCCTTTAGCCCGTGTCCTCACTCTCCCCGTCTCCCGCACTCCAAGCCAGCCTCACTAAGAGTAGTCAAAGGTGACATGGTGGTCCTTTCATCTCTCTCTGACCCCTCACGCTGCCTTCACCTCTATCCAAGTTGCTTCATCCTTCCCCCTTCTCCCTGATCTTCCTCGTGGAAAGATCTAATTCATACTAACTGGTAAAAGTCAGTTAGCACACAAGAAGGAAGACATCTCCTTCCTCAGTCTATGCTGCAGAAAAGGAAACTCGGGCTTGAGCTCATTTGCCCAACTGTCAAAGGTCCCATCACGGGCAGGGCCATGATGTGAAAATTCAAGCAAGCAGCCCCAGAGCCAGAGCTCCCAACCCTCATCCACTCTGCAGTTCAAGTTCATGGGGTGAAGTGGTGAAAAGCTAACCAGAAACTGAGAGTCAATGTAGATACCCAAGGGTTTCTTGCCAGGGCACTCACTCACTGCCATTGAGTCAATGCTGACTCATAACAACCCTATAGGACAGGGTAGAATTCCCCTGTGAGTTACTGAGGATGTATCTCTTTATAGGAATAGAAAGCCCCATCTTTCCCTTGTGGAGTGGCTAGTGGTTTTAAACTGTTGCACAAAGCATAACCATGACACCATCAGGATTCCAAAACATGCCAGGGCAATCTATGGTTCTGTGAGATCTCTCAGGATAGAGATATACCTTGCTCCTTGGCTACACACGAGAAAGCATTCACCTCCAAGCCTAGTTTGTGATCCAAGTGAGTTTTATGAGAATTAGAAGAAGTTTCAGGTTTATAAAGGCACCTGCAGGGCTCTTCAGAAATGTGCATCTCCTTAGAAGCTTCCCTGAAAGTCACAAGGTCTGCTCTGTGCTCCTGCCTTTTAAATTACTCCAAGAGGTGGGGCGTGCTGGTGACCCTGGTTGAACTCATTGGCTGAACTGAATTCACCTGGCCTTGTTGGGCCAATTCAGGTGCAGAACACACCCAGGTGTACCTCCCCTTCCTGGCTGGGAACCTGAGCCTCTGAGCATGTGCAGTGTACCACTCGTTCATGGGACAAAGGCTCAGACTGCAGACCATGTGTAATGGATGCCTCAGTCCCTAAGCTAAACTACCTAGCAGCTCCAAAACCCCACTGCTGTGTAGTGTTCATGAACTTTGGCAGGAACACATCCTTACCACGAAGAATCCTGGTGGCCCAATGGCTAAGCACTTGGGCTTTAGACCGCGGTCAGTAGCAATGCATGAGAAAAAGGTCTTGCCATTGTAAGCATTCCACCCCACTGCCATCAAACGCAAAGGACCTCTGGTGACATGGCGGGCTACTCACAGAGCTACTAAATGCAAAGTCAACAGTTCTAACCCACCAGCTTCACTGTGGGAGAAAGATGAAGCTATCTATTCCTATAGAGACATAATATCTCAGAAACCTATAGGGAAAATTCTACCCTGCCATGGACTACTAAACGAACAACCTAATCTGTCTTGGAAGAAGTCAGGCCAGAGTGCCCTTGACAGCATATATGGCAAGATTTTGCCTCCCAAATACGTTGGACATATTGCCTGGAGAAGGACATCCTGCTTGGTAAAGTGGAGGGGCAGCACAAAAGAGGAAGGCCCTCAACGAGCTGGATTGACACCGTGGCTGCATCAATGAACTCAGGCAGAGAACAAATGTGATGATGGTGCAGGACCTGGAAGTGTTTGGTTCTGTTGTGCATAGGGTAACTTTGGGTCAGAAACCACTCAATGGCACCCGACAGCAACAACAACACGTATATAAGATCACCATGAGTTGGAATCAACTCGACAGAAAGTGGGCTTTGGGTCTGTCATGGAACCAACTCTGGCTCATAGCGACCCAATCATGGGATTCTGAGGCTGTAAATCTTCATGGGAGCAGAGGGCCTCATCTGTCTCCTGCGGAGCAGCTGGTAGGTGTGAACCCCTGACTTTGCAGTTGACAGTCCAACACTTCCCTTAAAGTACCCCCCGGGGCTCCTTTGGTAACGATGACAGACTAGGAAACCCAATGGGGACATTTCTACTCTGTCACATGAAGGCATCCTGTGCAGAATGGGCTCAACGGGAACTAACACCAACCCCACCACTTTTAACACCATCCCAACCTTACAGACTGTGCTAGGCTCTTGAAGGAATTGACTTTTTGCACTCCCACTGAGCGAGCTATGAGCATGCATGCATGCCAACACGTAACTTCCGGTCCTGCACTAGGGATCAGCTGCACATGTAAGGATGTGCTTCTAATGTGGAAGGAAGTAAAGAGAGGGGATCTGGAAGCAGGAAAAGCCAGGAAGCAGGAGTCACTTAGGCAGACCCCTTTCCTAAACCAGCTTAATTAGCATATCACAGATCCTGGCTCAGAGGTGATGTTCAAAGAAGAATTGTTGACTGAATACACAAGGGAAGGAACAGAATAAGTGAACACAGAAATGTGCTAATGACCAAGTTGACTCACAGTTCCCACCCTGCTCTTCTTCTTCCAGGTTCTTCTCTAGTTGCTAATGGTATTTGCTCGACCCCTCACAAGCACAAAAGGAGCCCTGGTGGCCTAGCGGTTAGGCAGTGGGCTGTTAACCACCAAACTAGCAGTTCTAAATTAGCAGGCATTCTGAAGGAGAACAACAAGCTGTCTGCTCCTTTAAAGAATTAGTCTTGGGAATGCACAGTGGTAGCTCTACCCTGGCCCATAGGGCTGCTCTGAGTCTGACTCGACTGGACAGCAGTGAGTATGGGTTTGGTTTGGTTTTCACAGGTACCCCGATCCGTTGGTGGTCTTGGTAAATTGCACACGCTGGTTCAGTGGACCTTGTGTAGGGCTTGAGAATTTGCACTTCTAACAAGCTCCTGATGTTGCTAGTCTGTGACCATATTTGGGGTGGCAAGGCTCTGGACTCCCGGGGTCTTCCTGGTGGCTGCTGTCACAGCACAAGTTCCCAAGAGTGCACCGCTACTCATTTCTTTGGAATGATTTGGACTGAGTTTTCCCAGCCATTTCATCAAGGTTTTTGGCTATTTGTTCCATGACACTGAAAAGTTTGGACCTGACATACGCAGCTCAGGCTGTATTATCTATCTTCTCTGCCCTCTTGGATTGGAGATGGATCACCTATGAAGCGATGAGGGTAAGAAGGGTTGGGTGTCCCCGGGTAATGTGAACAGTTAGCACGCTCAACCACTGCTGATTAAAAGGTTTGCGGTTCAAATCTAAGGCCCCTCAGAAGAAAGGCCTGCTGATTGACTTCTGAACGACCAGCCTTTGAAAGCTCTGTGGGGTCCCGTGGTGCTGACCCACACGGCGTCACCGTGAGTTGGAATGGACTCCTCAGAAACGGGTTTAGTAAGCAGCACAAAGAGGAAACTCCTTGGTGAACTGGAGGACACGGTAGCTGAAACCATGGGCTCCAACATACTACCCCTGAGGCTGGCAAAGGACCGGGCAGTGCTGCCTTGTGTTGCAAAGAAGGTCCCTGTGATGTCAGAATGATTGGACAGCACTAACAACAACAAAGGGTGTCAGGGCCCTTCACTTCCCCAGACCACTGACCAGGTTCAAAGACCCGCATGCGTGTATAGTTTCACAGTTAGACGTGTTTAGAAAAAAATAATGTTTGCAAAAGTAAAATCTTGGTTTACATTTTACAGAGCATGCACAATGAGTAGAACTCTTAAGGTCCACCGGAACCTGTTTAGGGTCCCCTCCACTTGCTCACCACCGATAAGTCGATTCTGACTCATATTGATCCCACAGGAGAGGTTAAAATTTCCCCTGTGGGTATTTCTGAAACTGTAGCGCCTTATGGGAATAGAAAGCCTCCTCTTTCTCTGCAGCTGGTGGGTTCAAACTGCCAACCTTGTCTTTAGCAGCTCAAGACTGACTTGTATCTCTATGAAACCAAAATCTACCTCACTGCCAGGGAGGTGATGCTGACTCATAGTGACCCTATGAGGCAGAGTAGATCTGTCCCTGTGAGTTTCTGAGACTGTAACTCTTTATAGGAGTAGACAGACTCTTCTTCCCACGGAGTGGCTGGTGGTTTCAAAGTGCTGACTTTGGTGTTAGCAGCCCAACATGCAAACACTATGCCACCAAAGCTCCTTTTGGACCCCTATAAGTAGATAAATATTTCTCTTATATCTGTGTTTCAACCAAAGGCATGGCTATAAAGGAAAAAAGGCCATGAGTGTCAAGAATGATTTGAAAATGTGGAGTTCTTTTGGGAAAGTATAAATATATATATATATATATATATATATTTGTGTATATAAATAGAATTCTGACGGCAAGAGTGGTCAGGAGTTGGACTGTTAATCTCAAGGTCAGCAGTTTGAATGGCCAACCGCTCCTCTGGAGAAAGAGGAGATTTTCTACTCCTCTAAAGAATCACAGTCTCAGAAACCCACGGGGGCCATTTTACTCAGTCCCATGGGCCTGTGAGTTGGAATGGACTTGATGGCAGTGAGGGCATGTAAATATGCAAACACCCACCTCGGACTTAGGATTTGACCTGCTCCCTCAGCCCCGTGAGCATCTGCATCTGAAGCCATGGACTTGTCCTTCTGTGAAGAACCCATTAGTGCACTGCCACAAAGAGAACGAGTTTTCTCTGTGTCAGTCCATTACCCTGCCAACGTTCAGGATGGAGCCAACACCCTTGGTTTCCCAGAGAAATTGGCTCAACATCCCCCTGATGTGGTTGCATGACATAGGCCACTCATGCAATGCACTGCATGTGCTCTATTTAATGCACTATCACCAACAAGTCTACATGGGTGGTAACTCTGAAAACCTTGCCCAAACAGCTGGCTTCACCAAAGTATATGGAACCATGTGGAGTTGTCGACCAGTTTGACTCTGCACTGGCTGTACGTTGGCATTGCCAAGGGGGCTTTCTCACTGACCGTGACCTGAATCCTGCTTCCACTAAGCCTTGCTTCATTGGTCTGGGATGGGGCCAGGCCAATGGGAGGCTTGAAAGCTCCTAAGGGATTCCAAAGTATGACCAAGGGTGAACACTACTGTTTTTGGCCATCACATCCGGGAAGGCCCTTGGGACTTTGCCACTCAAAGTACGATAGGTCAAGGAACCAGCAACATCAGCATTAGCTTCTCCCATGCTAATGCCATCGAGTTGATGCTGACTCATAGTGACCCTACAGGACAGGGTAGAACTGCCCTTGTGGGTTTCCCAGACTGTCACTCTTGCCCGGAGTCTACAGCCTCATATTTCTCCCAAGGAGTGGCTGGTGGTTTAGGACTACTGTCCTTGTGGTTAACAGCCCAAGAGTACCAGGGCCTCTAGAACTGCTGGATCCTAGACCCCACCCTGAACCCACAAAATCAGAATCTGCCCCCCAGCCCGATTTCCAGGAACCTGGGTAAGTGCATGCATGTGAAAGTTTAAGAAATACTTCCTTAGAAACCATTACTTTCCAGAACAAACTCCTCCTGCCAGAGGTGCAGAAATGGAAGCCCATCAGGCCATGCTCGCCTAGAAGCAATTTGAGGTCTCAGTGCTCCTATATCCTGGCTGTCATCTAGATTTCCTTATTCTCACCTGGACTGTTGTCACTGCAGCAGGTATTGGTGAGTCCTCAGCACGAACAGCCCCAAATTCGGTCTAGAGACACAGCTCCCATTTCAGAGTAGTACAATCCACAGTTTCCTGTAGAGTTTCTGGCTTTTACTGGCTTGGGGTAGGGTCTAGTGGGAAACGCATCTTAGCAAGAGCCATTATGTATTCTGGATGTGCACAATGAGTTTGTCTTGAGGCATATTTATGTCTGATGTTGTTATGTATTCTCTTTCTATCCCATGCAACGTTATTTTTTTGAAAATTTATATTTGCTTTTAATTACCCAGACATATAAGTGATTTATAGCTAGGTCTGATCGATTGGAATCAGATGACCACGCCTGGATTAACCATGGGTCCTGGTGACCATTAGGCACTTCTTTCCATGAATGATATTTTCACCTGAGTGAATGCATTCACGACTTTTCTTCTCTTAAGATAAATAAGCAGGTGGGTATCCTTTTGCTATGCTGGCACTTCCTTGTGCTGTTTTAAGTTCACCCAGCAATTTTTAAAAAGAGAAAAATATTACAACTGTCACACACTTTATAATTCATGTGGAAAAATTTGAGGGAGAGCTAAATAGAGGTGACCCGTGGTGCAGTCTTACTTACTGCTTGTTAGAAGGTACTGAAATCTTATATACATAAACACTAGAAACCAAGAGAGAGGAAATGGTGGTTCCATGGCAGAATTCTCACTAGCCATGCAGGAAATTTGGGTTTGATTCTTGGCCAGTGCGCCTCCTGTTACAGCTACCACCTAACTGCTAGTGGAGGCTGGCATATTGCTATGATGCTGAACAGATTTTAGCGATGTTTTCTGCCTACAGACAGACTAGGAGGAAAGGCCTGGTGAACTCCTTCAAGCCATCAGCCACTGAAAACCCCCCAGCTGACAAGGGGTCAAATCTACAACCCATTGAAGGAATGGGGCAGGACCAGTGGGCATTGAGTTCTGTAGCACATGGAGTCCGCATGAGTCAGGAGCTGGCTGACTTGAAGGCAATTGTCCACAGCACTCTCTAGGAGGCAGTGGTTGGAGCACATAGGCGTCCTTCATGTGGCCCCATGATCATCAAGCCTTAAGTCATGCAACCAACTCTGGGAAATGAGAGATGCCCGGGGTACCAGGAATATTTGAAAGACCTGGTGTAAATTGGTTCAGCCCAGGGGAGTTCTGGAAAGAACCGAGGTAAGCTTCCTGCTGAAACCACTAACTTAGCTCCAGTGCGAGTGGATGGGTGTCTGCACATGTACCCAGCCACCATTAGTGTGTTTGTTGTTGTTGTTGTTGTTGTTGTTGTTGCCGTTCACGTCCGTAGAGTCGATGCCGATTCACAGTGACCCTATATGACAGGGTAGAATTCCCCCTGTGACTTTCTCACACTGTGACTCTTTACAGGAGTAAAAAAGCCTCATCTTTCTCTTGAGGAGTGGCTGGTGGTTTTGAATGGTTGATCTTGCCATTAGTCCATTGCGTAACCAGGTGCTGTCAATTTGGTTCCAACTCATGGCCACTCTATGTACAGCAGAACAAAACAACACGCTGCCCTGCGCATTTCTCACAGCCATTCCTACATTTGAGCCACTGTGTCAACCCATCTTGTGGAGGTTTGTCCTCCTTTTGGCTTGACCAAGCATGCTGCCCAACTCCAGGGACTGGTCCCTCCTGATAACACCCAAAGTACATGAAGCCAAATGTCACCATCCTCGCTTCTAAGAATCAATCTGGCTGTAGTTCTTTCAACATAGATTTGTTTGTTCTCCTAGAAGTTCCTTGGTGTATTCAATATTCCTCACCAGGACCATATTTCAAATGCATCAATTCTTCTCGTAGGACTTCCTTATGCATTTTCCAGCTTCCACATGAAAATAATCATGCCTTGGGATAGGATACTCCTGAATTTTTAAGGTGACAAAGTCACCTTGGTTCAAAAAAATGTTTAAAAGGCCTTTTGCAGCAAATTCACTGAAAGCAATTTATCCAGTGATTTCTTTACAGATATTTCTATGAGCGTTGGTTGTGGATGGGTCCAAGTAAGATGAAATGCTTCATCATTTAAATCTTTTCTCTGTTTATCATGTTGCTTATTGGTTCAGTGGTGAGGATTCTTGTTCTTTTAACCTCGAGTTGTAATCCATACTGAAGACTATCATCTTTGAACTTCATCAGTAAGTGCTTCAACTCCTCTTCCCTTGCAGCAAGCAAGGCTGGTCGCCTGCATATTTCAGGCTGTTCTCAAATCTTCCTGCAATCCTGAAGTCTCCAATTCAGCCATTCAAAACTCAAAACAGCTCAATGCCATGGAAGTCAAGTCAATTCTGACTCGAGCAACCCTGTAGGCCAGGAAAG
Source organism: Tenrec ecaudatus (assembly GCF_050624435.1). Taxonomy (NCBI): domain Eukaryota; kingdom Metazoa; phylum Chordata; class Mammalia; order Afrosoricida; family Tenrecidae; genus Tenrec; species Tenrec ecaudatus. Next base: position 621,045 of record NW_027459669.1, read on the forward strand.
AACCTCCCGGAAGGTTTCCAAGGCTGTAATCTTTGTGGCAGCACATGGTCACATCTTTCTCACTCGGGATAGCTGGTGAATTCCAAGTGTTGCTCTTTCGGTTAACAGTGAAGTGCTTAAACATTGCCCTACCTGGATTCCAAGTGTGAGCTAGCAGCCACAATTTTCTTCTGAGACCAAAGGGGTTGTTAGGTGTGAATTCTCGACCAAGGGTGGTCCAGCAGACCTGCTCAGTATTCGCCCAGGTGCAAAATCCATCAAGAGGATGCATTGTCATTATTTTTAATCACATAACACACCCAGGTGTAGCAGCAACCCAGCTTTGTAATATCACCCTGGTTTTGATAAATATGTACCATTCCTTGATAACGCTTCCAAATCCTTTAATATCCTGCAGCTCAGTCCCTGATGTCTGGCTGTAACAAAAGGTGTGAAGGGAGACCATATGTCAATAAACTCTCCCCGTCTACCACAACTCACCGCATAATCAGCTCCACGGTAAAATGCATGGTAAGTCAGTTATGCGCTGGCGGGGAGGGCAAGGGGCCCCTTTCAGGTTTGTCTTCTGATGAAGTTGACCAAAATGACTTCTTATTTCAGCCTATTAGGAGAGTGAGAGTTGCCCCCCCTCCCTCGCCATTTTTCTTTTCTTTTCCCTTTTTGTCCCTTTCCCCTTGGAGGGACAGCCTGCTCTGCTATTCTGAAAGGGTTGTCTGGTTTATGCTGCGCTCTCCACTCCATTAAATCACCTTTCCTCACATTAAATACAGGTCTTCAGGGTGGTCAGAGAGTTTTGCTGTGAGGGATAATGATATAATGAGGATGACATGCATGAAAAATCATTTTTCAGCTCAATCCCAGGCAGACCACGGGGAAGCATGAAATGGGAAGGGGGAGAGATCTACCTCACTTTAGACAAGAGCCAGGCTTCTGAGGGAGCCAGTCTCGACCTGGAAGGCTGCTGAAGGCTTCTTTACCTCACTCACTCATTCATTCAACCAGCTTGTTACTTACTTATTAAATGCCACACCTTGGGGCTCTCTCACTGAACAAAAGAGACAAAAATCCCCCTTCTGTCAAGAAGCTTCCATAAACAGAGGCATTCAAACACTTCCTAGAGAATGTGTTTAAAGTCCAATTTACACAAAAGCAGAAGAAGAGACTGATGCGAGGGGTTTCACACACACACACGTGTTCATATATGACTCCCATTGCAGCGACAAAGTGTAGGACTCTTCCAGGAGACACTATTCATTGGAGTTAAATTGCTCCCCCCAACCCCCTGAGCTCTCTCTCTCTCTCTTTTTTCTTTCTTTCTGAGAGCAATTGCCCTTGGAAGGGATTAGCTGTTATCACTCTCTAGCACCTTAGTGTGAACTTATTTATTGGCTCCTTTTCCTGCCTAGATAGGAGGGGCCTCCAGGGCTGCTAAAAGCCAGAAAAATCCCAAAAAAGGCAGCAACAAGAGAGGCAGAGGACAATTGGGGCCAGTGTTTCTCATTTCAGTGGGGGGGGGCATTTGTTAAAGATGCAGATTACACACACATACAGCACACACACACTTCCCTGCCACCCCACCCAATATGGCCCTACTAAATAAGGATCCTACCCCACCATCTGTCCGGGAGCCCCTGAACTGGCCCTTCCCATGAAACAAGCCAGGGCCATTGAAAGTGACTCTTTAGGCAAAAGACCAGTGACTTAGGTTTTCCAAACCGGGATAAAGACCATTTGTTAAGCACTTGCATATTAACCAAAAGGTTGATGCTTCAAACCCACCCACAGGTTCCTAGGAAAGCAGGCCTGGTGATCTGTTTCTGAAAGGGCACAGTCTTGAAAAGGATCCCTGGTAACATATTGTCCTGCTAGCCATAAGGTCAGTAGTTCAATACTACCAGCTGCTCTGAGAGAGAAAGCTGAAGCTTTCTACTGTACAGATGTATAGTCTCAGAAACCTACCAGGGCAAGTATACTCTGCTGCCATGAGTCAGAATTGACTCAATGGCAGCAAGTGAGTGGATGGGCAGGGATTGATTGGGCACCAACTAACACTAAGAACAACTATTTTGGGTGGCAGTGACATTCTTCTGCTTTATCTAGAATCTGAACTCTCAGCGTCATTAACAATGGAGGCAACAGACAAATAATTATAAACTACAGAAGGGTAAAGAAAAGCTAAAGAAGTTACTTCTGTTTGGGGTTTAGTTGTGTGCTTTTTTTAGCAGAAAATATGAACTATGAAGGAGCAGGGACTTGCTGGACTTAAATATGAACTGTAAGATCTCTCTCCGGGCTAGAGTTACATCTCAGTTCTTGGCTCCGCATGAGAAAGAATTCACGCCAAAGCCTGGCTCGTGATCCAAGTGAGTTTAATGAAAGTTAAAAGAAGTTTCAGGTTTTACGCGCCACCCCTAGGATTCCTCCCCACCATGCAGCCTGGCAGAGACTGCTCGAGGTCACGCAAAGATCTCTCTCCTAAGTTTTCCTCCAAAAAAAGACCTGTCTCATGTTCTTTCTCAAGTTCTCTCCCCAGTTCCTGTCCCCAGTTTTTCCTTTCTCCCCCTCGCTCCTGCCTTTTCAAGGATTCCCGGGGAGAGGCATGGTGAATGACCCCAGGTCGATCCCATTGGCTGAATTGCAATCACCTGGCCCAGGTGGGCTGATCCAGGTTTAACGCCCATCCGTACCCACCAGCGGGAAAACCTAGGCTTTTGTTCTATGCTTGGTTCTCCTGGGCATGCGTCAATGGACATCTCATTCCTGCCTATCTGCCTAACAAAACCTATTTTTCAACCCCAAGTCTTTCTTGCCAAAAAATAATGTCCCATAATAGGAATGGCATGAGCAGGGCTTCTGTGTTGGATCAGATCAAGAAGATAGCTTTCATGCCCTGTACTAAGATCACAAAAGAATGTAATCCAGTGCCTTGTAGACAGTCTCGTGTACACAAAAGGTTTTCTAAGAGTCTCCAGAAGGCTGTGCTACAGCCTAAATAGGCTGAATTGCAGCCTAAAACAGAGAGGGACCCATTTCAAAGAGATGTGGGGACATGGCTTTCATAAAATTGAATGCATCATGTAATCCAGTGCAAGGGAAACCCAGTAACTTTGGGAAGGAACTGCATTGGCTTGGACTAAACAGCCAGAGATAGTGCTACATAAAAAGAAAGAAGATGATTGATAAAGCAACCCAGACATTATTGTGGAAAAGGAAAAGGGACTTAGAAGACAACCAAAAGCTACAAGGAACCTCTCTTAGGGAGAAGTCTTGTGGTTTCAACTTGTGTGCTCTGGGGGATATTTGGCAGTCACGTATTAAATTGTGCATTCAATTTAATCCCTTTAAGGGATTTTGTCACTGGGCCTACAGCCCAACTATCCTGACAAAAAAATCTATCTTGAAAATCACCCTGCTGTGAGGAAGCTAAAGGCAAGCACATGATACGATCACATGGAGGGAAATTGGGGAGCCAATGCAACAGCAAGAACCCAGGCCCTAGACCTATGAACCAAAGCAAACCCATCTTGCCGGGTCTCGCTGCTTGAGCTGGTTTGGCCAATGCCACGTGGAGTGGAGATGTGCTGCCCCAGCCAAACCTTCCTCAAATTACAAAATTATGAGCAAATAATACACCGAGTGGGATTGAAAGTCACTAAGCAGCAATAGGTAAGTAAAACATATGGGCCTACCATTACCTATCTGTAAAGAGTCTTTGGCAACTGGTTTATGGAAGACACAGGCCCTGATTACCTCCCATAACACGTATTCTTTATCATAGCCACGGACACTCATGGAAACATTAAAGTTGTGCTTGAGAGAGGAAAAGGTGAGTTAAGAACTGAGAAAGATGGTCATGTGGCCTGGATATTGCTCAAACACTCCATTCTCCTTGGTCTCTTGGAAGAAGGAGAGGGATGAGAACCCAAAGCTGTAAACATTGTGTGGATTAAAAACGT